>NC_070580.1:25526700-26205475 GCF_027409825.1 Scomber japonicus | reverse complement strand
AAACAGACAAAACAACAACAGAGAAAAGAAGATAAATGAAGAAACTGGAGCAGAGGCACAAAGGCAGGGGAAACAAATAGAGTAGGATGAATGCAATTTCTTTCCTCTCAAGAACAGAAGGAAGGGAAGAAGGTAGGAAAATCCTTAGGACAAACTTGCTCTTGTACATCCCTCAAAGATATGAATCAGTGTGACCACAAGTGTGTGTGACTGTGTGTTTCTTTGTCTAGATTCACTCAAGCTGTCAGCTAATGCCGAAAACTAATGGGACATGTGCTGATAGGTTCTACCATCTGTCTGATACAGCGAAACCTGCTGCTCTTCATTTATGTTTAGGTGGAATGAAAAAGCATTTTTACACTGTTACCAAAAATAAAAAATAATGTGAAAGGTTTTTTTACAAGACAAATTTATAGGGCTACAAAAAACAAACCCAATTAAAGCTGCAAGCAGTGACGATCGGGCTCTCACACTGACACGGATATACATTTTCATGAATATTGGACATTGCATATAGGAAATAACTATTACTTCCTGTGTCCACTATGTGGCATTAAAGAACACCCACTTGTGCTCAATTATGAAAAGGTCTGCATAAAATACAGGAAAATCACACAGAATTCAAAATATCTGACTTCCGATTGGTCGGAGCTCATACAAGACAATGTGAAACGTCCGAAATGATGAGAGCAAGGGGCATATCAACTTTATCCCAACCATAGCCTGCCACATATGAACATGTTTGAACCCAATTACTGTATATACTTGTAGTGTTCATAGGTTAAGTTTTATGAGTTTTCAAGCAACCCTACTGTAGTACCTCAAAAAACAGCTTTGTGTTTCATGGTAAATAATGCATTGCCATGGCAACAGCATTTGATGAAAACTCAAAAGCAAGGCTCTGTAAGTTTGATGAGCAAATTTAAGGTGGATCTGGTTAACCTGCTAGGAGCAGTTTATCAAAGTGTAGGGCCTACAACTGCCTGTTGCCTGTAGGTGGCTCTATGACTATGATTCAATATTGGGCACCTTGCCACACCCAAGCCCCATATAAAATATAGACTTTTGACACTTTTGATGACAAGCAAAGATTCTTGACTATTCCTAACCCCTCAAAAATGTTGATAAATACTTGCATATCAATAATTCTTAAAAAATACAATAGGACCTTCACATCACTCAGTGCTCAGGCCCCCAAAAACAGCTCTGTCACAACATCCTAGAATACAAAGAGAGCACATATCTACATGAAGACTGTTTCTCTAGTACACGGTCCGCTTTTCTCTTAGCTATACTTTTCTTTGTACAGTTTTTCTCTGTGCAATTTACAGCCTCTTGTATCGGTTTCAATGCTGCTAAGGGCATCTGTGTGGACACCTTTGCAACACCAAGACAAGCATACAAGATGGAGTTAACAGCCTGTCAGGCATCCAGGTGAGCCTGTCAGGCCTGCAGATATGCTGAAGGTTAGACGGTGATTAGAGTGGGAAGATGACTCCTTGCCCTTTGGTCCTCTGCCTCTCTATTGATCGCAACACCCTTTGAGTCACAATTGTTTAAATGAGCCTTTGCTCAGTTACATGTGGAGAGGGATTTGTGTTTGAAGACACACAAACACACACACGCACACCATGTGTATGATCACATCTCAGGGGTCTCTTTAGTGTTTTCATGACGTCTGTGTGTTGGAGCATAGCATCTAAATATAGAAGATGAAATAACTGAATGTCATCGCTTTCCCGGCAGACCATCACTCTAATTGTGTGTTTTCTCTTCTGTCATTCATTATTATGTGGTGGAGCTCAGCTGCTCCTAATGAGAATCGGGACAAATATTGCTTTTATATCACACCAGGCAGTATGGGGAAATTTCTCAATAATGACAACTTCTTAGATAATGAGATGAGCACGAGAGACATAATTACAGTGGAAGACTGGATGGAGTCCGAGTCCTGTGATATTCACTATTTACTGTAATGAAATAAACAGAAGAAATTCAACAATAGAGAAAATGGGGGAAAAAATCCTAAAAAGCAGAGAGTGAAAATGTGCTTGAAAGAAAAGACATAAAACACAATGTTGTTGCCTATGTGTTGAAAAAATAATGCCTGATGAAAATCTCACATAAAATTGACACTAAAAGTGACATGTCAGTGGTGTGTAAGGGCAATGAAAGCATCCATGCGTCCAATCCACACAGACTCTGGACTCCATTACAGCTGTTGGAGTCCTCAGAAACCAGCTGTCCTGTTGGCAGCACAGCTACTGAAACAGAGCCAGCCAAACTGTACTCATACCACACCCTAGATGTACTGGTGTTAGGGCAGGTTGTATTGAAGTCAATGGATACCAGTAAAAAGATACATTACAGATTTACAATATCATTATCTTTAACGTTTGCTAATAAATGTGCGTTATAAGGCAGAGACTCATAATCTGGTTAATTTAAAACAGATAATTGGTTTTGATAGAGTGGTAAGTTTACAACCACCTGGAAGCTATTTGGCTTCTGATTTAAAACAATTATTTTAAGCCCAAGTATAAAGGAAGTAAACAAGGGTCATGTCATGTTATTTGTGTGTCATGTAATATTTGTAGAACTAACAGTCTCTATTTCAAGATATGGACCTCTGATAGACTATCATAAATGTGTAAGAAAATGCTGTCTCTGTGGATTCCTCTACAGTCATACCTGGTCTTTGTTTTAGTCTGAGATGTTGGTGCTATGGTGTGACATCTAGCAGCTAACTGTCATGTATTGCAACTTTAAAATATATCACTCAAAAAGTAATTTGGCAGCTTTGGAATTTTACAGAGCTCTGTGTAGACTACACTGAAGTCACATTCTCACTCACATTGGCTAATGACCCAAATAAACAACGTTTAGTGATTACATTCTGCCTCCCACCTTTTTTCTCCCATCTTATATCACCCTGTGAAAAAGATAAAGCATGGTTGTATATTTTTATATATCTACAACTAATTAGGGGTCATATCGGCTGAGCACAAACACAGACCACTTAGCCATAAATATTTGCAGAGGATTTGTTTTGATTTCACACACACACACACACACACACACACACACACACACACACACACACACACACACACACACACACACACACACACACACACACACACACACACACATATATATATACAGACAATCCAGCACACATACTGTAAAAATAGATAACATTCATATACTGTATTCATTGAGAAATCAGATGGCTACCATCAGGTCATTCAATGAAGGTTAAGTGGTAAATCATATCCTAGGAAACACATTTACCTGAAAATCACTTTACACACAGACATATCCAAGGTATATTTTATCTGAAAGCTAAACAGAATAATTGTACAGCTGTCAGCTATACCTGTTATTTTAAAATTTAAAATATGTTTGTTGAGAAATGGGCTGCGGCCGTGTTAACAGGATCACTGAAAATGTTATCCGACATAGCTTCCATTAATAGTGTAAAGCATGTACTTTTATCACAACACATACACTGTAGACATGCTATTAGGGCAAAGGAGATGTGAAATGAAATGCACTTGAGAGGTTGTGTCTGGCTGAAAGATGATCCTAATTGGACATTTTCCACAGACCATCACTGATATGACATGCCCATATAATCTCATAACACTGTACACATCCATCAAATATCCACACTATTAGCCTGCACAGTACTCTGCAATATATAGTAATGCAATATGAACTTGTGATTGAGGTTAATTGTAATCTAGTGCATTAAATTACTTAATACACCATCCCAATCAGAGAAATAGCAGTTCATTTCATGTCAGATGAAAGGAAATTTTATGGTTAAGTAGTGCCATTACATAAGCTAATGTACATACCACATGCAATGCAATCTGATCGCTGATGAGTACATTTCAACTTGGAAAACACCCCTATCAGTTCCCACATTACCCAATTAAATATCGTTTAGTAGAACTCTAAGTGACGCTGCATTAAAAATGTGTATATCCTTATATCGGATGTTCATGTTGGCCAAAAAGTGGCCAAAGTCTCATATAATGTGGTAAATATATGTAGAAGTAAACCTTGTGAGCAAAAAGCACCAGCTCAAGACTGCTCTGAAAACTTGGTTTCCAACAGTTTTTAAGCCTGAGTTGACATTGGTTCATGACAGATTTGAGTGTGAGTTCACTACTCCACTCCGCTAACGTTATGATGCATTGTTCTGGGAGTTGTCATGCCGAGCCATGTCTCAATATTCCTAACTGAGCCGCTGAACGAAGAACTCCAAATATCCCCAAAAGTTGTTGTTTCGACTGCTTTTTAGTACCGGTAGCAACGTTTTGCTAATTCAGTGAATAAACGTGTAGTAGAATTTTTTTTTCCTAGCACGGAGAAGGACACACAGTCGTTCTACTGAACAACAAACACTTTCAGCATTTATACTGTAACTCCTAGTGGAAATTTGAATAAGAGAGAGTAATAAAGTAATATAATAACACAGTCATAAAGTCATAAAGTAATAAAGTACAGAAACCAACCAAGGAATACTGATAACCTTTGCTACTAGATCAGAAACGGACAGTTTTACTACCAGGTGTCTTGTCTGATTTAACAAAATGCCTGTGGCTTAGGTGTTTACAGAAGTTAACACACACACACACACATAAAAAATCCCTCACACACACGTTTCATTTCCTGTAAATTCTTCACAATAAAAAATTCCTGTTATTTATCATTTAAAAGTTTTAATACGAAGCACTGAAGCAGTAAATGTTGGGTTTGCATCGACAATAACTCTGATACGGCGCCTATCAGCAGGCTGTCAGAAGTCTGGCTAATCAGAACAGAGTGGGCTCATCTGGAGACAAGACCTAAAAAAATGCCCTTTTAAAAGACAGAGGCTGAATTGAGGGGCTGCATGAAGTTTTGGTTTAACTGTGAATGATGCAAAGCTACTCTAATGGAGTCCGCGAAAAACATAAAGAGCTGGAAATGAGCATAATAGGTCCTTTTAAGGCTGAGCACTCAGAGTTATTATCAGTAGAAGCAAAAATGTTAATAGTACATCAGTGCTGTCTAGAAAGCCTTGTACGGTAAAATGTCTCAGTAATTACAATATGTAGTGTATGGGGCTCATCTATGTACTTCCCATACTTATGGAGCTGGCAAATAAACTGAGGGCTGGTGAGAGGAGTTAAAGAGTATGTAAATGCCTGCTGTTAAATCACTTGGCACTAGTAGATTTAGATGGTTGAAGTTCATGGTACTCTGCTTCTATATATTCATAGATGGATTATTGAATGAGCCACTGCATTTCAGTGGTTAGGGTTAGTTGTAATTACATGATCTTTTTTCAGCCAACAGCACGATGACATTTTTGAAATACACTTTATATACCTTCTTGCCACAAGGCAGGCTCTGTTGTTCTTTGATTTTTGTGCAGATTAAACCAACTACTATTTTAGAGGCGATAGTAGGCTGATTTAGCTACATTTGGACAGATTGAGGCTTGCTTTTCCCCCTTTGTTTCCAGTGATTGTGCTAAGCTAACTAGCTGCGGACTGTAGCCTTGTAATTAAAGGAGAGAAACAGTGACATCAATCTTTTTGTTTAACTCTCGGCAAGGTCACAGATTAGCATGTTTTCTGCAAAAAGCTAGTTATTTAAGGAAAAAGAGGGATGCTGAGGGGTGGGGGGGTGACTGCAGTGGTGGGTAGTAAAGGGGCCCTTTATGTGTCTGTGCCCAGGGGCCCTTTGTCTCATTATTCATCCATGCCAAGAGACATAAAAGTTTTAGGTTCATACAGTGTTTTAGCATAAAAATGTGTTTTTTTTCTGTGTTACAGTTAGTTCTATAATGTTAATCTTTACAACAAACTTAAATTATGCACTACTTGGATTAAATCTCTATAAATCTCTACGCCATTTAGTTTATATTTCAAATGCCCTTCTGATCATTACAAACAGGCTAAAAGTCCTGTGGTATATAGGATTGGTTAATGCTACATACTGTACTTGTCCCTAAACAAATAAACAGTAAATAAATGTATTCATAATGCTGCTACTGTGAGCCAATAGCACTATACAGTGCATTTCTGTAATCTTAGATAATATAATTTAAGAATGGAGGCAAGCCATAAAACCTTAAATAATAAAATGCTTTGCTGAAGTATTTAACTTTATCTTAAAGTAAGCTGGTGCAACAAATCAAACAGCAATCACTGGTTATTAAATTAAAATTAAGTTATACTCTAAATCCTATTCATGCATGTTATCAACATCTGTGTATTCAGTGCTGCATTTCCCTGCCTCTCTAACATTTCCAAATACCATTTAAAAAAAACCCCTGTCTCGTTCTTAAGTGGAGGTGACATTATTAATCATATCCGAGCTCTGAGAGGAATGACAAGCAGTTTGTGAGGAGACTTCAGATGCATCTTACATAAACTGTGAGTCAATGTACAGATCTAATGTTGACCTTTCCAATGTTACACTTACGAATAACGCTGACATGTTTAAGTATAGATACCCTTTAATACAAACCTATACTCAGAGTTTGTTTATCATCTAGTTTGGTGACACCTGCCCAAAAATGCTTTTCTATAACAATATTTAACATTGACACAGTGACATCTAAAAAATGAATCAGCAGTATCAAATACAAAAACTAAATCTGTAGTCAATTCAAGTCGTTTAATTGTAAATTAATTATGTAATATTGTGTAAAATAAATACATCTTTGACTTATTAAAAAGTAGTTAAACTAGTTAAAAGTTAACCATGACCTCAGAAAAAACAAAAACTTCAATAATGCTGCATAAGACAAAGCACTAGAACAAAGGCTCTTGTCTCCCATCATCATCAACAGCATAGCCAGTAGGGAAAGGCCTCCTGTTGAGATTTTTTGTTTTACTTTAAGCCGAGCTGACAGACTATGACTGTGAGTGTGGTAAGTCATCTGGTGTCTGTCTCAATGTTGCATCTCTGAGGTGTGTGACAGATATTGTTTTAGTTCAAAGCTACGCTCTGCTACATTGTCAATCATACCTACAACACTGGTACCTGCAGTACACTCTCAGTGAAGTCATTAATTGTTGAGGACAATTTCTAAAGGGAGTGGGCGGCCAACTGCTGTCTGTGTCTACGGTACATGAATAATAGTGGGAGAGAGAGACATGCAGAAAGATTACACAGCTCAAAAGTATCAAAACGATCTTCCAGGGAACTGAATAATGAAACATGCATCATGCTTCCATATGAGCGTGAGAGTTTCAGGCATCTTTCCAGAAGGGATTCAGTCTCTTGTTAGGGGAGGGGAAACTGAGGCAGCGAGTTTTACCGCAACAGTACACTTTTCTATCAAGTTTACATACATGCAAGCTGTTAAAGGGAGTGCTTTAGGTTATGCTGAGTGTATTTCTGTGGTGATAATTACAACTTCCATATAGTTTTAATATGTTGATAGCATGGCATAATGGTCACAACTAACTTGAGGGATACAACCTGATTTTCACCAGAGCCCTCATCCAACAACAACAAAACGTTGGAAGTTCAAGGGTAAAATTGTCACTTTACTGCTGTGTTGTAAGAAGTTAGTTCACACTGAGCTCCACATAATACTGCAGAGAGTTATGCTTCATCATTCAGTTCATACAGAAGGCAGAAGAACCTACTAACAAAGAAGGAGGGAGAAAGGAGAGCTAGGCTGTAGAATTAGAGTAATTAATGTATGCGTTCACATGTGACCTACATGTGGAACAACACCTGTTACCTCTTTAATGATACAACAATCATTATCAATTCCTTCTGTTATAATTAAGAGTTTTTTTTCCCAAGGTGAAGATGGCTATCTCATGCATAAATACAGTCATGAATACAAATGTCAAGAAAAGTCAGTTGACAGCTTCCATACTGACAAAAAGACTTAGTTGAATTTGACACCTAAACAGTTACAAGTTTCTGAACAGCTCTATACCGAGCAAGCATGCCAGTGTCATCGTGTAAATGGATGTACAGTAATCCGTCACAAGCAAAAGTAAAAACAAAAAGCTGATGCTAGATTATCTTCTACGTCCTGTATGGCTTTTCCTGTCCTGTACTCGACAACTTTTATCCAGCATGTAAAGATGGAGTCAGGTCATTCCTCAAAGCCATCCACTCAGCCTCTGTCAGTGCAGTGTCTGAACTGGGTGTGATCTACTGCTGAGTCTCCATGTCCAGCAGTATTAGTGCAGTATCAGTGATATACGAGGGATAAGCAGGGGCAACCAGAGTGAAGGGGTCAGAGATCAACACGTCAGAACACAACCATAACAGCGGGGCTCTCTGACTGATTGTCTTGCTGACAGCACCAACTACACTAAGTACTGATATAAAAATCATACTGACTGCAGGCAGGAGTGACAAGGAGTCACTGACAATAGAACTTACAGATTGCAATGAAATTATGCTTAATAAATCATAATGTAAAGGTGAGAAGATAGACAGCATTTTTAGGAATTGTAAATGGAAAATCCCCATCCATAAGCCAATGACAGAGTATTGTATATATTCCTTATTAGGACTGCAACTTGATTTTTCTGTGTATTTCTTGGTTAACTGATTTTAGTTAATACATTTCCTAAGAGTGTGGCCTGTAAATTATGGCCTAGTATTTGTTCTTTGATGCAAAATATCGTGCCTGGCAGGAGGACAAAATGCCTGAATGTAACATATGAGAGAGGTGCTGTAATTGGCCTCCAACAGCATAGTTAATATCGTTATCTGAAATGTCAGATGAATATTGTACTTTTTAAGAAAAGAGACACTGCTGCTTCTTCAACTTATTACTTGATGGCGAAATGCCCAAATCAATGCGATGAATAACTTAGTGCAGCACAAGATGCACTCTGCATCTTGTTTTTTAATGTGTTTTAGGTTTTTGAAGATGGAGTGCAGGACTTTTATCTACCCCTTCTGGCAGTGCGAGGAATTAAAAAAGCACTGTCTACACATGCGTATGTCATAGGCTCAAACATAGGTCACTCCGTCGTTACTGTCGCTGCTGTAAAATGATGGATAAATAGTTTTTTAGCATCATACAACTGCTGTGAAATGACATAATTTGATCCATTCAGTCCAATTCCATTTGGAAATTAAATTATTTTATCCCTATTCAAGTTAGCAAAGAGCTAACCAAAAGTTAGCCAGCTCAGCCATCACAAGTTTTAAGTGTGTGTGTGCTCTGTCTATGGAGCAGTGAAAAATCAACAGTTTGTGAATTCATTTGTCAAGGGCTTTAATGTTACAGATGCTCATTTATATGTAAAAGTTGCACAGGTTTAAATAGGTGGATGCACAGGGCT
Organism: Scomber japonicus; assembly: GCF_027409825.1. Classification (NCBI taxonomy): domain Eukaryota; kingdom Metazoa; phylum Chordata; class Actinopteri; order Scombriformes; family Scombridae; genus Scomber; species Scomber japonicus. Next base: position 26,196,143 of record NC_070580.1, on the reverse strand, counting down.
TGTTGGTATAATGAGTACTGCAGCTACAAACTGTAACTCTAAACATACTGTATATTCATGCCTTAATCATGACAGTGGAGCTAAAATAACAAATTTGTATCTTATCAACTAGTTGTAGAATTAACAAATGCACAACCTGTCACAGTCTAAAAAGTCTGCCAGAAGCTAAATCAGTACACATGTTTATATTTTGTGCTTTCTGCATGTTGTGTCCATGTTTTAATATTGTCCTTTATATTGTCTCTCTTTCTACTCACTACTACTCACTGTTTTGATGGCTTGTAAATATCTCAGCCGGGAAAATTTAGAGCTGATAACCTTGCCCAAGGACAACTATGCACTAAGTTCTTATGGAGGAAAGAACATTAATCATTCATGTTTCCTGTCCAGATTTTTTGGCAGTCTAGTGATTAAAACCAGCTACCTTAGATTATTTCTGCTGTACCTACAAGTACATTTGCTCCTTTTTGATTCTTCAAACTGACTGAATGTGATAGTGGTTGTGTTGATATAATGAAGGAATTGTATGCAGGAGTTGGCTTTAGTTAAATATCAGTAATTAAATAGAAAAAGTAAGAGCATCTCTGTAAAAGTAAATACATCCCTGTATGTGACAAATATGAAAGCAGCATGCTGATTGTGGCTCATGAAGCTGGTAACTCTTCACATAGGAGAAGCAGGGAAGATCACAGTAGGTTGACTCTTACAGATGTGTTCACATTAGTACACTTTAAATTCAAATGTGAGTGGTTTGCCTCAACAGCGCCGTACTATTTACTGTAGCTGAGCATCACAGGAGCTGGGGCTGTTTACTAGAATATATGCTCTGATGCTGTTGGGCTCTGAAGCCATGAATAGATACAGAAAAGTGAAACGCCAACAATTCATAAATTATTCTTAACTCATCACCACATTTTTGCTCATTACAAACACGCTCATAAGTCACATGAACTACAACCAGCCACCTGTGCAACCTAAATGTGAAAAAAGACAAATGTTTGGGGTTTCTACGCTTAGGGACATGAAAAGAGCAAACATGGCTCATTTGATGGTGATATTAACAAGCATCCAGCAAGCAGCGTGGTCATCGCCTACACTTTGTCCTAAATCCTCATTGTGTCTTATGTGACTTCTCGCCCACTACCACTACTACTACTGTATGTGACACAGATTTCAGTTTTAGTGCAGATTCAACAAGGCTGGGATGTGAAAGAATTACAAATGAATAAATATATACCTTAAGGAAATTTCCTGTACTTTACAACCTTAATGTTATAATCATGGACACAGTTCTCTATCGTTTATACCAGCTTTTCAGCTTTCCAGCAAAAATACGTATACTGGTGCAGTACTCTCAAAGCACAAAGCACAAAATTGAGCAACCTGGGTTTCATTTGTAGCTGACTGCATATTTTATGTCCAGGGCAACTTCATCATCAGCTCATTGTTTTCAAATGCGGAATGACTGAATTTTAATAGATGTAAACAGATATTTTACTAAATTAAGTGAAAAGCTTTAGGTGAGAGGATGGAGAGAAATGATGGAACAACTGTGGTTTTAAATGAGTTGTGAGATCTACATTGCATATCAAGAACATTAACATTATCTAATGCATTCAAAAAATGAACAATTTAAAACACAAAATGTATTCTTCTATTATGTTGCCACTATTTGTTTATCTGTGTTTCCAACTGCGTATCCCATAAGGAGCGTTGTGTGGGTGTGTGGGTAGGTGCAGAACAGTGAATTTTAGGAAAACTTAGCTATTTTTCAACCTGAACTCTATTTTCCCATCTTTTTTTGTATCTAAGAGACCAATGGGGACCACAATTTCTGAAATCGCTCCAGTATTGAGTGAGGCAGGCAGCCGCGAAACGGGTTGTAATGTAATCCTTTGGGGCAATAGCGCCCCATCAATGTACATCCACTGAAAGAGCTTGTTTATTCTGCTGACAGGCTCAGTTTGGTATTATACGTTTCTGACAACATTATGAAAACAATCATGCAGAGAAATAAAAAGGTTTTTCTTTATCTGTTGCTTGATCCAGTCTGTTTGTTATTCTGCATAAGCAACTCTCACTCAAGGAGACGTCATAGTTGGAAATCTTGCGAGTTGTTGCCAAAAATGTATGTTACAGCATTGAGTAACATGCTGCTTTCTAGTTTATATGAAGTGGTTTTCAATTAAAAACAACAATACAACTACTACTATTAGAAACCAACAAATAGAAATACTATTTTATTTGTGGTTTACTTTTTAAATTTCACTTCATAATAAACTGGTCCTTTCTCCAAACAGGTTCACCTGTTCATTTATCTGGTTCTTTCCTCCCTGTGAGATCAGAGCGATGCCAGAAGCTGTGGGTCTACCACCATCTGCCACAAACAGGCTGGCGGGACTAAGGGCATTTTGCTTGAGTGTATGTGTGTGAGTGTGTGTTGGTGTTGTTGTGTGAGGCCACCACTGCTGTCAGTAATGAAAGGGAAGTGTTGCTTCAGTAACTTGTTTGTGTTAATGTACTGTATGTGCTTTCCTGCTGGTGTTGAAGATGAGACTTGGGATGAGGCAACACACACTGTATGAAGTGTGTGTCAGAATGTGTTCGAGCGTGTGTTTATGTGTATGAGGGGGTGAGAGGGAGGGATGGAGTAGACAGGGCAGTGAGTGTGATGCAACTGCTGTGGCAGATTGATGTGAAAAGCAGTGGAGCATCCCCGCCTCTGCACAGGATAAACAATGATGAGAGACTGGCTAATGAAGGTTTGCACGGATGTGGGTGTGCACACGTGTCCATGTGTGTGCCTAATGCTTCACATACATGTATGCCCATGCATCACAACGTGTGTGTGTGTGTGTGAGTGTCAAGGGGGTATAGTAGATCCAGAGAAGGCACAGGAAATACCTTTCTTCACCATCTCTTTGTATTTATCTCCTTGCATTTAACTGTAATATGATGACATAACTCTCCACTTAAATGTCATCCTTCTCAACACTAAATCACCATCATTATTATTTTATATCACAATATTGATATATTTTACGATACAGAATATTTTCCTGGAAAGTCCATTGAGAAACATACTAACTAGCAGAGAAAGTCTGTTTCTCTGTTATCCAGCAAATCAAATTCCAGATACACTAAAGTACATACTTCAGTTGAAATCATGACGAACCCAATCTACTCATTGATTTGCAGCATTGTCCACAATACAACCATCAAAGCAATAGTTTAGTAGAAATGGTAATAAATATAAATATAGAAAACTTATATTGTCACAGTCCTGTTGCTCAACTCTGATTGGAATCATCCACCTATCCATCTGTCCTCTCTTTTAAGTGGCAAACTGTGAAGATAGACTGTAATCCTGCTTTTAATATCACCACTGAGGCTGACACTTTTTATTTGAAACCTGAACAACTATTTGAATGTGGGAAAACATTTTGATCTTTTATGTTCTCATCAAATTAACAGTGCATAAGCAAGACAGGTCCTGCCTTACAGTATGTTCTGATTTATTGGATGCCCTGTGGTCCAATGTAGGCAGGCGTTGTTCTCTTTGTTCATTAAACAGCTAACCATGCCATACGAACAATGTGAGGTGAGGCTGTTTATTACCTTTCAAAAATTGCTAGCTTTAACATTACCATGACAAAAATTCATAAGTCACCAGTTACTCACTGAGGCAGTGGAGACAGTAAAAATATATTGAAACTCACTTCTACAATTAAGATTAGCATATGTGGTTTGTGTTCAAATTAATTTAGCTTGTTCTCATTTGGTCAAATGCTTTTTGAGTGGCAGCCCTAATAACCACATAGCAGCTTTACTTCTCAGTAAACCAACCAACTCATTTTCAGTGGGCTCAATGGTCAGCTGAATGTCTGGCTCCCATTAAGCATGATGGGTTGACAGTCTGTCTGTGTAACCTTATTTACTTGATGGCTGTATGGCCTTACAGTAACTGGCGTGCCAAATTGCCTTCTTGTACTGCCTGGCTGCATAGCTTTACTGATGAAATCAGTAAAGCTATGTTGCATTTTACATCGATATCTTTCCAGACTCACATAATATTTGTAGTGAACACTTTGAAGGAATTTAATAAAAGGTATTATGTGTCTTGAATTATGGCCAAAAACATGTTTTGTGAGGTTACAGTGATCTTGAACTTTGACCACCAAAATCTAATCACCTTATCTCTGAGTCCAAGTGGAAGTTTGTGCCAAATTTGAAGGAATTCCCTCGAGGCGTTGTTGATATATTGCATTCATAAGCATGGGAAGGATGGACAGACGACCAGAAAACATTATGCCTCAGGCCAAGGCTGTCGCCAGCACTAAGTTATAAAAAGCCCTGCTAAGCTGGGCTGATCTGTGACCAAGTGCCAAAGTGTGATTCTCTGTGATAAGAGTCAGCATGTGTCTGTGTTTGTAAGATAAAACTGTGGATGTTCTTCCTTGTTTGGTTGAATAAAAAAAGGACTGCTTCACTGGCAATGGTGTTTTCCATCAAGGAAAGAAGCAGAAGTGCCTTGCCGACAAGGGGTCTCTAAACATCGGGAAACCAACAAATAAAATCCAGAGAAATCTAGATTAATGGGCAGACTGAGAGGTAAGGGGATGCGTATCTGGCTCCAGTAAAATGGCCTGCTTGGATCTCTCCAGACTGAATCAAACTTAGAAATAAATTGTATTGAAGAGGCAGTCTGAAGTGGGAGCTATCCAGCCGCCTGATCCTCTCCTCTCCTCCCCTATCACTCAGAGTCATTGCTACTCCAAACATGTCTCAGCCTCTTCTTCCAAATCTGTTGCCAGCGCTGCCTTTTTCATGGCTGACGCTGTTTTGAAGACACTTGCCAACATTCTCTATAAATAACCACCTGATCCACACAGCTGCCACTCACTCACTTGAAGACTTTCATATGTGAGGTGAGCCAAATGTCCCACTACAACAGCCATTTAGCATTATTCATGAAGATGTTTCAATTAACATAAGTGCAATGAGTGAAGATGGATGAGAGGATAAGTTGCATAACATGAATGTTACCAGCATGATATTATAGTCAGAAATACAGTTGGATGGCTTTAAGAAGTGAAACATACAAAACAAATCAGATACTAAATCAGAGCACCACTTACAGTAGCCTTCTCTTATGTATCTGTGTACATATATACACACACACACACACACACGCACACGCACACGCACACACACACACACACACACACACACACACACACACACACACACACACATCACCACATTCCTTAAGATATGATACCTTTTTATCAAAGGTTCTTTTTCATTCTACAGAAACCTCAGAAACAAGTAGGGCAATCAGCTCGTGTGAAAGTAGTTGACAGCTCTGCTGAGTCCAGACTTTTGCCAACATGAGACTTCAAAGAGCTTGTTACTATAAAGAGAGTCTTTCTTCTTCTTGACAAAAAAGGCTTTGCTTTGTGAAAGTGTTTGTTTGCTTTAAAAGTGATGTTAACTTTTTATCCACATTCATTTCTGAGAACAGAAGAAGAGTTGTTTAGAAACAGACATGTCACTGACAGTACCTGTGACTGTGAACATAAAAGATCAGGATTCAACCTCGGTTTTGTTCAAATAATGCAAAACACCTTTTGATGGATCCCTTGTCTTGACAGATTCAAGTTTTCTACATCAACAGAGATGCAGGTGATGTGACACTGATATCACAACACACACAATCCCAATTTGTTTAAGTGGCTATATTCTAGTCACTGTGATCTTTGAGCGGTTAAAGATGAAGTCACACTATCCTACTATGGATGGCATATTTTACACAAGCCAAACCTCTTGAGTTTTGTGGGTTCACAAAAGCAGCCATGTCTGTATACTTTGATATCAGTAAAAACAGCATCTACAAGCAATGTTGGGACTTGTGTGAGATTTATTTTTCATGTACTTTGTCAAAGTAAAAACTTTAAGTCAAGAAATACAGTATAAATAAACTTAATACAAACTATTCATACCCAATCCTTTACACATAGTTAAAACATTTGAAAACAAATAAACATGGTATGTTTGCCCCTGTGGATACTCAGCATAACCATCCAACAATGTGGGTTTATCACACTCATTCACTTGGACACTACTGCCGCAGTTCCCTGGCTTATATAGCAAGAGAGAATCTCAATCCAAAGCCTTAATAATCATCATTATTTAGTTAGGATATCATCCATCTTTCAGTGATACTCACTCATTTCCCTGCATTCTGTTTAACTGGCACGCCAGACTCTGTTGCACTGTTGCCATAGCACCAATGCCACAAGCTGCTAACAGCAGATGAGACAGTAGCTATGTTCATGGAGATAAATATGGATGTTCCTCATCGTGGGAGTGCTGGAAGCTATTACTTTCACCCACAGGTTGGAGCGACAACTACATTCTACACTGAAAGGGATTTTTTTTCTCCAGGAAAGGTGTCATCCAATGTCTAGCCTCGTTCAAGACTTCTAATTTGTCAATCACATCTCTGACTTCTTCAGTGATTTAAACAGCTGTTGTGTTTTGCTCACTGGAAGCTATTTCTCCAGTTAGAAGAACAGCCGAGTTCATGAGAGCTTTGTAGGCACTCATAAGAATGACATCACTCACCTGTGCCAGTTTTAAAAATAAAAAGTGTGAGAAATATGCTTATTCACTTTCTTGCCAAGAGTTAGATCAGAAGTTTAATACTAGTGCTAAATATGAGGCCAACTGCCTCAGCCGGCCTCGCTTCATCCAAAGATACCAAAATCTATCTACCAGAATCTCTAAATCTCACTGGTAAGGATGTCTATATTGTTTCTTAAATCAGGGTGTTTCCTGCACAGAGGAATTTTTGGCACCGCCCAAAGAAGTTTTAGCTTGTGAACTGAAATGAAAAGAACTGAGACTAAAAATAGGGATTCAAATTCAGTCTGAATGTGCCTTTGACTTCCAGCAGTCTCATCCACAGCTGTTATGTTACACATGCAGCTGGCATTGTTTTGACTGAGCATAAATGCTCCACTGTGAATGTTGCATTGAAGGAAGAGCAGACTTCCTGTGATATGAAGCCATTTTATTTCGGATGAAAATCTCAAAAATGCTGAATTACAACCGCAGCATACTTTGTGTGTCATGTTCTGCCTCCTGCACCCCTCACCTAAAGAGAACAGACTAGTTCCAGTAGGTGAGAACACGTCTGTCATCTCCTGTTGTGTGCTACATGCATGAAAGGGCAACTCTGGACCTGACTCTCTGGACATTGTCTGGAGTTCATATGAAAAACAGCTAGAGACAGCTAGTGGAGCTTTTTGGAGAACAGCCTTTTGAATGGGATTACCTGTGAGGTAAGATCAGAGTTTAGGAAATTGAAAGGAACCATATCCGCCTCCAAGATATGGAGTCAATGGCCTGAAACAACCTTTATGTACCGGCACAGGAGTGATCACTGATGTTGTTGTTGTAGACATTTACAGCAGAGTCTTACTTAAGTCTTGTTTACCCAAAAGCCTCAAGAGCTCAGGAAGTGAACTGCAGGGTCTATCATGCTCTTGAGGTCATGACAAACTGCTGTAGGGAGGTTTGTAAGTTTAAAAAGGCCACAAATGCAGCTGGAAAGATAAACAGTGTGTGCGTGTGTATTTGTGTCTAAGTGAGTTTGTGTGTGCATTTCCACACTCAGTAGAGCACGCAACAAACAAATACTCACACACACACACACACACACACACACGAACAACTGACGCCACTGATAGCTGTAATTCAAATCAGAACTTGCTGGTAATTAAGGCTTGTTCCCATTATTCAATTGAAACATGTTATGCACAAATGAAGCTAAAACGAATGGATGTGCTGATGACAAGCAATTATTATCAAACATTTTGCTTCGTCTCAAGGGAAAAGAAGATATTTTACACACATTGTCTAGACTGGATCAAAAACAATGACAGCCCCATGGTGGAAAAGAAGAAGAATACATTTTTAAAAATCCACTGTCCCTTTTTTGTAAACATTTATCATCTTCATCTTTTACCTCTGGTTAGCCTCTTAGTGACACATCTGTTCAGCATGGTCTGACACTCACTGGAGGGCAAGTAAGTGGACTGCCACTTGCTCAATATCAGACAGGCGAGTGTGTGTAAAGGTTGTGATGAATGACGGTCTCAGCATTGATGGGTCTCCCTGGCTTTTGTCACTGTTCATCACAGTGGCCAACAGCAATGATTGTATGAAGAAACAAGAAACCATGCATCACTACAGATAGACCACTCAATCTTTTCCATGGTTGTTACTGTTACGTTTGTATCTTCAAGCTACTTTTAATTGATGCTATGCCTCTTTGTTTAATGTAGATGTAACCTTATCTCTAGATTTAAACAGATGATATTCCTGTCACTGAGATAATATCATAAAAGCCTGAGAGAAAAAAAAAGCACAATAAAAACAGATTGATCCTATTTTTGCCAGCAATTTGTAGCAGAAGAATAACCACATTTGAAACAGGTGGTGAATAGGAAAGCGTGAAAGACTGGCAACAGGTGACCTTTATCGACAGTACCTCCCAGCGCCTCCCAGTGTTGTCTCTGAATTTTAACATTTCTGGAGCAGAACCGGATGTATGACGAATCAGAACTGAAGAGTGGGCCAACTCAGAGGCTCCGTAGAACTCGTAAACAGTGTCAATCTGGAGGGCCTGCATCACTGGGAGAGAAGCTGAACAGATTGAACTGGTTTAATCTAATTAAAACAGCAAAACTGCAGTGGCTGTGAAATGGAATCTCTTTTTTGCAGCTAGAACGCCATCAATGTGTGTGTGTCTGTATTGTCTGTCTGCTTCTACCATGAGGTCTGTGCAATATTCAGCAACTTTTATCACATTCAAATTTCAAACTTATCTTAAGGCAGAAGATGTCCTGTGACTAAATGGTATTGTACAAGTAAAAATACATGAAAAAAATGTCTAAAATGTAACTAAAATTGACAGCTACTAGCTACTACAGCTGTTAAAACATCAGTCACACTTTACTTCATCTTCAGGACCTGAATTATTATTCAGTTATCCTGTAGCCAGATACTTGTTCTGATTCTGATTTATGTAACTCCTATTAAATTATTAACACTTCTTCCACTATAAAGTGCTTTGGATCCAGAAGATTCCCAAGATATCTTACTTTTCTCAAGCTTTACACTTACGTCGCCCTCCTTTTCCACATGCAACACCAGATGTGCATGAATTTAATTGTTTGTTGAACTTCAGATAATTAACACTGAGCAGAGGCCTTCGGGTTGACTGACTAGCTAAAATTGGGTGAATTGTACCTTTGAGGCACAAGCTTCGATTAAAACACTACATTTGTATTCAGCACAATGGTTTCATTCATTGCAATGGAACAATGTGATCTAGAGTGAGAGAGGAGAGGAAAAACAAACACTATGAAAAACACAAATTTATCTGCCAAGACAATTCTATGAAGCACAGCCAGAAGGGATGTTGCTCTCAAAAACCTGTCTTCCTCCCTTGAGTCCCCTCTTCCAACATAATGAGGCGCCCAGTGAACACTGCCTCCAAACCTAGCATTCTGGGAAATCCGCCCACACAGAGGGGGCTCATAGGTCAATTCACTTACAGAGCTGAACCACCCAGAGCGGATCCAGCAGAGGTGAGCCAGAGACACACGGATGCATGTCTTTAGATGACTGCCTGCAGGGGGACATGAAACCAAAAACAAGCCAAGCTGAGATGCAAGTGGAACACACGGAGAACAGATGGGCAGGGGGAAACTTGGTCTGCATAATATCTCAAGTATGCGTCTATGCACACATACACACACAGAGCAGCGTAACTTTCAATACCACACCTATCTAGCCATGTAAATAATAAATAAATAACCTCAAAGCTCATCTCTCGCAAAATTAGGTAAAACTAGTTTGTTTGCCCCCTCTTTGTCCCCTTGTGTCCTATTTTTCGTATTTGCCATTATTATTTCTTAATTCCACACCAGACAACTTTACTGGTTCTTTCTTCAACTTTTCTTTGTGTTACCTAATCCTTTTCCACCTCCTCTTTCCTTTTCTTTCTCCTCTTTTCTTCCTCTTCCTCTTAAGTTCTCTACAGAGAACAGATCATTCATTACGTTGGCAGGAAACAATCTACCAAGGGCCTCATCTAATGATTCTCCCAGAGGGATACGTACTCACACACTCACACAGACACACACATCGACACACGTACGTACACATGCCTGCATGAGCACAGAAAGAAAATCAGCTGGAATTAGCTCATCAAAATCACATTTTTCATGATTAAAACAGTGCTCCCCAGTTCAGTTTGAATACCAGGCTTCTTCCAATTAAAACATCAGACCATTTCACTGCTGTGGCAGTTGGTATTACCAATGTTACACAGTGTTTGGGCATACACAACTTACCCACAGCTGCTACTGCAGATAGAAATAAAACTCATTTAGTTCATTTTCACGCATCAGCGTCCATGTTCATCAAATTAAAAAGCTCTAATTGTAAAATCAGGGCTCAGGATAACGAAAGTGTGTGCAGCAGCAGAGTGAGATGTCTGTCCTCCCTCCTTCTCTCTGCTGTAAACACATATAGTTGCTAGTGAGCAGTTGCAGCTGCTCACATGTCTCCCCGGGTCTGTGTGCAGGTTTTCTGCAGAGACTCTGGCTCTTGGCCTGCCCAGCCTGCTCTCAGCATGTCTCTCTACCATGGCAGGTGACTTGCTCCTCTGGCTCACTTCCGTGTCTGTGTGAGATGACCTGCTGGTGATCTTGAGCAGCAGCAACCTGAAGTCTACCATCATTAACTCGTAAGTAAGTTGAAGATCAACACTAAAAATCTAATGTTAAAGATCAAAGTAAGATCTCTACAGATATTGAGCGACATTGACAAATATTGTGTAAAAGTCATGTAAAATGTCCGGTGAGTAACACGAGTGTTGTCATAAGTTTATCAACCCATAGGAAAACTTCTTCACCATGGCACCCCTAGGCAGCAGGAAGTTACTCATAAAACTTGGGAAAAGGTAATTGCCACCCCCTCAATATTTACAGCAGCGTTAATGTATGACAGCACTTTTTCCTCCTGAAATGTCAGTTTGGGCTTGGTTTCATGGTATTCAAAATGGCACAAGACATAGTGAGTCCTTAATCAAATGTTACAGAAAAGCAATTCTCTCCAAGGTGACCTGCGTTGCTTTGCACCAAGTCACAGTAATGAGCATTTTAAAGCCAAAGCAGAGACAGGTAGCCCTCGTTCTTCTCTTCAGCTCTGTATCCATCACCAACAGAGCATCCGTCTTAGTCTCGAAAAGAAAGAAAGAAGGAGGAAAGAAAGAAAGAAATGCCAGAAAGAAACAAAAACAAACCGATTTTCATAAACAAACTTCAACAAACATCCAATTAAACTCAAATTAACAACAAACTCTCAATTTCAATCTATATTTGGCAATTTTCTTTTTCTTGTTCATGAGCACTCGACAGGAAAAGCACAAAAATCCTCATATTGGAACGAGCCCGAGGTTGTTTACCGAGTAAACAAAGACACACACTGAAGCTTCTGTCATAAAGAATAATAGTCATTAGAGAGCAAAGAAATAACCTAATCACACTGAGCTGCCTTCAACCCTGTTTTGATGAATACAACACAGATGCTAAACCACTGTGGCGACGCCAGTGCAATAATCATCAGAAGGCTCTTTCCCAGATAGCAGAAAAACATGACCTGGAATCTCTGGGTGCCATTTGTCTTCTCTCCCTCTCTCTTGCTCACTGCTGAATCTTTACTGAAGGCGACCTACACCCACATGACACACTGCAGTCTACAAAGCAGGGCCTTAATTGAATCCTATTTATCACTTAGGATAGCTGCATAATATGAAAATTTCATGTCACGATAATCCCGGCCAATGTAATTACGAATCATGATATTATCCTGATAATTGTCAAAATATGCTTAAAACTCTCAAAATGATACTAAAACACAGGCTACTGGAATCACTTTACAGTAAAGTGTTAAAGTGTAAGTAAAAAGTTACCTCGATTTATGATTATCAATTAATCATGAGTGTTTTTTATTGCAATACAGAATAAAATCTTTTATCCTCCCATCCCTAGCTGTGTTGCCAGTGTGATGTATGAGGGAGATCTGTAGGGAAGCAAACCCCCACAATAAAGCAAAAGTGACACTCAATGAAACATTGGTGGGAGCTTTTTATAACAGTTTTTTACTGCTGTGATTACAAGTGTGAGGTTTAATAGTGAGCAACCTTTTATTAATGAGGGTAAAGTGTACTATACGTTGAATATTTGTTAAGTATACAGTATGATTACTTTGCACTGAAAATAAAACTGGTCGGACAGACCAAACTCTTACTCCCCCCCCATTTTTTTCTCCTTCAATTTCAATAATTCAGATGTTAGTCATGAATCTGTGACAAAACTTGGCAGACTGATGCGCCTCACCACTGAAAAAGACTCTAATTTGCCAAAGGAGATTATATATCTCAGCTGAAAACTGAGCAACATGCAGTATTTTTTATTTATGTGCTAAAGGGAAGATTGAACATAGATGGTAACATGCATGAAGGAACATACTATAATCATAATGTTTGTTTTTACAGCATATGTTTGCAGATGTGAAGTAAGCATGTTGTAGGTCTGTGTCATTTGTATATAGGCCTGCGGGTGAGCTGTCATGTGTGTGTTGTCATACATATATGCATTCTGTGGGAGTATGCCTTGTGACATCGACCTGAAGTGTAATTAATCAGGCCAGCCAGGTAGCACATCAATCACCGCTGGTTGTGACATGATAATACAGACACACACGGAGAAACACACACAAACACACACTGGGACACTATATCTCAGACGCCCTCGCCAACACCTCCCAATAGCTTTCTGAGATGAGAACACAGCAGCAGACAGACATCCTCATGGCAAACCAGCGAAGGCAATGGTTGACTGCCTGTTTAACCATCATCTGTAGACTGTAGCTCACTTGGGTATTGCAGGATGCACAGTTATGCAACATTTGACAGTTATGCTGGGAGAATTAAGTTACTGTGCACATTTACAAGATGCCTAAACCATATGTAGAAAGGTCACTATTAGAATATTGTGTTGACACTGCACTTAATTCATTGTTCAAAATCCATCTCATAGGTCCGCCCCTTTAACTGAGATTTAAGGTGAGCACAGAAGAACATTTTCCTCCTCAGCAGATGAATGACAGAAAAGCTTTCCAGTGTCACACTCTGCACATACTGCTCATCATTCTGCACAGTGAAGCTCAAACATCCAAACTGAAGCAACAATAAGCAACACACATTTTGGAGTGAAGAGGGGCTTTAAAGGATGTTTGTAGTTATTCTATATTTTTCTTACTGTCAAAAAATACAAATGAAAAGTCTCTAGCCGACTCTTCCTACCCAGTCTGTGACACTCACCTCCAAGCCTATTCATTCCTACTAAACCTTTAACAACACAAATGTATAGTTTCAGGAGTATACCATATGGTTGTTGTATGTTCTTTACAGCTGTGGATTAATACACATTTGGTGCATTAGTCATTGTTTACAGGACCAGGCCAGTGTATGTGGGAAATAAATGACACTACCTCATGTATAATACGTGTTGGACAACAATGGGGGTCTACAGCACAGAGAAATAAGATATATCAGGCTTTGGCTACACAGGCAATGGTTGCTAGTAGGATAAAAATAATTGTTTGTTTTGGTGTTATGGGATTTAACAATAAGAAAAATAAAGAATAGCTCCAGCTTTATCCTTCAATAGTAAATTTGCAATAACTTCCATTGTCTCATCTCTGTGTGATCTACTCATGACAGCATAATAATACTAAGGCAGTGTTTTGAAAACTATACAAGAGCTCCACCACTACTTTTCAAAATGATGCCAAAAAACAAGCCCCAGGTGGCTAATACCTTGTCAAAATCACAAGAAATAATGTTCACTATGCTGTGTGCCGTTACCGGTGTGAATGTGTAAGACAGAGGCAAAGAGACAGGTAACTGCTGAGAGTGTTGTCATTGTTAGGCCTTGTTGGACTGTATGTGTGATACAGAGCTACCGTAGAAGGAGAAAGTGAGGAGAAGACAAAGAGTGAGGAAGGGAAGGGAAAGGTAGGAGCTGACAGCCCAGAGACGGCCCTGCACTGAGGCATATGGCAGTGATGGAGATAATACCCAGCAGTGGGCCACCACACAGCTAGTATACTGTGGCTGGAGGCAGGCAGGCCAGCCAGCTCCGGGCTGCCACTGAAAGGAACCATTGGACTTTATGTGTTGTTTACGTGGATTTTTCATAGCGTTGGTGGCAAGACAAAACAGTGGGACTACAGTAAATCCCTGGCAAGGCAGACAACAGTGGAAACACAAAGCGGATGGTGGTTGAGCTTTATGTGATGTCTCTATTTTATATAATCACTTTTTTCCTATGGTTTTGGACTGGAGACTTATTATCTCTATAAATGCTTGTGAGTGGAGGGCTGTTAATGCAAAATCCAAATTCTGAAAATCATTTTTTGCTGCTTTTTTTGTTGAGCTTGCATTAATAGCATCTTAATGTCTTTGTACTTGTCAAAAATTTCAGCAGTGATTCGTCTCCTTTATTTTTTGCACTTAGGCACTTAGATTTGGTAGAAAAATAAATTCCTTTCTCCAGTGGGGAAGCTGTGATAACAGTTGTGTATCAGGAGGGTCCATGGGAATATAAGTGACTGTGTGACTGTCCAACGGGCACGGCTGACAAAATGCCTTCAAGTTCATCTCATAAAGCTTAAAAAAGAAGAGTTTGAAATGACTACATGACTTGGCCTAGATCCCACACCTTAGAATGAAAAATAACCTTGGATAAAGACAGTTTAGCATCAAGTGTTCATTCTGGAAATGGATTAAGCAAGGTAAGATGTTGTAGGCAATGAAAGCAAAGGTTCTGTCATTTAACAATTCCAATTTTGAGAAAGCACAGATTGCTTTAAGTATGACAGTCATAGAGATTCTACCACATCTACTACTCACAGTACAGTACTGTATGTGATCTCGGGAAATCTCTTGGTTTAGAGTAGAGCTAAGGCATCAACCAAATAAATAATATAAAAGGAGACAAGGCGCAGGGGAAGCTTCTGTGATCAAGTTAATTACGGGGGAGATTTGGATGTGGTACCTATAATGTGATCACCATTACTCACGCCTTTAGTCACTAACAGGGAGAACAACTGTGAAAAATAGGCAATAAATAAATTCACATTTATCGTCCCGCTCAAGTGTTTTCTGTTATTGGCTGACTAAAACATGTTTGATGACATCTCTCTTACAGTCCAATTATTTATGTTTGCACCTGTCAGGATGGGATAATATATAACTTTTTCTTGTTATTGTTATCGGATTTTTCTTGGCCTAAGGAAATTCCCAGCATAGATGCACCCAACTCCAACCTGTGGTCTAATCAGCCAGAATAGCTCAAACCACGTGCGTGGGTGTGCTGGGCCTTTCAAGACCAAATTTGCTGGTGTTCTTGGTGAGTCAATAAGGACCCTCCTTGGAGATTTGTTCAAGCATAGCCACTGGCATCCTGACATATTACTCCACTGCTAACAGAGTCTGGGGACAAGATTGGTGTTTCACAATAACCCAGTAGTGGATTGTCAATAGGCTTACTGCGAGGTAACAGGGAACTGACATTATATTCTAGAAGTGCAATTTCTTGTAGGGTATTTTCCCATCCCAACCTGTGGAACTAAAGAGGTCTCCAAGCGTGGTCTCGTGACAAACCTGGCTAACCAGAAGTAGAATAAAAGTGGGAGTGTCTGAATATTGGTTGCATGCTATATTTGCACTTTGCTGTTATTGTTACAATAAATAAGGCAGGAGTGTAGTCATGTCACCTCACATCATAACATCTATGTGCAAATCTACGATGCGCAGGGCTCACAATGTAAATATATGCAAAAGGTGGACTGATTGCAACACTGGATCACTACTGATGCCGTAATGACCTTACAAGACAAGACTAGAATATCAGCTGCATCTCACAAATTCACAATTGACACATTTTATTCATCATTTTAGCTCTTTGGAACAATCAAATCTAAATTTGCAAAAACCTAAAAAGGAATCCTTTTATATGGCTATTTCCACATACTCTAGGGAATACATTATGTGTAGTTACAGCCTCAATATCCCATACATAACCTTACAAATAAAAAAATAAACACTACACAAATTGATCTTGTATAAAGACAACGAGAACAGAAAAATAGCATCGGGATCAGATTGGTACCCCGAGATACGAAATTGCAATCAATATTAGAGAGAGAAAAAGAAGGACTGGTGCATCCCGTATGCAAATGAGTATACGTAGGGGAATAAAGCACGATCGATAAAACGTTGCTGTAAGAAGTGCAAATTAAGATAAAAATGTGTTTAAATAGGCTGCACCAGTGAGAAAATTTGTCAGACTAAAGCAAAAACCACTTACCTTTACGATGGCCTTTACTCTACTATACTGTATGAGCTTTTCTTTCTCCACTGATTACTTACAGGAGCTTTAGAAAGCCATTTTTATCAATACTGGGGAAAGTAGAAACAAAAGGCGCAAAGTTGAATTTCAATCAAGAAACAACACAAACTGCATGTTTCTCTGAACAAATCTTTAATTAGTTTCTGTTGTGCAAAAGAAAAGTGCAAGAGTTAGTTTAAAGTCAGTCTGGACAGTTTGAAGTGTAACTTTAACCGCCTGTACTGACATTGTTTTTATGCACAAAAGAAAGTAAGATAAGACTCTTCATGGTTTGGATTTTACTGACATTGTTCTCTTCTTGTCTATGAAAGGTTGTTTTTTATGTTGTACATTACAGGTTGTGCTGCTTTCTAACTATTTCTTGTTAACTTGGATCTTGATAGTGTTGCACCCTTGTTTCTTCATCGTTCCCATTTAATTTGGACTCATACAAACCTTTTCACAGCAGACATTTTGACTCATCATAGGAGGAAAAGCAAAGGTGGAACTAATAGCATTAACGATGCCTCTGTGATTATCGCAATGCTATGCAGCATTTAGTGTATTAGTCACGCCTGTGGTTAATGAGTCATGATGTCACCTGTGATAGAGGTCGATGCAACTTTAGTTTTACTCCACATTTCTCCCTGGTCTTGTACATCTTGTTTATGGATTACATCATTATATAAAAGCACAATTCACTAAATAAATGTGTCATACTAATGTTAAGCTTAGTGGAGTACAAGAAAAAGTGAATACAATTGGAGCATGTATTGTCAACCAGATCTGCAAGCTGCATCAACTGTGACTGCTTTTCTCTGTCTAATATGGGTGTAACAGAACACACATTTCGCAGCTCAGTATGTACCTCAGTTTTGGGGTCACGGTTCAGTACGTTCGGGGCACATCAGGAAAAAAATAAAGAAAATAAAATAACATTTTGATCTTTATTTTGAAAAATTTAAACATCCCACAATGGCTCATTGCTCAAAACTATTACTGACACAGTTTAGTTGCTGCAGTGGAAACTATTACTGAAATGTTTCCGTTTTGCTGCAGTGGAAAAAGAAAACAAGCTTTTTGTTTCTTGCAGGGAGTCAGGACACCTGCTGACAGTTGTTTTTTTGCTGATTTATGGTCGAACTGTAAATAAAGGGGAGTTGAAACGAGCTTCACCTCCGACAGCTAAAACAGTGACATGCCGTTTACACACTGATGCTTCAGTATTAATAATCTAATAATGCCACATATATAGATATATAATGGTTTCTATAATATATGGAAAAATGTAAAGCCATGGTAAAAGTCCATGTGACTGAGAATTGCAGCTACCTTATTTAAGCTGTCTCTTACCATCAGTTGTGTTTAAGTTCTACTGAAACTGTAACTGGTTTGCTGTGTTGGCCTGGTCTCCCTCGGAAAAGAGACCTCAAGGGACTTCCAGGTTAAATAACGGGTGAATAAAAAATATCAGTCAAAGGGGCCAAACATCACTTTTACTTTCATACTTTTTAACTACATTTTTCTCTCTCAGAACTGCTTCTTATGACTTGTGTGTTTATTGTTGACCGTCACAGATAGGAGGGGGGGTGACCGTCACAGGGTTTCACTACAGAGATAACGGAGCATAATAATAATAGTGTTGCACTTGGTCAGTGATATGGGTCTCTCATTTGTCATTCTGACGGCAGCAACACAACAGTTTAAACAGGCTACCTCGGCTAAGCTAGCTAGCGTACACCCATGAGCATGCTAGTGGTGCACTGCCAAAACATTCAGGGTGGAACTTGCACTCTAGAATTATTGTTCCACAAGTCAGAGTTAGTGGATTATTAAACTATTTGCACAGTAATTGTTTGGGTCACTGAGCATATTCTTCATTTTCATTTTCAGGATGAATACACATACTTTTACATCCCTATTATCTAATATTATGGCATAAAACATGCTTGTATGCTATCAGCAAAACAGCTTAATTGTCTATTCTTTAGTTAAAATATCAAACTTATTCAAGTACACTCAAAACTGTGAAACATTTGCATTGCTCTGAGGTTATAACAGCAGATGATTCTAACAGATGTGACTATAAACACCTTTCATTGTTTGTCCTTCTAGAGTAGCTGTTTTTAACACACAGTATGTTTGGCATTTGGTACACACATATTAATGTCACGCTGCACATATTAGCTGGCACACACACAAACACAAGCGCGTGCACAAACACTCTGTGCTCAGACATCGTGAGACGACCACAAGCACAGATAAAGAAACGTCACAACACAAACACGACAGGGAACATATCCAAGCAAGATACAGTACATTGATACTAACAGATACACATGCACACACATACACACACACACACACACATACACACATACAGAGGCGATGTCCTTCACGTAGGACCACAGCAGGTGAAACACCCCCCATGTCTGCCAACCAGTCCCTCTGCAGTATCCTGTCTGGTACCAGCCCATCTGATTTCCTCTGTCTGCCCCTGTGTCTGTCTTCCTACTGTCTCATTTCTCTCAACCCGTCTGTATCTTTCCTTCTCCCCCTTCTCTGTCTGTCTAAATCTGTCTTTGCGCCTGTCTGCCTGCTTGCTTGCTTTCCCTCAAGCCCTCTGCACACACTCACTGTTTGGGGAAAAAATGTCCCTGTGTTTTACTGTATTTGACAGCTGACATAAAGCCATCCCTCTTGGGCCCAGACTCATATATTTAAATGACACGGGGTGGTATAATAGATATGAAATGAATATTAAACCAGTTACCTGAAAGGGTTACTCTAGTTCATCCTGAAAGATTTTATAAGACATCTACTTGACTGTGTGTGTGTGTTACCTTTGCTATCCATCCGTCTGTTTATCTTGTCCCTCTCTTTCCTTTCTGTCTGTGTGTTTGCCTCCCATCTATTCTCTCTGCAGTCATTATTTGTTTCTTTTTCAGCCCACCTACCTTAAGTCCTTATTTCTCTGTCTGTCTCCTGCCTCCTGGCTAAATAACTGTCATTTCTGTTTGCCTGTCCGTTTTGGTCACACGCTGGCCCCAGCTGTTCATAAGTCCATTAGTCCTCCAACATGTTCCCTTGTTCAAAAGCAATCTGCTTCATCATCTGACTTAAAAGCTCTTGTAGACACACGCACAAACACTCTTCTATCTTTGTCTACACATACACAAACAGCCACACAAACATACACAGTCACGTATCAAAGGCACTGATGATGCTCCCAGACAAACTTGCTGGCTTGACTAGCGCTTATAAACCTGTAACACAGTTTCAATGTCATATTCAGTCACTGTTGTTATCAATGCTACAAACCCAGATTGTACCTGTGTGACTGTTATTTGACTGATAAGCTAACTCAGATACTTTATTTTGTAACCACAGAGCAAGAAAATGTCCCTGCCTCAAAGACACAAACTGATAACAAAGACAGAGTCATAGTGGACGACACTGAGGGCTAAAAGTAACTTGAAAATGATACCACTGGCTGTAGTTTTCAGTCAAGTTGACTTGCATGCAGCACTAGTCACACATTTTGCTGTAGTTAGCTGGAAATTTGAAAAATCTTAAACACGGGACTTATTAGAGAGAATACTTTTTAGCAACTCATTTATTTAACAGTAGACTAGACAACCACTCACTATATTTCATATTTAAAAAAGGTTTAATTCTTAATTATATAGCCTAGTATATGACCTAAAAATCATTAATAATTATATTATCTAATCTCAGACTAGAAATCATGCTTGGTCTTGATCTTTAATGCTCTCAGGGTTTTTGTATAAAATAATAAAGTGAAAAGGACTGACACTAAATTTCAATGTATTATAGAAATGTATTTATAACATAAATGATTACGCCAACTAAATCTGATTTAAATCATATGGATATCTCTTGGTGTCATTGACTTGAATTAGAAGAATCTGTAATATCAACTGATATTAATGTAATTATGCATGCATTAATACTACAAGCAGAAACAATTCAAGATTATAACTGAAGTCATTTGAACCTAAGACTCTCAATTACAATGTATAACAGGTTTCTTATACCGTTGTGGTGAAGATGTTGGTGTGTCAGTAATCAGACTTTTGACAAATTCACCCCCTTTACTTTTTCTTTCTTGATTGCTAAAGAATTTGCTTTCAATTAGATGAAGTAACAGACAAGGAGGGTAGATATTTAATTTAGCAACTAGTAGAAGATGGATGGTCAGTTACTCAACAGCCAAAAAGGCACAAAGTACAGAAACACAAACTGCAGTTGTTGCTGAAAGATCTTTAAAGAGAACATGAGGAGGAACTGAATGATTAGAGTCTGAAAATAGAGATACTCTTAGTGAAATCTGAACTTATTATTACTGCCCCTGCACTTTATAGGTTGCCAAGGAGAATCTCTGAATCAGGCGATAAAGCAAGCAAAATGTAATGTTAGCTTTAAAACTGAAACAAGTAGAGAATAGTCAAGCTATATAATCAGTTAAAAAAATGATGGGTCAATCATCTGCGACCCAGAGGGTATAAATGAGGCATTCAGGCAATACTATTCTAAATTATACACTTCAGAATATGAATCGAATAGTTCAGAAATGGAGGAGTACTTCACTGATTTAATCCATCCCAGTATAAAGGGGCATGAAATATCAGTTTTAAAAGCTTCCATTTCAGAAAGCGAGATACAGCGAGCCTTAAAGGAATTATATTCAGGAAAATCCCCTGGTGAAGATGGTTTTAGTGCTGAATTTTTGTTTTTAGTATTGAAAGCCTTTGAAAGGATAGAATGGTCTCACATATTCTTTGCACTGGCTAAGTTTGGCTTTAGTCCAATTCTTTTAAAATGGGTCAAATGATTATATAATGGCGCTATGTCTTCTGTGAAAACTAATGAAATTTTATCTAAAGTCTTTTTTCTTAAATCACTCTACCCGCCTGGGTTGTCCAGTCTCACCGATGCTCTTTGTTTCAGCCTCGTAACCTCTGGCATGCACCATTAATGGCAAGCAAAACATAGAAGGCATTTTAATATGAAGTAATGACTTTACATCTAGTTTATACACAGATGACATTTTACGAACATTAAGCAGAGCTATGCCATCTCTTCCATTAGTGCTTAGGCTTATCAATATTTATTCAGTACCTTTTCTGCGTACATAAAATGGAGTAAATGTGAGGCAATACCTCTTAACTGTAATACTGTTTCTACTAACTTAAGTAATGCACCATTCATGTGGAAACCTAATGGTATTAAATTCTTGGGTATCATAATCAATCAAACTATTTCCAAAATCGAAGAACCGGATGGCAAAGTAAGAGATGACATAGCGATGGTCTTCTTTGCCAGTGTCTGTGTGAGAGAGGGCAGGTGCTGGAGGTAAATATTGTCATTCATCATGTCAGCCATCCCCTTTAAGTCATTGCCATTTAACTAGTTTGAGTAGTTAAAGGGAGGTATTTTTGTGGTAACTGTTTGGTATTTTTCTGACCTTGAAACTCGCTTTGTGAATCTGTGTGGTATTTTGGTGACCCGTTCCAAGCACTCGGTGTACAGGTGGGAGGCTCATTCAAATGATGAAGCGCAAAGACAGTTGTTGTTCGGTCCTAAATGCCACGCTAAAAACCAAGGTCTCAGAACCACGTCTATTTGTGATGCAACATCATCAGTCTGTCCTGCTTTGGTGATTTTATCAACAGGATCAAACACCTTGGTTATACAGTAACTCTGCGACAGTTAGCAACAAAGCCCCTTTCCAACTTTATTTCTTGCAAAAGTAGCGTCTCATATTTTATCCTTGAAACACCCAGAATTACAAACACTGTTGTGTAACCATTGACTGCTAAACTATGAAACTGTTTACAAGGTGAGATTCTTTACAACTATTGCTGAAATAGAGTTGGTTCAATTTTATCATATAAACAGCTTGATCAAATACACTTTATGATGAAAAAACTGACAGAATAAATTCTTTGTCCGTAAGTGCAGACTTATGGTGACGCTCTGAACGATCCAGACATTTAATGAAGAAAAGATTTATATTTGTTGAGCTGTTGTGACTGGCTGAGAGAGTATTTAATATTAAGTAATCACCACACCCACTGATCCATATTCATCTCCACCCAGCCCATATGCACTTGTGCTGCTGCACCTACACAAACCAAAATAGCAGGAGCACCTAAAACCTACCATCTTTCTTGCACTTGCACAGTTCAGATAGAGCCCACAATCTTTGTTCTCATCCTTTTTGTGGTGAAAAATACATATAAGTGGTCTGGCTGTGACAGACATTGTCTTATAATGCCAATCACATGAAGTTATAATAACCCTGATTTTATTAGGCAGTTTGGGAATGACTGGCAGGACGAATTATTACTATTCTTAATAACAAAGCATATTTTGCTTCTTTGTGGTTTTATCCAAATCCTCCTGCAGAACTTAATAATCCAATTAATAATTTCTCTTGTAGAACTGCTAAATGAGTCTATAAAAGGCTCAAAATGATGAGAACCTCTCTCCCATCTTGCCCTCTTTGGCACAATCCTTTATTTTCAGCAGGAAGCAAACCATTAGTCAATGCCAAGTGTCTGAGTTCTAACATTAAGTGTCTGGTATATATAATCAGTGATAGAAAATAGTTCAAAATAGTTTCATATATAACTCTAAAGTCACATAACCTAAATAATGTCTCCTTCTTGCCTTATCAACAAATATAATCAATAATTAAATCTAAAATGCATACAAAGGTGCTAATAGCAGCAGAGAAGGTTATAGACAATATGTTGTTGTGATGTTTTGGCTTGGTCTCTAGTATATATACACTCTCTGCAGCTCACAGTAACTCACCAACACAACTTGGCTGGGAAAAGGACATAAGAGGTCCCCTTTCCACAGCCAATTGGCACAGAATATGGAATACTTCAATAATATTAAAATGTGTCCTGTACCAGAATTCTTCAAATTAAAATTTTAGGGTGTATATTAAGTCAGTGAAATGTAATAAAATGAATGCAACGGTCTCAGACAAATGCTGGCATGGCTGCTGTAAAAACGGTATCCTGATAAGTGTCTGCGGGAACGCCCTGCAGTCAACTCCCTCTGGTCAGTCTTGACAAAGGTATCTATACTGTGTATAGGTACTATAGTAGGAGACCTTAAAGGAAAATGCTATTTATAACATACGGTTGTCTTAATGCTGAACGGGAAATTGTCATGAATTGGAAGATAAGAACTCCAACCTGTTTTAACTTGAGCGTTTAGTTTGAAGAGTTTATAGACTTGACAGGGATTGAAAGAGCTGCTGCAAAACTAAGGCATCTTGATCTGGGCCTACAGGGATTGTGGGATACAATGAAGTCATGTTTGAACTCCATATTGGATTATGTGTAGTGGCTTTTAATGGATCTTAAGGATCTTTTGTTTGTTTTGTTTTGAAGAAGACCAATGTATGTATTTAATGTCCAGTCTGTAAAATAAAAGGTTAAAAGAAATTAGTTATATATGATAAATGCAAATTCAAAATGCAAGAAATATATTTGCAAACTATTTCATGCCACTGCCTGAAATGACAAGAGACATCTCAAAAGACAAGGATCTGTTTTTTTTTTCAACTCAGAGAGGTTTACTTCCTTTTAACCACCCAGCTTTCTCATCTCCACCTTGATGTTGTCTTTCTCTTGTATGTCAGGTTCCCCTTTCTTCACTGTGCTCTGTCTTTTCTCTTTTCTGCATGTATTTTCTTCTACTTTTCCCTTTTCTTGTCATTTAATTGCATCACCTCCTCCTTCCCTGTCCACCTAATCTCATCTGTTTTCTCCTCTTTTCCCTCAGTCTCTCTTCCTCTCTGCTGTCTTTCACTTCAGTTTTTCTATGACAGTGAATGAGAGATGGGGGTCAGCTTGTTGATGTTGGTGTCAGTAAAAAATTTTATCAGCTCACTGCAGCTTTGGAAACAGAAGTCGCAGCAGAACACCTGTAACATTCCCTCTCCACCCCTCTCAAGACTACATTTGACAACCACACATATGAAAAGGTGACAGATCAGCTCCATGTCTACATTTATCTCTTAATACCATCCCTTTCTGGACATTTCTGTACTCCCCTGTTCCTCTTTCTTTCATGTTTCTTACATGTAGTTACCATTTTGGCTGAGATACAGGTATTATATATGTCAGATCAAATCTACCTATTGAAGAAATAGTGACTACTGTGATACAATGAAACAAGAGTTCAGCATCACTTCCAAAAATAGAGCAACATTTTCACTTTCATTAACAGCAACCTTAAAATTCAATGTTAATTTAAAAACCTTGTTAAATAGAATAAAACAATATCACTGGCATACAGATTGCCATATGGTACTGGTATGGATGTTGAATGGCATCTGAAAAACTGATAAATGGCACAACAAAAAAGATAAGCAGACTTAAGCTCTCCTGGTGAATATGGAGATAACGTCTTCAGAGTTTGTTGCAGCAGTACATCAAAGTAAAGGGCTTATGTGACTCAATCAAAACCTGCAACTAAATTCTTAAAAATGTTCAGTGCAAAGATAAACAACAGTGCTCCAAACTTTAAGACACACTTTTACAACTGATCATTACCTATAATGGCCAAAATGGCACACACACCAACCACATCTTTCTACTGTGATGGATGATTTCAAGTATTGTAAATCCTGGTAACTGACAGCAGATCATGCAGGACTTTACTGAACCAGATATGTTTAGTAAATCTTTTCTGATCAGCTTACAAAGAAATGATTTATTTTGACATTAATACTATAGATTGCAACTTGACTGTTTACCATACATATGTTTGAACAGGTTGAAAATACAAGTGTCTGGTATTGTAACAAAAGAGGATAGTTTACTGGGTGACTTCTACACTTGTGAATGCTGCACTTCACTTTTTAATTTGAAGATAAGTTTTAATTGCTTTTTCTTTCAGTCTGATCAGAACAAATCCCCATACTCATGTCCTGACAAGCATACACCTTGATTACCAGATGTTACTGCATAAATATACAGATCACCTTTTGTCAGTCGAAGGATTTAATGAAGTCAAGGTAATTTTTATTTTGTTTTTTTTTTTAAATCACAAAATGCCCCTTCCCCAACACACACACCTTTTGCAGGCAGGCCTGGTCAGGTTGTTTAGTTCACATCAGAATTCAATTGACAAATCTCACACCATCCACCAAACAGGCTTACGCTAAAGTGTTTGCTGGAGCTGCACCTAACAGGTTAGGTGTGAAAACAAAATACTCATACAAATCTTTTCTGGCACAAACTGCCAAATTTAGTTACATCATGTTTCTTATCCAATACGATGTTTGGTCTGAAACTCTTCATCATGACTGCATGCAGTTATGCATTACCTTGCTCCCACACGGTTGGCTGATTAAAGATTAGTATCTATCATTAGGTGTACATAATAAATTGGCCACTGAGTGTTTATTATCGATTTACAATGGGGACATTTTATTTTCGCTCACCCATGTGTTCAGGGAGGTTGGGGGTCACAATAACGTCCCTGGAGCTTGCAGGCATTTAGTGTCCTGCAAAGGACACATCAGGACAAATGCTTATCATCAAACGAGCCTGAATTCACAGCTACGTGACACAGTTTACTGTTGAGGTTTCTATTAAAAATGGATAAACTCTATCTCTGCATGTGGCTGACAGTCCCAGCTTCACAGCTCCTTGGAGAGCAGAGCTGAACAGGTTTAAATGGTCCCGCTGTTCCTCTGGTCCCGCTGCAGTGATGCATTGTAATGGTGATACTTTCTAGCCATTACCCTTTTATCCTGTCTCCTAACCGCACACGCTTTATCAAAATACTCCCTTGTTCTCAATCTCACTTAAAACATTCCTGCTCTCCCTCTTCTCTTTCTCCAACTTCCCTTTCCCCTCTCTTCTGGATGTCTCTCCAGAGACATGCGGCAGACCATAATGGAATTTTTCTATCGTCAATCTACAAAGGGGTGATGCATGGCTCCAATTTCCCCAGCTGGAGCAGCCTGAACAGCTGAATCACTGTTTGGTTTGGTGAAGGTGCAGCGTGGCCTTAAGGCCAGAGAAAAGAGGAATGAGAGACAAGAGAAGGGGAGATGAAGAGAGGGGTACATCTGGAGGAGGGCAGAGATGGAAAGAGATGACTGGAGGAAAGGAATGAGAGGACACGGAAAGAGAAAGAAAGACTAATGCACTGCAGATATCCAATCATCACAATCATGTCTCACTCTCTCTCTCTCCCCCAAAAAACTGTGTGTCCACTCCACCAGGCGTGAAAAAGGGTCAAATTTAATGGATCAGCAGCATGTGAGCTAAGATTAATGCTAAATTGGACACAGAGCCCAACAATAACAAAACAACTTTTTAAAGAGCGGGGAGTAAGAGGGCGACAGAGGAGCGAAAAGGTGAAATAAATGAAGGATCGGCCACCTGTGGGTTACTATTACCTCTTTACTAACATAGAGACCCTTTATTAGCCTGTCAGTGTGAGTGATTAACCAACCCTGCTGAGCAGCTGTACTGAGGACAACGGTTACACTGCACCGACTGCTTAAATTCAAGGCGGTGCTCACCAGAAATGGTCATAAACCAGACAGTCGCCTCTTTGAAGGACATACTTTGACGGAGGCAGTGTCTCCAGACTGTTTATCTTCTTATCATTTCTCTATTCTCCATCCCTCTGTGGGCCATATCTGTTGAGGTTTGTTTCAATGTCTGGCTGTTGCCATCAGTTTACTGCAACAGGCTTCAAAAGAGTGAGTCCTTAACGGAGGAAAAACAACTTACGCAAAGCAACGAGGTTAAGGTTAGGAGGAGGCTACTGATGACACAAAGAAGGATTGAGGTTCAGGAAAAAACTAAAGCGGAAGAGTGTGTTTGCAATGAGGATAAAAAGAGATCGAGAAGGTTAGTTTTTTCAAGAACACAAAGTGCCTGAGGAGGGAAGGAGACAGACACACAGACACACACACACACACACACACACACACACACACACACACAAAGAAAAAGAGCATCTGTAAGGAGAGTAGGGGTAGAAAGCCCAAGGAAAACAAGGTGGAAATTATTCATGAATTAAACTGACACAAACTTAACTGGGACATTCAGGATTTCAAATAACCAATCCATTATGTATGGGGTTGTTGGAAAAACAACCCCATTCACATAGTGAAGGCAGCTCTACACACTAAGCACAAATTGAAATTAAACTCCCTGCAGTAAAACGTACTGGACCACTGTTTCCTCACTCTGATGCAAACAAGAAGCAACATCTTCTGTTCTCTGTCAGAGACGCTCCACAATTACATTTGGTAGGAAGATGTCCTTCATTTTCTGAACATCAATTTATTATACTTGAGGTTAAGTGAGGTAGTCTGTCTGCCTACTGCCAGACCTTCAAGGGGAGAGTATAATGGACACGTTACACCGATAACACTGTCTGAGTAGATGGGTCCCCAAGAAAAAAATAAATAAAGCATTTCCTCTAAGACCATTTTTTCAAATATATTAGGTTTTTCTTTATTACACTTTCCTCTGATGTTTCTTGTCCTGGTTACCATTTCTCTCCAGGCCAGAGAACGCCTCACATGTCTTATGCATGCTAACAAGAGCAGGGGAAAAGATTATAACAAGAGTGCATCACTGTTAAATGTTCCTTCATTTCTCTCAGGATGTGCATGGTCTTAAAGACACAATGGCCCCTTTCACACATGAACTTCAACCCTGTCATTTTCTGGACATTTAACCAGAGCTGTATGTGTGGGCACAAAGGTTCACGTTCATGTGGGCTACAAGCAGAACATGAACTTAAATATGATGCCTTTGACTTCCAGTAGTTAACTCCCCCCTCATCCACAGCCTCTATTTTACACCTGCGGCTGGTCCTTCACAGAAGAGGATTAGGACCACGTGTGAGAAGTGTATTAAACTTCTGAATTTAAACTCAGAAGTCACATTTTTACATGTGGCCCTAATCCTCTTCCATAGAACTGGATAAACACTGCAGGCTGAATGCTAAGCTGTATTGTTTTGACTGGCCCTGAATGCCCCGCTGTGAAGCCAGTGCTAATGGGAGAGAGGACTTCCTGTGATTTCTCATGAAATAAAAGTTTGTATTTCTCCTTAAAAATGCTGAATTACAACTGCAGTGTATTTTGGCTTCATATCCTGCCTTCTGCACCCCTTCCCTAAACCAAATGGAGTGTTTCCAGTAGGTGACAACACATCTGAAAAGAAAAATCTCCTGCTCTGTGCTAAACATGTGAAAAGGCAATGTCTGGAGAAGGTCATATGTGCAAACAACTAATGACAATCTATATCTTGTGCCTGGGGAAACCAACAAGTCCTCCAACCTTAATGACAAAACATATTCTTTGTCAGCGTCTGACACTACTAAAAAATGATTCGTTTTTGGTCTGCCACCTCTATGGCTAAGGTTTAGGCTTAGGCTTTTGGTTCGGTTTAGGTAACTGAAAGGGAAAACCATTGTCAAAACAACACTAACTGATGGTAGAACAATGGGATGTGAATAGTGGTTTCCTGTATCACAGCTAAAAGCTTTCTAAGATCAACCATACAGCCCCAATAGCCTCTCTGAGATGTTTTTTCGGTGCAAGAAATGTATTTGGGGTGGGTGTCCACTAATCGGAAGAGCTGCAGTTTGGTCACTGGCTCTAGTCTACATGTCCAAGTGTCATTGGGAAAGACACTGAACTCCAAATTGCTCTTTGAATGGGTGTGTTAATAGTTTAATGCAGATTGTAGTGTAAAAGCACTTTAAGTAGTCAGAAGACTAGAAAGGCACTATATAAATATGATCTGTTTACATCACTTTACTTCATGGCCAATGTCGGGAAAACATTTTATTTGAAAGTATCTTAATAGCCAAAGAGTCAATTTCACCGTCCTTTGTGGTTGAACATTCCAAATCTGTTGTATCTCTGACAGGAGCAAGTCCTGAAAATACTAGAACAATGAAAGGCAATGTGAGATGACTGTTCAATCAGGTGGTAAAAATGATCTTAAAAACCATCCACATCAGACTCTCATTCTAAGGTGTGGAGGAGTTATGTTTTATTATATTTTCCATTTGGTATTCCTTAGACATTAATGCAGAAATAAAATTATTATAGGTGCCAGAGACATTTCTGTAAAGAAGATACAGACATCTGTAACCATGTGATTGGCTCTCTCATGTTTGTAATTACTCTGTAAATCACTCTTCAGGGGATCAGGGCCACTGGGGCCTCTTTTTGCTGATGGACAGATACCATGGGAATGGAAAAATGTATTAATTCATTTTCAGCTCTTTTCTCTCCAGTTGTGTTGTTCTATTCGCCCACACACACACACACCTGTGTTTCATCTGTCTCTTTTTCCACCGCTCACCTTGACTGATAGACACTTACAAGAAAGCAGAGGCGGAAGACACAGCAGATATTGAAATTTATTCTATTCCTTCACTCTGTTCTATATTCTAATGTCTGCCTACATTCAAGTTAAATAAGTGAAGGGAATAAGGCTGGGAAATATATCAATATTATATCAATATTGTGATATGAGACTTACATTTTTTTTTTTTAAATATTAGTACTATTCTAGCTCTTTTATTATTTGCCTTTAGCTACTTATTCATTGTATCATACACATTATATAATTATCAAAAATTGCATTGTGTAGATATTTTTTGAGAGTATCAATAGTCATCTCTACAATATTATCATAATATCTATATTGAGGTACTTGGTCATTAATATTATATTTGATTTTGTCTGTATCGTCATCCCCTAAGGGCATCATGTTGGAAATCACCCAGCTCTTGGATATTTCTATCTTCGTGATCCTCCTCGCTCAGTCCAGGTGTTGTTTATTCATACCCTCTTCAGTCTGGCATAGAAAGGCAAGTACTCATTTACATGGAAATATCAAAATCTAGAGAGCTGGAGTGCTGACATGCATTTACACACACACACACACGTACACACACATATACAAACAGCCGAAGAGCAAGACCCAAAAACCCCCCAGTCTGCAATTCCAAAAGGTGAGAAACTATCTCCTGTGTTATTGAGCGTTTATAAATGAATGGAGAAGGTCATCCCATCACCTGAAAATACTGCTAGAAATTAACTCAGCTCTTTTCAAAACAAAGACTCCTCTTAAATGTTAACTTTTATTAATTAGAGTAATGAAGTGGTTATTGCTTTTCCTTCGTCTCTTGCAGAAAATATTCCTGTCTGCAGGGACCCAAATGTGGCGTTGAGTTACAACACAATTACTATTCCTCTCAAAGTGAAGGTAGAACAAGTAATTAAAACATAAACAAAAGGATAGTACCACCACTAAATATTCAAAACGTAGGATTAAGACTCAGTTACAACTTGATTGAGCCCAATTTGGTCAACAGAACCACATCAAAAACTGCTATTTTTTATCATAGTGATTTTTGATGCTATGTGTTTTTTCAGGGTTGTTGAAATGGAAACGCCCACTCAGCTGTTAGCAAAACAGATGTTTATCAATGCAGTGCATGGAGTGGAGGGACAAACACAGATTCTACTCTGATATCAGAGCCTTTAACTGGTGGGAGGAGAGCTCAGAGTTTATTTTTTAAACTTTAAGCAACATCAACAGTGCATGCTCCGTCTGCCTGTTTGTGTATTAACATGTTTAGCAAAGTAATAGCAGTAATTAATCAGTCTCCATGGCTACTGGCTAGGCGGGCTAGGTGATTGATATTGGTTTATTTGCAGCAAAGTCGTCATGCAGAAACCTACGGCAGTTAATGTGGGAAAAACAACTTTAAAACGTGTACTCAAACTAAAACTTTAAACCAAACTAACTAAATTTAGGATTTTTGGATTTGAATAAATAAGGGACACTAATGTAAAGCTACACGAGGATAAACAACAACAAAGTATAGCAGAGCCACCCTTTAAATGATTAAATAAAATAAAAAGAATAGCTAGTCTACAAGTCCACTTCTCTCACAACATACTGCATGTGAATATACCGAGAATTTAAATGATCAATTCCTTTTTTAGGACAATGAATCCACTGAATTGTCTTTGTATAATCCGCATTTTCAGTGTGTACTTCATGTCCTGTTAGGAAAAACCTGCAACATCCTTTTCTTTTAGATTATTAGATTTAACATAAGTACACAGCCTCAGGTGTGACGACCAGCACCACATACTTGTACATTTATCAGGGACATTTTATGCCAGCGCAGCAAACACTCGGTGTCTTAACCGCGTCATCACTAAAATAATCTGGTGCCTTGTTTAAAAGTCGGTTTAGTGTTTCTATGTGTTCATAAATACTGTTCCTGAGCGTTGAAATACATGATGATGTTTGTATGTTATTATTGTTATTATTATTAGTATTATTATTATCATCATCAGAAGTAGTAGTATTAGCGCATTATTATCGTTGTTGTTGTTGTTGTCATTGTTGTCGGGTTCCGTGGGAATTCATTCATCCAGGGTCGACGCCTGCAGGGGAAGATGTCACTTGTCCAAAACTCTTGTCAAAACAGAGCATTGTTAAGTTCAAAAGTTTATATTTATTGAAAAAAAACATCGATGTAATCATTTCCTAAATTCAGAACACATTTTTATTATCTAATGAAATCATCTGCTTCAATCCATATTTGTTGGTGTTTAGCCTTTCTAAAACAACTTTTTAAATTCGTCTAAAAAACGTTTTCCTCCTGCCACACAGTAATTATTTGTACATTGAGACGAGCGTGCACACAGGCCTCTTGCGTTCGCAACAACGCGTGCACAGCGTCTGCGCGACGGCTGCGCGGCGCTCGTGTGTCCATTGAAAGTGAATTTATACACGCATGTTAGAGGTGTGATGTCATCGTGTAGGCGCTGTGCACACGTTTTAGTATAGTGTGCTGGCATAAAATGACCCTGATAGTACATTACACACACACACACACACACACACACACACACACACACACACACACACACACACACACACACACACACACACACACACACACACACACACACACACACACACACACACACACACTCTCTAAGTGACCATCTGGCCAACTGGTAGTACGGCTGGATATATTCCTCAGCTCAAGTGTTCAGCACCTCCTCCTCTTTGGCATCCCTCTTTCAAGTTTTAATAAGATAACTTTCACCATTTTCCCCACTCATACTATTTATTTATTTTATATTTAATCTCTGCCGACGGGACACTAGTTCAGTCTGTCAAGTGAGACACAGTGGAGGAGAGAAAGAAAGAGAGAGAGGTGGCTCAGTGGTCCCTGTCCGGTGCAATCTTCCGCGCTTTTTAATGAAGTCCAATCTGTGAGCACACTGTGGTCAGGTACCCTAAGGCCATCATCGCCTGTCTGCCACACAGAGGAACACATAATAAGCGAATAGCTTCACTGTTGGATGGATTGAGAGAGCTTGATGCCTTTGAAACATTCCAACTGTACAGACATGAAAGAGAGTCGACTTGTTTAATATTCTTTTGTGTGATCAAACACAGTGCGTCTTTAAAGGTGTGAACGCTCTCTGAGGCCAACAGACGAAGACAGGAGTAAATCATAATCTCAAGGTTCATCGTTTCTAGTTGAATGATTTCACGTCTGCCACGCCATTTTCTGTAACATAAAAACATGCGTGACATCGTCTCAACTGAACTACCGCTACATTGCTATGTTGTGTCCTCATCACTCCAACTGTTGCTGCTGCTGCTGCAGTCTGTCACATAAAGACACTTCAACTCTGGCTGTCTTGGAGTTATCACTAGAATCATTGAGCAAGCTGATTTGATTGCATTGATCTCTTGACAGAAAAGGTGCGATTTCATCCATGATTTAAAATGATGAGTGTGATCACATCAGACTGACGGTGTAACATCCAAGTCAAGAAACAATAAACAAAGCATTTTGCTCATTTTTGAGTAGAGGGGGATGTTGTAGAAGCAGATATCACATTTGTGTGTATCAGAAGGAAGAACGAGGAAAACACCAGTAGAGGCCTGGTCAAATAGATTGCTCAACATTGCTCAACAGCCTATCATGTTTATTTGTGTCAACTTGACCTGGTGCACGTACACAATGACGCTCAACACCATACGCAATCAATGGTATAAAGGGTCTGTAAGGGCGCGCCTCGGGGCTGTTTTACCGTTCGTTGGTCTATCGTTGTTGTTGAATAACTGCAATAAAGATCCCAGTTGGCTGTTCGACGACTTCTGTTCTCCGTCTCATATTTAAAGTTACTAAGTTGAGTAATCAAGTAAAAGTTACAATAATGTTTACAGTATTTACAGTAAGCAATGAAGTTTTTAAAAAGTACTACCAACATCACCTAATATAATAAACTTGAGTTATATTAATTATTTACATCTGAACTCCTTCTTTTCTTCTTTTTTCTTCTACTTAGCACAGGAACCCATACACAATATCTTGACAATCCACCTCTTCCTGTTGATATCTGATTGGTCTTTGTAAGTTTTTACCATAATCACTAATATCAAAAATAAAAATAAAAGGGGACTCTTCTGTGCAATGCAAAACACTGTAAATATTTACTTAAAGGCTAGCATGCAGACTCAAGCTTCAACTTTGATGAATATATCCCATGCGTAAAATATTCATAAAACGAGAGTGAGTGGTCTTTACAGTTAATAAAAACTGAACTGGTGGCTACGAACACATGAAGCATGAATGACACGAGTTGTAAAAGATTTGTGGAGTACATTAAACACATTTTCAAAATTAATGTGCTTAAGAAAATGTTATGGGATAATTACCTTGATCCTTTAAATCTTGACTGACGATTTGGGACTCAGCTCTTGTCTGCCAGCACTTAATCAAAAGATACATTCAGCATACCACTTATGTCAAATAAAGGGAAAAGTACCTTTAAGCTATGACATTTACTTTTTAATTCTATCCACACTCCTTGTGCATGTAGCCATCAATCTATGAAAGCACCTGAGGCTTCGACTTTTTTTCTCTTTATCAAGACTGGAGAAAGAGTGAGTGGAGAATGTGGCAGTGAGCTACAGTCAGTAGTGAGGTTTACTTGTACGAGTTTATAAGTTGGATTCACCAAACTCTATAAAATACACATCACATGTTTATTATCACTTGAAACTGCCATATAGGGTGACTTGTTCCAGTCCCTTCTGTGGACAAGTTTCATTAACCAAAGCCCACCACAGAGCTCCACATCCCGCTATTGTAAACCAGCAAACTAATTCATCGGTGTCAGTTGAGGTATTAGAGGACCCAAAACACTTAAATATTAATACAGCTGTCAACGATATGTCATTATAGCAGTGCTGTACAGTGACAGCTAAATAATGGAACGGTCTGACATGTCTATGAGTAGTATGTGAAGCTGTCATGGAGACATTAAATGTGGTGGAGACATTAGATTAGGGAATACTATAGCCTACAGTTGGTGATGTTACACTGTCAGATGTACTGTTGCTGGACACAGACTTGCAGACAGACTCATATCAACATTGAAAAAAACCTCTCAGTAAATAAGCAAGCTATGATAATGATGATATGGTGAAGAGATAACTTCTGTATTACATAACTCCAAAATTCATTCAAATTAACGTGTCATGATTTTAAGTCAATTGAGTGGACACCTCGTAAATTGTATGTACCTCAAACAAAATTCAACTTAGGACATTATCAGTGAATGTCAATCATAAATGCTATTAGGTAATAAATCCATTGGTACAGCAGATCTTACATGAAGCCCAATATCTCTTTAAATCCAGTCTGTGAGATTTTGTGATCAGTTCAGTCTTTCATATTGCACACTCCCAAAATAATTTACGTGCACTTTCCCACAATCCCCTTTTAACAAGCTCCAGAGGACACGCCATTACCTTTATTTAGATCCAGTGATACGAGGTGAAGTGAGCAGTGATGGTGATTAAAGCGAGAACAAGTTAAGAAAAAGCATCGCACTTCTTGGCTCAGATCACAACATATCATGCATTATGAATGTATAATGAACTACCGAGGCCTCTGTCAGCGCAGGTATAGATACACCGGCCCTAAAGAGAGGAGATCAAGCAGAATTTCGGATTCTCGATTCCAAACTTTATCAGGAACTTAAAATCACATGGTGTGGCTGAAGTTTTTCAGTGTCTGTGTTTTGGAAAAAAACCCAGAGCTTTATTCATTCCTTTAAAATTTTAAAATGAACCTCATTAGGAACAGTCTTACTTTACAGAAACATGTCAAATTAGACGTGTGCCATTGTTTTCACTGTAGAAACCAAAGCAGAAGTTACAGCTTGTGTTGATCTCACCAGCTGATTGAAGTCTGTCCTCCTGTGTAATATGCAAAGCCACCAGAATACCTGCTGTCAATATTTGCCATTTGTTGAAGGAGAATGGTCAATATTTGCTCTGCATTGATGTGTTTTAAATGAAGCATGAATAAATTAGCACCAGTGTACACAGGTAGATGTTTGCTCATGAGCAGCAATGTCTCTGTATGCACAAATGATCACCTTCACAGCTAGTGTGGTCGGTATCAGCTGTTTGATCTCTCTACTGTCTTCTTTGTACATTTGGCAAAAAAGGCGGGAAGACAGATTTACACGCACACACACACACACACACACACACACACACACACCATCTGGAGAGAAAGAGAAATGTCTACAAGCATCCATCCATGCAACATTAGCATCATGAATGGGATATTATTTGGATTGTTTTGCATTTTGGAGGGGGGGGGGCTCTTGTGGGGGTGGGAACAGGAAAATAAGGGGAGGTACTGCATTATTAGGTGTTCTTAATACCTGCAATATCCTTTTGCATTTCTAAAATATATTTATATATTTAGATGTGCTCGTGTTTTCTTTCTATGTGTATTTTTCAACTTTGCCGATGGAATGAAACTTTCACATCCTTACCCCTCTCTTAGAGTGAAATGCTATTGTTAAGTATTTTGTTGTCTTAACAAAACATCGCTGTCCTCACTCTGTCTTTCATTCAGTCCTGTGTCTGGCACTTCTTTACATATATTTACCTTCATTTTTAAACCCCTACCCCACTTTTCCCAACTCTCACTGCACCAGCAATTCATGAGAAAAGATGTGAAAGCATACAAGATTTGATGTAATGCCCTTCTGCCTTTATCATTGTGGATTTTCTTTTTTTAAAGGGGCAGTAAAAGATCAAGAGAATAAAAAGGATAAAAAAAGGCAAGATGTAATGTCAGGTTGGAGGGAATAAAAAGAGGGGGGAGTGATGACGACAATACGAGAGCAGCATAGTGGAGAAGAGTTGAGAGACAGCAGCAGTGGAGGCAGCAGCTCCCTGGCATTTCTCAAGTGTCCTCTCTGCTGCCTCGGAGCCTTAAAAGCATGGAGTGATCTGTCTCCAGCACTCAACTGGAGGAAGCAGTTTGCCATTTTGCCTCCAATAATGGGTCACTTCAATTACCTTCACCAAATGCCATCTAGCTTCAAAATGATGTGCCAAAAGTATCAAAAAAAATATTTTATATTGCAAATCAAACAAGTGGATGTACCACAGATTACATAGTAAGTTGAAAGAAAATAACAGAGAAAAATTGTGCTGATGAATTGCATCAATTGAATTTTGTTTTTTCCAAGACCTCAGGAAATATTAGAGAACAGAGCCTGGTTATAGGTAGCTGCTGATCCATCTACCGTCCAATCAGAGGCACCTATTATGATGCTGTTCTTTCCATTAATTTATGACATAGGGCTGGGCGATATGGGAAAAAATCCTGATACAATTTTTTTTTTCAGTCGATATAGATATATATCACGATATAAATCAAATTACTATTTTGTCGAGCTTAAATGTTCCGTTACTCATAAGTGAGTTGTAAAGACATCAGAAGGTTATTTTTGATTTAAATATGATTTATTTTCTGTCAGAAGTTGAACATGACAGATGTACAGAAGAAAACATCTGAAACAGTTGTATAAACAGGCAGTGTTGGGAAATTACTTATAGTTACTATTACTTCTACCAAAAAGTAACTGAGTTACATCAATGTCAAAGTAATTAATTACCAGGAAATGTAACTATTACGTTACTTTTTTGTGTTGGGTGTTTCATTAGGTTTGAATTACTTGCTGCTGACGTTGAGAGGGTCTTACAGGTTGCAAGTGACATAGACATTTTTCCCTTTCACCTCTACAAACGTGAAATGAAAGGCGTTATATAAATATAAGTTGTTGTTATTATTATTATTATTATTATTATTACTATTATTATAATGCCTATTTGTTCAATTGGTGAAGGCCACCTTCGTGTGCGACAGCCACTGTGCACATGTATGTGCTGTGTTTTCTCTGGCACTTCCTTTCGACCATGTCTTCAGCATTTGAACCTTTATCTGTCGTTGGGTTGTCATTTTCAGTCACCTGGTCGCTCAAGTTGCATGACACGTTCATTTAAGGGAACAGGAGCTCTCATCACACCTTCCCTTCCCTGATGGCAGATGAGTGATCGGATGAGAATTTTCCTCTTATTTCGACATCTTCGAATGGACATGTGTGTAACTGAAGTTGTTCTTTTTCCTCTTTTGTTACCAGTCTGAACTGATTTGAAGTGGAAATGTGTGTGGCTGTGGCAAAACATTTCATCTAACTTTACAATTTGTAGATTTAACAGCAACGTATGCAGACAATGTTGCTAAAAGAAAGTAGTGAATCAATTCAACACCATTGGGACTAAAAGCTGTAACATTATTGTCCTGTTTTCCTCCATACACACACACACACACATTTGTTCACAATTCACATACAGTAATAGAAACAGTATCACCTGACCATGTCATTTTACAGTTTTACAACAACAACAAAAATCCCTGTTATCCAAAATTATCACGCAGGCGATTATTTTTTATTCTCAACAGAACCATCAAATGTGTACTGTTATAAACATGTAGTGCATGAAACTTTGGAAAATCAGCAAAATATATTTACAGTAACTTGAGATGACGTTCCGAAGCCCTCTCTTTGAAAAACTTTGAGATATTTATCCAATCTCAATGAGTAGGAGAGTGTGTGGGAGGGATGCGTTTTCTCATGCTGACCTCTGAGAGTTTGCTGACACAACCCTCGAAGGGTGAATACCAAATGCTCTTGCTGCAGGCAAAGGCTCTATAGGTCTACGTCCTCAAAAGCCCATTTCCAGCCTCCTCTACCCCCTGCTTCCTTTTCCTGCCACTCCTGTTCACTGCAGCACACACACACACAGCAGGGTTTTAGCCCCCAAGTTACAGCCTGGTTTCCAAACAACATCCCACTGACCACTGTGCTGCTTCATTTACCGCCTGCTTTATAATTATAAGTGGCTGCAGAACCCTAAAGTGAAACACGGCACAAGCCACAACTAACCTCTTAATGCTGAGCCCTGTCCTTTGTAGTTACGTCTGTGGCGTTTTTCTGTGCACGTTGGGGATGTGACAGTGGCTGAGAGCTGATGAAGGGGGACATCCACAACTCCCCCCAGGGCTCAAGCTGCAGCTTTATCTTTGCCTAAGGCAGAGCAGTTCAGCCAAGAGGATGTACTCAAGCAGCCGAATGAAATAAATCACTGGATATTGGCTTTGGCCATAGCTGAGCACGAGCGTGCCTGTCGGAAAAGGTCAGCGGTGCAAATGCTGTGGCTACAGAGGGCTAACACGTTTCAGAGGTCTGCACAACTTGTCCTCCTACAACTCTGAGGATCAAAAGGCTGTAGTTTCATCACAGTTTGCTTGCATTGCGTGATGTGAGTATCTATTTGAGTGTGCGTGTGAATGGATCAATAGCCATGTGTGTGTCTAAGATGTAATCACAGGAGTGTGGGTGTAAGAAACATGAGCCAAGCAATCATCATCTTGCTGTCATTATAATAAAGAGGTAGAGAAAAATAGGCAACAAAACCAACAAAAAGACTATCACAGCGAGGGTTGGGCCGATTGCTGACAGTCATCGACCACTGGGCCTTCCATACCATTAATATTGTAATTTAAAAGCCCTCACCCTAAACCCCTCCTTATGTTGTCTATAACAACACAAACACACTACCGCACTGACACACAGACACACCAATCTGGATCAAATCTGCATGTTACAAAGTGGAGATTGATAGAAACCAAAGACACTGGAATTACAAAAAGACAAAAAAGCCAGATGTGCAACGTTGAATCTTTTTTAGCGACCAAGTTTGTCACTGCAATAAGGCCATCATCACTGATTAATATCTGCTTGTATCTACCGGACTGACCGCTTTTTATTTAGTTCACTGGTGTATTCACTGTGACTAGTATCTGAAATATTATTTTTTAATCAGATGATGTGCTTAAGAAGGGAGTTTAAGCACAGGCTATAGAGAGGAAAAGTAAAGAAAGACCATGGGAGTAGGTGAGGATGGGCTGTGAAGGACCTAAAATGTACAAAGAATAGAAATAGTCATGAATATCCAACACATATTTAAAAAAAGAAAAGAAAAGAAAAGTATATTAAAAAAATCATAGTACCTTTATAGGAGTGGCACATTAGGCGACCCCCGCCTCAACGATATCATCGCCCATTGACTGTAAACATCGTCATATGCCAAATCGCCCAACACATCACCCAACCCTAATCACAACGCTCCCTCAGACACACTATGAGGCGAAAAAGCCGCTAAAGGTTCAGTTTAGTTCCGTCTACAGGAAGAAATCACAAATCCACAGCAAAGCCGGATCAAGTGGCTTCGCCTGAATTCTTTCTCAAATGTGTTCTTTTCTCAGAGGGTCAAAACTTTCTTCTAGCCTCACCCAAGTTGAGGAATTAGAAGCAGGTTTAACTCATGCCGAAGGCCAAATTATACCAACTCTTTACACCCGACCAGTAGTCAGGATAACAGGCAGAATGTTTTTGTAACCTGCCAAGTGGTGACCAGAGAGCAAGAACATGTCTGTATGGGGTTGTATGTGTGTAGTGTGTAAGGGTCAAATTTAAAAAAATGCTTTTCTCACACTAATATCCTTCCTTCCTTTCATTACCATGTTCAGGCTGACCTGAGAGCATGTAATTATGTGTTCTGCAGTCAAAATTGTTGATTATTATGTGAAGCGTATACAAAAATTTGCTGTGATGCAGGCACAAATTCAGCTACACCGTATGAGAAAAGCAAATGAAAGATAAAACAGGCCAGGAGAGGAGAGGAGAGGAGAGGAGGGGAGAGGAGGGGAGGGGAGGGGAGAGGAGAGGAGAGGAGAGGAGAGGAGAGGAGAGGAGAGGAGAGGAGAGGAGAGGAGAGGAGACAAGCAAGAGGGGAGGGAAGAGGGAAGGGGAGAGAGAAGAGTAGAGGAGAGAGAAGAGGATGAAAAGATGCAAGAGGTGAAAAGGAAACAGGGGAGGAGAAGACGATGACCTAGGACCTTGCAACTATCTCTTTTGCATCTCAATCATTCTGCTGCATGAATATCAAAGCGCAGCTCTTGACGGACAACCGAGACGAAAACGAGGGGGAGATGGAGGGATATCTCTGAGGTAATGATGAGGCAGGAGAGAAGGAAAATAATTGCAGATGCATCTTTTTTTCAAAGATCAAGGGAGTGGGAGATGAACAACCCTTCGACTGAATTGCCAGATCCATGTAAATGTGAATGATGCTGCTACCGAGCGGCCTTTGTAGGCTGTCTGAGAACAGGCACATGCAAATAAACTTTTGATGTATTTCATGTTCAGTTTATGATTTCTCCTTAGCAGTAAATGATTAAATGGGATACACTTATGATACAACATAACCCAAAGGCGATGAATCTAAATATGCCCTGGCTGCTCCCTGTTTATACTGTTTTGTCTTTCTGTGAATTCTTTTTATTTATTTATTTATCTTTTTTTTGTTTAGGTAAAATTCACTGAGGGCCAGTCCTTGTTTTTTTTTGTTTTTTTTATTGCAAAGATGCACACCCTTGAGCTTCCTTATACAACAACACAACAATTACACTTCTGGATTAATTAAGTTTACTGCCTTGCTCTAAGGCATCTCACTGGTAGTTAAAGAGTTAATAGGGTGTGATTGCCTTTTCTCTCCAGCCACAGGGTTTTTTCAGTCACACTAAGGGTCTTACCAGTGACCACAAGCTTATTATCCTCACTTCTTCAACTACTGCATCCTCATTATTTTTGTTAAAGGACGAAAATCCTCACTGAAATCAACACCAATTCTCCTTGGGGAGCCTGTTTAGCAGAGCTCTCCTGAGGTTAAATATCAATGACTGAACATTGGAATGCATATAGGGAGATGAAAATCCACTTACACCAGTAATAACAGCATTAAATTAGTGATAGTGTGAGGAAGATGTCATTTCAGTTCACCTTTTCTCCACTCAGCCGTCCTTGCATGACCTATCATCCCTTTTAATAGTAAAACTAGCCTCATCATTCTCTCCTTTTTGAAAGAAAAGGATGAATAAAAACGAGAGCAGAGGGCCAGTAAATATTCTCATAAATGAGATTTGATTTTGCTCTCTTCTCCTTCATTCTTCTCTGCTAATTAACATTAACTTCTTCTCCCTTTTCTTCCATTTTCCTATCTCATAGTCTCAGCTCCGTCTGGCCTCGTGTGACACAAAAGGACACCATAAAAAGTCCAGAGTGTTCGCACCAGTGCGTTCAAAGATCATATCGGGCCGCGCCATAAAGAAAGGCACCAGCACCGGGCTGTCATTCTCGTAGCGCCACAGCCCAATGCAATTATCAGTCAGCGGTGATAATAGAACTCGTAGGGAGGTGTAATGGCTTTTAGATTTGCACATCATCATCATCATCCCAGCAAGGGGCTACAGGCAAGCCAACTGCATTACCATAAACCACTGTATGTATGTACAGTGTATATCCTGCTGTGAAAAACTAGTTTCTTTTTCCTCTTTTTTTGGCATTTTCAATCTAGTCTATCTAGTCTACAGAATGCAGAATAGTTGTGGCTCACTGTGGCACACTGTGGCACAGAAACACACAGACATACACAAGAAAATTATCTGTCCTCCTCTCTCTAATCCACACACAGTGGCTGGAGTGATGTAATCATCCAGTTTGATTGCATGCATACGTTGAATATACAGGCTTCAGTGTAGCTGGCTGATAAATGCTGAAAATAAATGTTACTGCACGGGAGTTGCTGTGGCACACAAATCTGACCTTGGAGCATTGTACAGAATTAACACATTGTTACAATGGGCTTATTGTTCAGCTTGTGTTCATTATTTGTTCATTTGCAACATAGTGTATTAACTGTAATGAGCAAAACAGAAGAAAAGCGATTTGTCCAAGCATAAATCATAATCCCTCTTTTCTTTGGAGGGATTATGATTTATGCTTCTCCTGTCTTTCCTTTCAGTATTTGCAGACAAATAACATGTATACCACAACCAAATGATGCTTTCAGTGTTTCCTGTAGTAACACTTTTCCATGGTCGCCATGGAAAAATCAATCATGTGTAAGGTGGTCATGAAACTCAGTCTGAGCTATCCTAAGTCAATCTTTTTCTAATCTTAACGTTCCAATAGGTCCAACCATATTTCATATTATCGGCAGTTTTTCACTCTTTCCAGCAGATGATCTATCAAGCACTTATTTTAGTAAAATATTTTGAACTTTTGGAATAGTAAGTCAGTCCTCTCCCACTAAAATAGTGCAGCTAACCAGCAGAGGCTGTTGGTTTATCTTTATTTATTTATGTGGAGGCTAAATTGATAAGCAGACTGTCAACATGAGATGCCTTTTATCTTGTTTTTCTAGAGTTATCTGTATTTGTGGACATGTAAGGAATTCTTAGTGTCATATTTCTTAAAGGGAGTTTGGCGTAATGTTAATATTTTCCTGGGAGAGCACAGTGAACTTCAATTCAACCTACTAATATGTATATCTTTTAACATTTTCTCAACCCTATAGACACACTTAATAACTGCTAAAGTATATTAACCCAATGTGATGTTGACTTAATGGTTTAATATTCTGTGTTTGTATTGATTACTGACAGT
This sequence comes from Scomber japonicus, assembly GCF_027409825.1. Lineage (NCBI taxonomy): Eukaryota > Metazoa > Chordata > Actinopteri > Scombriformes > Scombridae > Scomber > Scomber japonicus. The sequence goes on along the minus strand of NC_070580.1, from coordinate 26,152,577 downwards.
GGCTGATCATGCTAATAATCAGCTAATTGCAGTCAGTTTCTAACAGCAGTATGCAGTAAATGGTTGCCCTTTGTGTGCGTGTTTTTTAAACTATTTTCCTAATTAAACATGATGTGCTTCATGGTCCCAATGAAACTTGAGAGCTCAGCATTCTCGTTGCCCTTTAGCTCCCCTTTTTATAAGTCACATTAACATTTATTCACCCAGAAAAAGCTAATATTTCTCTGTATAGTATGACCTCCTCTTTCTGTCAGCTGCTGTGTGTCCGCAAGTGTATTTACTGGTTTTTCACACATGATTTCAGACTATTTGGAGGAGTTAGACCTGTGACTCCCTGCCTTTGAATAATTACCCAGGCTGCTGCTGTTTATAAAGTGTTTCATGCAGCGTTTCCAAAACAGAAATACTGCAACATCCAGCAGCTAAAACATTGCTGTGTCTAGATAGTTAATGGCTGAAGGTGGTTTCTGTGGGCAGCTGTTTAAAGTGTGCAGCTGTTTTAATGTTGAAATCAATGTTTCAAAAAGCAAACAAGGAAAGTTGTAGGAACAACATATTTGTAGGATGCTGATTTGTACTTTTTTGCAGTGTAAGTTTTACTCATACATATTAATATCGTTGTCTAATATACGTCTTATGTTTGCCAAATGTTGACTGTAATATTTAATGTATGATTTTAGATGTGGACCCTAGGAAGACGAGCTGTGATTTAGTACACAGGTGATGGCAATCCTCAGAAAACAAACACATAAACAAGTAAAAATACTTGACCTGATAATGTAACATCTTTTTCAAGGCTTTTAGCTGATATAATCTAAGAAATGAAGAAAAGAAAATTAGATAAATGAATGAATTATCTCATTAGTAACAGGAACAATCAGCGTGTAGTGTCTGTTGTTTCTCTTCACAGTTGTTGATCTTCAGTTATAACTGAATTCATTAATTAACTAATTAATTAATTAATTAATTCACATTTTCTTTTGGCTGGTTTTTCAGAACGAACCACTGCAATCACAAGGGCAGCTGTGGCAAAAAGCAGCTTCTGTTTGTGCACCATTGTTTCTTCTTGTATATTTGCACCGCAGGAGCAGGATGGGAAATAATCTCAATTAATCTTAATAATAAACCTTGCAGGATCCCTAGTCTTTGCCAAATCTTGTAGTCTGTGACTAAACTCAGAGTTAGGATACATTGGGCCTGATTTACTAAATGTTTGTGTGTGTAAAAAATGTACTGAGGCTTGCATCTTTCAAATGTGGAAGATTATACGCGATGTCCATTTAGTACATTTGCCATAATGAACATGCAATAAAGGGTGTTTTTACCCTAGGGTGAAAAATACAACCCCCTCAACCCCACATGTTCATGTCTTGTGAAATATCTGACGTGTTACACCTTTTACAAAAACATCTAATAAAACATGTTATGGTGACTTTATATCACTGACATAATGCTATATACTGCATTTGTGCATTACTTAATATGACTTTTTATGTGTGAACATCCAATACCCCATGTCTTCTTGTTTTGATACACCAATGGTGGTAAAAGTAAGTGGATAACCATGGAAACCGCTATATATATATTACAAGTGCAAAGAAGACGTAGCAGAGAACTGAAAGTTACTGAGTGAACCTGTAAAGGAATAAGTATGAACTACTGTATGGAAAGTGCAGGAGTGTTACAAGTATACAGAAAGAGAAGGAAAGAACAAGAAGAAGAAGAAGAAGAAAAGAGAGGAGGAAAGCCAGAGGGGAATTCTAGAAGGAAAGTATACATTTTTGAGTGTTTAATTTAAAACAAAGTGTTCAAATATTCTTTAAACTTTGCAATTTAGGAAAACATTTTAACAGATTTATCAAAAATTAAGATACTCATTTCCAGGTTTGATTATTCTTTACATTACACAGAAGTTTAATAGTGATATTTGATTGTTCTCAGCAATCATGAAATCACTGACCGTGAAAGAGAAGCAACATACAGTATGAGTAGTCCTGCAGGCCATTAACACTCTGGCTTTGAGACAATGAAATGTTCCTTTTGTGCGACTGAGCATTTTTATTACAGTGCCAAACATTAGGAACCACTACACCCAGAAAAGAACCTGGAACTGATTCACTTTTTGCTATTTATATATTAAAAAGTGAATCAGGTGTCAAAAAGTCACATGTGGAGGTGCAGTTACGATACAGTAAAGTTACAGAAATGATTGGATTTTACTTAAGGCTCTTGTCCAGGATAAAATAGTATTCTCTTTAGCACCATGCATACTGAAAGCTCCATACTACCACTGAGACAAACACATCAACACCTGACATTTTGGTGAGTGTGAAGGACTCCCAACACAATACAAGCTTTTTTTCCCTCTTTCTTTTTGCTGCTGTTGGACTGTTACCTTGCAAGGCAGCTGGATTCGTGACATTACAGCATCAACAGATCACACGAGAATCCATGTCGCCATCTTCAAGTTATGCACTTGTGTCAGTCTCAAGCATCCAGCTGCCACACATGTAAGACAGTCATATACAGATGGTTCATCAAATCACCTGCCAAGCGTCTGTGTTACAAACCATCTGGTACTACACATTTGTTAGGCCCACTAGTAAGATACATTTCTGATATTGTGACATGTTTGGCAAAGACAAGTCATTCAGGAGCAAAACTGTGTGGGTGGCACAAACTGTTGGTGCATGGCATTTCACAGTCTAAAATCTTTGTGAATAAGAAGTATACAAGTCTATCCATTGATAGAGTGCATATTGGTGACAGAGTAAGTTTCATTAAGAAACTTGTTTTAAAAGTGAGATAGGTTCAATACAAGAAGCTAAAGGATAATTACCGTTTTTTACAACCTGGACCTTATCTCTAGCATAACATACGATGATTTACTCACCCAGACAACTTTGGTGTCATTTGGAGTCGTTCGGACGAAATACTCAAATTAGCTCCAGTGTTGCGCTGCGTATATCCGTATAATGCGAGTACACGGAGCACCGAAGCGCAGCCTCTATATAACGCAACTATATTATCTGCCCCGAAACTAGTTCATTTCACCAATATTTTGTTATGATACGTTAGTGCTATTCCCCTTCGAGCCCGTGGTGGCATGTTATCAACATCTGGAGTCTGTAGGTTGACCTACTAACCTCTCATAGATAACCTCTGATCTGACATCTGAAATGACATCATCCAGATCAGAGGTTAGTAGGTCAATATACGGATATACGCAGCGCAACACTGGAGTTAATTTCGTCCGAACGACTCCAAATGACACCAAAGTTGTCTGGGTGAGTAAATGATCGTATTTTATCCTAGAAATAAGGTCCAGGTTGTAAAAAACGGTAATTATCCTTTAAAGTGGATCTGCTGATGATTGGGATTTTTGTAATTATCAGCTATTAATCTCCAAATATTATCCCAGTCCAGTGGCTCATTCTCCATCATGTGTTCAAGATCTATGGCCCATATCTGTTCAATACAGTAAGTTCATATGAGGATACAGAAAACAATGAGTGCAGCTTTGATACCAATCTCTGTGTTTGACCTTGCAGTGTTTCTCCTATATTCATGAGCCTTGCTGCTGAAATATAACACGATCATTAATATCAATGATTTTCACTTGCACACTGTGCGAGCGTGATAACACTCTACGTTATCATGGAATTGTTTAGAGTCATCAACTAGTGCATCAAACCCCAGTGTCCTCCCTCTCCTCATTCCTCAAAGGACATCTACGTGAAGTGTTCTGTTATAAGAGCTGTCAAGTTGTCAGTAGGGCAGTAAATGTAAAAGTACAGGCTACCATGTGTCAGTTAATAAATGCTGCAGCTTCTCAAGACCAAGAAAACTGCTGGAAAAGTGAAAGGGGTTAGTCTGGAAGTTAGCAACAATTAATTAGCCTAACCTGACCAGGCTTGCTTAAAGTGGACTGACCTTTAAGTGGGACCAGCTTTTCTCATTTTAGTGTCAATCACAACCGCTCCTTCTGTAAACAGAGAAAATGTCTAGCAGATGAGTTTGGCTCAGCAGCCTGTTTGTGGGTACAAGGGTCATGATATATGAGTGCTTCAGCGTGGGATTTTGTTTGAGGCGTTGCTGCATTTCGTACTGTATGCAGTAAAGAACAGGCACTCATGCGGGTTAAATCAAGTTTATAGTCACATTTTTGAAGATGCACAATCCATTTTAGGACCTCATGTATTTGCTTTGGAAACACATTAGTGTTAAGTGTAATTATTATGAAGTGTTACTATTATTATATTTAAAGAGATCACATTAATCATGATGTCATGCTCACGCCCTCTCTGTGTACAGGAATGCAGACACACACACACACCCACACCCACACGCACGCACTCACACACGCACTAACACACTCTAATGTGTTCGGCCATCAGTTTGTTTGCGCTGACCTATTGGAAAAACTACTTCCCTCGGCTAAGTGAGAGACAATAACATGTAAAGCACACCAAGAACACTATTATTACGATTGATGACTGCACTCCTCCTCCAGAAAATTCATTACCTGCTCAAACACCACATGACTTACAACAAAAGCAAAAGAAGATTCAATGAAATGTAAAACAAGCCACTTTCTCCAAGCTGTAATTTACCATTTGTATACACACTCTGGAGCTGCCAGAGTTCAATACAAAGGAAAGAGAAACATGACAATGGCTGTGTACCAGGTCTAGTGTTAATTAGCCAACCTCTAAATGCTCCTTTCCTTTCAACAACCTTGTTTTGCCTCTACCGGTTGAGCTGTTTAATTGCCTATTATGGTGTCTTTGCAGAGAAGGAGGGACTCATATTTCCCCCTAGTGTATTGGGTGAAGTGCTATTGATGTGCACGTCTGGTGTGAGAGTGCTGGATCACATTTTCACTACTTGACGCTCAATAGTTCCAGCACACACTGGGATATTAATGACACCCATGTGTACCATGCTGTCTAACACATGCCTCCCTCCATTAACACACAACTCAATGCTTGTGGTCTCTGCTGAGATGCACAGAGGACATCTACGACACCTTCGTAACTCCATCTTCAACACACTTCCACAGTCGAGTCTATGATTGCAGCTCACAGGTCTGAGTCCTTTATCTTGTTTGAATAGTTCAAGAGCTAAAAATACAGCGAGACTGAGTGCAGCGAGGAGGCTCTAATGAAATCAAGAAGATTTTGAAATGACTCCACTGCTTTACGCTGATGTTTTAAAGACTCAACTGGTGAGCAGCCAAAATATTATGGTGGAAAAATATTTGCTTTTAGTAATTAAGTGTTGGAGCACAAATAAGGGAAGCAAATTCAATAGTGCGTGTATCATCTGCAGCCAAAGGGGGAATATTCAATCACTTCTCCCTCCGCTGTATGACAGATCCATTCATTTTGCTCACTTACATTCCAGAGGCCTAGCACTACTCATTGCTCACCAAGCATTACAACATTTTGCAGTGGCTCTTTTACAACCATGAAACAAAGGCTTTATTTTTTGTGTTGCCTAAATATTCACTCTTTTTCAACTCATTGGGATTATGATTAGGCAACTCAAAGAATCACTAGACATTGATCTTTTCCATATTGTTTAACCCTAATCTGCAGGAACTTCTCACTTCCTGTGTTGGAGAAAAACATAATTCAGGCAGCAACACCATACTGTAGTTATTTACTTAGCATTAAACATAATAATTGCAGTCACATTAAATGTTTTTGTCCTCTTTCCACAACCCAACTAGATCTGTCTTTTTTTAATAATCCTATTCCATCCTCTCTTCTCAGCCTCTTTCTTCTCACCAGAGCTTCTTATCTGCTCACGACTTTTATTTCTGCGCGTTCTCAATTTCTTCTTTCTGTGTCATCACTTCTAAAGAGAACAACTATCACGCCTCTCTGACATTGTTTATCTATTTTCAGCATACTTTTTGTCTTTTTTACTCTCTTCCAAGTCAGATCAAAGATGACCTGAAGAACACAGATGTTATTTATCAAACAAAATGAGAATGCCATCACAGTTTTTTATATGTGTTGAGGTTCTAGCAGTAGCCAACTTGTAAAATCATCCATCATTATAGTGAACTAGGCCGTATTACCCAAATGCCTCAGAGTAGGGAAACACTGCGAACTGCCCATATTTCTAAGATTGACACATTCATCTCACTAATTTAGGTAATAATGGGGATCTGTGACAGTTATCATCATCAATTGCCGTCCATGCCTAATTGGATTAAAATTAACTTTTAATCCAATCTTTTAAATCTGTTTTAATAATTAATCTAATTTTACATGTGGCTTTTATTGTTTTGGGGTTTTTTTCAGTATCAAAAATGTAATAAAGAAAGAAAACATCTCTTGCGCAGGTGTTATTAATCACTGAAATGCAATTCATTTGATACCCTAATAATGGTCCTGGAAGTCTACAAATGTTAATGTTAATTGAGTTTTTTGCACACGGAATATTTACCTACCATATCTACTGTTTACTCAACATAGATGGGAGGAAGCAACAGGATGTAAAAGGTTGAATCCTTTGAGTGGATTGTGTGCCTTTTAAATGAATGTTCATTAATAAACAGTACAATGCTCCTTTTACAATGCACTGAAAGCCTTAACTTATCACTACTTCACTGATCGTAAGTGACATATTTATATTTACTCAGGATTTCATTAAATAACTTATCACAAAATGAATAATTTATTTTAAACTTAGTTATTTCTTAACTGTATTACATTCACTTGAGCATGTTTGGCTGGATGGATGGTGATCTCTACGATGTTGCATTGAGTTCAAGGTGTTTGATCCTTTAGCAGTGGTGAGCTTTGTGCACTGGGGATCCATCTCCTTTAACAACCCCCTGGCCATTCTTTATGTATTCAAAATACTCCCACACTGACTATTGTTTTCTGGACATACTGTAAGGTTTGAATGCTGGGTTATTCTGCCAGAACATAAATAAGAGGAGTCGTATGTATAACTTTCTCAGTTTACATGTTTTTCTGTTTTATGTAAAGCACATTGAGTTGCCATTGTATATGAGATGCGCTATATAAATAAAACTGCCTTGCCTAGCCTTGCCTTGCCTAACTTTGCATAGCTGAACTCGTTGCAGTTTATTTGAAGTCGGGGTCTGCAGTCTGCCAGTTGAGGATATGCACATTCTTTTGAAGCAAATATCTGGTTTCGTTTAATTTTCCTCACAGTACAACCATTGTTTAGAGAAAAAATAACAAACTATAATGTCCTCTTTCCAAGAGTGAAAACAGAAACGCTCTGTGTTACCGAGCCTATATGGTTACAAAACCATGACATTTCAAAGTGCAGCTAATAGTGAAATTGTTTGGCTGTATTCCAACTTACAACACACACAACGCAGGCTCTCAGTGAGAGTACATTAACATTTATTTGAACAAGCTCCCCTGGCTTGATGTTACTTGATGTAGGATATCTCAACTTGACTTACAGGTCAAATCTAATGTAATGTAAACCGTGTTATTCATTTTGTGCCAATGTGTGGCTATAATATTTGAGATTGTCACGATACATTTCCAGAGACAAGGTGATATTACAGAACTTACATTTTTTCCTCACATGTAGGGTTCATACAGTCATCTAATGAGGGAAATATGAGAGTGCAGGAGAAGATTAGGCTACATATTGTGCGCCTGTGAGTTTTCAATATCCTCGCTGTGAGTGCCGTGCCTGTGTAACATTTGCAAAAGATGCATTACTATTGCAATCCTTGTATATATTGTGAATTATATATAAATATATTTTTTAGGCCATTTGAGTGAGTGAGGCCAACAACCTACTGCATTCATGGTGTTTTTGTCACTATGAATCATATTTTTAGTTATAAACATAAAGCCAACACATTAAAAAGGTGATATTTTCTGTATTTCAAATTTGGCCACTGTTTAATATTTCAAACTACAACAATATATCATCATAGTTTCTATTTTGTGGTTCTGAACGTTGTAAAACTACAACACCACACTCTCTTCTAAGACTGCGGTAATACTTTTCATTGCTGAAAGTAAGTGTAAAATGCTTCATACATATTTCTCAAGTCCTACTCTGAGTTGGAGTATTTTCGGTCGTAGATTCACTTTCAGCGTGGCTCCCAGGAGTCATTCTGAGACGCTTGGTAAATACGGGCTCAATTCATACATTTTTGGCAGACGTAAAGTGAGTGAAACACAGAGGCTCAAGGGAGACAAATCAACTCAAGTGCCAAACGACCACAGAGGGGACTGTATGTAATGATACTTGTCAGGTATCAGAACTTAATTAGATATAATTTGCATTTGATTGTTAGTGCTGTTTAATATAAAAGCTAGATGAAGTCTGCTGATATTTCTACAGGGTTTCCGCCGGTATGTTGCAAGTTAGACCCGCTGGGCCTGAGCATCAGGGCTTTTTGATGTCTTCTAAACTAAAATATGTTACACCAGTAGCTCCTTCCTCCTCAGTGCTCAGTGAATAGCTCAGTGCGTTGCGAGGGTGCAATCTAGAGACAGAGAAAGAGAGAGCATGTGTGTGACGGCGAGACAACAGCTACCGGAGCAACCCGCCCCCCATCCGAGAGCAGGCTGAGCAGGCAGAGAGCGGGAGATTTTCTGCCAAAAAGAAGCACCGAGACCCTGGGGGACATGAGAGCAGCTGCTCACTAACAGCTACGTGTGTTTACAGCAGAGAGCAGGAGGGAGGACAGACGTCTTATTCCGCTAGTCTGTGGTACAACCCCGCCCCCTCCACCTCCCGCACTAAGTCTAAAAACTTTTCTGTAAGGAACCCTGTTCTACTATTCTACATGCATGTACTAGATGTTGAATAAGGTGCTTGGAGCTTTTGGACATTTCCAACACTGAGGAGAGGAACACTGATTTAGGTAACATTGTAATTCACTCACAGTGAATTCTGCTCACAGTCACTGAGATAATTACAGAAGGACAAAATAATGCTGGTGTAAAGTGCTGCAAGTGTATTTACTTCATAAATACATCTTTACAGCCTCAACCCAAATAGCGATGATGTTGTATGGTTATAAAATCAGCCTGTTCCTATGATTTAACAGGCCTCATAGTATTCTGAAAATGTGGCTGGTAGCATAGAAAATGGTCTTGACATTTTAAGGTTTTATTTGTAGAAAAACAAACACATAATTTCTGATAAACTGCAAACTGGTTGGTGTTAAATTGCCTCCATTGGGATTAGAACCCAGAGTCTGTGGTATGTTGAACCTCTGCTACACCAGCCGTGCAAAACCTCAAAGAGATGAAGTTCTCACACAGTTTTTCTGTATACCAAAACACATTCTTGCCCTGAACACAAGACCCGCAATCACATTTGTCAGTGTGTGTGCGTCATGTACTGCTCCTAAACAACAAATATTTCAGCAGCAAACGAGGAACAGTCACTGTGTGTTTTCCACCAGATTCAAACATCGACTCTTTTCATTACCACAAGATAAATTACTTTCTGTGACTACACCACTTCAAAAAAAAAAGTATGATAGGTAGAGTGTAAGAACAGAAAATTTAATTTCAATTTGAACCTTACTCAAGGCAAAAAAAATATGCTCTATAAAATGATCTAAGGGAGATGACATCCTATAATCCATGATGACATTTTTAATACAAATGATAAAACTGTTACATCATTTTCTCAATCTACTCGTCTCCTCCTGTTATTTCTAATCTTCATCAGTACTTACAGACTCACCAGTTCTGTGTACTTTTACTGTGTCTTGCTCAGACTCACTTTGATGGCAGATGTTGTAGAAGCAGGGCTTGTTTCAGTTCCTCTACGAGTTGGACAGCCAATTTTCTACTTACTTGCTCACTTTTCTACCCTTAAATCCACAACCCCTTAGCTAATTCCTGGTTAAGACAGAAGAGCCAACAAGAAGCAAAAAGTGTGGTTTATATAGTCCACAGCAGTGTTACTAAGATGATAAAGCTTCCCCCTATTGCGTCACTGGCCATCAGTGACACAATGACTCCTACGCTAATTCCTGGTAAACTGATGGGTGCCCATGAATGATATATGTACCTAACAGATGTCACTTCATATTTTTGTCACATTTGAAGATTCATTCCTTTAGTTCCACTGGTGTTTCCGAATAGCTTAAATCAATTCAGCCACAAGCACGCAATGAGCTCCTATGTAGGTTTATACATTAATCTACTTGAACACAGATGCACACTGAGAATAGCAAAAGGAGTACAAGAGGGCTCCTTCATGCTGGATTATGTTGTGTTTTTTTAATTTTAGCAAGAGAAATGTAATACGCTCTAATCATGCTTGTGGTCACCCTATGCAATACTGATGTAAGGGAACAGAGGGAAGGAATTATATCAGAAATATTACCAGGAAATGGAGCCTATTCCGGGTGACAGGCAAAGACAGTTTGATGACAAAGAGGACTCACCAAGCGCTGCCAGTTGCCATGTTTACCATTGTTCCTCACTGCCTCATGGTTCGTCGCCTCATTACCCAAACGGTTCATTAAGACCTGTTTAACTGCAAACAAAAAATGATGCCTTTTGGTATCCCACTTTTTAATGTATGATACTAATGGGCAAACAGATCCACTTGGACCAAAAGATAGGAAGTAATTGTAATGCATGACAGTGCATAGTAATGGCTGTTTACTGCTGCTCTCTTCACTCCTGCTAAATGTGTGAGGTCTTGTCTCTTCTAGGAAATGCACTTCAGGTTAGAGTGCACTGACCTGTGCCACTTCTACTGAGCGCTTTTGGGATATGCATACATGCCATCACGCAAATTAATTCACAAACGTTGCACATTCACACGTGCTACTAAAATGTACTCAAGCATGCACACTCAGGGTGAGCGATACAGCATTAATGTCCTAGCTTGTCTTTTCTCATTTATTGTAATGGTTAATTTTGCATACATTTAAACAGAGCAACAAAACTGGTGTTTGGTATAAGGTCATACGTTTTGAACCAGTCCAGCCTTACAGTTCAAGGTAGATTAAATGCAATCCATGGACTGGACTACATGGACTGCATTTTTATAAAACATGTTTTTCTAGTCTTCCAACCTCTCAAAGTACTTCACACCATAAACACATTCATATACTGATAGCAGAGACTGCCATGTAAAGTGCTGTTCATCAGGAGGAGTTCTAATCATTCACACTCACACACTGATGCGCAGCCTTTTGTAACAATTTGGGATTCAGTATCTTGCCCAAAGACACTTCGACATGCAGACTTGAGGAATCGCTGATCTTCTGATTAGTGGAGCCGCTCTAGTTCCTGAGCCCTAAATAAAAGTCATAATAAAAGTACAAAAAATAACAGAAACCGTTAAGGCTAAAGTACTTTGTAAAAAAGAAGTTAATATTACAAGAAGCAGCTTCTCAAAGTTACAACCCAAATATGTTCTAGGGGTAAGAAACAGCATCAGTATGCTCCAACCAGAGTGCTTGTCGGATCAGCTTTAAAACCTCTCCTCACACACCTGTCTGACATCTGAATTAGGGGGGCTGCATTTCACAGTCTTAGCAACTTTTCAAAACTGACAATTCAGTGATAGGTATGCAGAGGTGAGAGAATATAGGCAAGACTTTAATACAATGTATGCATATGTTCAAAAAGTGCAACACTATGAATATCTCTCAGAAAAGAAACTATAGCTGCATGTCACCCCTGTCAATAATAGCCATCTTCCCCCTGCCTCTGAGTGTGTCCATTCAGAACAGCTATAATGAGAAAATTTATGCCTGGACGACATGTAATGCATATTGTATGATACCGTTTGCATATCAGCGTGCATACAATGAGAAATCTGACAGAGTGCAGAGGTAGCATGATACTCCCTAACCCTCTAATGGAAGCATTTAGATTTCCCTTGTCTAAAAGCATCTGATCATATAACACATACTATAACATAATATCATCTCATGTACACCTGTGGGCAGAAAAAGAGTCCCTCACACACTCTAAGACGTTGAAACAGACCAGCACCAGACCTTCTTTTTGACACACTGACCTCTGCTTCCAACCTCCAGTCGGTTGCACATAATCCGCAGAGTGAAATCATGCACAACAGTGCTAAGTGGACACTATTTCGGCACATGAAGTGAAGCTCTGCTCCGAGATGAAACTAAGCTTTGAACCAGAAAACTGTGACTGGCTACATTTTTGTTCTCCAGGAAAAGACACTGTGAGACCCAGACAAGACAAGAACATGACTACAAAAAAATCAATTCAATAAAAAAGTAGTAGTAATCTTATGCTGTGATGCTATGCAGTGCCTTGAACTAGAAAACATGTGTCAATGTAGTAAAGGCTAAGAGCTGAAACTAATTTTGGGTGACAGAGTGGTTTTGAAAACCTCAGGGTGACAACTATTTAGGAAATGTTGCATTAACAAAGAATAACCAAATTCTTTTACCCCCACTTACTTTGACCTGATAAAATCTGTTGTAGAAGTGATTTTACTTTATCTTATCTAAAACAAGCTTTTTTGTCACCCAAAGCAGTTCTAGCCTCTTATCTAGCTGATACACTCTGACATTTTGAATCATAAAGAACTCACAGATATTTATTTGTCTGTGCTTGTCCAAGGTACCACAATGTGTTGCAGTCACATAATCTAAAATGAAGCCAGTGAAGATCAGATACGATGCTTTAAATCAGCCATGATACCATTACAAATGTACAATAACTGTAGATCTACTTACAACATGAATATTGTTTTTTTGGGTTTTTTTATATCATTCTGTAGCCTGCAAGTGGTGTTCCATGTGTATTAAGGGTCATCACTGGGTTTTCCTGCCTCATTCAACCTGTGGAGGAGGCAGAGATGAGCTGCTGCTGCTGTTGCTACCACTGTTTGACACACTAAATGCGGCTCAGCTCAGCCAGACCGCAACTGGACAGCTTTGAATTTCGTTTTCGGTGTTTACATATGTGCACCAGGGAGACTCTTCGGTTATAGTGATTGTGAAACCAACATTTATGTGATGGTCTTGAAATGTTAACACATACTGTCCTCCTCTTTGTGACACCCAGGAACGAGTCCACAGTTGTTTCGTCTTTTTCTTTCTCTTTTTGGAACATAAGGCTGCCAGCATCACACATAGCATAGCCATGATTGACAATGTCTTGACCTTAATCGCTGCTGACATATGAGCACACCATGATGAACGATGATTGGTCAGGGTCATACTTGTAGTGTTGCAGACTGTACAAGACACTGAAGACACAGTAAGAATTTATTGCACTGACTGTCTAATCTCACCATCGTAGAAGACACAAATACTGTGCAGTCTGATCCTAGCATAAGCCAAGAGTAACAGACCCTTAAGGTTACGTGAGTGGATCCCATCTGTGTTGATGTAGTAGGTAAAGTATCTGATCATCGTAACTCCACCACAACCTTCCTTCATCCTCCTATAAACCATTATCTCAGTGCTTACCAGCCCAGCTGTTTGCTCCTCGGGTAAACAGGAGCATAAACTGAGTGACAGAATAAAAGGTGCAGCAGCAGTATTTTAGCTCGGTCCACTCCGCTGCCACGTCCCTTCTACTGATTTGTAACCCAGGTCTGGCACATTCATTGCAACTGTCAGTCTGGCATTAAGACAAAATTACTTTTCCCATATTAAAAGAGAAACACTGCAATCATAGAGTAGCAACACATAAATACGCTTTCTTTCTCTAAAAAACACAGATGTAAAAACACTCACAAATGCACACACACACTTAGTTCCTTAAGATTGTAAATTACAACCTAAGAAACCTCTGTGATAACTGTGTAGCCTAAAAAAAGTTTTAAAAAGAACATAAACTTTGCTTTGGGGGTTTAACCAACAAAGTTGCAGGTCAGCATCTTACTGTACAGCAGAAGCTTCCAAATCTGGATATATAATTTGGAGGTAGTACAGAGTGTAACCTGTTGACACACACACACACACACACACACACACACACACACACACACACACACACACACACACACACACACACACACACACACACACACACACACACACACACACACACACCATTTTATTCTGAATAGAGCCATAAATTAGACTCTGACTGCATGAATATGCTGCCTGCACCTTTCTGCAGTTTGCACACACTAAACTGGGCTGGTGATAACTGTACACTCAGCAATCTTTAAGTGATTTCTGATGCTTTTACATTCTCTCATCAACCCCCACTGCTGGTTAAGAAAAATCCATTGCTAGAGAAAAAAAGAGAGATAAAGAGACTGAGCTGAAGAAACTCAGATAATGACTGACACTTGTATTGGGCAAAGAGGGGACAAGTGGGATGGGTGGGGGTGATGTATGCAGCACCAAGGTTACACAGATTATATATTTATTGTTTTTTTCATTAGTGACACAATATTATCAATTAAACATTAAAGGAATTCAGACAGCGTACCTTCAAGTAAGAGGAAAAAGAACACAGCTTAGGATCCTGCAGGCTGAATACTGAAACACTGCTAGAAGGCATGCAGGTCTGTTCTGGTGGAGATCTTATCTAACAACTACACACACCTCTGTCCAGCTACTCAAGCAATCACTGAAGCACAGAGACACAGTCTTGGGCTAAAGACACCCTGGACTGGTTTACATTATGGAAGTCTTTCTTTCACATCAACATTAGGCCCTGCAGTCAGTCTCACACAGCATTACTTTGGGAGTTACACTCCACATTTAGGAAGTACAACACAAAAAAAGTCTGTTTAATATTAAAAAGGTACCCTCATTTTTTCAATAGTTCAGAATAATTGTCTTTATAAATGCTAAACCTTTCAAAATGTTTTTTTTCTGTTTCATCAGTAATAGTCTGATCACAGTTACCAGGGCTGGTACTGATCATGGTTTAAATATCATTTAAATGAGCAAATCTTGATTCAGGAGGTGTGTTGTGTTGTGATGTTTACTCCCTTAACCTGCAAGGTCAAAACGTTGCGATAAATATTTAGGAGCTTCAGCTTGTTGCTTTTTTCCTAGCACCTGTTACCAACAGGATTGGGTTGCATGTGCACATTATCCACATTTTTTGCTTTAATCCCTTGAAGCAGCAAGTTCAGGTAAAAGAACATTTAACTTTTGTATGATTACTGGATGTATTGCACAATTATTTGATTATTAACCAGAAAGCTACTGTAGTAATCACTTTAAACTGAAATGTTGGTGAAAGCAGGCAACACCATGAAAGGTTTTTTTAAATCTCAAAGTGCTTAATCGACAAACAGAAGTGTTCATGTCATTTAAAAAGATTTCTTTAGAAATGTAAAACAACTTTTGTCCTATTTCTAGAGAATTTCTGGATTCCATCTCTTCTTGTAACTTGTCATTTGTCTTCAGTCGATGGCAAACAACAATATTCCCAATGCCTCATTTTCACAAAGCTGCAATGCTGAAACTTTATATGAAAATACTGAAAACAAATGTGATAAACAATGGATGAGCCGTTGCCTTCAGGCTTTGGTGGGTGAACAGATAATAACAAGGACACGCTGAGGTTGTTTGAGCCTTGAGTGACAAGTCACTATTTTCATCAGGAAGGAATCCAAAGCATCTTTTATTAATTCAGTCGACAGCTGTTTGACTGACTGACTGACTCGCTCACTAACTGGGACAGCTGAGACGTGTGAGTGCAGGTGCTGCAAACACATCAAAACCAGATCACCATATCACTTCTGAGCTGGAAAATCACAGATGTATGCAACAAAAAATATCAAAACAATGCAAAATAAGAACTTCTGAGTACAGGGACGCTTTGTTCTCAGACCCCTCCATGCCCCCACCCCTCACTTTTCCTCTTTCAACATACTGTAGATAGTTCCTTGTAAATGAATGCTTTGTTGTACTTAATCTGAAAAAACACTACAATAAGATATCTATAGTATAACCTGAACAGATAATTCATTGATAGAGTTCTCTATTACGATATACCTCTCTATCACAAGATACTAATTGCAGATTACTAATTTCCACTCTATAGCAGCAGTAAGGGGGGCGGCCTTGTTTAAACGTTTCTTTAATTTCAAAGCATGGAGGTGAAAGTTTTTCCAGACGTTTGAACGGACTACTTTTAACTTCTCCTCCTGACAAAATAAGTCAAGTAATGACTGGCTAAATGGCTTTTGGGTCATTTGAACTGGAGAAGACCAGATAACTCCACTTTAAACATTGACACAGAGACTCCCTTTGGGGTTTCATTTAATGCACTAAATCTGAAGGGCTTTCCGTAAGTGGCTTCTCATTGGTATAGCTATCAGCCATGTTAAATGAATGTGAATTAAGTTGTATAATCAAGTAATGTGAACCAGCTGCAACCCAGTCTCACAACACAACGTATCATAGCTACATTGGTCCACAGTGCTAAACGTAGCCATCTCACAATTTGGGCTCATAAATTGTGAGATAGCTACATTTTTTCTGCCCTTTTCTTTTCTATAGCAATATAGCAACTGGGAGAGCAAAGTCTTTTGACCCTACAGAGTATGAACTGCCGTCATTTTATTAATGATCACTTAAATTTACTATCCTTGATAATGTTAGACAACTAACGTTTGAAGTATGTCATGTTGATTGTTAAATGTTACATAAAATAAAATAAAAGCTATGTTGAAATTTACAATGCTGAAACTATGTTTTTAATTTTTTATACATTAAACTGGTTAATTGGATCACAGTGAGGCAAAGTGAAGTACGTGATTCCTACACATTAAAATTACAAATGGAATCTCCTAAGAATCAGGTATTGGAAAATCATTACTATGATGCCACTTTAGGCAAGTCAAAAGACATGCTACACCATTTTACGAACACAAAATGTATTTTAAGACACAGGAAATACGTATTAATTGATACATTTGATTTCTTTTGAACGCATGCATTTTATTAACCTTTTACTAAAATGAGACTCAGAGTGTTTCACTATCCACTGAAGACTTGTTTCCCTTTACTTTGCAGAATTACCCAAGCCCGATTGTAATAAGAAGCCATGTAGAACTTAAATACATTTTATATTTTCACCCTCAACCACAGCATCACCAGAAATCACAGACGGTGCTGGCGGTCCACAGTTGACTGCCACAGCAACACACTCAACTCAACTCAACTCTGGCCCTTCAGCCACAAAGCAAAGCCACCAGACTGACAAGTAGGTCTCGCTGTCGGGCCCTCGGCTGCTCTGTGGCTAAAATGCATCTACAGAGACTTTCACAGGTCAGCCTTGAAGCAAGATTGGCCTGCACCCGCTAGAAGCCATGAAATAGCTCTTCAGACCGCACTACAACCCCAGACTTGATGAGAAGATCTTAGTGCTACAATGACAAGTCTTCATCAAGCAGACATAACAACAACACGGCTTTGTGATAAAAGTTGATCTAGAGTAAGAAACAACATTATAGCTCATATCATCACTTAAAGAGCTGTTATTCACTCATTTGTTTTCTGTATTATGTATTCTTCAAGCATGCATGAATAAATGTTTCTTTCATTATTAAGTAATTATTTGTTTGTGTCCTTTGAGAACAGAGAACAAGTGGCCAAAGTATTGAAAAGAACTGATGGTTAAGAGACTGATTGACTGATTAATTAAATATACTTGTTGCCTTCGTTGAGAAGGGTGACACCTCTAACAAGTGAAAATTGAATAATAAAAGTAGATGAACCCAGGTGCTATGGCAACCACTTTTACGGCTAATTACAAGATTACCTAAACATCAATAAAAGAGCCAGAATTAAGCAGATGAAGTAGCCCCGGGCTTCATGTGAGCATCAACTTGCATGCTTAAGATATATTCCCACATCAACGTATTAAGATTAAGATTCATGTTTTAAAAATATGTCAGTGAGATAAATTATTTGTTTTTCTAATCTGTAACAAGAACGCAAGCAACTAATCATTAGTGTTCCTTACATCAAAGCCCCATTGAATAAAAAACACTGAAGTCAAAGTCATGTACCTGAGAGACATGGAGATGAAAAAAAAAATCATCAAGACAATAGCTGGTAAGATGAAAACACAGCATCCCACTGGGACAAAGTGGTGTTCCAACTGGTTCTGTTTTTTTTCGCTCTGTCTAATCCCCCCCCCCCTCCACCCCCCGACGCTAGAGCACAAGATGACAGCATCTGTATCCTGTCATCTGTGAAATAAAGAAACATCTTTTTGACCCGCCTGTCGCTACCTCCCCAAGTGTCATAATTAATAATACAGTTAAGACAAAAGCTACATTATGCAATCACAGGAAACTGCACATACCCTTACTCATGTCATCAATCAGCTGTTGTAATTATCAGACACAACTTTAAATGCCAAAACCATTAATCACGTTTTCCAGCCTTAATGAATTCAAAGGTGTTCATGAACTAGAGGGAAGAATAAAATGTGAAGCATGTAATGTAGCCAAAGTAAAAGCTTTCCTGTAAAAAGAAAAAAAAAAGAATGCATTAAAAAAAATGATGCAAGGGGGAAAAAAAGAGAAGGAAAAAAAATTGTCCAGCCTATACGATGCTAGATGGTAATTAGCTAACTAATGCAGCAGTGTGCCACCTGCCAGTGCCATGTGAATAATCGCTGTCTGCTGAATCTAAACTACATCCATTGTTTGTGCAGTGGAGTGGAGCGAGCTGAGAGCCTTCCACACAGTGTGCATGCAGGGAGGACCGCAGCACAGAGAGCTCAGAATACCCTGCTTCTCATTCTGCTAGCGCGCAACTAGTCTCGCTGGTCTCCCTCAGTGTCTATCAATCCCCACCTCTTTCCTCCTCCTTCTGTTCCCATTGGCAGCACGACACCACTAACCCAGAGCCAAACAGAGAATCCCCCGCTGGCACACACCAACGTTCTTATTTCAGGACAGTTTCCTGCCCCCGCCACTTTCTCTTCCTCCCTCACTCCAAAGCGCTGCACAACCATCCCTTGCCTCTGATCTCAACCAAAGTGTTTATAATTGATTCTTTAAGGGATAAGTTCTCTCCCTCTCTTTCTTTCTCTGACTTCCAGCCCCCTTGTGTATCTCCCCCCACCCAATTCATTATTGAAAATAATTTCTATAAGGTTAGGAGCAGTGACACAGTCACATGGAATACATTGATTCTCTTATTTCTTCTTGCTCTGAATATTTTTGCTTCTCTTTTCACCTTTTGTCCATGCTGCACCTCACACATCAGAAGCCCATCTTGTATGAAATGTATTTTTCATATTCTGTAATTAAAAATGCAACAAAGTTCAGGTGAGAGGAATATTTCTGTGTACTTGGTTTTCTAAAAATCCCATGTGATAGAAAATCTAGGCCTGATGTTTGGTGTATTTTGTCTTGTGTCACTTCTTCTTCTGAACAGCAGACTTCAAGCAAAACCTGTTTGTCACTTCATAGTGAGCACACATGCCAGCATAAAACTATAAGCTTCACCAGAATGATCACAATATATTGTATATTGTATAATGTTTAAGATTATTATATTCTAAAGTGGCATTTTAAACACTTATTGCAAGAACAATGTAGAAAACATTCTTCCATTGGTTAATAACCTATGCTATTTACATACTGTGCGTTTTTGCATGCTTTTAACAAAAAAAGGTTTATTCAGCAGTGAATATACACCCGGCTGATTTTATAGCAAAACATTCACTATTTATAATTTCCGATATTTTCTTCACGTGTTATGAGTTGCATCATTCACAGCTATAGACTGTTAATGCAATAAGTTTGGTAATTGTGGCGATGTACTGTGATCTTGTCACAGTAAAATACCCATTAATGTCTGTGATATTTTTATATATTTGAGTAGTGAATACGTCATTGTCTATCGTTGATAAGATTGGCTGTACCAACCACCGCAATCGCGGTAGGGTCTCAGGTCTCTACACTGAGATTTAGTGCAGCTATGGAAGCCTAATGATGCAAAAAGTAAAATGAGTCACACTACCAAATTATAACACAATTTATATGTTGTTGTACTTGTGTATTTATGTGATACAGGAGTTTTGCAATTTACTTTTATTTCTGTGTTTTTTTATTAGCAATTTGTTATAATGTGTGATAATTGGATTCTTTATTTAATTTATATTTATATACTAGAATTGTTTCTATTTCTTATAATTTACTTTATAGTATTTGTGATTGTATCTAACTTTTATATTTATGGTTGTTATTTCCATAAATACCAAAATCTATAAAATATCTATATGGGGAAATCTTTTACAGTGCTGCATACTGCATATGATAATTGTATATTTAGAAAGTAGAACTAAAGTGATTCATTACAAGATGATTAGTTAAAACATTTCAAAATGCACCTGCATTATTTCCATTTTGTGAATTTCAAATTTAAAAAACAGTCATATTTCCCCATCATAGTTTTCTTAAAAATATAGTTAAAATCTCGTCTCGATCTCGTGAACCCAATATCGTGTCTCGTCTCGTGAGCTGAGTGTATCGTCACACTCCTACTGCTAACACAATGGTCCAAGAAATGTGTTTTACTAAAAGTAGTCAGCAACTTGAACTCTTCACAAACTTTTTGAACTGAGAATATTGGCTACAACAATGAAATAAAACAAATAGCCTTGCTGTTGTTAATGTAACGCAGCCCTGCAGGCCACCTTCAGCTGCAACTCCGCCACCACCTCCACCTACCACTGTCTCCCCGAGCCTGCATTTCACCTGGGTAGTGGAAAAGTTAAACCTCCTACTGATCAATGACATGTTCTTTAAGTGTGGAGCTCTGGGCTGATCCGTTCGTTTCACTGTGCAAAAGTCAAAGTGTGGAGTGTGTTGAATCTTGTTATGCGTTATGACTGAGGGCATCTCACACAAAAAATTAAAAGATATACAGTATATTAGTGTTCCACCCATTTAACAGACAGTACAGTAGAGTGTCAAATATTTGAATCAGCATCTTGTTTGCTTGAAGAAATATTATGAATAGACACTACAAAATCCTTATTACTTCACAATTCAGTTTGTAATTTGACTTGGCAGATGATGAGAGTAACAGACAACACTGTGTCAGCTGGAGCCATGGGCCTCGTTACGCTCAAAGAGAGGGTGATTTTTTTCATTAGGGATGCATCCATTACTCAACAACAAGCTAATTGATCCATGTCTTTGAGTGCTACAGTAATAGCAAATTGATTGATTTATCCTCAAGAGGGAAAGTGGTGGGAATTGTCCGGTCAAAAAGAACGGCAGAATCATCGGCTTTGAGCTGATGGATGAGACTGGAATAACAATGAATAAAAAAAAGGGTGGAGCAAAGGTAAGATGTGTCAAAAACAGTTGATGAGGAATAGGAGATTAAAACCTGTTTGAATTTCTTATATTACAAAAGTCAGTTACCTCAAAAGACTCCACAGTCGTCTCAACAGTCTTCAAATTTAATAGCTAATATAATTAAATTAGACAGCATTGGGAGTTAAGCAAAGAAATCAGATATCTTAAGCTGACTCCAGCTAAAAGGTTACACATGACTCCCTGGTTATATCTTTCCAATCAGTAATGAAACAGCATCCTGATAAACACAAAGGACGGGTTTCACACACACACACACACACACACACACACACACACACACACACGCGCACACACACACACACACACACACAAATACCTACCTCACACTAACAAAGCAGTTCTGCCAGCAATCCAACACTTCATACGTTTGGGGAGTATGAATGATTACAGCAAGCAATCATTATTTTAACTTACAAACGTACAGGGAGAAATTTATTTGAGAGATTTTTTAAATATCTGAACTTAACCTTAATCAAATGGTGTTTGTGAAATGTGATCCATGGGCAGGTGTCTCAGAAAGGCATTGTCTATTGATCACATCTCATTAGCGACACTTCTCAGTATCACCAAGGGTGGACTCTGAGGGTCAATAGAAAGCTGAAATGGAGCCAATAGTTCAATAGAATAATCATGGCAATTACGTAAGAGTCTGGGTTACATAAAGATGAGGTTTGAGATTCACAGACTTGACAGGTACACCAAATGAACTGATGAGAACTCATGAAAACGAACAATTAAGAAATAACATATGTCACCAACTGAAATTGTCTTCAATATAATAATAAAAGTTAAAAGTTTAACAGACATCAAGGTGATTGCTTAACTTTAAAACAATCCATTCCAAGTTTTTTGGGGGGAGTTTTTCCACAAATCAAGGGTCTAAGGATAGAGGATGCTGTATTTTTGCTGTAAAAGCCCCCTGAGGTCAATTTATGATTAATTATTTTATACTGCATTATATAAAAATAACTTGACATGTATCACAAGATTGCTGCTACTGAAGTTGAGTAGGCAGAGCTGTGTCAGGGAGCTTTTGTATGTTTGTTGTTTCTATCTGTTATATAGATTTGCGGTGTCAACTGACACTTTTAAATTACTAAAACTGCAAATTGACACTAAAAAGGTCAATCACAAGAGGATGTCCCTTAATTGCTACTTTTCTCACTTGCCTGGCAACCCTTCATCCTATGCATATAGCAGGACAAATCATGCTGTTAATATATATATAATGTAGAATATTGTTAGTGTGTGTGGACTGAACAGGGAGACTACACAGAAGACAACTGAACAGGTTATTGATACATGGAGAAAACTAGTAAGATTGTGCTTACATTGGTAATTAGCTGAAGACAGTCTGAGATCTTGTCTAAATACCACTACAACCTACACAAGTTTATCATTTATATATCCTGCTATACATCTGGATAAAAGTTGATATTTTGTTGAGTACCATTTTTCATTGCGCTTGGGCAAACAATTGGGCAGCT
This sequence comes from Scomber japonicus, assembly GCF_027409825.1. Classification (NCBI taxonomy): domain Eukaryota; kingdom Metazoa; phylum Chordata; class Actinopteri; order Scombriformes; family Scombridae; genus Scomber; species Scomber japonicus. Next base: position 26,129,784 of record NC_070580.1, on the reverse strand, counting down.
GGAAAAGGGAGATACAGAAGTCTCTGAGAGGTTAAATGAGAACAAACCTGTGTGTCTACTGATAGTACTTCTATTGCTGCTGCTGCTGTGGCAGCTGCTGTTCTGTCTCTTTGTGTCTCTGTGAAACACTTGACCATTATGTTCAGTTTCATCCCAAGGACTTTGTTGTTACCTGGGCCTCAGTCTCTGTCTATCTGTCTCTCTCTTCTCATTGTTGTTTTCCCTCTCATGTGTCGTTTCTCACTGCCAACCCCCTGAGCGTCGGTTTTAAGTCTTGCAAAGTTATAAGCCTGTCAGAGTTTTCCTCAGCGACTGAAGTCAAACGTGGGTGTCTTGCGGTGTTAAAAAAGAAATAACTTAGAGGTTGTGACATCCATTGTCTATCAACATATTATCTGGAGAGGCTTCCTTAGAAATGCAATGAGATAAGACTGTGGACTTAATCATTTTCTTAAATTGATTCTGCACATTTATGATTCCTCCATGTGTCGACGTACGTCTCTTTGATTAAACACAAGATCATAAAAAAATCTCATTACAGTGGCGTATTTCACTCACTTTTTAGGGTTTTTTTGTATTATCTCCTGCAGCTATAGTTCTAAAGCTTTGGGCCACCGATTAATATTAATTGAGAGTAATTTTTCTTTCCTGCTGTTTTTAATATCAGCTCAGCTAAAAGACATAAGGACCGCCTTCTGCATTCCTAATTAGTAAAAGTATTTCCAAGGAGAAAGAGGAGGCAGAGAAACAATCAGGAGGATTGAGGGGGTCATAGATAAAGATTAAGTTACTAATCTGAAACACTTCCAGTAGTAATGAATAAAAATTGGTAAATTTGGCACTGTCCTATTGGGTTTTGGGACAAGTGACCATTAACTAATGACAAAGGCAGAACATTACCCTGACAAGGATGAGCAGTGCTGTTCTGATTGGACAACGGTGGTCTCGACCCCTGAATGTGAACCTGAAAGCAATTTGACTCAATTCTGATACTATAGGAGCCTCCAAGTATCTATGTCCAGTCATCTATCAGAGGCCTGCACACTGTACTACATTACAGCTTCTAACCATCTCATCTGACACAACCGATCTTACCACCACTGCACCTGACTCTTTTATTTTCCATCTTTATCAGACCACTGATAAAAAGATGTGATGCAATTTGACTCCCTGATCCTATAATGCAGCGGTTACCATTGGTTTCTGGCCACCTTCCACAGAGTGGGAACAACTAGCGAGGCATGCTGCAGACGCTTGGAGTAAACAAGCTGAAGCTGACGACACTGTTAATCACGGTTTTACTGCGTCCGTGCTCTGGGGTTTGAAGGCAGAGTCAGCTGGGAGTGTTGGACTTCCTTTTTTTTTCCTTTTCCTTTTCTATCACACCGAAGCTTCTTTCCACACCATTAGTGCTCTCTGCTTGCTGAGCTGTTCCATCCAGGTCGACCACTGTACTAATACAGTAGAGCCCTGCGAAGCACCATCTGCCATAAGCACAACTAACTACAGTAAATGTGGACACATCAGCACATTAGAGGAACTATACCATGTGGGCCACGTTTCTGCCCACTGCTGTACTACATGGTTTGACGGGATATGGGAGGGAAAAATCCTCAGAGCATGAGATATTCTACCTCAGAGGACCTCTGAAGGACACAGGGTGTAAGAGTGAGACAAAAAGCCAGATATACTAAGCCTTTTCTTGCCATTCTTTCTTTTTCTCTGCCTATAGACCATTTATCAAACAAGTGCACTGGTCCAGAAGAGCAGTTTGTTTGTCATCTGAAGCACACCTTCAGATAAATTGATTCTTTGTTTCTTTTGAGCACATGCATTTAGTGAAGTATCGGGCAAATAAAGGGAGAATAGATGATATTTATAGTTGACTATACAGTTTTCTGAACATGAAAAGGTTCATATAATTTGCCTGGGAAATGTCTCAACCTCTAAAGAGCAGGTCCAGTTTATCTCATATAAAGCTGTTGCAGGTCAACTTCCTTTACAAGTGACAGCAAATGCAGGTCCATCACTAAATGATGTACAAAGGAGCTGCACTGAAATAATTCAAAAACAGAATTCACACAGATAAAGAATAACTAACAGTGAACGATGACAGATGCACTTTTTATGAGACATTTACAAATGTGTATTAGGCTGGAATCACTAGGGGATTCTCCAGAGACATCAACCTTATCAATACAGTGCAATCATCACTCGCCACCTGCTCTGGCATGAGCATCTGTTGGGTAGTTGCTCCGTCTGGATGAGCTCCCTCTCCTGAGTCCTGCAGCAGGATGTCACTGGTTGTAATGTGACACTTATGTGCACTATTATGTTATGTGATCTCTTTTTTAGGTTTCTTATTTTAGGAATTGATTTGGTGAGTCTAAATGCATCAATTTCATATGTATAAACAGTCAATCGTATATATTTTTCTGGATTGAAGTCGTCACGTGTCTCTCAAAAGGTTCCCACATACCTTTTCTATATAGCCCCCCTCACAATAATTGCAGTCTTAGTTTACCAAACATTAAAATAGCAATAAACAATAGGGCACAGGACACTTCTTTATACTTAAGTAAACAAACAAAAAAATGTAGAAATCAAATGGCTTTGTGTAATATGAAAAATGGGGTCACTCATACTGACAAACACCAAGAAACATCAGTTGACTCTGCAGCTCTGTTGCACAGCCCACACATTACTGTATAGTTGAGAGTCACTTACAGTATCAACCCCATTTCCAGCAGCAGTAAGCAGCTTTTGTCAGCAAACAAGCTCAGATAAACACTCTGTACGCTACCTGCCGAGCACCAAACAGCAGGCAGACAGTTAGTGACTGGATGGTGAAGAAAATCAATCATCTCGTACACAAAAGGCAAAGTTTGTTTGTTTACTATGCTTTCTGCAAAAAGTCTCAAGTAATGAATATGTTTATGAATACCTCTTGCAAAATACACATTACATTACCAACCAACTGCTCCTCTGTGAGTGTGTTACTTACAGATTGCAGTCTACACCAATATTGGGCATTATTGCTGGTATTAGACAGATATTACAGAAAATGTAGAGTAACTGAAAAAATAGCCAGTCTGTTGAGACAAGTTACACCTCATGTGCTTTGGTCATTTTTGTGTGTGCATTGTCCCCACTGCAGTTGTATCTGATGAATCCACATATTGTACAGCACATACAAAAGGTCACACAGGTTCCAGCCAATATCTGGATGTCTACAGCCATTCAATAAATGGGAAAAACAAACACTCCCAGTATTTTTATTTATTTATTCTTACTACTCATATAGCAAGCGTTGTGGCACTAAAACCGGGTTCAGCAACAGACCAACTTTCAACCTTTTATGAGAGCATTGCTCAACCTTTCAGAGACTGTAAACTATCATGCTCCGGTGTGTGGACCCTATCACAGATTTGTACAATGTGTGTATCACCACAGAACGATCTGAACTGATGAAGCTCAAATGATTGGATTGAGGATAAAATTCAGTGTGTACAATTCACTGACTTTGCAGGAAAGACCTCCCTCATACATCCTGCTTTGTCATTTCAGAAAAGCAAACATCTGGGATGATTGCTCAACAGAGGTCATATTATATAGACGCTATAATAACGCTGACCTCGTGAGAGAAACGTGTTGAACTAATCTTTGTCTTTGGCAGGACTTAGTTGGTCCCACAGAAGACAGTAAACCATCGACATGCCTGACTCACCACTGTGAAGTCTTCAGCACTACATTCCATGCCTCGGTAGTAGCAGGAGAGCAGCATGTCCTTGATGTCGTGGCCCGTTCGGTCGTAGAATTCGCGCATGTTGAAGGGACGGGGCTTATAGTTGTCAAAGTCAGCCTTCTCCTTCAGAATCTGCATGACATGTTCCTCCACCATGTGCGGGTCCCGAATCTCATACCTGGACAGGAAGGTAATGGACTTAGATTATGCATCAGAAATGCACAAACATTCATTAATAAACAACAACGTTAACCATTACTTCATACATAGTTTAATGTACATGGCTAATTTTAGTGTAAAACCACACTACAGCATTTATTTCTGTTTTCTGTGAAATCACATGCACAGCTTCTCTAAGGGTGCCCCTGTGGAATTAAGGCACCACCCACGAACTGCAACATCCTGAGATCGAATCTGGCCATTGACCTTTGTTGCATCTCTCTCTCTCCCTCATTTTCTGTCATCTCTCAACTATTTCTATCTAACATAATAATGGCATAATGAATAGCAGATCCACCCCTCCCCCCTCTTTAGGGGAACCTGGGGGAAACACTGGAGTAGACATAACAAAAGTGACATTGATTTTCACTCGGGTTTCCCTCTGAAAACTGGTTCTAAATTGGAAACAGTTCAATAACTTTAAGAGCCCTGGGTATTTTTCAGGTTGGTTAATTTATTGCTACTTTTTTTACATTTTGGTGTATTATATTATCATGCAGCCTCTCCTTTGCTCTTTGTGTTGGGGCTCAGCTCATCCACACACACATGGAGCGAGTAGCAGAGCAAAGAGGGAACCAGGTGACATGAAAGATAATTGTTTTACTGGAGTTGACAACAATTATGCTCATTACTGTAAGTGGAATAAACCTTCATGAGTAAAAAGCTTTTATCATCAACAAACATAAACATGAAAAGCAAAATTTTCATCTGCTCTTTCTGCAGGCTCCACATATCTTAAAATTTGGCAAATTTTTGCAAACTTCGCTACTGCTCCAAACCAACCCCTCCTCCCTCTACCAGCCGCACCTGCAGGCAGGCCTTCTTTCTAAACTGCTTTAGTTTCCAGTGAGATATGATTGAGTTCATTCTTTTTTAATATAGTTTTTTTTAAGCAATTCTTTAGTAATGAAAAAGAATTGATAAGGGTTAGGGTTAGGGTTAGGGTTATCATTCATCATAGTAGTATCATTCAAATTCTAACAATACTCATCCCTAATTTTCACAAATCATACTTCTATTTAATGTCAACATAACCATTTTAAACAGCAATATAGACACTAGTTAACATAAAAGGAGTTCCCAGACTAGAGCAAGACGCAAATTAGCTGTAACTCAGTTCCATTTTAAATTGGGCACTTAGAAAGTTTGGCAGGCAGACAAGCAACTTTAGCGGGACAATGGGGATTAACACGTAAAAAATTAATAGAGAAGCAGCAAAAAGAGAATATTCATCCACTAACCCAACAAAAATATACATACGTGGATGTCAGCTCTCCAAAACCTGCAGTTAGCAAGCTCTCACAATATTATTCAAACGTTGAAACTGGCAGCTAAGCTTTGACATGCCTGCCACTGCCACTACGGGTGGAGCAGAGTGGAGAGAAAATACCTCATTATTTATAGGATGGAAATATTTCTCTTCACACAATCATGTTAATCGTTCTGCCAAACAGTTAGGATTAACTGAGGTGGCAGAGCCCTTTCACATGTGAGTGATAACAACATTCATAATGCTGTAATTCTGACTAAGGACCCTCCACAGTCAGAAAATGTGTATATACATGATTTAGCATTTATTTCAAAGCAAAACACTTCAGCAAGCATCTGCTGCCAGTGTAAAGCGTAATCGGGTGTATCATGTAAGCGAACATGCACTCTGATATTCTCCTGGTCTGTCTCCCTTAACTACACACAAACACCCATACAACCCATACAACCTGATTCATTTGTGTTTACCAGCACACACCAAACTAAAACTCAAATACAGCAGCAGAAACCTCAGAAAGAAAACATTTCAAAATCATTCATGGCGTGTCTCTGCTTGACAACCAGCATCAACCTTCAGTACCTGCTCACAGTCATTCACAGAGACAAATTAACCTCAATTAACTGGCGTGGCCTTGCTCGGAAAAAAAGCGGCCCTGTTGATGACCCCTGCTGAGCGATGGGCCATCAGTGGTACAAGCATCCAAATTATGGAGTGCTAAGATTAAGTACTACTGACAGACACTTATGAGAATAATTTGTTAGGACACAGAGTCTATCAGAGTGAATAACACTGTAACAGACTACAGGATGTTGTCTTGAATTAACAGGTAAACAAGGCAGTTAATCCTTATAGTTCTTCCAAGTTTCTACAAAATAATAAGGGAAGTGCTTTTAATCTGACTTGTGTAATGTGAGAGCAGCAGCCTCCTTAAAATAAGCTTCATGTACTGTGTGCTATTGTTACAATCTTGGACAAGCTCAATATACATTTCCAAACACGAATAAGACTATGTCCCATAGCTGGAGGAACCAGAATTAGAAGAGAGACACAGAAAGACAAAGGCGTACCCTTCTCCTCTGACAATAAATCTGTGAATGACTTTGTGGACGCTGACAGCAGAGTTATTTCTCATGGATATGGGCGCTATTTCAAACCGTAATTGGTGGTAAATCTTAATGGATTTTTTTTTAATTCCGCAAGGTCAAGCTTTGTAAGCGCGCATGAACAAGATTTTGTCCCTTGACGACGGGAATAATGTAACTTGATCCATGAATAAAAAATGAAATATTACATTATTTCTTTTGTTAGCGCTGTCTTAATATTCAACTGGCAATGTGTTTTCAACTCGTGTCCCAACTAAATTACAAAGAAATGTAATATGTTCCACTGCAGCCACAGCGTTGTTTACCTGCTACAAACAGAATTAAATCAAATATGTGAGACAGTATGTGCTGTAATTTGAAATGAAGACTCAAGCCTGTTTTCCCTCTGATGCGCTCGTAACACCGAAGAGAGATACGAATCTGTCATGCTTCGTGTTCAATGGAGTTAGCGGTGCTGTGACAGAAGATTGGGACTATTTCTGACTGAAGAGTTGAACTGAATGTCACGCTTTCTCATCATCAAATTGCTGCAAGATCAAAGATCAGGTGTAGAGTGGCAACCTAAGACCAATTAAATGTCTGCAGAATATAATAGATCTGCAACTGTTAATTACTGCGACTATGAATCCATTAACTCTCACTGTGTGGATATTTACCACTGTGTCATATCTACTAACATATCAGCATTAGCAAAAACATGCAATATTTTAATGTGTTTGCCTTTAACTTCCCCCACAAAAAATTCCAATCAAAGTGTTGCAGCTTATATCCTCATTAGGAGTAACAGCTGTCTCCTTTTTATTTATCTTGAGAGGACCACTGTTTCCAAGCTCTATAAAAAGCCAAGCTCTATTATAAACACAAAAAAAGGTTAAGATCTGGCTTGTGTTTGCATTCTATCAAAGTACATTAAGTGTATGAAGGGTTAACGCTTAACACAGTATGCATTCTGTGTGAAAGCTTCAACAGATCATGAACTGTAAATGTGTACTCTGGCTAGTTTTAGTGTGTCAATTACGTTGTTTTAAAAGAGGATCATTAGCAAGAGATGTGCATGCAGAAAAATGTAACCTTACACGCTGTAATTAGATACACCTGCTGTGACACACTTATTCACAGCTAGTTACTTAACACATTATAATATATTGTTTCCAGTTTCTACATTGTTATTATTGTTTCTACATTGTAAACTAGCTCAGTCATCTGGCCTACAATGGGACTACATATCTACATTGTCATGATTTGTTCTAATAAGAAGATACAGCCTGTCGTTGTATATTCTGAACTTAATTGAATCGTATCCTGAGCCTCTTGTCTTATAAGCAACACAAAGCTGCCAGGAGAGCACTTAAGACGCCTTGCTCAGATCCCCGAGTCAGGAGGCTTTAGTTGAAGTGCATACAATCACAATAATATGGGTAGATTTTTAATATTGCCCTGCCACTGCTCCCTAAAGCAATCACAGCAAACTCACTTGGTAGGGGCGGGGGAGACTAAATTGGATTATGGGCCACAAGCACTTTAATTTTCTTGCGGGGGACTAAAACGAATGAAGGAGCATCTGCATCACTTCGCCACCTCATGAGGGAAGCGAGTAAATACGAGACACCGTTGATTTTCAGAAAGAGCTTTGATGGTGAGACTGTGGTCACAAAAGTGTACACCCCTGTTCAGACCCTCAGCTCAAAACATGCTCTGAATGAATCTTCCTTTACAGCACTTCATACGCCCTTTGTATTAAGTTGGTGTTCATACTCCAGGCTGTTTGAGATGACAATGAACACATCTTGATATAATCTAAGGTTATTATCCAATTAGTGCTAATTGAACTCATACACTAACAAGGATCAGATTGTTTGTGCAGTGTCCTTGAAGAAACAGATAACAGCAATGACTCCTGTTGGCTGACTTTTGATAATAGCATCTTAATGAAAGTGTGCCTATGACACAATTATTATGCCACTCTGGACAAGATCATAGAAATGAGAACTAGAGGTGAGACACACTAAAAAAATGGATCTGTGATACTGATGAGAAACTGCACAAATAAACCAAAGAGTGCAAAATACGATAAAAGCATACACCACTTTACTACTGAAGGATCACATTTGAACTGTTAAAAACCTAATTCCAACACTTAAATTGCCTACTTATATCACCCCTATGGTAATCTTCTCTCAGGGAAACAATCACAATATAAATGCAAATGAACCCACATCTGAAAAAATCTGCTTTAGAAGTAACTGACTTTGTATTTTCTGCATGACAGTCTTCCTTCCCTGTGTCCTCTCCCAAGTCAAATTATGATCGGAACCTGTGATCCTGCTGAGATAAGCTCACACAGCCAAAGTTATCAAGCATTACATTTTGTAGCACCTCATGCAATCACCGCTAACGTGAGTTTAGAGCATGTTTGCAAGCTCAGGGAACATGTTAAGTCTTGAGAACTGTGTAAGCACAAAACTCGCTTCTGTGACTTTTCATGAGCTGAATCAACACATTTTGGCAGCATGCACCACACAACTAACACCTATTCCAAAATGACCTTTCTTTTGCTAATTATCATATAATTGCCTTCTCGACATAATAAAAATAAAACAGAGCAATTTACTTCTAATGTTCTGCGCTGCCAAGTGTGACTTCAACGTACAAAAACACAATGAGAAAGTGTGTGTGTGTGTGTGTGTGTGTGTGTGTGTGTGTGTGTGTGTGTGTGTGTGTGTGTGAGAGAGAGAGAGGAGGCTGGTGGGGGGTATTGGCTGCTGCTTCCTCCTGAGGCAGTGTCGGGCACAGACTCACAGCCGCAACAAAACCCACAGCATGGTGCTTGATATCAAGAAGCTTACCGGTGAAATGTTTTCTACTCCAATCAATGTTGAATTTAAAAAGTAGTGTCCACAGAAAGCTATCAAAGCTTTTAACCTACCTGTTAAAATCACGTTTTTTTCCAGCCCCTTTGTTTGCCCCCCCCCCCCCCCCCCCTTCCCACTTATCACATTGGACATTTTTTACCTCATTGAGACTGTCAGAAAGGAAGATCTGCATGCAAAGCTGGCCTCATCATATACTGTCCCTGGCTCTGTAAGGCTAAAAAGTCAGGGGGGCGTCTCCCTTAAGCCCAAATGGACCAGAGGGGGCATGAAACAGTGAGACTGATGAGAGAGAGTGTTAATCAGAGGGACAATTCTGTAGCTTAACAAACAGCTCTAATTACATGGGGATAAAGACTTGTTCATCACACAGCTTACGAGACACAAGTTAATTGCCTCTGCTTATAGTCCCCTCCCTCCATCTAAAGTCAGCTCATCCCAAAGTCACTTGGAGCAAGTCACTGCTTCCATTTTTCTGTTTTTCTCTCTTTGTTTGTACAGTCATTTTCCTCATTCAGATGCATCTCACTTCTCTACCTGTGTTAGCTTCCAGTAATCTTGCACTAGTAAGTCAAAGAGGTGGAGGCATGTGTTGATATTGTGATGTTTTGCCATTACAGCTACAATCACAAAGAAATCTATCCACATGCTGGTTTAAATCTACACCATGCAAAGCACTAGAACTGCAGCCCAAAGCATTGGTTAAAAATCAATATGTTATAAATACACTGAGTGATGTGTTCAAGATGGTATTTAGATGTGTTTGTGTGTAGTGGATTTATTTTATTTTATGGATGCTGCATCTCTGCTATAACTGTGAACACAAAGTGGAGGAAGGTCATCTGTACTGCACTGTTAAACTTGATCAGGGATAAGCTGGGAGTAGAAAAGAAAGAAGTGAAGAAATGTTAAAGTCAAAAGTTTCCACGGTGAACGGTGAGCTTGTCATGGCTCCCGAAAGACTGAATGATCAAAGCCCAGCAAATCAACAAGTGTAAAGGGAGGGGGATCTCACACACATACACGTCTCTCCACACTTTGTCAGCAGGGGGATTTAAAAACCTACTCTTCTACTTATCCAATATTGAGATATTCATATTACACCAGCTGTAAAATGATGAGGCAAGGAATTGCACCAGTGACATTTTCTTCATCATTTTATATGAAACACTTAGGAACAGCTCATCCATTATCTGTTAACTGAGGGATTCACATGATCTATAATAAAGAAAAATCTTCTTTTTTTTTATCAAACACTATCAACAGATTGATGCTCGGGGTATATTTCATACTTCATAGGGTTTCTTACATACAGCAGCTCATGTATAGTGTGGATTTTAGATAACATGATCTGTAATGTCACTACATTATTAAATAAGCTCACTGCCTTCAACTCTGATGCTGAACCTTTTCCCTGCTTTCAGAAAAACACCTTTCATCTGTACTCTGTGCTCTTTTTTTTCTCCCCTCAATTACCTAAGGCTGAGGTTAGTCCCAGTTCATATTCACTGAGAGCCTTGAAACATCTCCCAGTGGCCTAACAGCGACAACCAGTGAGAGAGGTATTAACTTCCATGTGACATGCAGGATTTCATGCAGAGACAATTCAAAGTAAACACCAGTTTGGATTTCCACTGTGCTACTGAAAGTCAAATTCACATATAATAAAAGTTTAAAGCTCTCTAGATTTAAACTGCTGGGCCTAACAAGTAAAGCACCACTGTATCCCTTTACAAGATATCAAAAAGGAGAAATGTCTGTGAGTTCAAGGATTTAGTGATATAATTGTTGTCAATACATTTTACTAAAATTAAGAATGGCTCCATTTCTTGATAACTTAATGCACTGCTGGAATATTTCAGCCAAATGTTTCAAGTTTTCACTGTTATCCCACACTGTGCAGTGGACACAATCAAATCCTGAATCAACAACCAAATCCTCACAGACGAGTGAGTCTGTTTGGAGTCTGTGAGCTGAAAACTGGTTTGTTTTAATCTATGTAACAGAAGAAACCTAAAACTAATGCATGGCAGAAAAGCAGAGATTGTAATATTGTCCTTTTGTGTTGACAGACCCATCTCTGACATTGTGAATACCAACAGGTAGACATCCTAAAGGCTACAGTCTGCCCTTTAACACACAAACCAGACACACGCACACGCACACACACACGCACACACCTGCCGTTGAGCAAGGCAAGCAGCTCCCCAGCGTGGTACAGGTCGTTGCGTGTCACCCTGCTGAAGCGGAAGGAGTTTAGGTTGCAGAAGGTGACCGATGGGAATATCATCATCGGAGTGGCCACCTCATCCAGCTTGGTGATGTGAGGGTACTGGAAGTAGAACTGCACCCTGTCCACGCACACCATCACCAGCACACCCACGGAGCTCAAGAAGAACAAAATCCACAGGGTGCGCTTGATACACATCCGCTCATAAGTGAACATGTGCGAGATGCCGTGCAGCGTGGATCTGCTGGCGAAAACTTCAATAGGAGCCGGCTCCTTGTAGTCCATGTCCTCCGAGTCTGCTTTGAGATCCATTATTTCCACGGGATGAGTTTAGATCAGTGAAGGCTGCAAACGGAGGAAACTTGTTTTTAAAGATGAGTGGATGTTAATGGGAAGGGTTAGTGTCCACAAGTTCACGCCCTTCTATTCATTTATTTCTCATGCAGTCTGTGGGAAATGTTGCGTCACTGGAAGCCGGCAAGAATAGCCCTTGACATTCAGAGCATTTTTTTTTACACAAGATATCCCAGAAAACACATGATCATACTTGGGAGAAAGTGTAGGAGGAGAAAGCATGTGTTGTACCTCGACTGGGGTCAGACTTCCATAATAAATAGACCAGTGTGGAGCGCGCATGGATAGATGCCAAAGCTGTCCTCTCCTCTTCTCTCCTCTCCTCTCCTCTCCGCACACTTCTCTAATATTACCAAGTTGATGTTTGGCTTCCACGATCAAAACAAAAAAAAAAGGCAAAAACACCAAGCGGATGTGCTATAAAAAGATCACGGTTTCCAAAGAAAGAAAAGAAACGGGAAAATTACCTCGGTGAGGAAAACAAGGGAATTAAAAAAAAAAAAAAAAAAAAATCAAAGAGGCGGTATCGGTTTTCTCTCAGTGTAAAAAAAAGAGGCATTGAGTGTACTGGCTACATGGCTTTCCCCCTTCTCTTCATATGCAATCCCAACACGTGCAGAATAACAAATAACCGCTGATTTCTTGCCTGTGAGCGTTTTTTTAAAAGCAGTCGCCGGTGTGTCCTGGCTTTTCCACAGCCGGGATAAACAGCTGCATCACCACGGAGCTGGGTCTGTCAGATAGCTGCCTCGGTGCGCCTCTGCTCGGCTGCCTGCATCCATCCCCTCCTCCGAGCTGCCTCCAACAAACAATGCAGCTAATTACACCGGGTTGTATTTTTGGATTCCCGCTGGCTTCTCCTTGAATAAGAGTGCTCTGAAGAGAAAGACAAAAATATGCACCTTGGCAAAGCAGACAATTCCCGCTCGAAATTATGTGCTTTATGAATTGAAGGGAAAGCACCTCAGCGACAGTCGAGGTTTGCCCGGATCAATTAAATTCGCCCCAAACAGGAGAGAGCAAGGATAGGACGGCATGTGTTTTACACCCAGGTGACGAAGTCCAACGTCGGTGTCACTCCAGCAACAGTAGCTAATACTTTACCTTAAAGGCTGGCTACACTACTAAATGTACCATTTAAGCGATGACGGTACAGCTGTGACTCAGAAATCAGTCATTGTGTTACCTTTAGCTGTCACTGCCCTCACTCCTGTGTGGCTCTTGCGTCTCTCCGAGCTATTACTTTCTTCAGGGGAGAGTTAGGCTACTCATTTTATTTTTGTAAAACCTAATTGTAATGATAATAATAACACTACAACAGAAGTAAAGTAAGATTTATGACGTGTATCCAAATGTATCCGAGTTAAAATGTAACGGGAAAGTAACGTCATAGCTAATGAGCTCATGTATGGAGGCCCTAAAGTGCAAAACACATTTTCAAAATAGGATATCTTAAAATCCTAGAGGTATACTATTAATCATATCATGTTCTTTCTGTCTTTCCAATTTAACATGAATGTATCAATCAAATTATTCCTAATGACTTTTCTGTTTCCGGTTTAGTTAGTGCTTTCTAAAAATAGCAATTTATTGGAGTCCAGGGAGACCCCTGTAGAAAGCATCCGATTCTGCATGTGCAGTTTTAATAGATGGATCTATTTATTGAGACTGAGTTCATGTTTGCAATCACACACTGTCCAGGGGGGTAAGGGACATTCTGTCCGGGGGTAAGGGACACTCTGTCCGGGGGTAAGGGACACTCTGTCAGTCATTTTAAATGTTTTTTGGAAAGATTGTTGGGATAAAAGGTGCAATTTGTATTAAAGAAAAGAATACTGGATTTTTGTTTACACAATATGCTAATTATCTTTAACTTTCCTAAAATAATAATAATCTATTTTCATATAACTTTAATGACATAACTAACAATGTTTTGAGAAGAAATAATTCACATTTTTCTGTGGTGGTTGTTTCTTACAGTAGGTTATTCTTGGGGTCCCCCAGGACCCCAGTTGGTAGTCCTTGTATGTTAGACATGTTGGTAGGATGAGGGATAACAAACTAGAAAACAAAATGATATTAACAAAACCAAAAACATAACATTTCACAAAAAACAATAGGCTTCCTGGTGATTCCCAAAACATTGTAGCATAGTTTATTTTTGCACTCAAGCTTTTGTTAATTAGATGATCAGTTACTTGGTATATAATGTTGACACATATGGATTTATACATAATTTGTGGACCGGTTACATTTATTTTTCAGTTTCCTGTCATGAATATATTTTTTTACACACACTGAGTTTACTAAGAAACGTTCCCTGCTTTAAGATGACATTTAATATTTTATATATTCAGTTTACAGAGATGTTTATGCATTTTCAACTGACTTAGCACACTCGCATTTAGTGTGCTGACATTTAATGCATTTAATTTTATTTTGCTGGTGAAGAGGTCTGACATCTCAGTTTTGCATGTGTTCATGTGGAATTTCCAAGTGGAAAAGCTGTCTGGTTGCTCTTCCAAACACTGCATTGTATGAGAGAAAAATATAAACAGTAAACATTGAATAGGGCAGTAGCTTGCACAGATTCTATCATGAAAACCACCCACAGAGATATGGTTTATTTTTTCCCTGACAGTTTACCAGTGAAGTCATTGAGCTGACCAGACAGGTACCCACCAGAGGGACATTTGGCCAGCCTAAAGTAGAAACCTCCCATTAGGTCATAGGCACATTCGATTTTAGTACAGGTTTAAAAAAGTGCATTTCTACACTCATAGGAAAAAAAGAGCAGAGGTCCACATATAGAAATTACTGCTCACAGGAACTGTAACTAAAGGGCAAAACATATATTTTTACTTATTTAAGTAAAAAAATATGTAACACATTACTATTGCATTGGATATGGATAAATTATTTGCTGCTGGTCCAAAATTATGTGTAAAATTAACTGTGCAAAGAGAACGTAAAGTTCTGAGAGAGTTAAGGTTACATAAATCTACAAAAGAGGGATCTGCAATACCAAAGGTTCTTTTCCCATTATAGTAGAATTCAAGGTTACTACTTCTGCACAGCTCTCTAAAAGCACACACTCACATACACATTTGTACTTAAATGCCCATATAGCCTTCACAGTAACCTGCATTGAATGTTGGCAGGTTCAGGTGTGCATGAAATCTGGAAAGGACATGCACGCTCACTTGTAAAAAATACACACACATTCACATGCACAGAACTTTCACACATAGTTGTAGACATGCACATACCATACATGTACAGACCCACTCACACATGTTAATACCTGCATGTCCGTACACACGGTTGTACACCAGTCCACACAAATCCCTGAACAAATCTATTTTCTCCCTTGACCAATTCTCTGTAGTTGACTGAATGGAACATCCAAATATGTCAGAGTGAGTGAGTGGGCCAAACACAAGCAATAAGGCAGATGTGTTGCAAGACTGCCAGTGCCAAATCTGTCATAGAAACCGTATTGCCAAGAGGCGAGGGTAGCTCACCCATGAAATTGTTCATAATGCGTCCATAATTGCCATTTGCCATAGTATTGACTGTGACAATGTGGCAGTCATCTATAAAGCCTGCATCTTATATTGATCAGCAGTGCTGGGAAGATGAGCCACGTTCTGTTCCAGTAAGGTGAATTCTGGGTAGATACTGTGAGGCAGTGACACACATGGGTTTGATATTACAGATATTACGTTACTGAGGCACAGTTTGACAGCAGGTGCTGGGATGTACACTTTTTAGTTTTATATTTAGCTTTTATCCTGGTTGTCTGTCATGGTGAAGCTGGAGTAGCTTACTAAGAGGATAGCTATAACTATTTACATTATTCTGATGAATATATTAATGCTCTCCATAGGTACCTGATGAATAGGCCTCTTCTGACAAGGTCCCTTTTCAGTGAAGCTTTCTTAGCAACCTGCTCTTTAGTTCAGTTCTACTTAGACTTTCTTGCTGTCCATGCCTGCGTCAGAATATATTTCCGTCTATTGGCACTATTACCGTGGATCTGTATTTTACAAATGGCATTTTGAAAGCAGTTAAAAAGACGTCATTTATCAACAGCACTTTTTCTGATCCATGAATGGAGGAGTACTTGATTATTGTAGCAGATTATCAAGTAAGAGGTGGTGTAAAAAACCTACCACTTTTAATGTACTATCACTCTGTATAGCAGAGTTATGCTTCAGCAGGACTTTTTTTTTTACAATGTACAGTGTATCATACTGTACTAATCATTAAATTTAAGGTGGATTATGGATTATATTGATCATTTAAGGTACAATACATTATCAAAATATGAAGTGAGTGCTACAGTACAGTGATTCAGACACAGAACTGTAACCTTCCAGCTCTCCCAGGCAGATTATGTCTTTTATTACAAAAAACAAAAATATAAATATTTTATAAACAGAGGTTTTTATTTTCAATGTCTTGTCACATGTAATATATATACTGTGTGTGTGTGTGTGTGTGTGTGTGTGTGTGTGTGTGTGTGTGTGTGTGTGTGTGAATATTCAGTAAGCCTGCAATTAAGTGGTGAAAAGAATACTAATTGGAACTTTAAATGCAAGTGTTAGACAGGCGCAACAGGGAACAGGATGTTTTCACTAGGTAGAAAGGCACCAAGAGCAAGAGTGAAAATAATGTGTTGAACCTGCAGTGCAGGACATTTACATACATAAATGTCCATTACATTCCCTTGCAAAACAATTTCATACAATACTGATTAAGCCTATTACTGCCGGGTAAATCTCTCTGTATTTCACAATATAAAGAGTTTTTAAATCTGGTGTCAGTGGCAGGAATATGAGCATGTGAACCAGAGACGTCCACAACCAGAGCGGCTACCTTCTGGTCAGGCCTCTGCTAACTTAAAAGGTACAGTAAGCGATGTGGGGGAAAACGAGGAGAAAAGTTGTTGATATTTGAGTGAAAACCAAAACAACGCTCCAACTCCCTCGTGCTCCTTCTGGGGCCCCACCTACGAAGTTCATGGACGTGCATTGTCATGGTAACGGACATAACCATTGCGCAAGCTGACCAACATGGCGGAGTCTGAAGCGTCTGCTGCGGGACGGTAAGTTAGCTTCAGTTTGATAGCAGCATTTCTTTAATAGTACAGGTGGCTAGCCTGACCACCAGACCGCGTCTCAATCTCATGTGAGATTATTGTGATAGCAAACATGTGTTTATATGTCTTCATGACTGTAAACACCTTGAAAGCAGTGAACAAACACCAGATACACAGCGAGCAAGGTGCAGCTACGTTGTAGGTTACGTTAGCACGCTGCTAACGTTAGCTGCGAAGCTAACGTGCAGAGCGTCAAATAGCTGTAGTAACAACTCAGCTACTCTACAGATAACATCACAACAACAACAACATCCTGACTAACTAGACAGTGAGCTGAATGTCTGCAGGTAACGTTACAGTTTATGTGAAGCAGCGCTGATGTTACTCACCTGTTCGGCAGATCAGCGACTGCCTTAAGTCTCTGCTCTTCCGCCTCTCTGGATGTTTGTTGGTCACCTCTCCGTCTCCACTATGTTTGTACCAGACGTTTCTCGCTCCGACTGCGTACACTACCCCCTCCAAACACCCATCTGACCATGAATGCGCATGAACGCTCCCTATCTCTGATTGGCTGGAGCATTGTTGTGGTGGCTCATATTTATCTTCTGAATCTCAGAGCCCTGGCTGTGTATTGAAACCTGATTTGAAACCAGACTTTTTTCAGCGCGCACTTAGAAGGGTCAGCAGTGAGGAGAGATTCAGTGATTTTGACAAAAAAATGTATTGGATTATTAGCGCTCACTACACCTTTAAATATGGATAAAATAATTTAATTGTGCAGCTCTTCTAGACTTTCCTTATCACATTTAATATATCAATTTCTGATAGTTAAACAAGTCATTTCATGGGGGTTGTGTGACATTCAAAACTATTGATCTATTATTTTACAGACACAACCTAAGCATGTGTTTTTATGTGATTACACTCACTGCCAGAAGGGGGAGACATAAGTCCAGCACACCAGCTTTAATAAATGCTGGACCTCTCTGTGTGCTTCTACATATGCTTCTAAAATATGAATATAAAAAGCATACCAATAGAAGTTCACAATCTTTGCACTGCCATAAAGGAGCCTTTGCTTTTTGTTGTGGTAATTTGTTATTCTGCATTTCTGCTATGGTATACAATCAGGACAACAGTGTAAACTATGACTGCTCAGTTCTCAAATGGTCTGCATGCTGATGAGTGCATCACCTCTACAGAAATTTAAGCTGATTTTAGGTTAAAGTATGAAAAGAAGCCATACATAAAAAATGAACACTTTGAAGACTGCCAAAAGCAAGACTGACCCAAATTTGCTTCTGCAATTGACTAAACGCCTCCCAAAACAAAGATTGTTCCAATCATATCTTAAAAACCTGACTAGGCACAGTTTTTAGCCTTTCCAAAGTCAAAAGAACAAGGGCAAAATTGTAAAGAATGGATTAAACATTATAAACTATATGCTTTTAGACTAATTGGATTTGCAATTCTGTGAAGACAGCGTTACATTTGCCAAACACATCAGTCAGTCCTCTTCCTTAAAGCCTTTTCTCTTGTACGAGTGGAACCTCCATACAATAAAGTATGAATCAAATCTCTATGTTAATTTTCTGTTATTCAGTTATGTTCATTCACCATCACCACTTCTCGTCATGTTGCTTTTCCATCAGTTTTAGTCCTGGAGTTGATGCTAATTTAATTAGCTAGCGAGCTATAGCTGTTAAAAACTGCTAGCCAGTCTTTGTTTACACCATTATTTTCTTATTATTACATTAGCTAAGCAATGAATAATGTGTTTTAATGCCAATCAGCATATTTGTAGGATTATTTAATACACACAGGTTTAGTAGGGCACTTATATGGAAAACTGATTAATGTCAGTTCAGTAGCATTAATGGGAAACAAGAGGTCTGCCATAAAACTTTGTGAGGTTGAGTCGCCTTTAATATTTCATTTGGATAACACTAGTGGTGAAAGTAAGCTTACACACATGAAGGAAGATAATCCAATCTCTCCTCTCCTCTCCTCTCCTCTCCTCTCCTCTCCTCTCTCCTATGCCCTCCCTTCCTTTCAACTCACTCCACGCAGATTGGCTTTTACTTGGCCAAGGCTACATGGTGTGCCAACCAAGTCACAGGGAGCTGGCAGTGAATATGAATAGACTCTGGGGTCCCATTGACAAGTCTCTTTAGTTATCAGTGGGCAAGCAGGACACAGAGGGAGCAAGAGGCTCTTGACCCTGATGATTTAAGTCCTTTTTCCACCCACACCTAGAACCTGCTTCCAAGCAACTGTTGTCTTGGCACTTGTCCAGAGAATTAGACATCAGAAGGTGACAGACAAGGTCTTTATAGACAGATGGTCATTAGATCTAATAATGAGTATCTGCAGGTTCTAGCCCAGACAAATGCATACCATCCTAGTGGGCAATGATCATTATCAGTCAAGGACGCCTTTATTGACAGCAGGGGAATCCATCATCAGAAAGCCTCGATACACTCAGTTGCGCCACTGTGATACAGTTCACCAAGATGCCTTATCCCAGAGGTGATGTTAAACTTAGGCATGGGCAGCTTTGTAAGGGTAATGCTATCAACTTCACTGGTCCTGAAACCCTTTTATTACGTTCAAGCTAGGTGTTTCAAGAGTAAATCATGCCAGGCTAATGCTCAGCAGAAACTTTACAACCCCCTATGCATCTATTTTTCATGTAGGCAATTGACAGGTCAGGCTTTTGCCTTCAGAGATCCTCCGCACACCAAATGATAGAGCAATAGTTACATAGGTAGAAAATAGCCACTCACACTTTGATCCTCAAGTTTTCCATGTAACTGCTTCATGATTTAGTCTGTAGTAGGCATTTGGAGCCTTTATGTCTCCGGCTACTTTGATATCAGTGTCCTCTTGGTGTAGATGAAGGAGGTGGTAGTGTCATTTCATCACTGCTATTTCTACCCCTCTTAGAGGGGTTGATTGCATCTGAACATGGGTTATTCATCTGTGTCTCCAGTTCAATACAGTACCAGATCTCTACGCTGCAAGATTGATTCTCTGCCCCTAGAAGAAAAGTTTTAAAGACTTCCACAAACTTGGTGCTTTTCACAGCCTGGGACTGGATCTGAGATGAGTGTCATGACATATCTGGAAAGCTGGTAATGCGAGACCTTTACACTAATTTTACACTTAGTCCTGTGATGATATTCTGACTAATCGAGGCGCTAAGCAAGATCAGTGAAATGTTTCCGTTAATGTGCTGTTGCAAGTATTTTGGCGTGCAGGCAGATCCTCTCTCTCTAATGATATCAAGAACAACACGCCTAAATTTACATTTCATATTACAGAAGGTACGCTAATGATTGAACCTTTTTATATTTTTCAAACCTGCTACTCAGAATCGCAGCTTATAGAATATTTGGGCATTACTTGTGAGCATGTTACAGTCACACAATTTTGAGTGATATGGCGACTGTCCACAGCTAAAGCTTCACAGCATGGAAACTCCACCTCAGCCCCTTGCACAGTCCCCTCTTCCATGAAGAGTGCAAAAGAACATTTAAATTAGCATTAAGGAAGAATTAATCCTAATGAGTTTTTTTTCATTAACAACTAATTAAATATTCACACACAGGCCTCACTCTAACACCCCTATGTCCCCTCTCTCATTTCATTGGTGGTCTTCTGCACAGTATTCTGTTGTACTTCAGAGGAAGACAAGTACATTGTATTGTGCCACTGCATGTATGAGATATGGGCTTAGCTAAATAGGCACCTAGTCTATAACATGACATGAAAGGAATTAGTTTTCTTGGACAGATAATTGAAAATTAAATATCCAGTTATTACTTTTTATAGCTGTCCATGAAGAGTGCTTATAGGGATACTTATAGTAAAATGATTTCACATTGATTTAGATTAAAATTTGAAATACAGGATTTAAAATAGCACGTGTGAGATGTTAAGGAAATGTTTTTACTAAAAGGAATAAAGAACCTGCTGTTTTTGTTCAAAGACAATTCTGAGGGAGAGGTGGGGAATATTCTTGATATAGACATTTTGAGATTCCCTTTTTATGATTTACTAAAGAGCCGACTGGCCACATGGGGCCCAATCAATAGCTTTAACTCATATTGTTAGCTCTGCAGGGCAGAATGAAATACGGAGGCAACAGCTAAGAAAATCCCTCCACTACTGTTAAGAGTGGATCCACATCTATTTTCAGTGAAACAAAAAGAAATATCTGAGTACCAGTCAAGGGGAGCAGGAGAGGGAACATTTTGCTACCAATAAGATTATGTGCAGTTTCAGTGAATATGGTCTATTTACTACAGAAAGGGTGAGGGTTCCTAGCACCGACTTATTGGCCACAAGTTCTCCTCATGGCAACAGGGGGCTTTTAATCAAACTACAATAGAAATTCAGATCTTATTATTACAAAAATCTGATAATAAAAATATTTTCAAATCATGAAAAGGGTGATCATGTGTTTTGATCATGTGCTGAACAACATTGTGGGGATTCACACACTCACTATTCTAACTTCATTTCCTTTGAGCATTCAACATTATTGAAGTCCAAGTTAATTTTCTCCTCTCCAACTTCTGCTCATAATGACAGTAGACAGTAGTCATGCATGAAAATAATGTGGCACAGACCAGTGACGCTCCGAGATTGTATTGTCTAGCTCTCTGTTCTTCCAATTGTCATTGTTCGAGAGTGATTGACAGAATACACAATAGACTTGGAAATCAGAGCTTTGCTTAATGTTAGAAATGTGTTGTTAAATTCACATCATCTTCAGACATCAAACAGCCCAAAGCCACCACATTCATTTCTCAGTGTAACTTATCTGACTCGTATGTTACGTTTGATAATTCATTATAATGTAAAAGGAAAAAAAAAACTTGTTAATGGGATGGAAGAATTTAACAATTCATGCAGTGACACATTAGTCTGCAAATTAACAAGTTACTGTTATCACAGCACACTTATTCAAACTGACGAACGCTCTCTGTTAAACTGTGCTAATTGACATATAGTTATTTTCTCCCCTTTCCCTCTGGGAATAATTATGTTGACAGCCGGTGACAGGTATAAATGTGCAGTGCAATAAACACATGCTTTACAAAACAGCTGCCAAAGCTCCTCTCAGTGCACAGTTCTACTGTATGTGGTATGTGCTTTTTTTCTTATTGCATCACTTTCTGAGTATTTTACACACAGTTCATACTAAACCTAATTTCCTCTTTTTTATTTCTTGTTAGGTTATACTACATAAGGTTGGAATAAAATATTTTTTACCTCTTTCCATGAAATGATTGTGAAAATGTTTTTTTTTTGATAAAGTGTATATATTCTCAAAATTGTATTGATCAATCTCATTGCACCTGGTCAAAGGTGATTACTGATGTGTATAAATAGAAAATAAAAAAGAGGAAAGTGTCTGACAACAAAATTATTCCAACTTTATGGGCGTGTATATCTATACCTATATTTTCAACTGGAAATATTTATTGAGCATTTGCATATTAAGTGTTATAATCAAAACCTGATGGCCTTCTAATGACTTCACTACTGGCACACACAGAGTGACAAGGATACATGGTAGGTCAGTTTTTAATCACCTCTCCTTCTCCCTCTATCTCGAAGGGTGGGAAGCTTTGAGCAGCCGCCTCTTTTTCCCCTCCAGTAGACCCTATCATGGCTGCAGCCGAGGGTGGCCAGGACCCAGCATCACGGCGGCAGCTGAGACCAGGGTGGTGGGGGACTGTGGGAGAGAGTAGAGACAAGCAGCAAGAGGTGAAAGCGGTAGCCACTGGAGGACGGAGATGGATGACCAGTACTCCACAGGATCAATCAGGCACTCCTAGCCACAGCAGATCATCTTTCTCCACCCGGCAGTGAGCAGCACATTACTGCTGCTGCACACTTTGTCCCTTCCCCCTATGAAACACATCACATCCCTGCCTATATGGCACCTTTTTGCCATATATACAGAGAGAGGCAGACTGAGACAAGAGTCAAAAGGAAAATGTGAGTAAAAGTCAGCTGGTGAGAAAGCTAGAGAGAAAGGTGGGGCGGGGCGAAGCAGAAGGACGTATTGATTGTTTTCACTGTGGTATAATTGCAATTAAAGGTTGCAAACAGCACAGTGGATCAGTTCCACTGTTATCACCCAGCAGGACACATGGCAGCATTGATACATCCTTACACATTTCCTCAGCCAGCAAGGAGAAATTCTGTACACTGTGGGTCCCTGTAGACTGTGTGTATAGTGCATTATGGTGTGCAGTAATTTACAGCTATACTTCCTCACACATAACATATAAACCAAGACATTTACTGAAACCAAAACTGCAGCCACAAACAAATGAAAGGTGACATAGCAGTGATAACTGGTGGTTATATACTCAGAGAGAATAATTTCTGGATCAGACTAGTATCAGGAAAAATGCATTTCAGTGAGAATTTGTTTATTATCCTGATGTTAAAATTCAAATGTCCTTATTGCCCTTGTACTCTGTAACATTTGTAATTTTTTTCTTACAGGGAAATAGCTGAAGGTTGTATTTCTTAAACTCACCTCATATTTATTGTCTATATACATTGTGTCCATGTGGCTTTGTTAAAAAAACATAGAAATGGTCAACACGGTCGGGGAAAAAGCTATGAATAGTCACAGACAGCCTATGGTACAGCTTTGAGCTTCAGAGCATTTATTTTCTTAGACAACTTAGAATGCTAGTCCTTGAAAGCAGAGCAAGATTGAGGATTGAGTTACACAAAAATAGTCCAAAGAGGCCTAATGAGAAACAGCTAGCTCCTTGAAAAATTCCATGATGTTAAACTGAGGCAGCTTTCTAAGAGCCTTTTACAAATAATAATGTGGAAAATGTAAAGGTTGTA
Organism: Scomber japonicus; assembly: GCF_027409825.1. Classification (NCBI taxonomy): domain Eukaryota; kingdom Metazoa; phylum Chordata; class Actinopteri; order Scombriformes; family Scombridae; genus Scomber; species Scomber japonicus. Next base: position 26,106,004 of record NC_070580.1, on the reverse strand, counting down.
CTGTATTGAATGACAACAACAAAAAAAGGACTATAGTAAATACATCATAGAGGTTGTAGTCTTAATATATATTTATTAAATGTCTGCTTACCATAAAAGTTACTTTAATCAATATTTTTGTATTAAATGTTTTCAAATGATGAGATAAGTATAGTGTTAAAGTGTGAGGTGACAAACCCATAGAATTATACCCTGATTCTGCAGTCCCCATCAGCTCTGCAGGCCACTTTAATGACTTTCAGTTAATTGCTTTGGTTTCGCGCCCGCAACTTCACTGTTCTGGTTCTGTCTGTCCACTCTCATCAGCATAACATCCAGACACAGAAGGCAGCCAAAAGGTTCTGATAAACCAACTGTGCATTTGTTCAGCACCAAACAACTGTCAGGAGAAATAGTGCAGCATTTAGCTCCTAAAACATTTGTTAGGGGATAAGAAACATAACATCAAATGAATGTTGCAGGATGTGTAGACAACTAATAAGATAACAATTCGTTTTATTAAGATAATTATCACGATATGTCATTGTTTTGTTCACAGCTTGTCCTACTACCCCCAAGTGGCAAAAGCAAAGAGTACAGAACAAATATTTCAGCTGCAGGCTGGCATCAGTGTGCTCAAAAGCAGGACGTCACTTTGCTCACTTATAACAATGAGAAAATACAGAATCTGCTAATACCTCAAATTATCGTCTGTGCCTCTCAAAGCATCTTGAATTTCTGGATTATACTGGCTTGCCTCATTTGCCTCACAGCACGCTCTGGATACGTGATTGTTACAGCATCACATGCCAGCAGTTATTAAAGAATATGCTAGAATGAATGACTGTATACCAACAGCAATGGTAGTGTCTAATTTTATTGCAGTTTAAATCTTTGAGCTCCACTCTGGCAACAGTTTGAGCTTTTCAATAGTGTCACATTGGCATAATCAACAGTTACTCTGTGATAACCCTCCCTGACTTTCTATCACAGACCCAATCAGTGCATCCCATTAATTTTTTTTGGAACCTCAATTTCCTGCCTGAGTGTGTGAGACATCTTTATGGGAACCAAATCGACTGTTCATTAACGAGGGGAAGCTGTATCAAGAGCAAACATCTTTAATTAACACATCCCCAGCACTTCCTGTCTTTGATCTCCCCATTTGATTTATGCCTCTGCAAGAAAAGGTTGGGCTAGTCGAGGGGTACACAAGGAGTTCAGAGGGGACGTAGTTGCACTATGAGAAAATAGTGAAATTGCGCAGCCCCTGTTGATCAGGAAGTCTTGCAGCATTAGGACCTCGTCCCTTTGTGTCATGGGGCCAGCTCAATTACCAGTCACCGTGGCTATCTCTTTAATAGCCTGATAAGGCAATAATCCAAAATCCATATAGTTTTAATGACTTTCTGTCTAATTAATGACTGTTTTATAAAAGACAGACACATCGGGGACCTTCCCATTGTCCAGAAACCTATTGTTAGAAATATCAGCATTACGGGTAAAGAACCAGTTTTAAAAAGTATTAATATATATATTCTACTTAGCGAGTTATTGTGCATACTGTAGATCATCTAATAATCCATCTGTGACACTACTGCTCAATGTCAAAGAGGTCAGAGAAAAGAAAATTAGAGAAATCTTTTTTAACTGAGTTCTCACACTGGATTTAAATCTTTCCAATTGGGAATGTAGACTGGGATTTTTGTCCTCATGTCCCCCACCAATAATGTTGACACATAAAAAATGGATTTGCGCGAAGATTTGCGAGTTAATATGGAAATCCCATGAGCTACATGTCATCTATCTCGTCTCCTGTACAATACAGATGAAATGCTTTTGTGACATACACTGTATCCAATTTGGCCAACTAGAGATTCTGTGTGTTTCTGTGTCTTTAGCCCCATCTAGTGTTGGGCTGTAACAGCATCCTGTTTTTCCTGCACAGAGTGTAGCTGTATGCACTATGATTAATCATAAACTTATATTCTGTTTAAAAAATAAATAAAAAAGACTACCTACACAGGTTTAATTATATAACTCTGAAAAACTAATGTAATCATTCTGTTAATAAGACACTGATTGTATTTTATATTTATCGTTATGGTATGATGAAGAGCGGAGTTGTAAATTCTCAAATTATCCTTTTTGGGTACTTGAAAAAACTACAGTGACAAATCCATATCAAACCAGCTGAAGTAACTGTATCACAAAAAGAAAAAAATGAAGCACTGTTTCCCTTTTTTAACATTTCACAATGCCTTTGTTGTATGATTTTAGAAAAGGCTTGTAAATGAGTGTGCCATTGTTTTAATTTTCTCTACTTCATCCTTAGAGAACCACTGGAGACAAGAGATGGCACAGCAATATGTTTTCCCATCCTGACTTCATAATTCATGCCTGTTCAGATGGACACATGATTAGTTTGTGGTGTAAATATTTACAAGAACTTGCACTATGTTACATCAGGCAGTCAATTTGAAATTTCCATATTGGAGAGCAACAACAAAAAATGATCTTTCCGTAATCATTTGAAAACTTTGGGAGAGAATAAAGTTAACAATTCATATGTTCAAGACAAAACGGTAATGTTTGTCTTCACTTCTACCTTAGGCCACAGTTCTGTCAAAAAAGTGTGCTTTCTTTCCACAAATAATTGCCAATACGTGGGTGGATGTTAGCAAATAATTCTGAAATACCCTTCTAAGTCCTTTGAATGTCTGTGACTCATGTCATCCAGTGATATAATTGTCAGTCTACGTGTTATTCCTCATTCTGAACTATTTTTTATTGGCCAGAGCTGGAGGTGTGTGGTAACAGACTCTGATAACGCTGTGTGAGACGGACCACAGGTGCATACTTGGCTTTAGTCACAGCACAGAGCAACCACACTTTTCCACACCCGCTGAAGGTCGAGTTGAGGTATAAAAGTAGGAGAGAAGCATTTGTTCCTTGCAGAAACGTTCACACACACTGCAGACATGCTCAGGTTTCTGGTGTTGACAACTCTCGCAGCCGTGGGTAAGAAAATTGTTATACTATTCGTTATTGCTCTGTTACTGTCTCATTCACTCTCTTACTCTCTATCAGTCAGTCAATCTCTCTGCCATCCAGTCAGTCAACCTCTCTGCCATCCAGTCAGTCACTCATGTTTAGTTGAGTGAAAACACAGAAACTCCAGACAGGCTAATCTGCTCTACCAGCGCACTCTCTCTGTTCTCATTTCTCCTTTCCTCTTGCTCTACTGTTACGAAGCTATAATCGTTCCCATGTTTTTAATCAGCGCTGGCCCGCCTGGAGCCCCAGCCCAGGTATCTGGAGGACATGCAAAGGGTCGTGGGAGGTGAGGTGGCCAAACCCAATTCCTGGCCCTGGCAGGTATTGTACTGTAACCCAAAGTTACACAAATAAGTGTATGCATTGTTTCAGCAGAAAATGAAACAATATTTATTTTATATCAAATTCATAATTTCAGATCTCTGGTCTGTGTTTCCCCTCCTTAGATCTCTCTTCAGTACAGATCTGGTAGCAGATACTACCACACATGTGGAGGAACCCTGATTGAGAGAGGCTGGGTTATGACTGCTGCTCACTGCGTGGACAGGTATTATAATGATTAGCATAGACTCAGTATTCTTGGAGTGTATGAGTTGTAGGTATATTCCTGTACATGTTTTGGTTACTTGAATATCCATAGCCTCACTCTTATCTCAGCACCCAGGAATGATTTATTTGTAAATGTCACCAGCTTGAAGACACTTCTCACAACCTCATTTATAACTGTCACACACCAAAGGGATTCATTTATTTGATTAGTAAAGTGAAAGAAAGGAATGTATGGGAACAGAGGAATCAAACAAAATCAGGAATCACTTCATGGTTGGATGTGATCCTTTATCATTTTCATAATTTTACTTCAATAAAAAATCCTAAGGCTCTATCTGACATGCCACTAATGATTTAATAAATATAAAAAAATAATCAATTATAAATTAATGAATTTAAGATGAATTATATTTTTACATATTACAGCAACAGGACGTGGCGTGTCGTTGCCGGTGAGCATGACCTCAACAGCAACAGCGGCGATGAGCAGATCCTGACTGTCCAGACTGTTTACATCCACCCCGGATGGGATTCTGGCAGAGTGTCTGCTGGGTGAGAATTGTATTCTTTAGTAGATTCATAAGATTTTAAGGCTCTTAAGCCCATTGTATCTGACGATTTTACAGCACTGTTGTTTCTCTTTGTGCAATAATGTTCTAAGCAGGTAGGGAGTAAAGAGAATAGAAATGTTTTCATCAGGAGTCTATGTAAGAGATTTAGATTTGGTGTCTGCTGATGATCAATGAATCTCCACCTTAGGTACGACATTGCCCTGCTGCGCTTGTCCACTGAGGCCCAGCTGAACTCTAAGGTCGTCCTGGGCTCTCTGCCTCCCTCCGGCCAGATTCTGCCCCACAACAATTTCTGCTACATCACCGGATGGGGACGTGTTGCCAGTGAGTTGATGCCAAGACCCTTTTGGTCATTTTCTCTACACCTTAATAAATATTGTCTGCCTCATTTCTGTGTTTCTCTACCTTTGTCTAGCTGGTGGCAGTCTGTCTCCCCAGCTGAAGCAGGCCTACCTTCCTGTGGTTGACCACCAGACCTGCACAAGCCCTGGCTGGTGGGGAAGCACTGTCAAGACTACCATGGTGTGTGCTGGTGGTGCTGCTGAGGCTGGATGCAATGTAAGTCTCTCCCTACAATAAAGTGTGGAAGTTACACATTGATGAGTTAAAATCACTTGACAAATTTGAAATCTTTGTTTTCTTAGCTTTAGCTCTAACCTCACTTTGATTAGTTTTAGGATTTGTATATTGATGAAAAAACACAGTTAAATGATGAAGTGATCTGATGCTTTGTTTAACTTGTTCCTCACAGGGTGACTCTGGTGGCCCTCTGAACTGCAGGGTTAATGGACAATACTACGTCCATGGTATTGCCAGCTTTGTGTCTGGTTATGGCTGTGACACTCGCCAGAAGCCCACTGTCTTCACCCGCGTCTCTGCCTACATCAACTGGATGGACTCTGTGAGTAATATGATGTAGAAGAAAAGAAAAAGAAATCATTGTACTGTAGCTCATTGAGTTGGTGCATGTGAAATAGGTGCAGACAAAGCTATACTAAATACGGGATTTTCTTCTTTCAGATCATGATGAACGCATGAAATGGATCCTTGTTTGCAGCTGTAACTACTCTGAATTGAGCTTGTTCTCCACCTGCAAAATAACATGACTGGTCAAATCAAATAAAGTTGTTCAAAATCAGTATCTGTGTTTTATAAGTAAATGTTTTTTTTCACGTACACACATCGCAAATGAGTACAGTATATATCTATGAAATGTAACAGAATAAACTTTAAGGAGTAATTACCTCTATAGGAACGCTAGTATATCTATAGGTTTTATTGATTATATTCCATGCTGTAATATCAGTTTAGTTGAATTTATTTCATGATGTTGAACCATTAGTTTCAACATTCAACACAGAGACAACATGACTACATCCAATCATGTTTTCATCCACAAGAATTTCTCAGTTGTTTGATCTCATTCTGCAAAAATAAACTTGACCAAACCTTGAGAGCTGACTCATTTTTTTGATTGAGTAAATGCAACCTCGTGGTTTGTGTGTCATCACAAATTTCCTTTGCTTCAGGCTTTAAATTATCCTCCTATCCTCCAACAAAACATGTACAGAGACCTAAAAATAATAAGAATGGCATTAAATCAATAACAAATCCATAGATGTATTTTATGTAGTGTACAGCCACTTAATTTACAGTGTTGCCACAGACTGTGAGCAGAGAAAATGCAGTATCAGAAAATCTATTCCACACTGTGAGAAAGTGTGAGGCTGACAACAGGTGCTTTTCTGACCACTGCCAAGCTCAGCAGAGAGTCCACATCAAATGAAGGTCAGCTCAGGGTCTGAAAGAATGAGACGGGCATTTAGAAATGTCGAGGTGCTGGAGACATGCTCATGTTTCTGCCGTTCACCGCTCACAGCCACAGATAAGAAATGTCAAAGCTGGGACTGCAGAAAAATGTCATTTGTCTCTGAGAAAAAAACAAAACATATACAATTAAAACATGGGGGGAAATATGCTTAAATGGTAATTTTGTAAGTTTTATCTGTGCCTTAATGCTGGCTGAGTTGGAGGTTCAGTCCAGCTACAAGAAGGGAAGTGTGATGGTTATAAGACAAATTGTATTATTTTTTAGACTATATAATGTAAAGCATTTTATATTTTAACATCTTAGAGGTACTGGCAATTTTAATTTAAATGAAACTATGACTGTATGGTGTCTTATTTTTGAACCATGCATCATTTAAAAGTCACTCAAATATTTTTGTCAGCATGTTTCAGGTGATGCTTACTTATAGTAGGAGAATTTCAAATGTTCTTATTCTTCTAACTTAGTAATGACATCGCCCTGTTGCAGCTCTCTTCTGAGTTCTCCCAGACACTCTTACGTGAAACTGGCTGTTCTGCCCCTTTTCAGTGAGATCCCGCCCTCCAAAACCACCTGTTACATCACTGGATATGCACCTCCAGTTAATCACCTGCAGCTGCTCACACTTGTAATTCTGACTGTGATTCATGTTTGTACATATTTGTTTCTGCTCTGTGTACCTTCAGCTGGTGGAGGAATACACAGCAGAATGAGGCAGGCTTACCTTCCTTTTGTCGACCACCAGACCTACATCAGCTCCGGCTGGTGGGAAAGCACAGTCAAGGCCACAATGATCTGTCCTAGAGAAGACGCGCAGTCAGCATGCAACATGAGTCTGCTGATATGAAAAACATTCAGTCTAATCAAGGCAAGCATACTGAGTATTAGTGCAAAAATATCCTATTAATCACCAGCTGAGCAAATCAGCTCAACCTTTCACCCAGTGTTTGTGGTTTAAACTTTAAATAGCTGTGAGTTTGGAGAACATATTATGTATGTTTATTATAATCCTATGATTCAAGTAGTATATATAACTTAATGAACTTGCTACACGGTTAAACAGTGATTAACCCTGACAGCCCCCAGATAAACTATTTTTTATGGTTTCTGTAATTAAAGTTGTGATGAGAGTGTGTAAGAGTTCACCACTTTTTAAAAACAATTTTGAAACAAAAAGCTTAGTTTATTTAGCAAAGTTTCGAGAAGGGTGCTACATGACCACCCCCCCCCCCCCCACCCCCCTCAATGTTGTCACCATAACAGCATAACCCCTAACCCCTAACCCCAACCATATTACTGTTCATAAACCTAACCAAATGGTTGTAGATGCTGCGAATCCAAAGATACACCTACTTGTGAGTTTCAGGAGCAGAACCTCAACTGCACCACTTCCAGCATTTTTATAAATACCACCTAACCTTTTCCTCCTCTCATATTTTGCACTACATGCATGTAGTCTCAGGCTCTGGACTTGCTGACTAATGCTGCAATCCATTATACTTGAAATTCAGACAAAACAACCTCAAAACAGACTGTGAAATAAAATGGTCATTGATGACATCTAGCCTGAGTTCACCAACAGAAACACACCTGATGTCACAGCAATATGACGGCCAACACAGTGAACAAGAAGAATTCAATTATCAAGTTTTATTTAATGTCGTGTTTGTGATGTGAAACGTGCTGTAACACCTTTGTAGTTGTTATTTCCAGTCAGTTGATTTGTGCTTGATAGAAGTCTTTACGAGCATGCATACTACCCTATTCCTCATTTCCAACTCTTCTCTTTCAAAGTGTGTTAAGTCCTCAGTAGATGCTTGTGTAGTTCAGAGACTTACCATACAAATACTGCGAGTGCCCATGTTTTCCAGAGCAGATGCACTGGCACTCATTTAGTCTGGAAGCTGCATGGGAATACCGACTCAGAACTTTCATCAACTTCAGACTTTCAATGAATTGCACCTTTCACCCTCCCACATTTCAGTCATACATACTAGGACATGTTCACAGTCATCATGTCAAGTCTGCAAGGACCAGAGGGGATAAAAAGCGCCGTGAGACAGACGCAAGACTTCCAGTGTTTCCATAGAGATGAATGTAAGTGTCTGACCCAATTTCAAAGTGTTTTTCTGAATGAAAACAGTTTTGATATGTGGACATCTGCTGATTTACTGTCAACAAATCTCGTGAGAACACTCTTATGAGACTTTCCCATTACGGTACTGCTAAACACTACTAATATTGTGTTCACATTAAATTCTCACTGTAGAGCTTTACATTGCAGACAGAGAAAAAACAACTTAACCCTATATAGTTCAGTGGATTATAATAAGCAAATCCAAGTTAAGCATATAAACCTGTTATTCTGTACCTCAGTACATCAATGAATACAGCCAAAGTGAAAAAACATATATTTTATATAGCCTATTATTATTAATATTATTACGACCATAGGGTACTGATTTTTTTAATTACCCCTTGTACACTTCATGAATTGGGAAAGGTTATTTGTGTTAATTTATCCACCAGTTCTTTTTTCACATTAGAGGGACTTTGGTGGCCTTCTTAGGTGCAAAGTTAACAACAGCTGTTGTGTCCATGTTATCGCTAGCTTTGTATCTGTAATGGGATGAAACTCTCCTCAGAAGCCCACTGTCTTCACCCACATCTCCACCTACATGATATGGATGAACTCAATGAATAATGGGAATGTGATGCAAACAAAGAGGGATAAACATAATAAAGACTCATCTGTTCGTTAAAATCACTTTACTTTTAAGAGCAAGTTCTTTTAAAGCATTTTAGTTCATCAAGTCAGTTCATTTTAAATAGGTGCAGATGGTGTTATACTAAATATAGTATTTTCTTCTTTCAGGTCATGAACAATATGTGAAATTGATCCTTTCTTGCAGCTGAAACTATTCTGAATTGAGCTTGTTTTCCACCTGAGAATTAACATAACACAAGCTTGGTCAAATTGAATAAAGTTGTTCAAAATCAGTATCTAGATGGCTGATTTTCTGCATTTTTTTCCAATGCTGACTGAAATTCAGATAAACATCACAAATCAAAGACTTATCAGGCCTCCTAAAACTCCATATTCAACATTTTCCGTTTTCAGTGCAGCTCTAACTCAAAAAAGCAAAAGACAGAAACGGGACAAACACACAGATGAGCAGACTGTGCACTGTGTACCAAGGACACAAGGTTACACTTTTTTTTTTTTTTTACATAATGCAAATGTGCCCTGATTCTCAATCATGACAGCCAGCAGCCCTGGATAAACTTTCAAATTGCTGCCTTTCAGTTAGCCTGTCATCCTATACTATTCCTGTTGTTTTTCACATTAATGTTTTACCCCCCATCAAAAATGGATCAGATAAAATTGGCCTGATCTGTGTTTAATATGAAAGTTTGTTCTACCCTTTCTTGTGCCTCTCTTGTGGTTTTGTGACATTTGACAAGGAAAGGGCTGCAGTGTACACTGAAGCACTAATGGAGGGTACAGTATATGCATGATAAGAGACTGCCTGAGTACTGCATATGCATGATAAGTGTCTGCTTATAGTGGAGACCAACATGTTATAGCTGCTATGTAGACTGATGACTGACTCCTGTCACTGAAGAAGTTCAGTACATTGCATTCACTTACTTCCATTTCTCAAACTTTTTATGTATATTGTGGGACATGACAGTGAACAGTGCAGGTTTTATTTTCAACTTGAAACACTGGAATAGCTTCCTATAGCAAGGCCTGTGGGGAGGTGATTTTAAACCACCATTTCTATGTGGATGTACTGTGTATTAGTTACTGTACATCTTCCCTGGACTCCTTTTGTTGATTATATTGCCAGGTTTATTCAGAGAAACAGTGCAGTGAGTTTTTGAATAAAAACTATTATATATATATTTTTTAATTCAATTCCCACAGTTGCCTCAGTCAAAGATTTGTAGAACCGAACTGTGGACAACAAACACATATTAATCCAATGATCTATACAATAATGTTTCACTGTGATACAGCAGTCTCTGTTTCTAATTCACAGTAATGCTTTATAATGGTTTTGTCTACATTGCTAACCTTCTGTGCTCTTGTTCTTGTTTCTTCTGTAACAGAAGTCAGACCATATAGCGTGTTATTGGTGAGCTGTCAAAGAGTGTAGAGTAGAGTAGTAGAGTAGTAGAGTAAAGCGCTTGTTGGCTCTGTCTACGTCCTGGAGCCCTGAATAATTGGGGATCGGGGATCAAACCAGTAAACTGAAGATTTGTATAATTTCTGTCGCCTAAAACAAAGATCAAAAACATGGCTGAACGTAGGTGAGAGTTAAAAAAAAGTTCTCCCCTGATGGCTGAATAGCTTCATCCTAAACAATTGTGTATCTGCCTGCAACAGCAAGAGAAGCCCCTTTCTACTTATCACCACCAACACTGGAATTCACAGTTATAAAATCACCTCCACAGGGTCTTATGAAAACTTATCAAAGGCTTAAAGTAGAATACTGTGCTGCAGCCCCGGGCTTGTAAGCTTTAAACACAGATCCCAATCTATAATAACAGCTTGTAACTTCTAACATGCAAGGATATACACGCATCCCATTCCACACATACTGTAGCGCATATAATCCTATTACTAATACATGTTCCCTTCCACCTTCTGCATTGCTGTAGCTTAGCTATCTGTCCAACTGAAATAGCCCGATGTTGACTTTGGAGCAGCTTTGACTAAATGGATACAACCATTCTCCATGGGTGTCAAACTGTGCTTTTTTCAAAGCATAATGTAGCTCTATATGTGGTTGACACACTGTACTGTATTAACCATAGACTGTATAGGTATTAACACATTTCTACTCACTACACTGATCAGTTTGGCAACAACAGCGGGACAGTCAGCAAGAGCACACTTTAGGTCCTGCTAGTAATTAAAGGTGTAGTAAGTGATAATAATCCAATATATTTTTTGTCAAAATCACTGAATCTCCCCTCAATATCCGCTAGCAGTCCCTAGTAGCAGCCAACACAACAATGCTCCAGCCAATCACAGACAGGGAGCGTTCATGCGAGGTTAAAGCCTGATTTATGCTTACGGTCAGACAGATGGGGGTTACGTTGTGTACGCAGTAGGAGTGAGAAACGTCTGGTACAAACATAGTGGAGAAGGAGAGGTGACCAAGAAACACCCAGAGAGGACAAAGTTAGAAGAACATTTAATATAAAAGAAGGACTATGACCAAACAAGGACCCGCGGACACATCGGTGTGGTTTTCTAATGGCGGAGGGACCGACGCAGACCCGGCGGAAGAGCGGAGAGTGAAGGCGGACGCTGATCTGCCGAACAGGTGAGTAACATCAGCGCCTCTTCACATAAACTGTAACGTTACCTGCAGACATTCAGCTCACTGTCTAGTTAGTCAGGATGTTGTTGTTGTTGTGATGTTATCTGTAAAGTAGCAGAGTTGTTACTACAGCTGTTTGACGCTCTGCACGTTAGCTTCGCAGCTAACGTTAGCAGCGTGCTAACGTAACCTATAACGTAGCTGCTGTGTAGTTGCTCGCTGTGTTTGTTCACTGCTTTCAATCATGAAGACATATAAACACAGATTTGCTATCACAATAATCTCACGAGATTGAGACACGGTCTGGTGTTAGCCAGGCTAGCCACCTGTACTATCAGAGAAATAAATGCTACTAATTTACCGTCCTGCAGCAGACGCTTCAGACTCCGCCATGTTGGTCAGTTTGCGCAGTGGTTACGTCCGTTACCACGACAATGCGCGTCCATGAACTTCAGGGTGGAGCCCCAGAAGGAGCACGAAGGAAGCGGGATGGGGTTGTTTTGGTTTTCTTTTATGCAGTCTATGGTTTTTCACTCAAATATCAACAACTTTTCTCCTCTATTTTTTAAGTAAACATGTCAAATATACTTTTATACTTTTTATTCTGTTCTATTTCTATGTACTGTTTTTTGTGTGTTTTATGTTTCCAGCTCTCAATCCATACTGCAAAAATACATATTTTGTTCAAACATGGATATATATAGAAAGGCACAATACATAGTCAATGCAACTAAACCGCCTGATTACACTTTGTGAAAGCAAGGATAATCTTCCCTGGAGTACTCTGACATGTGTTGGTGTTTGATTGCCTCCAGTTGGCTTTCCAGACAATCAAGAGAAGAACAAAGTCATATACAGTAACTGTGCGAGGGGGAAAAAGCATCTTCAAATGGGTTTTAACAGTAGGGGTGCACTTGGAGAAAATGTCAGGATCTGTGTGTATGTGTGTGTATTTGTGTGTATGTGTGTGTATGGTGTGTCCATCCCCAGGGAAGGAGTTACTGTAAGTTGTTGCCAAAGCTGTGAACAATGAGACCAGAATATGACATAGAAGCACTGCAAACCATTGATGTAGCTGCTTAAAACATACATGTAAAGATAAAAGAATCATTACTGTTCACACATAATCTACACCCAGAAATGGTTCCACTGCAATGTAAAATGTAAACATTCAGTGGTGGAAAAACTGAGACAGAGAACCTTACATGACAATCTACTAATGGATTCAGTAGCTGAGTCAGCTCTTCAGCAAACGATAACTGTGAGACAGCCACAGGTGGACATGTGCTGGCATTGAACACACACACATGCACACTATCAGCACATGGGGTACTGAGGGTATAAAAGAGTTATGGGCAGGAGTTTAGCCCAGAAAGTTTTGGAGACTGCAAACATGCTCAGATTTCTTGTCTTGACCTCTCTCGCCGCCCTGGGTAAGATCTCTATGACTCTTCTTCTCCTTCGACATGCTGCACACACACACACGACTCCTAACACAATTGAATACATGATGTCTGACTGTAAAGCTTCCTGTGTCTTTGCTCTGCTCAGTGCTGGCTGAGCTGGAGCCACAGCCCAGGTACTTGGAGGACAGCGTTGAGGAGAGAGTTGTTGGAGGTGAGGTGGCCAGCCCTCACTCCTGGCCCTGGCAGGTAATATACAATTAGTTTGACTCCACAACCAACCAACGTTTTACAAACATGTGCTTCACAGTACACACTTTCACAAACTTCAGCAGGTGTATTTTAAGATGATGCTTGTAATGCTTTTATTGAGCTATCATCCAATGTCGGGAATGCTGCCTAGACACAAAAAATGACAATAAAAAACAGCTCAGTTTTCTTGTACTCATAATGCTCTCTGTTGTTGTTTTCATTAGATCTCTCTTCAGTACAAATCTGGCAGCAACTTCTACCACACCTGTGGAGGAACCCTGATCAGGAGAGGATGGGTCATGACTGCTGCTCACTGTGTGGACAGGTGGGAGTTTCATTGATCATAGAATATTTTCTAAACGTACAATTAATAAAGATATGAATGAAGTAGCAGGATATATGTTCAGGCAGGGCTGAACATTTATTTAAATGTATTTCATAACATTTCCTGGTAGCTTGAATGCAGAGCCATCTGTTTCAATATGACATTAACTATCAAGTAAAAATTATATTTCCTACACAACACACATATATCTACATATATCTATCTTCATCCGGTATCCTTGGCTAATAGAGAGTGCTTACTACCAGACAGGATAAGTTTAAGTTTATTTTTTGTACCGTTACAGGACCAGGACTTGGCGTGTTGTTCTTGGAGATCACGACATCAACAGGCATGAGGGAACAGAGCAGTACATGAGCGTAAGCAAGGTGTACCTCCACCCCTACTGGAACTCCAACAATGTTGCCGGAGGGTGAGTGGGTATCACTTAAACACACAACAATAGTAAAAACAGACTTAAAACACATGTTACAAACTCACTCAGTGTCTTTAGTAATTTGTAAAAGTAATAAAAAATGTCTAAATTCATACTTTGGGCATGGATTTTTGGCTATAACATCAATTTATGATAATGTTTATTTAACTGTTTTGCTTATTACAATATTTGCTGCGGTCTAGTAATTTGAAAATGACAGTCTCTAATTGACTCAAGCTATGAGGCTATGAGACTTAAGCTTATGAGGTTTTAGAAAGGACTGTGGTATTTGTACAGTTTTTAATTGACTTATTAAACTGTGGAAATAAAAAAAAAGAAAAGAAATCAAACAACAGTGTAGCTAGATCTGGATAAAAAACCCACAGTGAGCCTATAGGACATTCAGGGATAAGCATATTTACTAATCAATGACTGATGTGACCCTCAGGTGGGACATTGCTCTGCTGCGTCTGTCTTCTGATGCTTCTCTCAACAACTACGTCCAGCTGGGTGCCCTGCCTCCCTCTGGCCAGGTCCTGCCCAACAACAACCCCTGCTACATCAGTGGATGGGGACGTACCCAGAGTGAGTCTGACATAATTATACATTTACACAGTAGAAGTCATTTTTCAGTATTTAAGTAAGCAGTAGTGCTATCACAGCTATACAATGCATTTCTCCTGTCGTCCCCAGCCGGAGGTCAGCTGTCTGCCCAGCTGAAGCAGGCCTACCTCCCTGTTGTTGACCACAAGACCTGCACCAGCTATGGATGGTGGGGCAGCACTGTGAAGGACTCCATGGTCTGTGCTGGTGGTGGCAGTGAGTCTGGTTGCCAGGTGAGCCTATGAGGTCTCAGAAAGGACTGTGTATGCACTCTAACATTCAGTTTCTCCTTTCTAAGACTTTACTAAAGCTAAATAGAAAACTTATATTACTAAGGAATGAGTCATAAAAACTTCTTTGAGTCATCCCTTTGACTGACTACACCACATGACCACTTACCTCATGGAAAATAGCTGTAGTGATCCATTTATTAACTTTTTAAGGACTAGTTCTGTTTAAATCAACAGTCAAATGAACATTGACATGTTTTTCTCACTGTTATTATATCTCCTGGTCATACTGACCATTTAGAGATGTCATCATATTGGACTTTCAATGTAACCGACAGGGCACAATCCACAGCACTGCTTCTGTGCATAAACTTATTTAAAACTGTATTTTAAACTAATGTGAGACTTCAGCCATCCAAATTAGTAAGGTCAAGTCAATATATTTCAAGGTTAATGTCCATTTCAATCCAACTTTTTGTTATCTGTCATTCCTGAGCAGCTGAACAGAAAAACACTGTCAGTCAAGACACAAAGAGGGACTTTTATACTAAAAAGATTGTGACTCTGGAAGATTGGAAACTTTCAAATATATTATAAGTCAAAGCAAGGACTGGGGATATTGTCCCCCATCACCTACATTGTAAATTTGGAGGGAATCTTCTAATGGTCAGTATGAACAGGAGGAATGATTGCAGCAAACAAAACCTGTTTGAGTGTTCATATGGACACATCACTATTGTTTTAAGACAGACTTGTGAACCTGTTCTTTAATGAATTACCAACATTTGCAATATCAACATTAGCCTAAGGAATTTTTCACAACCTGGCAACCCCAAATTTGATTTTATCAATGGCTTATAACTAATCTATAAAACATAATTAATTGTTTTATGAATCCTCAGTAATTAACCATTAGTTATAACCTGTATATATAATGTACCTTATTAGAAAGTTTAACATATTTTAGCAAGGCAGATGCTTTCAAGCACATATTTTGAATCCACTATTCTCCCAAACTGTGTGGACACCCTGTGATTAAGACTGCAGGAATGATGTTTGGGTGTAAGCAGAGCAGGGTAAACACAGGAAAGAACTTGTCAGGATCCAGTCCCACTCCACCATGACAAAGTGAAATCAAATGTCTCCCAGTGAGCTGAGGGCTGACCCCTTGCTGTCAAGGAAGATATTTTGGAAGACACATGCGAGATTACTTGCTGCCTCAGCAGGGGCACAAGTCAGTTACAATGATCCAGACTAGTGCTTAAGCTGCACAAACTGTCAAAGTATTGCACGTTCACGTTCTGCACAAACGTGCTCGACATTGTCTGAAATTATATGAGAAGCAAGTGAGAATGAGTTAAATTCATTGGAAAATTGAGTATTTGCTTCCATATGTGATCAAAAGTATGGAAATATAGCCACCTGTTACTGTATGATTTTATGACTGAGATGTGTTGCTTCTGAATTCAGGGTGACTCCGGCGGCCCCCTGAACTGCAGTGTCAATGGCCAGTGGGTTGTCCACGGTGTGACCAGCTTTGTGTCCTCTTCTGGCTGCAATGCCTACAGGAAGCCCACCGTCTTCACCCGCTCATCTGCTTACATTAGCTGGATGAACAGCGTAAGTACTTAACATTTACCAGCATCGTTCAAAAAGCACTTAGTGTTAAAGAAAACGTTCAAAGACAAAACACAGACAAGCTACAGTATGTGTTTTTTGTAAATCATGCTACATGCAGTAAGTAGAGGATTTCATAATTAGTTTTGTACATTCATTTATCCTTATTAATCATATTTGTGCAGCATTTCGTTCATATTCTTGAGGATAATCACATAATGATTCATTTGTACTTGCTTTGGCAGATAATGGGTTGAGAAGAACGGCTATCACCATGGAGACGACACTCTGGATTCATCTCAGTTTTTTGTCCGACTCCATCAGAATAAAATGTTCAATAATGTACATTTGCCTCTCCTCATTTTTTTTGTTTTTTTTTGTTGCTGTTCTACTTTGTTTGGGAGAAAACAGTCACAGTATGATTTGTTAAGAGTATATGTGAATGATGCTGAAGTGTCATTTGGGTGAAAGAGTGGTTCTGCAAAAATAAAGATTTAGTCAGAGAGCACTTTTTTAATCTAAGTAATTTTTCATATCACAGAATGTTTTGTGAGATGACCTTTGGCAACTAAATGCATCACAAATATTGATGATTAAATAGGCCCACTACATCTAGTGAAACAGTGGACAATATTTTTTATTCTGAACTGCAAACAGAAGTAATCAGACTGTGACAAATGTTCTCCAGACATCAAAATGATAAAGAAAGGTTCTGAAACAGTTGAGACAAACATAATATTATTAACAGTTATTTTGTTTTATGATGTGGAAAATGTTTAAAGGACCAGTGTGTAGAATTTAGTGGCATCTAGCGGAACAGACTTGGCAGAATGAATGTATTATGCATAACTATGTTCAATTATTTAATAATGGAATCATTGTATTTTCTTTACCTTAGAATGAGTCAGTATTTACATAGGGAGCAGGTCTTCTTCCACTGAGGCCACCATGTTGCACCTCCATATTTCTACCTTAGCCCAGAATGGACAAACCAAGCACTGACTCTAGAGAGGGCCTTTAGTGTTTTTTGTGAGTTTCACTGTCACTGTATGTTCTCTTAAACACACACATAATACATCCATGGCTTGGAAGAGGTGGTGGACATGAACATTGAAGAGTCTTGTTTGTCAACATAATGACAAAAAAAGCTGCACATTCAGGAGTTATATGAATACAAGTAATAACAAGGTTTAGTTCAATTACTATAGTGTAAATTAAGTTAAATTTAATTATTATGAATTAGAAAGTGTGCACAGCTCTAGGTGGCATTAATATTTTAGACGCATGCAAATATACACACAATATTTCCTTAGAGGGTCATACAGGAAGAAAAAATTATATTTACATTTTTAGCTCTCATGCATTCTATTTTTAATGAGTGTGTTTTAATTAATTCTTTGATTCATGCTATTATATGCTTGTTCACGTTCAGGGTCATGTTCAGGGTCATGTTCAGGTTCATGTTCAGGTTCAGGAGTCTTTCCCCTTACCATGGGACTTGGAGAATAGATCTGAGTTCCTGCAGGAAACCCACACAATTACCAACATACCAATGTCACTCAGCTTGCTCTCATATGGATAGACATTCATGACAAAAACATTGTATTTTTGTATTCAAAAGCTGCAACCTGGAAAAAATCTCTTGGCTACTCAAAAAATGTTTTAGAATCAATCTGAGGTTGTAGAATGTATCTTACCAGAATCACAGAGGAAGGGAATAGTTGTCAAAAAAATAAAGAAACTGGGTCTGAGATGAAAAACAAACAAAAAGCATCACAAGCATGAAAAGAAATACGGTATGTAAAGAACTTCACTGTTGAATAATGGCCTTGACTGTGGCAGATAAGCGTGAGATGGAACACATCTGGGCTATAGGAAAGGGAACAGCCAGCTCACACTTATGAAGTATGAAGTATGAATACAGATCACATAAAGAGCATCAGCCCTGATATGCACAACGTAGTCACACTGAAGACACCCTCAGTCTGTTACAGCTGTGAACTCTGCCAGCTTTGAGCAGGTTAATGTCATTCCTCATTATATACATTGATTCTGCTTGGCAGGGTCATAAGCGCTGTATAAAGGGACTACAGGCAGGCGATATGAGGAAAACTCTACATGCAGCTAGATATTTTAATATTTTTAACACAATGCACTTTTTGAATACAATTAAAATTATGTCTTTTTTCAGCCTTGGCAGAGGAGGATATTTGGGTTTTGGCTCCTGAAAATGTGAACAAGGAGAGTTGCAGGAGACAAAGTGGTAGCCATGGCTTTGACAGGTAATATATCAACATCTATCAAGACACACTATCATTTCTGAGAGTCTTGCAATATTTAAAAGGTGTTACCATATGAAGGGACGTAATTTAATTTTTCATCTTGTGTCATGACTCTGTTGCTCAGTTACAGCAGCTCCTGACCGCATACCTGGGCAGATATCCAGATCAGGACAACACTGACTGTCCTGTGAGGTGGTAGATGACTTGTGTAAAAAAAAAAAAAAAAAAGTAGTGAGTAGTGTCTCTTCAGCAGTGTGACCATATGGTGGAGATAATGACATAACATCCAACAGTAAATGCCTGTCATATTGCCCCGCTCGAAGGAATATGATATGAATTTCAGATAAGTGGAACACCAACAGCATGTTCAATTAGTCAGATGAATGTTTGGCATTGTGTTATGCTTGGAGGGAAATGTCAACCTCTCAAATCCCAAAAATGTTAAGGATTAACTATATACACTGCCTGGCCAAAAAAAAAGTCGCCACCAAAAAAAAAAAAGGTCACGCACTCTAATATTTCGTTGGACTGCCTTTAGCTTTGATTATGTAGTAACTTTGATCGGTTACCTAAACTCAGTAACCTTAAAATATGAGACGGAGAACAGAAGTCGTCGAACAGCCAACTGGGATCTTTATTGTAGATACTCGATACAAACAACAAGATAGACCACGAACGGTAAAACAGCAAAACAGCCCCGAGGCGCGCCCTTACAGACCCTTTATACCATTGATTGCGTATGGTGTCGTGCGTCATTGTGTTCGTGCACCAGGTCAAGTTGACCTGGCATGTTCAGGCTAATATTCAGTTCCTGGAATCCTATTCTCAAGTGGTGGTGGCCAGAACTTCCTGGAAATGCTAGATATGGTGAAAAACAACTCCTTATTAGGAGTTTGGTGGAATAAACATGGTAAGGCCTGTTAAGCAATCTCATAACCTTTCGCCTCTACTGGTGTTTTCCTCGTTCCCCTTTCTGATACACACAAATGTAGGATTTGCTCCTACAATTACAGCATGCTTTCACTTTGGCATTGTTTCAATAAGCTTCTGCAATGTCACAAGATTTATTTCCATCCAGTGTTGCATTCATTTTTCACCAAGATTTTGTATTGATGATGGGAGAGTTGAACCACTGCTCAAAGCCTTCTCCAGCACATCTCAAAGATTCTCAAGAGGGGGTGAAGGCCAATCCATGTGTGAAAATGTTATTGTGAAGTGACCTTGGGTTTCGTGAAAGGCGCTATACAAAATAAAGTTATTATTATTCTTATTATTCTTATGTCTCATGCTCCCTGAACCACTCTTTCACAATTTGAGCCAGATGAATCCTGATACTGTCATCTTGGAATATGCCCGTGCCATCAGGAAAGAAAAAATCCATTGATGGAATAACCTGCTCATTCAGTACATTTAGGTAGTCAGCTGACCTCATTCTTTGGGCACATAATGTTGCTGAACCTAGACCTGACCAACTGCAGCAACCCCAGATCATAGCACTGCCCCCACAGGCTTGTACAGTCGGCACTAGGCATGATGGGTGCATCACTTCATCTGCCTCTCTTCTTATGCGCCCATCACTCTGAAACAGAGTAAATCTGGACTCATCAGACCACATGACCTTCTTCAATTGCTCCAGAGTCCAATCTTTATGCTCCCCAGTAAATTGAAGCCTTTTTTCCGATTAGCCTCACTGATTAGTGGTTTTCTTAAGGCTGCATAGCTGTGCAGTCCCAATCCCTTGAGTTCCCTTCGCATTGTGCACGTGAAAATGCTCTTACTTTCACTATTAAACATAGCCCTGAGTTCTACTGTTGTTTTTCTACCATTTGATTTCACCAAACGTTTAAGTTTGGTGAAACGTTTGGTGAAATCAAATTGTACAAAAACAGCAGTAGAACTTATGGCTATGTTTCCTACAGACATGCATGGGCATATTCCAAGATGACAATGCCAGGATTCATTGGGCTCAATTTGTGAAAGAGTGGTTCAGGGAGCATGAGACTTCATTTTTACACATGGATTGGCCACCACAGAGTCCAGACCTTAACCCGCAGTGGTCCGACTCTCCCATCATCAATACAAAATCTTGGTGAAAAATTAATGCAACACTGGACAGAAATAAATCTTGTGACATTGCAGAAGCTTATTGAAACAATGCCACAGCAAATGCATGCCGTAATCAAAGCATTGAAATATTAGAGTGTGACCTTTTTTTTGGTGGCAATTTCTTTTTTCTGGCCAGGCAGTGTATAATATTACTGTATTATCATAATTGACATACTAACATGTAAACAGCATTTTCATGGTGAAACTCCTTACTTTGGTGTAATCAGCAGCAGTATTGTACATGAAGTACATGATTAAATGTATTGACTTCCCACCACTGCCCGTAATAGAAAAACAGATTTCTGGAACAGACTTTGAAGCAAGATTTTATTATTATGCAAAGCACTTTCAACTGCTTTTGAATTAGATGATGTTATTCAAATATGATTTGAATTGTATTGAATGATTACTCACTGTCAAGCTCAACCTTTAAACCAACATGCTGCCCAGAATATTGGAAAGTTCACATCCACAGTCCAGTAAGAACAAAGTGAACAACATCTGCTGATGAAGATCGTGTAATATGGGTGAAAGCTCCAAAACAGGCAACTTAGTGGATTTTGAGTTGAAATTGTGGAGTCAACTGCTGTTTCCCAGGTACTGACCTTGTATTATATTCATAATAGAGAATATTATTCATTAAATACTATATTTGGGGGGATATACTATGTTTTGCAGAAAGTTTGAATGTTCTATTAATCCTCAGCTTCTTATTATCAAAACAACACAAAGTCTCTGAATATTCAATAATCTTAACTCATCATTTTAAGATATTCAGTCAGGATTGTGAGAGTAATTATTAATTACTACACGAGTTAATCAGCACAAAATTAATGACTAACAACATTTCATATAATTAATATTTTATCACTTTCTCAGCTGGTGGAACTAAATCAAAAGGTCAATGTATCTGTAATATCCCTGCTAGGAGGTTATGTTCCCCAATTTAATGAGAAACAGTTGACTTGCAGGACTAATTGCAATCCATTCATCATTTGTTCTGCTTGATTAATCATATTCATGTGATAAAAAAAAGGTTCACCTCTGAATTTAACACAATGACAAGGGTGAGCTGATCATCATTCTCTAGTAAGTTTTGATATTTTCTGTTTGACCTGTGGGTCTCCACCTTTGCTCACTAAAGTCTGAATTTTTATAAAAAGGTGGGATCCCTGCCCACTTTTTCAAAGGTCCTGACCCCCGACTACCTCTTCTAACTCACTGTACACACCTTGAGCTGGATTAATAAATCTTCAAAAGTTTCAGTTTTTGTGGGAAAACATTAGCTACTTGAAAATTCTTCACGTGAAAAGTCAATTTCATCTCCAACATGAAACATTTCTTAGCCTTTACATTTATAGAAATGCTTGTTGCTCAATAAGGTAGATTGTCATTCTATCTTCTTCCCATCATCCACAAACCTATACCTGTCTGTCATAGTAATAAAGTTACCATTTTTTTCAGTATTGGGTCCAACAAGGTTGTCATTTTTGTGAAAAGCAACAGATAGACACCTGCTGTCTTCCTTCAGGCAGAAAGCTGCATGAGCCCTGAGCTTCCTTGAGTTAGTGATTGTGAGCATATGGTCGATATTATTGACTTCTTTCAAGAAAACAAAGTACACCAGTCTACACACAGTGCTCTGCTCTTATCAGTGGCCTCGCATAATGGATGAGGCAATGGGTTGTACATATTACCTTTAAAACATTTCAAATGCTGGATGTCAAACCTTTGTGCCATGTTGCTCATAATCCAGTGCATTGCATAGCTTTCCCTGGTAGGAATGATACTGGTCTAGCAAACTATAACAATTATACTAAAAAAAAAACAACAAAAAGTTTGGATTACATTTTCAGTTCAATCAGTGCTTTATTCAGTTCAATAAGTGCAATAATAGCTATGTTGCTGCAGTAGAAAAGATGGAGGATGTGTCATGACCAACATGGTAAAAGGTGGCAACATGCTTTCTGGATGTCAGGTCAGTGTTGTATATGCTATGTTCTGCTTAATAATGTTATTTTCCTGCAGGGATCTCAAGCACTATGTGTAGTACAATGATGCAAATTTCTTTGATGGGTACACAGTGCCAGCTAGTGGATGCTTTTAAAAAAATCAATGCATGTGTACTGCAACAGAAGAGGCCTGCTGTATCTGCCTGCATCACAGCTTATGTCAGAAAATGAACCTAAGCTGATAAAGTACACATTGATAAATAAAGTATTGATAAGTAGAGGAGAAGCTCACCCAGTCTAAGTTTCAGTACTGGTACATTGTGCCCATAGCTGAATGTCTCTTACTACATTTTCCTTACTCCTGGTCCTTCTGCCAACTTGCTGCCACCTCCCCGTCATGTATTCCAACTTTAAGCCCATTTAGTGGATGCTGCATAATATTTAATAACAGACTACATGAGGCATTGACTAACCTCGTGAAACCAAAAGAAAAACAAAACCATAGGTGGTAGATAAATAAAATATGTTTAATTTATGTCATAAATTACTCTTGGTAGTTATGACACTTTCTATAATAATAGTGTATGTGGAATCCAGTACATTTATTTACAGCTGAAGAACAAAATATATACAATGAGTCCTACATTCACTGTATTGGGATCATATAGTACTGTGATCAAATTTGCTTTTGCATTCAAACACACCAGATAGTTTTACATATTTAAAAGAGGCTGTTTTCATCAAGGCACAACAAGAGCATTAAAAACATATAACAGTAAAAACATAAAGCACTGTTGTAAGTAAAAAGAAGCACTTGTATAAATATCTTTTCAGTTCTCTGCAACCATAGTGAGACCCTGAGCTCCATATAACTTTTCACGAATCTTATCAGAACATGAACATAGTATCCAGGTTCGTGTTGTCTTTCAGAAATAAACATTTGAAATTAAGCTGAAACTGTTTGCAGCAAATATGTGATTGTTTATGCAAAATAGTTACATTTTATTGCATTGTTGTGTCATTATTTTTCCTCAGCCGATTGTCTGTATTGTAATTTCACACCTACTTTATATGCTGTTTGCATATTTATACAATTTTCCATTTCACTGGTAAAGCTTTTCCCTTGCTGCAGCTTGCATAGTTAATTCCCACAGTCAAGTTACTCGACCGAAGTCAGTAGATCAGTTTGGATCTGTGTTTGGCACTCCTGCAGTACTCTGTGTTACCAGTCCATTACTGTATTTCAAACTGTGACACATTGCACATATGCCCTGACATGTTGCATTTTGAGGCTCCGCTTGCAGACATCACACCATGCCTTCGATGGTTTCCAGCTTCGAGGAAGGCTCAACCTCAGTTTGTTGTGTTTCCTGTTGCCTGCAGACCTGCTGGTAGTCTTTCAGCACTGCTACGACCTCGTCATGTCCGAACTGCATGGCATCATCGACTGGGAGGTTTCCCCACCTGCATGGCAATGAGTAAAGGTCACAATGAGGAGAGAAATCAAAAACAGGAGACAGATCGTGGAGACATATCAGTTGTGCAAATGTATTTATTCAATTATGGATTCTCTGTATGATTTATATGGTGAGGAGCTTCAACACTCAAATGTGCAATGTCCCAATCCAATTCATATTATGTTATTGATTTACTTTTGATATCTATTTTATATGCTTGTTTATTTTAGTATCTCTGGCTTTCAGGGAACTGTAAATTTGCAGCTGATATTTTCCTTTCATTCAGACCTTTTTGTTAACCAGGTAATGGATTATTCTCCAGGGCAGGAAAAAATTATATTGATTTTATCTGAAGACAAATCTGAGAAAACACAACTAGAAGTGAAAATATTTGATCGTGATTGATCAAAAATAAAATAAAATGAAGAGTAGTAAAAATAATACATAATCAAAGCTACAGATACATGATGATACAAATGACAGTCTCACCTATCTTCTACAAATGGATCCACTTTGCAGGTTTCAGTGAGGAACTTCACCACATCTATGTGACCTGAGAATAAATATAAAACATGACAGTTTATTTCAAAAGTAATGCATTAACAACCCTCTTGAAAATAACTCAACACTCAAAACTATCAAACAATTCAAAATGTACAATTGTATCTAATAGCATGAACAAAGTGTGTGTGGGAGATATTTCTCTGAAAGTAAAATATAGCTGATAAGAATACAAAATATATGAAATAACTGATGTATGTTTATTTCCTCCAGCTGAAATCAAATTCACCATCAGGTTTAGGAGTGCATAGCTCTGCGTTTTCCATTTGCGAGAAAGCAGTTATTACTCCCATTTCTATCTTTTGAACAAATGGCTTGTTCACAAGGCTTGTTTTGAAAAATGTTGCTGTTGAGGACACTGAAGTGGAGCTTTAAATCGGTGCTGTGAATAAACTAGACCACAACACAAGATAAATAATCGACCATATGGTGCTCTGTGAGGGTTTATGGGCTGATTCATTAGTGGTTTTGTTTAATGTGAGCCAGAGGTACTGTGACTCTCTACTTAATCATTAGAACAAATGAAGTGGAAACCAATTAGCACTAATTACAGTAGTGTGTCAGTCACAGATAAAAAAGTAAATCTCAAAATCTTTCAGCCAGATAACATAAATATAAAATGTTCAAAGCAAACACATACGAGGGAGTTACAAGATTAAAAAGGCTAGACTTGAATCACAGCAACAAGTGTCATTTCATAAAATGCAAGTGAAATATAATTTTCATTTCAACTAAATTTAACAAGTGTCTTTTTGTGTCACAAACATGTTCTCGGGTCAAACAATTCTCATTTAATAAGACATTTTTTAAAGATGATATCTGTAACTTTCCACAACTTTCCTCATCTTGGAACTAACTGCAAGTGTGCCGGCGCCTGTAGTAACAGACTTTTTATAGTGTCTCACCTCATCGCTGGTACACAGTTATCTAGTAGAGCGAAATGTCATTGATATCGCACCTGTTCCATCAGCCAGGCCAGGATAGTACAGGCGTGACTTGACAACCCGATCAACATTTCTCCGCAGAGTTTACAGCGTCTCTAATTACAGTAAATGTGCCAGGCTTTGTGCCGTACCATATATCACCACAAATGATATCAGTTCAGCTTCAACATGTTTCAGTAGTTTGACAATATTTTGAAGAGCAGTATTTTATTGGAGTTTTAACTCAAAATTCCTTATACAGTATGTTGTCTATTTTTTTATTGGAGTTTTCACCATTTAAAGAAATTGTGTCTTTTATCTTTAAAAGCTGAACATGTATTTGTGCTAGAAAGGGGTGTCATAATTCTCCAAATCCTCGATTGCTATTTTATTTTCGATTTTAAGGTCACGATTCGATTCAATCTTTTTTTTTTTTGTCCTTTTAGCACAGATGCCTATGCCATTTTTAGACTAGGTATGAGTGATATAATCTCCTTCAGTTGTTTGCAATGTACCACACTAAGGCCTTACTATCATATTATATTATATATATATATATATATATATCATATTATCATATCAAATTAAATAATTTATTAGCAATATAATGTAACAATAACTTGTTTCAGTAGTCAATTGGAAACTTACTCTAAACAAAAGAATCATCTAGTGTAACCCTTTTGTAACTGCAGCGTGCACTCTTCATATTAGATGATATTCAAGTTCACAATAAAACAAAAACTAAATTAAAACAGCCTAATGTCCATAGCCATCCCTGAATAATTAAGTGTCTTCACTGTCCTAACATGGTCCTAACTGTATCCTAACAGTAGCATCTCTGGTGCTACAAATACCCCTATAGTGCTAGTTATTGCTTTAGTGCAGACGTCCCAACTCTCGCGGAATTCCCAGGAGTGTCCCGCACATTGATAGCGGCTCCCTGACGCCCGCAAATTATATACAATCTCCCGGAATCTGCAGCGAGCAAGCAAGAGTGCGCGTTATAGAGTGCCTATCAATGCAGCTCGTGAGCAAAGCGTCCTGATAGCTCTGTGTTGCTGCTTATTAGACCAATCGCAACCTTTGCTGCCAGTGTGCTTTATGTTGATATCATTTTGATTGTTGCTCATTCACTAAATACAACATTAGAACCAGTGATGAACTGAAGATGTGAAGCTCACCCTCTGCAGCAGCGATGTGTAGTGCTGTTCGGGAATCATAGTCTTTCAGATCCATGTCCATGGATGAAAGTGCAAACCTGAGGAGATAAAGATTTTAAAAAATGCTTTTGGGTACACAAAATGACATAAGTTAATAAAAACTGTCTTCATCCCACCTTGTAATATATATACAGAATATAATAATATATTTAGTATATAAGCATTGATGTTTTACTTTAGTTAAAAAAAAAAACTTTTTTTCTTTTTTTTCACCTACTGATTGGTGATTGAGGTGAAACATTACACATTTGTTTCTGCACTCAGTTTTAACTATGTAATTGTATTATATATATTGATGCATTCAGTTATGTTTTTTTATTTCTTGGATAACCTTTCACTACATTTAGGCAGTTTTGGGGCTCCATAAATGACATGAAAGTATCAATATGAGGGGGTATTTTTAGCTAATAAAATAACATACGATTAGATATAAATATATGCTTTTTGAATATATCATCTAGATGCAATATTTGTGTGTGCTGTAGGATTTTCTTCACCAGGAAGTGGAGAAACATATGATGCTTCCACAGAACAGACAGAGGGACAGTGACATCTTTATGCAAGTATGAAAATTATGTGAATTATGTTTTAGCCTCCGCAGTCATCATTTTGAATGACATCTTTGACAGTGCTCTCCACCACCACCATTGAAACAGCAATATCTCCAGTAGAGATGCCAAGGAGTACTGATTGTTTCCCATGTAACTTGTACAACACCAGGCCTAGTTTAAATATTCTGAAGGACATTTATTATATATGACAAACAATACTCATGCTTGCTGGTAATGTACCTTCTCAAGGCCGACACATCTCCACTATAGGCAGCGAACATCAAGTTGAAAACAGACTTGTTCTGAAAATACAGGAAAGTGACGTAAACCCAGAGGCACAAAACACATGAACGCACCAAACAGAACAAAACAAGAAACAGACAAACCCTGTCATCGCCATCCTGTCTGCGAGGATCCTGCTTCTTCACAAAGTGCCTCAAGTTGTCATAATTGTGGAAATTGAAGAGTGACACGAGCTCCTGAGAACAGCAAGATACAGTATTTACAATGTGTCGTTTAAGAGGAACACACACTATTTTTTATTTATTTCTAAATTATAGTTGATTCCTAAGACACAAAATTAAAACCTGTGAAGTCACACTGGGAGGTAAAATCTGTAGCTGCTACATCACACTGATTTAATGTCATTACTCAAGAGTCACAAATTATGTTGTATTATGTATGTGCTCTAGTGCTCATTTTGACCACTTTCCACAATTATTTCTCAGCAGGGCACCACCTGATTAACAGCTTAAAGATATTAATGCTTCGAGCCTAAACATTCATGCTTCAGGCTTTGGTAAAAAGTCATCTTTTTTCTGCCATGAAGGCCAACATGAAAATATATCTGTGGCAATTATAAAAACAAATGACATAAAAACAATTTTGATGTCATATTCATATTAAACTTCTACACATTATGACTTTACTTAAACTACTCTTTTCCAGAAAACGGTGCTAATGTTAAAAAAACAAAAGGTAGCGTGTAAGTCTTGCTCTTGCCTGACAGAAGTGTATTCCTCGGACACTGTTTCCAACTCTGTCCAGTGGAGGAGACCAACACATCACTCCCATGACGTTGGGGATCACCAGCAGTACTGCACCGGATACTCCGGATTTGGCAGGCAAGCCCACCTGGCAGATGAGTAGCTGAATGTGTGATTTGTTTCAGGCAAACACACAAACCACTATTTCCTTTACAGTTTAGGCTAACTTATCACACACACAACGGTCATTTATCATTCTGCCAACGTCATTTGGTGCTGTGGTGCCAGACATCTCCCGGCATTACTCACATGAAAAGCCATCTGCCCAGAGAAGTCATACATGCCACACGAGTGCATGAGACTCAAGGTGTTTCGCACTGCCTCTGCGCTCAGGACATGCTCGCCTGTGATTGGACAGATCCCTCCGTTGGCCAGAGTGGCAGCCATGATACTACCTGACTCGCAGGTCACTTCGATGGAGCAAAGCTAGGAGCAACAGAGGGTTTTATGAAGTGAAAGTACTGAAACTGTTTACATTACAGCTTAAACAATCAATATCAGGATCAACAAGAATAACAAAAAGGCTGTTTAAAGATTCCGTTCACAAAGGAACAGTTTACTGTACCTGGAAATAAAAGTCCAGGGCATCGATCATATCTGCACCCGGAGGAAAACACTGGAAAATGAAATATGATCATCATGAATTTTCAAGCCAGCACTGTGCAGACTGAACATGGCCACCCCTGTATACGAGTTGAAAATATTAACACAAAATACAAGAAAGGATGACAGAGGTTTATAATCCTAGGTAATATATACAATGGTAAATCTTAATTTTATAAAAATGTTGTATCAACCTTAATTGGATTTGATGATTCATACTAATTCAATTAGTATTTCATGCTGATCCGACCCCCTACACACAGCAGTGCTTCCATGTTAAACATTCAGACTGATTGAGGGATCTCACCTCCCAGGCTTCGATCCAGGAGGAGGCTTTGGTTTCCCTACAGTTTTATAGGATTTTATAGTGATCTTTATTCTGGCCCCTTACATGGTGCCAGTTTGCCTTGGGAGACCATTTCAAGGGATTCTGTCTTCAGTGAAGTATTTAAGTGTCTTGGGGTTTATGCGGTTCATGGGTGAGGGTAAGATGGGATGAGGAATATGAGACAGAAAGATCGGTGCAGTGTCTGCAGTTGTACTGGACGGTCACGGTGAAGAGGAAACTGAGCCCAAATGATTGGATTTACTTGTCAATCTACAATCCAATGCTCAGCTATGGCCATGAACTTTCAGCAGTGACCACAAGAATGAGATAACTAACAAAACAAGCTTCCTTTGCAGTGTGTCCTTAAGGACTGACTCCTGGCCAGACGTGGATAAAGAAATATGTGAGAGTGTTATGCTTATGAATGTTTCTATGAATGTTTCTTTCAAATATATAAGATTATCCTTCACATTGTAAACATAATATGCTTTCTATAGTAGTCATGCCAACCTTGAATAAATGTATGACATGTAAACACAAATATGAATGAAAATAGTTGGACATAGTTATCTGAGTATTGACCTTGACCTCAAGGAGAGGCAACATTAATTTAAAAGACTCACAATTCCACATATTCAGCACTGTAGCAAAGCAGTATCTAACTGACCTTCTTCTCTTTCATGTAGTATCCAATAGCAAAATTTCTGTCGCCTGTTTCTTTTTCAGACTGGAACCTGAGACACAGAGGAAGAGGAGGTCAATATTAAATCATCAATAATGCAACAGCTCAGTGGACGCGCACTCTGCCTAACACAGTAACTCATCTGACAGAGGTGTGCTAAAATAAGATAGAATGATGAAATACCTCTAAATGACATGACAATACACTCACGTGGCATTGCTGAATCCAACATACTCTTGACCTGTCATCTTTTTCACAAACTCCATAACCTAGGGAAACAAAAGAAACAAATATGTATGCTGCAGGATGTCTGGGTCCCAGTGAGATAATTGTGCTACATTTTCATATTCATGGATTTAACAGACAAGAAAATTTAAGTCGTTTACTTACATAGTCAAACTTCTCTGCCTTGTTGGAACGAGGCTGTAGACAAAGTGAGAGTTAGTTGCTCATGTAAAAATACCGCCGTAATTACAATTACCAAATTCATGCAATTCCCACATTCACGAATATGACTTCTGTACGACTAATTACACGGTGTGAAACAATGCATGAATGTATCAGTGATTGCATAATTTAGATTCTTATAATCAGATGGGACATAAATAGGAGAGACAAGCAGTCATTATGACTTGCAGAGCTCAGGTAGAGTTCAGGCAGACTACAGACAAAATATGATACTATCGATTGTGGTTTCGTGAATATGAGTCTGTAAGACATTGAACAGCAGTCGTATTCAGTTAATGAGGTATAATTTCACAAAATGTGTCATTCGCTAGGTGTTTTTATGTTATATTAATAACTTGCTACAGCTGTTTTATGACATATCCCTCAGGCCTTGTCATAAAGATCATCACCGCATCCACAGACTCACTCAACAACCTGCAGGCTGACAAATTACCATATTGCACATTACAGGGTCTCACGGGGCTGGCAAGATTTGTTCCTCATCTACAATAAGTCGCTGATTTTTCTCGAAAACAAAAACAAGGTGATTGTTTTTCCAGAAAGTTTTGGTAATGTTCCAGTTGGAAATGTTGAAAATCACCATCAAGACTAAATAAGCGCTTAACAATTAAATAATATTGATGTGCATGCAAAAAATATTTTAGTATAATCTCATTTTATATCCCTTTCTGTCATAATTAATGATTTTTCCTGACTTGGAATACATAAAAATGTTACATGACCAGTGGGAATTCTATTAACTACAAGTGATGACTCATCCATTACAGAGCGGGCTGTATGTTTATCTGTTTACCTTGATAAGAGAGCTGGTCACTATGGCCCCAGCGTTCACCATGGGGTTGTGCGGTTTATCTGGGAGAGAGGACAAGATAAGGCACAATGTTGATGAGGAGTACTACACTGAATGACTAAAATTTTAACGTAACAAAACACCAAGGAGAAGATTTTTATAAAGTCATGAAGGGACCTGATGTATGAAGCAATGTGTAGCATGTTCACACTGACTGACTGCACATCTATTAAAAAACAACACAAATACAGTGAAAGAACACCACAATCAATTCAAACATTCACATTACAAACATGGTCTACTTGAGCTGTTGTCATGGGGATAAAAGAAACTAAAATATAATAGCCAGTTTGATATAGTTTGTTTTCCTATGAAGAGAGAAATTAACTGACCTTTCCAATACTTCTAAATTTTAAGTTTGGAGTCAAAGACCATGCCCAAATTACAAAAAAAAAGTTTTTGACAAGATATGATGTGGTTGTATAAAATAATCTTGGGAAGCGACACAATCTTTCCAGGGAGTGATAACACTGATGCAGTCAGCTAAAAAAAAGAAAAGAAAAGAAGGCGAAATAATCTGTTGCAGCAGACAAATCTACTCATATCTCATAGATTTTCTCCCCCCAGCTGATTTAAACTAGAAGTGTCATTTCCTCATACTGACTGCAGGGTGATGTAAGCTTTTGCTATCAAATGGGACAGTGATGAGGATTTACACACCTTCATCATCAAGTGAGAGCATGTTGAACTTGAGTCCGCTGGGCTCCATGCCAACATAACGGTGAACCTTGTCTGTTCCGGCTTCATGGACGGCAATGGCGTACTGCAGGGGCTTCACGCATGACTGCAGGCAGAATGGCAGCTTGGTGTCGCCTACTGAGTGTCTGCAGGAAGGAGACAGAGCAAACGTCAAGTCCTTACACATTATGAAAAAAAAATCACTTGTCTGATATCACTGCATGCAACAGATTTATACCTTTAAACTCTACAGTTCTACCACATATTATCTGTTAGCCTCTCTGTTTGTTTAGACCAGGTGCCTCGCTCAAGTACGTCTCACTGCTGATAAGCTCTGCTCATAGCTTTCTCACATTTTAGAGATTTATCCTTTCTGATACTGTTGCAAACATGCTCAGGAGGAGAGGAAAAACAGCTTTAACACTAAGAACAAGTCTGAATCTGTATTCCTTACCTTTGGCCATCCACTGTACACAAAGACACTCCCCATAGTCCTGGACTAAACTTGGCCAGCTGGGGAATGTAGTTTGCAACCTAAAAGGACCAGGATACATATGAGAACCAGAGTCCAATCACAGTTTCATGTTCAAGAGTGAGTGTCTTCACTAAAGGTACTGCAGCAAACAAAGAAGGAAATGTTGGATAAAAACTATTTTCGATGAACAGGAAAATGCAATAAGGAAGAGTCAGTGAAATGGGAACAAGCTTACTAGACATTTTCTGCTTCATAATTGAATACCAGTGTTAAATTCACTATCAGCAAAGAATGCAAAGATAGACATGGCTTTCTTTGCACTATCTATAACTACAGTTTAGTCTTTACTACACCATTCATAGAACATATTACAATGTGTAAAATATGTATTAAAAATCTGTATTCAGACATGTGAAAGCAATGAATAATACTGTTTCTGTGTTTCTACACCCATTCCTAAAATACAGAAGACCTGGAAATTATAAATTTTTTCCCCATTCAATCCATTTCTGATCCATTTTCTATTTTTATATAATAAAGGACACACACATATTTAAGTACGATCATCGTTTAAATGCTTACCACTCCATCACTTTGCTTTTGCACTGTGTTGTAGATCTCGTTAATTTTTTTTGCAAACACATCAAACTGTGGGATGATAAATTTCTGCCTGAAGGCCTGAATAAGCAGGACGATGTTTCCACCAACACACCTGAAAGCAGAATAAAACAAAGTACGTAGAGTTACTCAGGAGCACTTAGTAAAAATTAAATCCTGTATGTAATATTACCTAAATGCATATGCACTCAACGAGCACTTTATTATAAACACCTGTGCAATCTAATGCAATCCTATACAACTGCTCTGTTATAAATTATACTTTTATGAAGGTTATACATGTTCAGTTTTTGTTGCCAGAAATTTGTTTACTTCATGTTTATACTTTATGTTGATTACTAAGGTCATAGTGGGTGGTGGATGCTTTACATTGTTCTTATTACATTGTCTGCCAATTAACATACATGAGGTAGGCTAAATATAAAGAACACTTTGTAGTAAATTAGATTGCACATGTGTTCCAGATAAAGTGCTCAGTGAGTATATGTAGACTCTCTGTGAATGTGTGTGTGTGTATGTGAGCATGAGTGAATAGCAGCAGCTGCCAGCTATCAGCCTGAGTGACAAGTCTTTGCTTTGATCAACATGACAGTAAATAGAGCTGACATCTCCTGACACCCTACATAACACTGGCTTCTGCACCACAGGAAACCTCCACATTTGAGTTAATCGATTTAAAAGTAACATTTCACCACTTTTAGCATAATGTTTTACTTTCATTAATGTCTAATCTATGTACACATGAAGCTTTTACTTTAGTACTGGTTTTAACATTCATTGACAACATGTTTTTTGGCTGCTATTATTACTTATTTGATGTAAATGATTTAAAAGTAACTACTAGGTTGAATGCAAACTCAAGACCTGACTGCTATCATATATTTACAATACAGCTGAAATATCAACAAATATCCATGACATCTATCGGCTGTACAGTGCATGAAAGTTCAAGTGAATGGGCAAGTGTGTCCAAACTTTTGACTGGTACTGGACACAGAGGAAGACTGTGGGGTTAAAATGTAATGACCACCTTGTACAGTAGTATCATACAATTTAATAAAAACACACCCACAAACTAAAACGTGACCACAGAGTCATGTTAACACTTTCCAAACTCAGACAAAAGGAGTGACAGGCAGAGAGACAATCGCATAGCAAGTCACAAACAACAAATCCTTCATTAAAATGGATTGTTGTTGGAAGGTCAGACTAAAAATAGTCCTCATGCTTGCACCAGGTTGATAATGGAAAACCAAACACCATGAGACAGTCAGTGTTGAGATTCAAGTCATTTTGAGGGGACACATTAGAAGAACAACTCCAAGAAAAAGGCAACTCTTACAAGAGAAATCCATTGTAATGTTTCCCAGTAAGTACAGTTTGATAGCTTGAACACTGTTGCTCATTAGAACTGCCAAAATATGATGTGTGTTCCTGTGTTTGAGTTGCTGAACTTATGCATTAATATCTCTCAGTGTATGTCAAAACTGGAAATCCAGTAATACAGTATGTTGTGAGTTTTCTACAAAAGAGCACTGGACATAATCCCACCCCCTGGCCTTCAGGATGACGACACTACTGGACTAACAGTTGCCAGATGCTGAGGTTTGTATTTAAAAGAGCAGTTCACCTTAGATCTGGATATATTGGCTGTAGGTCATCCAAATGGATTAAAACCAAATAGCAGTTGTTTTTTGGCATTCAAAGCAGCAAAGATAAATAGTAAGTATGTTTCCAAATATATTAGGACAGGTTTTAAGACAATGACAGTTGGTGGTGAGTGTACTTCAGTTCCTTAGACCCTTATCTGAATCAAGAGTCTAAGGATAGAGGATGTTGTACAGATTGCTTTGAAATATGTGATTTGTCATATTGAGGTACATAAATAAAAATGGTCAAAAACAACTTTATCACTTAAATTGGAAAGAGATGTTGTAATATTGTGCTGCTTTGAACACCATAATCTAAACATCACAGAGCTTTATTGCACTGGTGTGAGTTACAGCCAGTAAAACATCAGCATGCTTGATAAACAGCACTACAGGTGAAGAGGGAAATCTAATTTTATGATGTTCTGGATTAAGCTGTCTTGTTGTTGTTGTAGTAAGCTACCAAGCCCTTTTAATAGTCTACATTTAGACTAAGTAGGAAACACACAGGTGCTACTGAAGACAGTAAAGACTGCATCATCCCTATTTGTAGTGGCACTTTTAGTCAGTCAGCATTTTCTGTAACAGCATAAGAGGAAAGGAATGTTTTACCCGGCTTGTTAATTATCAAACATGTAGTTGACTTTCTCTACATACTATTCTATACTGTGTTGTGACATTGCTAGATTGGTAAATGTGTGCTGTTTTTAGTCATTTCATTCCATTTTGAGGTTGACTTTTTTAACAGTCCTTTAAGGCTAACTCTGTCTCATTCATAGTTCATGTCTTCCCTGTTGATTAATGAGCTAATTCCCTGTAAAATAGATATATAAAATAAATGATGGCTCAGTTGTATTCAAGTGTCGCAGCAAACCTCGACAGTGAACCAACATGCATATCAGGATGCTGAAACTGAAGCAGCCAAATAGAATTAAGTCATGATTCACTTCATGTCTGTGTTTTTCCTGCTGTGACGTCTGTCTGTTGGCTGATAAGTTTGTGCTTATGTTTGGTCAGGATGAATTCCAGTCAGCAGCCAGTGAATAATGATTTTTATTTATTTCTAACCTTTCTAGATCCGTTGCTGTCTCACCTGTGGAAAAGGTCTCTGTCCATCATCACCTCACCAACAGATTCCTTCACAGCTCTCCGGAGATTTTCCATGCACTCCTTCAGACGAGGGTCAGATGGATGAAGGCCAGTTTTCCTCAGGGCCTGCAAACAGAAGTGGTCTTTAGATATGCTCTCTGGTCTTATCCACAGTGTTGTGATAAAAATAACTGAAGCAACCAACTCACTACTTTAAATATTGAATGTCTGAGAGATGTATTGAGTCATTGTTTAACCTCTCAAGCATTTCTTGACAGTGGCTGTTTCTTCAGCTCTTCGGCTACTTACTGAGGTAAAGTATGAGATGGGGACTTGCTCTTTCCCCTCTGTGATGGTGTAGAAAAGCATGTCCTCCACTCGAGAGCTGGGGGGCTTTGAATGCACATTCCTGGTGAAATGAAAAGAAAACTCTTGAAGATGAAATGATCATTCCTACAAATTACATATGAAGTCATTTATGCACAACTATTTTCAGATAAATAGCTTTCGTAACCAGCTTTAAGATATTTCAGATACATTTTCAAATACGTTAATATGGAAAACATACTTTATATACAAATGATCTCTTTGAAAGGTGTGGTTGCAATTAGTTTGTGAGATGTTCTGGGGCTTGTTTTGGTTCATCAAGACCAGAGGTGAGTGTGTTCACTGGGAAAAGGGAGCCTCATTTATGCTTATGGCTGCACAGACCTAGGTGCTGATTAATAGACTGCATAGACAAAGTACTTTCTGACTTTACGCTTATTAAGTCTCAAGTTACCACCACTGAAGTACACATTCCTGCGTATTCACTCTATTCTATCTTATATTCATTCATATTACCAACTAGGTTTAATGTTCTGTCTTCTCTGCATTTTGCAAGGTGCTGTACAAATAAAGTTGTTATTATTGTTATTATTATTTGGAGCTCTAAATGTCATGTTGCTTTAAAAAAAACACCTCAAACCCAGTGCTGAATGCCAGATCTCATTTATAGCTTGACACTTCAGCTGATATTATCACCTTAGTAACACTAACTGTAATATGTAATTCAATTCATCCATTAAACTTCTCTGCGTATCTACTCTGTGTTCATATACAGTACAGCTCATTATAACTACTAAGTAGGCCAATGTAATGCACACATGTGTCTGTGAGCATATTTTGAATAATAACCAAACTCTTTTGTGCAATAAGTGGATAAGAACCCACAGCAGCAGCAGCAGCAGCATGGAGGTGTTTGTTTATCACTCAAAAACACTTACTTTTTCGGATGGGAATGATTCAAGTGTGTGGACGGTCGTCGCTGAGTCGCGGTTGTTGATTTTGTGTTGAGGCAACATGCTGGCTGGATGATGAAAACCTTCTTCGCCGCATCTATACTTTTGACGATAAGCTGGGCAGAGCTGGTTGGACGCAGCGCTCTCAGGCAGTGCATGGCGACTGTGTTTCTCTTGGCGGTGAAGATTACAGTAGATAACGGTGGCAGCTTTTTGTTTTTGTTTAGGTGTTTCCGAGCAGCTCCTGCGAGGTCACTGACTTTCACGTATAAAGTTTTGTTGCGTTCAGGTGTCGTCGGAAGTACCTGCCCTTTTTCTTGTCATGAGCAAACAAGTATTGGCCTGCTGCGTAGGCAATATGTAAAAGTGTTGTATTTCATGCCTATGACTCATATTGTTTAGAAAGATAAGTTTCAGAAAGTGTGGCTTGACATGATAAAATGCATATGATATCAAAGTTATACAGCCACTGCAGTATGGCAGATATTTAATATTGCTTAACATTAATAAACAGGTTTAAGATAAAAGAGGATTTTCCGAGGTGCACTTGAAAGCAACAGAGTGTCTGTAATATATCACCGGCAAACTACTTTCTGTTGCAGCTGTCACTTGACTGAAAGATACAGTGGCCAATGAGAGGCGAGGAATTTATTTTGGACACACATCTGTTGTGAGAATGAAGTGTGTAAACTAGTTTTGATAATATTAGTATTTTGCTACCACAGAACTTTGAATTAATAACAAAAAAACAAAAAAATAGGCCCCTAGTATTGTATCTGAATAAACTTGATATGCTATGATGAACTCAAAAGAACCTCACACCTGTCACCAACTCCTCAGAGGTATTTAAGTCTGTGGGAGTCTTTGACCTCTTGTATAACAACACGTGTCCAGCCAACTAACTTCTCAAGTTTATGGTGGTCACTACCAGTTGAACCTGGTCAGTACACATTTATATCTAATAGTATATGCACAGTTAATCCCCACAAAATATGTTAATATTGACAAATATTAGGATTAAGGATAAAAATAAGTAGGCATAATACTTACTATACTATACTATAAATGTATCAGCCAGAATAAACTAGACTTTTTTGTTTAAATTGTACCATTTACCATGCTGCGTAATGGTGATCACAACATGCTTTCTTGTGTGTAGCTTCACAACCCACGACTTATGTGAATTTATAGCACCACCTGGTGAAATTTCCACTCAAAGGTTTCAGGCTGTGGAATATAAACTAGTGTTACTTATAAACAGGCAGACGGAGCCAAATGCTTGTGAAGCATAAATGTATGCTTATTCAAGTGTTTCTCATGAGTTCCAATGTGAGTCTCTGAATGAGAAAAACAACAAACGTCTTAAATAATTACAGTCATGCCACTACAGTATACATAATGCTCTTAAAGATTTATAAAATGCTTGACTTTCACAAAAAATGCAGGAAAAATGCAGATGTTTGTTAGACCTGCATGACAGTTTGGCTTTATGCAGTATGCATTGACGAGGTTTCATAAACCTCTCACATAAAAATCACCAAAACATGACACCACTTAGTTTTCATATGTGCATCTTTGTGGGCTGCTTTCTAGACAATTTTATGTCCAAAACCCTTTCAGATATTTCTTTTATTTGTGTTGACAGTAAGCTGCCATTGCATTCTGGGAAACACATTCTTGATAGTAAAATCCTGTTTATTTTGCCTCTTATGGATAACAGTAATACACCATATGAAGGGACACAAATAACAGTGTCAAAAGGCACAGCATAGTGTTCAACAAAACATTAATTAAAAAGTATATCATACAGTTCAGTTTCATTATTTTCTTTCACATTGTCTAAATGTCTCAACCAGACAAATACATGGTAGATTATGCACATATAAATATCAGTAACGGCGACATCAGATCATTGCATGGTCAGTGTAGATAAGGAATATGGTATTTTAAAAGGCAAAAGATCATTTTTCAGAAGTCAACCTCGTCACTGCATCAAAACAACACAAACTGGCATGAAAAGGCTGATAACTTTGAAGGCTTTTCTTCCAAGTCACCATGAGTTACACACTCTTTGAGGGACGTGGCAGCACAAGCTTCAGCCCAATATCAACGACCCAGGAAGGCATGTAAGAGAGGGGGATCCAGATAAGCTTGGCATCCCAGCCGGCGCTGTATCTGGTGCGTGGGTATGCAGAAGTGAGAGCGTGCTCCATGCAGCTGGTCACCTTGGTGAGGTCAGTGTCGCAGATAGCATTCATAATTAAACGCTGGACTTTGATGTCTGAAAAAGAGAATCAATGAACAGATATTGTGTAGATAAAATATTTGAACTTAATTGAATAAAATCCTGAGTTGTTCATTTCAGGAAAAAAACATTAACAACAAATAATGCATTAGATATACACAACTGGCATTAATTGGTAAATATCTGACTTATGGAAAAACTGGCAAAAAATCACATTTCTTTTTCATTCATACTCATACTATTATTTAAAAACTCCAACTAATATAAATGTGTTCAACACTATACAGTATTAAACAAATGCAATATGCTTTGTGGCACATTTCAACTGTTTCACTATAAAGAGGTTTAATCATCTGAACTACTTACACTTATCGAGGTACTTGTCTCCATAGGAGGCTTGTACTTCAGGGCTGAGCTGGTTCCACAAGCGATGTAGCTCCCTTTCGAGGGGTTCGAGACTGGTCACTGCAGTCTTGAAAAATCCTGGCTCAATGATGCACACGTTGATTCCAAAGTAGTTTATGTCTCTCCTGAAAACAGAAATATACCATGTAGACTAGCATTGCATGTTAAATATTAGCTCATGACAGAAAAAGTAAGGTTCAGCTAAAATCTTAGTTTGAGCACTTAAAAGAAGATATTTGTGTTTGAAAAGAAGCACAGCTAATATGAGTCTTTGAAAAGCAGTGAGGAATAGATATTTTCTATAACAGTGTTTTCCCCATCAGCAAGTCAAATCTCTCTCATGGGACAATGAAGATTATAACTTGAGCAACTGTTTCTCCTTATAATCAGAACAAAGGTGAAGAAACAAATCACTGGGTTTAGAAGAGATTTTCTTTGGATTGAATAAAACACAGTAGTACACAGATTGTCACATTATGCTATTATCTCATGTTGATGGAGGCCTTACCTGAGGCAGTCAGAAAAAGACTCCACTGCAAACTTGGAGATGCAGTATCCACCACCATTTGCGGCCACCCTGCCCAACACTGATGCTACGTTCACAATACGGCCTCGAGCCTTTTTGATGAGGGGCAGGAATGTCAT
The DNA here is from genome assembly GCF_027409825.1 of Scomber japonicus. Taxonomy (NCBI): domain Eukaryota; kingdom Metazoa; phylum Chordata; class Actinopteri; order Scombriformes; family Scombridae; genus Scomber; species Scomber japonicus. Next base: position 26,065,707 of record NC_070580.1, on the reverse strand, counting down.
CGTCATGGCAATCACTCCATTCATGTTGACTTTGAGTGTGCTATGAAAATCCTCTACTTTCATCCACTCTGAAGGACCCATGGGCAATGAACGTCCAGCATTATTCACAATACCCCAAAGTCCTAAAAAAGGAAATTACAGACAAAAGAGATATTTTATGATATATGTAGTACTGCCTTCTGAAAGTGGGTCATCTTATATTTAACTAATCATCTCACACCTTTTTCACCAACTTCCTTCTTAGCCCACTCCATGGCTTTTTGGATGCTGTCCTGACTGGTCACATCTAGCAGGACAGTCTTCAAATGGGGCCCTGCCACTCTTTTCAGATCATCAGCTCCCTTTTCTGTGAGACAGCCAGCCAACACGCGGAAACCTTTACGGTCCAGCTTCTTACACAGCAGGTTTCCAAACCCTGTGTCACAGCCCGTCACAAATACATACTTTGAAGTGACATCCTCAATCTCCATGCTGTCTCTGTACAGCCAAATAATAATCCACAACACCACAAAGGTAGCGGCAATGCACAACCACGCATTCTCCCTGTAAGAGAAGAGAGCAAAGAAGTTTTGACAAGATTTTCAGAGGATATTCTAGATGTGTAAGCTGGAGGGTCAAAGGTTAGGCTACAGCTGCCAAATTAATGTCCAGAATGTAGTGAAGCATTGATATTTCTTACCCTAAAAGGTCGTAGACAACCTGCATATCCATGCTGCTTCCAGGATTAAAAGATTTTTGGTCACCTGGAGGACTTAATGCTTGCTGAAAAAACATGTTGAGCAAATGTTACTAGGTACTGACATGGCAAAGTGCCAAATCCGATTTTAAGGAATGTAATGGAAAGTAAAAATGCACTTAGATCAGAAATCCCCATAAACAAACCCCCAAATGATAACTTAATATTGTAGGGCTTTATTTAAGCATGGAGCTGGTTTATTGAACCTTTTTGATACACAATGAATTTCTTCATTGAGGTCATTACTGGACAAGGTATTTGTAATACATATCTGCTCCAGGCACATGAGAAATCTTTGGATAATACTCTTAGAGAAGAAAGAAAGCCAAGGAGTGAGAGGCGCATTGTTTTGAAGCATAAATTTAATGCCCGTGACAGAGCTGCTTAAGCCGCTCATTGCTGAAAACCAATTAGTTTTCAGATCTCTTGGTAAAAAAAACACCCCAAAAAATACTTTGGTTAGTTACCCATGATATCAAAACTGAACGCATGTAATTAGATACAGTATCGGTACTGCTGTTGTTGTCATCAGAACTTTAATTAAAACACATATTAAACACTATTCAATTATAAGTCCGGTTAAGAAGATTCAATTTAGTTTGACAATATATATCTATACATCCTGACAATACCTTAATAACTTGCATAAATTAATATAAAACTAATGAAATAAAAACCTAACATACTATTCATTGTAAGTTGCTGTTACTTGTGATTATATTCACAGCAGGAAATCAGTGGATAAATAACAACATGAGCACACATGAAACAGAAAGTAATTTGTAATAATTTAGTGGTGAGAGAGATGTCTACAAAAAAACTGTACTACCCTACCTTTTCCTCTTTTAGAGAGGTGATGGATCTCCACAAGTTATCCGTTTTCTTTCCTTTCCCTTTCTGGTTATTCCCCTGTATTAACTCAGAGACGCCGGTCAGAGAGAGGCTTTATCCTTGTGGTTTATCCCTTAAGACAAGTCCGCAATTGGTAATCCCCAATCCGTAACCATTTGTTTTGTGCATGTGCATGTGTGTGTGTGTTGAAGAAAAAAAAAAAGTGATGGGAATTACAAAACGCAGAGAATTTTCTGTACAATATGAGCACAAAAAAGTTTTTTAGATAAGAGTATGTCTCACAGTTCTCACGGTACATTACTTTCATATTAGATCAGGTTCTTTCAAGAGACCTTGCCTTTACATTTTGAGAACAAGACAGTTCTCAAGGTATACAAGCATAAGTACTTTATGATTTCAGATTTAAATACTTGTTATACGAACACATTTATAATAATCCCATACATTTAAATCCCTGTTTATAATCTCAATGGCTCATTCAGTTTGCTGAGCTGTTATATCATTTTTTAAGCTTAAGAAGTACTAACAATATATGCTATACTGTGTACTCTACAGTGTGGCTGTCTATATGTATTAGTGATGAGATTAATCAGTTTATACTGCAGAGATGCAGAATGTAAACAAAGTGGCCATTGTGCTGAAAATCTGTGAAAGTAGCTGATCAATGCATTTTTTCAACAAAGAAATGTATTGTGTATTAAAATGACTTGTTGAGCAATATCTTTTTGCTTTAAGTTTGCTCTATGTACATTTCTGTCAAACTGTTGTTTTAGATAAAGACATATTTCAGCACAGTGTCACACTTTTTTCAGAAACACACGTGATGTGAAAACTGAAGGATCAAGTCTGTTACCAAATGGTTCTTGACACTGGTTTTCTATTCCAATAGAGTGCTTTAAAGACCAACGCTATGACCAACGTGAGTGATCTCAACAGCCACGTGCATCGTGACATAACTTTCTTTCACGTCACACATTCCCTAAATTGTCCAATCTTACAAGGCAAATATTTATCCACTTATTGTATTTAGCAGTTTACCAGTAGTTTAGTTGCAAAATCCAATTTGAAGACCTCGAATGCCCAACATAATTCTGCCTTCAGCTTTTATAACAACTTTTATTAAAGCCAAAAATGTATCCTTGACCCAGAAGTCCTTTACAACTAACAAAGTTTCCTTAGTATCAAACCTTTGTTAATGACATTATTGGTTTAGGTATACATTTTATAGCTTTTACATTAGGTGTATTTAGTGACTGACACCTAATGTTATTCGTATATTACATGTGATATATGAATAACAATGTATATATGTATATTAATTGATATGTATACCACTTTGTGTTGTCCTTTCTCATTTATTTCTATATAAAAGTATTTTGAGATTGTGATGGTGATTATATTTTCACTTACACTTGACTATGACATTAACTTCATTTGGCCAAGAACACACACCGGTGCATTTTTGAAACTTTATTAAAAATAATGTTCAATCATCAAATGATAAACTTCAAGTTAAGTTGTCTGATGAAAACAGAACAGTTCCCATTGTACATAAACACATAATATGTACACAATAACATACACGATTCAAATATGAGGAGCTGAAAAGAAAATATTACAGACACAGAGTGTCAAAATTTGTCTGCTTTAAACCTTTTACAAGCACCCCCCCCCCATAACACCTTTACAAACCTACACTTGCCACTTGCTCTGCTTTCTTTAAATTTGAATAGCTGGAAACGTATCACCTATTGTCAAAATTGTATTTATTATGATGGAGACATCCTCACTACCATACAGATGTTAAACCCATTTAGTTTAATTCAATACAAAAGCTTTATCATTAATATCATCATCATACTCCAGCATCATGTGGTTGCTAGGGTTACTATTTTTGCTAACAACAAGCAAGACTCTTAATTGTCCAATGCAATAGACTTTCTGTATTCCTCTGAACAATGAAACCATCGGCATTCGCACGCAGACATACAAAGTCATTATTGACATTGAGGTTTTGCATTTTTAAAAAGGTCAACTGGACCAGATTCCTGTTACATTCTGTTATATTCCAGTGTATTTAGTTTCAACTTTAAACTTCTCACGTGAAGTTTATGAGGAAGCAGACTGAAGCTGACCCTTGTGTACGTACTCCAGAGCTGTGGAGATGGTCCTCATGTCCATCTCAATACTGCGGGCCCAGTTCTCCACATCCCCAATTTCCTATTCAAAAGGGAGACAACCGTCAAATTTACAACCATTTACAACTACAGTTAAACTAGTTGAAATTGTATACTAGAGAAAATTAGACACATTCTGTATCTGTGATTCAGGAGCTGTTATGAAATTCTCCGGTGTCATGTTAATGTGTGAACTCTGTAGCAGCAAGACGCAACGCTCTCTGAAGCAGTTAACGTTAACATGACTATAATAGGGAAATAATAATTAATCTGGGGACAGGATCATTGTGAATGATCTCCAGCTACCCTGTATATTCAATGTAACAATTTATTAATCAATAGAAAATGTACATTACTAGGGCTAGGTCCGGATTGACTTGCCATATGGGCCGGATGCCAATTGAGGTCTGGATTTGGGATGCGCTGATCTAACCTAACATAAGTAGCAGCAGCAAGCAAGCTTTAGACATTTCCAGGTACCGTATCATCCTGAGAAGATGATGTAAGCTGGATAACTGTAGTGGGGGTGGAAACTCATTGATAAATTGCTTTCACCACCTATTCCGCTCAGATGTGAGTGACCTAATCTGCTTTTATTAAACCTGTCGAGGCGATTGTCAGTTTAGACTGCAATGAGTCACTCATGTTTGCAAGAAGACCATTTCTGTGGTATTGGTTTCATTTGAACATGGTGAACAGTGGGATAAGACAGGAGATATGATAAATAAATATGTATTATGGCATATTTCTGATATGAACACACATTTTTCATCATAAAAGCAACGACACCCCAAGAGATATAAAATATACAAAAGTTAAACTCACTTTAAAGTTTATATGAAGCGGACTACATAATAGAAATACTTGTTTATGGATTAAATACATAGTTTTTCCTTCAAGTCCTCACTTGTGAATACAGTGCATCCTACCTTTAGGGCCTGATTGAACCCCTCCACCATACTGATCCACTGAGCAGTTTGTTTGGAGAACTGGCTCGCCTGCACCTGAAGAGTTTTGACCTCATGGTCGAGCTTACGTTGGTTTATGTATGCTTGGGCAACTCTGGAGTAAAACAGGAAACAAAAGGGAGGTTGTACAGTACAGTATTTACATCAAAATGAAATGATACATAGCATGTGAGTGATTTTGAACTTGATAATCTAAAATCTAACTGTTTCTATTTATAACATAAACACTTATATTCAAACTAGACTAAGTCTTATCAAGTTATTGAGGGATTTTCGTCATAATCTTTTTCATAAAGGAGCAGCTCAACAATAGTCATTGCATCCCACTCTTGCTCTTTAAGCTGATTGTCTTGGTTTTATCTCGACTTTCACAATGTTAACAATCTTAACATACTATGTGAAGTTGTGTCACACATTGGGCGAATGCTGCCGTGCCAGGGAAGCACTGTTTGGACTTTACTGGCTCAGAATGAGGGCTGGCACTGGAAAAAAAATACAGGATATATAGCTCATATAGTTCAACCCTACCCAATTAGTTTGACCTAAGGGACCAACCTTATAGGGCTTTAATTAGTGCTGATGCAAATTACCCAAAAGATTATAAAATAATCATCAATGTCGGCAATAAATTAACTGATTTTAAAGTTATCGAGAGGAGCCAGATGAGGTGGCTCGGGCATCTAATTAGGATGCCTCCTGGACGCCTCCCTGGTGAGGTGTTCAGGGCACATCCCACCGGTAGGAGACCGCGGGGAAGACCCAGGACACGCTGGAGAGACTATGTCTTTCGGCTGGCCTGGGAACGCCTCGGGATCCCCCGGGAAGAGCTGGACGAAGTGGCTGGGGAGAGGGAAGTCTGGGCTTCCCTGCTTAGGCTGCTGCCCCCGCAACCTGACCCCGGATAAGCGGAAGAGGACGGTAACGGTAACGGATTTTAAATATTCTCTCCACATCCAGTTTCTTAAATGAGTGTTTTTGCTGCTTTTCACTGTGTTATATGTTGTATTTTTAATTTGCATTGAAGACAAAACAAGCATTTTGAAAAACATCACCTTCTGCAAGGTTCTGATATCTAATTGAATGACACTGCATTCTCCCTCAGGGCAGAAATCACCCAGAGCTGGGCTGTCATTGACAGGCTCTAGTGACTGGTGTTTTTCTTCAATTTGAGGTCCGCCTTATGCTTGCCATGATGATCTCCAGACTGTGGCTGTTACTAACGGACATGTGCTTCCCTACCTACAGGAATTAATCACACCACCTGCACACTTGAATCTGCCAGCAGCCTGGCACTGGTAAGCTCCCCACTATGCGGGGGTCGAGCTGCACCAGGCTTGTGGAATATCCTTCCTAACCATCTGAGGGCAGCAGAGACCTTTGACTCTTGTATATGACTTTAACGCTGTAGCACCATGAAAATCTGAAAATCACTATAGCCTACATGACACATGCAGAACACATTAAATGCATTATTATAACTTGAGTAGACGGATTAATCAGTGATGTAAATGATAGCTAGTCACAGCCCTATTTATGGACGCTGAATATCATGAATAAGTTATTGCAGGTATTTCACAGCTGTAGTTCAATATAGCTGAACGTGTGTTGGCTTGGTTGGTGGAGTTGGTAGCACATAGAAAGGATGAAATGATTTATGACAGTTTAGTGCAGTATTTGTTCTGGTACATGGACACTTTATCCCCCTGACTTAGTGTGGAGACCAGGGGATCAACACATCCCATGTCCAGACCCTCAGCTAGAGTAATGAGTGTGACTTTCATACCCAACATTGAGGTGGTCCACCAGGGCTTCTGTCAGACACGTGGCTGCAGTAATAGCTTCACGCCTGCGTTTCTCTGCACAATAAATCAACACAGATAAAAACAAACGATCAAATACTCGTGTTCGGTTTTGTTTTTAGCATCAGTTAGCACAACGGCTAACCAGTCAGGTAACTCCTCTCACCCTGCAGGTCCTTCCGCTCGCTTTGCTTCGCCTGGTGCTCCTTCAATAAACGAGACAACATCTTTCTTCACTGCTCACTAGGAATAATGTGCGAATGTTTTTTTCTCATTTAATCTAGCTGACCAAACATGAGCAGACAGGAAGGTTGGAGATGCTACCAGCTGACTAGCACACAGCCGCATGTCACGGGACTACAGGAGTGGGCGTGACCGTGATGGCGGAGGCTGCCATTTATCATTAGTTTTAATATGATTATGATTGTTTTATATTACATTTTATCACCAACTATGTAAGAAGCACAAAAGCTATTGTCCAGCACGGTAATAAAAACAATGCACATTTTAAAGTCATGCAAACGCTCTTGTTTCATAATTTAATCATGAAAATGTGTTTTTATTGTGACGTCAAGATCATTTTACGTCATGGCCGGTTTAGCCTTCAAAATAAAATTGCGACTATAAAAAAAACAGCTATATATAAAACTAAGATTAACTAGGTAAATTTACTTAACTGCTGTCCTTGAGTTCAATTTTGAGGTAATTTTACTTAATTTGAGTATTTTACTTTTATGCCAATTCATACTTCCACTACATTTCAGAGGGGGAATACTATACTTTGTTTGTTCTACTACAGTTAGCCTATTTGACAGCTTTACAGTATGTGCTGTTTACTTTATAGATAATACAACAATATTTTGAAATACAACACATAAGTACATAAGTTAAGGATTCATATATATATATATTCATATATTTAATCAAATATTGATGCTTTTTTATGTTCACATTGAACAGGATTAGCTTTCATAATCTCATTGTATAGTGATACAATGTGTAAAATAAGAAGAAAGGCTTTCTATTCTTTTCTATTACAATTACTACTACTGTACAACAACAGCTACTATGGCTTGTACTAGACCACAATGACTACTAATGCTGATAGTCATATTAAAGATAACAATATACTACTGCCTACAAAAAAAATATTTTAAGCACATTTACATCCTGAGCACAGAGGTCTATTTGTACTCAAATTATATCTAGAGTCCTGCCTTTGTTTGTGGAAACTGAACACATCACTCTCATTCAGTCCCAGAAGAGGACAGAGAGTGTCACTCATGCTACTTGGATGAGGTTTTGAATAAATGCATTTTATATTCTACTGTCCATTTATCATGGCTGTTATGAACTGTTGTATCTGTGTAAACTATGCAGTCTATGGTAAACATTTATATGAAGCCTAAACCTGGCAATACATTTCACCCTTACAAAAACAATTCCCTGATCTGTACAACTTGCATATTTTCGACAGCAGTGGTTCTCAAACTCTGCAATTGACTGGCGACTTGTCTCACCCAATGATTGCTGGGTTTGGCTCCAGCCCAATTTTTGGTATCTAAATAAAAAACAAAAAGCTATACTGTACAGATAGAGTTTTATTACTGTTTATTATTAGTTCTTTGTTTTAATACCCCTCCTCACACTTCTGGTTTTACCATAGACTGTATATACCCACTATTTTTTTTTACATCTTTATCCTACCTCTGGTGTTTCCACACAGCAGATTCACAAGAGTCATAGCGTTTCCTGTTTTTATTGAGTATGTTTTTGCATTGTTTGTTGTTTATTGTGTTTTTTTTGTGTGCTTGTTTATTTGTTTTTTAACATGTAAAGCACGCCGTGTTACATTATCCTATATGAAAAGTGCTTTTTAAATTTGTATTTAACTTTTATTGTGAAAACTAGGCACCGGAAAAGCTGGTATCGTCCTGGCTAGCTAGCGGAACAGCAGTGTGTGCTGATGGCAGGCACCAAGCTGTCAACAATCTAGGAAAGTAAAGTCTGTGTGACCCTTCATCGTCTGCCTCCGTCAGGTAGGAACGATAAAGACATTTACTGAACCAGAAGTGTCAGGTTTACTCCATTGAACGTTCGGCTCAGTTCCGGGAGCCGGCTGCCGTTAGCATTACTAATGTTAGTGAATGCAATGGTTAGCTCTTAGCTTTGGTTCAGGACGTCGGAGAGCAAAGTTGGTCCAGGTTGCCCAGGACTTTAACATGTCCTGTTTTAATTCACTAAATATCTACATCAAAGCCAACAGGCCATCTTTATAATGTCACTTCTGAAACGTTAAATGTATATATAAATATATAAAACAATGCTAGTGTTTTAGCTCCTGGTGGCTAACCCTCCTGCTAGCCTCACAGTTCACGTTAAAGCTGGTAAGGGACGTTTCCTTTGGCCTCGTTTATAATTTCATGTTATATTTATTACATGAATTATCATCTGATTCTGTCAATATATGTCTCCTATGTGAACGTTTCCCTGCTGTCCACTGTTTATATGATCTTGTCGCTCTGTCAGAGGACGGTGAAAGATTAGCACGGCAGGTTTAGTGAGACTCATTTAGCCGAGTTAAGGTTGGGATTTACTGTTATAGAAGTGACTAAGTTAAATTAGTTTCTTGAAATAGCCAAGATCACATCAATAATGTTTATTTGGCGGCAATGTATGTAATTGACAACCATAGTGATCTTAACTGTATTGTTTTTGGTATGACAGACTTGGACAGTGCTGTATGTAAAACACGTGCTGGGCAGTAGATACAATGTCCTTATAGTGGGATTATATATTATAATATACTACTACTCCTACTGTTACTACTACTAATAATAATATCTTTATTATACCTGTCATACAATAAATGCACCTCCAAGTGCTTTACAAACAAAAATAAACATACACAAAGTGCTTCACACTAAAAGGAGCATAGAGCAATGTTAAAAACAAAACCAAAACTAAAGAAAAAGGGAAAAAAAATAAAAGCATAAATATAATATAAGATGGAATATAAGAATAAAAATGATTTTTAAAATAGTATATAGTAAAAGTAGCAAAAAAATTGAATAAAAACAATTCAAAAATCGAGTAAAAATACATCTATTAAATTAAGTGCAGTAGTGACTGATAGAAAAGCTAAACTGAAGTTTTTAGCTTTAACTTGAGTGAACTGGCTTCCCTGATATATCGGTAGTTTGTGCCATAGTTTTGGGGTTAATGATGTTGAAGTGTAGGCTCAATTTATTTATCCATGAAGCAAAGTCAGCTGAAAATTTTAGATTTTATTCTGTTGGTTTATGAAGATACAAGATTGTCCTTTTGTTAAATATTGTTGAATAATTAGAGACTGATTTAAATGTAATCTCCATGTGTGCTTTTGTATGTAAAGACAGTCTATATCTTACACTGACTGTAGAAACCTGGTGGACTAATCTAGGTCTAAACTCATTGGGGTGAACAAAGATGTTTTCTTAAGCCTGTAGAATATGATGTGTATTTAATTTAAAATGATATTTTGACACTTATTTCATAGATATTGCACTTCCTGTGATTTGAAAATTGCAGCAGGCCATATTTCAGTTTTGATACAGTTTCAATGAATTGTTCAGCTTGATCCTAATCATTCATTAAGTGGGTTACCTACATAGAGTATTCCTGTGTTTACGTCTCATGTCATTGGTTGCAGGTGTTGAACGTCCTTTTGGTGTAGCTGCACAAGGCTGCAGTGTTATGGATGAACCATGAAGGCCCAATTGCAAGTCACTGGTAAGTTACTTCAGCTGTCATTGAAAGAAACTGATGAATGGACTATTTACTAGTACTGGGTTTTAATGGGTCTAGTTCTCGTTTTAAAACCAGTATCAATCCAAGTACCCTTTAAGTGATACCGATACCAACTGAGTCCTTCATTAGATATCCATCATGTGAATAGAAGCATTCAATTGCATAAAATGCCGGCCCTCCTCCACATCTAAATTATTTGATTTTTACACAAATGCATTTTGAAAGTTTTCAAATTATTAACACTTTCAGACAATCACGTGTCGCAATAAATCAAATAATGTTTATGTTGATTGGCTGTGAGCAAGTCCATACAAATAGTCATATTTTCTAGCTCCGGGTGAAAAAAGGATCGACTGCAGGTATCATTTGATGGGAGATATTTTGATACTACTTAGTATAGATTTATTTTGGTCGATACCTTAAAGGTATTGAGTATCGATATCCAGCCCTACCACTGACCATTTGGTTGTTGCATTGTAATGTTCAGTGTTTTATGACAAAGATCTGTCAGTGACTTGTTGTACTTAGCATTGGGAGGTGTGCTATGTATACTGTATGATAATGGTATAAACAACGGTCCCATCTTCACCCAGTTGTAACCACTGATGACTTCTGATTAAACCCACTGAGAGTTACACTACCTTCAGGGTCACCTCATTTGTGCTTTGCAGTGCTTTCAGCCAAGCTGAAGGAAAACAAAAAGAACTGGTTTGGTCCAAGTCCATATGTGGAGGTCGCTGTGGACGGCCAGTCAAAGAGAACTGAGAAATGCAACAACACGCACAGTCCCAAATGGAAGCAGGCTGTCACTGTGTAAGTATGGGTGTTACCGTTTGTCACAGGAGAGGAAACAGTAAGCAAGCAAATACTGAAGCTGATAAACATGCAAATGGATAATAGAAATATTATCAACTCAATAGAAAGCTACATTTAGTCTACATACAGTATTGTAGGTGGTAACATTATATTTATATAGGTCATTCAGCTTTGAATTTGGCGATTCAACAAAGACAGACTAAATACGTTAAGGAAATATTTGATGTATCAAAACAAAAATAATGGGGGAGCTCTCACTATTCTTGCACCCAACACCTACTGTTTTACCATTGTTATGTGTTTGCACCATCAAAACAGGGCCCAGTGGGTTCAATTTAGCAACTGTTTAGTGACACTAATGACCAACCTCAGTGCTATTCCTTAATTAAGCCTTGTTGCATAAATAATAAGAGCACTGTATTTCACATGTATTAATAGTATCAAACCTGAAAATATGTATTTATTTTCCACCTTGGAGCCCAGAATTCTTTTTGCAGTCTTACCAAAAAGGTATTCAACTAAAGTCAACCATGAAAAAAAAGCAAATAAACCCTCACATTTGAAGCAGTAACCAGGATAGAGTTAGGAATGTATTCTTTGTGAGTGAAGTTAATGATTAATTGAACACCAAAATTGGCATTGATGTATTTCCCACTGATCTGTTTACTGATTTATCCTGGTGTGTTGTTTTCTCCGCTGTTTGCTGACACAACATGTTAACAATTCCTTGCTTCTCTACAGGATCGTGACTCCTGTCAGCAAGCTGATCTTTCGTGTTTGGAGCCACCAGACGCTCAAGGCAGACATCCTACTGGGAATGGCCACACTGGAGCTCAGTGAGACCCTTAAGGCTAATGACCTGAAATGTGAGTCCACACTACCTTTATTCTCCTATGGACTTATCTTTGTGGGAACTTGTTATAGCACAGTAGTCTTTCGGTGGTGTTTGCTTATACTGTTATTTGCCATTTTAGTCCCAAATATGAAAAAGAAAGCTATCCAAAGAAGAGCATGGTATTAATATCTCCTGGCTCAGACAGTTGATTCCCACAGAATACTCTGAAATATTTAGGCGAAAAAAAAAACCTCCCCTGGATGGCTTGTTTATTTCAGGATAATCAGTCCTTGTAATTTCACTGTCAGTATTAATTTAATGTCTGTGTCTATCAGCAGCATATTGTATTTGGCAGATGTTGTGTAAAGTGTAGACACTGTACACACTTGTTATGTAAGAGTGGATATGTGCTGGTGTTTGTTATGGGAATGTTTTATTGGCCTCTGATAAGATTAACAACCAACATGCACACTACTGACTAGTTTTCCATTTCCCTGGGATGCAGGTCTTACTAAGGCTCATGACCTGTGCTTGCTGTGTGTTTATAACTCTGTACAAAGGGTCCCCTCAGACCTGGTCAGCGTGTGCAAATCATGTGACATAAAATTCAGGTCCATATTCTGAATTACAGCTGCCTGCTTTTCATTTGCCATCAGAGGACAACATTCAAAACGCCCTGTTGGTGGCCCCTCAGGCCATGTTTCTTACATGTGACTATAGTGGCCTGAGCTGACCGTGTGACTTCCACTGCCATCTTTATAGGCCCCTACTCTCACTAGCAAGTCTAAAACCAGTAACACATGCCTTGGTAATCAGCTGATTGTTAAATACCAGTGAGGGTGACCTACCTAAGGAAAATGTTACTTAATTCTTTATTATTTTTAATATCAGATATCATATTAGGAACGGTAAATACATACAGTGGCAAATTCTACTACCTCGGTGCAGCCTTAGCAATTGTTTTGATGCTGTTGTGATGAGATAAGTTAGTGTTTGTGTGATGGGTTTTGTCAGTGTTGCAAAATTTAAGCACCTGTTTTATCGCGGGGTGGTGATTTTGTTTCTTCCTCAGTGTGTGAGGTGGTGCAGACACTGCAGCTGTCTTCTGACAGAGACTCGCGGGACATTGTAGGTGACCTGTCAGTCTGCCTGGATGGCCTGCAGGTGGACCCAGAAACCTTTGCTGCGGCAGAGAGAAAACAGGGTAAGAAACTATTGCTGAGAATCATTTTAGTTAAAAAAGCACAACACAAATGTAATGTTATTTGGCCTATGATCAGAGCTCTTTCAACGGGCTTGGCTAATATCATAGACTGATTTTAGGTTATCATAGATATTGTGTAATACAGTCAAGGAGTAACAAGAAATTGCCTCACAGGAATGCCAGTTATATGTTTGAGGCAACATAAAACAGTGCCTTCATGTATTTTTCAAGTGTAACATATGCCTCTTAGTCCATATCAAGGACCACATTTAAGAGACCATTACATCGGCGAATACGAATACATTGTTATCAGAGTCAACTAATGATGTCACTATGGGCCAAAAAACACTGTGTTTTTGGCTCTAGTTCTCTTTAATATTGTGGAAATAACAAAGTATAAAGAAAACTCTGTACCACCAACAGCATACTGAATTATTGTACACTTGCTTTCCCGTTCTCTGTCATTCCAGCTTCTGTTCCAAATGGAAAGGCAACACAAAATGGAGACAATGACATAAGGTAATAAACCCTTAATTGTGGGACTCTAAGAGCGTTTTTGGACATATCTTGGGATATTAGTTTGGTTAAATACATAATAAACATTATGTACCTGTAGCGTAACATCACTGTGAATATTCTCATTTTAATCCAAAGGGCCAGCAGAGACATGTCTCCCTCCAGTGACTCAGATGAATGGGTCATTGTACCTAATGGTCACACTGTGAATGGTACAGGTTCTCCTTCCCATTCTCCAGGGGGCTCTACTGCTTCACGTCCTCCCCGACCTGCCCGCCCTCCACCTCCTACACCCCGCAGACCTGCAGCCTCACCAAGTAGGAAAATACAAATGACTTTGAAATCAATATAAGTAGTAACACTCTAACATGGATTCACATATCATTTTTCATACTAGTCAAATATTTCACTGCCATTCTCGCATACCAGAGATTCCTTTCATACACTAAAATGGTATGTGCACTTTCACGTGACTGCAATGAAAACAAACACACCACTGCAAATGCATTTACAAATGTATGCTTTCTCTGTGCCCTTGTCGCTCCTCCACCCCTTCCAGCTTCTTCCAGCAGTTCTTCTCCCAGTGAGCTGAGTGAAGGCCCACCCACAGATGGCTCCTCTCAGGCATCCGCAAGCGGGTGTTCAGATCAGCAGGATGACGCCGGTGCAGGAGCAGCAACAGCAACAGCAACAGCAACAGCAACAGCGAGTTCCTCACAGACAACAAGTGGCCCCAAACCAGCGGCTTCTGCTTCAGCTGCTCCGACCACTGTAGCTCCTCGAATCACACCCATGAGCAACGGTCCCTTGCCACCAGGGTAAAGGGCAATGCACTACACTTTGTTTTTCAGCTCTTTGAAAGTAGTCTCTGCTAAGACACCTATGAAAATACCTTACTGTATAAATGCTTATGTGTGTTATTATTTTTTAATGTTGTCAAGTTGTAGGCATTTTAAAGAGCAGTTGTTTTCAGTGGCAGTATGACTCTGAATCTCTTTACTATGCAGTTGACCTCCAGCTGAATCCAGTTTTCTGCTCACTCATTCGTGTTGTCTTTGCAGGTGGGAGCAAAGGGTAGACCAGAATGGACGCATGTACTATGTGGATCACATTGAGAAAAGAACAACCTGGGAGAGGCCTGACCCTCTGCCTACAGGGTACCAAAACACCTTCATCTTTTATACTATGGATATTAACATGGTTCTTGCTCTGCTCTTTTGGACTGTGTGGTATAATACAATAAAAATGGTCTCAGATTAGAAGAGACATATTTTATCACCACTTTTATAATAACTGTAGAGCTGCACTCTTTTTTAACTGCACTTTATGTTTCTAAATTTAATGTCAGATGTGATTACAGTATAATACTAGGACAAATTTAAATTACCTGTATTTCTGCTTTAAATATGGAAGCCAGGTGAAGTCCTTTGACAGATCAGACATTTGGCCTACATTGTCAACTTAGCACTGCTTTCTTTTTACTCCTGTTTCTGTAGGTGGGAGCGCAGGGTGGACCCAATGGGTAGGGTGTACTATGTCGACCACATGACCCGAACTACTACATGGCAACGCCCCACGCAGGAGTCAGTGCGTAACTATGAGGAGTGGCAGCACCAGCGCAGCCAGTTGCAGGGAGCAATGCAGCAGTTCAACCAGAGGTTCATTTATGGGGTGAGAGATGTCACTGTGTTAACCACTGGTTAGACTGGTTTTATTTACTCGATGTAAAACACAGTTTGAAGATTTGATAAGAATATGTATTAGTTCAGATTAATTTAATGAGAAAGTCAAAATTCAGAGTTAAGAAGTTAATGTAGTGTATTTCTTGAAACATTATGCTTAAAGCAAATATTTCTAGTATCATATGCCACTCTATAATAAGGATGTATTAGTAGCTGACACTTCTCCAAAATGAAGGAATTTGCATGTGAGATCATGCAGAAGCAGAACTTAAATGCCACATGATGATTTTTATGGTCACTTTCTTTTTGTGCGTAACTCACAAAGATGACAAACTGTGTGCCTGAAATATATTTTAGCATTCTCAAAATCAATTTAATCACCTAAAAATCCTCTAAAATAAAATCTATAACCACCGTTATGGTTCCCCAGTAAACAAGCTACTGCTTTAAAATGTCCGTCATGGTCATTTCTTCCTAAATGTAAGCTTTTGACATCTATATTTCTTCTCAGTGTTTCTGTGTCTAATTTGGCCCAATGATGAGTCTTCATGAATCATGATAGCTATTTTAAATTCTTTTTTAGGCCGTATCAGCATGTGTCAAATTCTCTCTTTTCTTCTCAGCTTCAAGACCAGCTCGCAGCGACAGCCAATAAAGAGTTTGACCCGCTGGGACCTTTGCCGCATGGTTGGGGTAAATATCACTGAGCATTAGACATTTAGTTTAGCTGTAATTACTGAAATGTCAAGAATCCATAATAAACAAAAGGAGGACTGGAAATAATATATATATATTTTTTTGTTGTTTTTTTTGTTATGTCAGAGAAGAGAACAGACACCAATGGCAGAGTGTATTTTGTTCATCACCCGACTCGAACGACACAGTGGGAAGACCCCAGGACACAAGGGTGAGTGTGTGTGTGTGTATGTGTGTGTATGTGTGGATAATGATCAACACACTCCACCTAAGTGCAAATTTACGGATGCTGAAACCTCAAAAGCAGAAATCAACAAATCAGAAGCAGGGCAGTATTTATTATGTTCAGTAAGATTTGTTTTGTTGCTGCCATCTCTTTTGAAGATATTGCGCTATACAGCTCAACTTTGCTATGTTTTATCACATTAACACCTAACCCTAACCCTTAGTCAAACCTTTGGAGTATAAATGATTCTGCCATTCAAGTAATATATCCCTAGTTGTAGTTCTGTGTCGTGGCCAGTGAGGGGCAACAATGTGTCAGCAACCCAGCTCCAGTATTTATAAATTTCTTGATGTAGATAATACTTCCTCTCTGCTTCAAGACTTAAGAGGGTTGGACATCTCAATGGCAGTAAAAACATGCAAACATTCAGGGTGGTGTGGAAGCAAAAAATGTTTAATGATTTAAGATAACAACAAGCTTTCTCAAAGGTATCGATTGGATTCAAAAGTCTTGAGACTGTACAGACTAATACAAGATAATTACTTTTAAATGGTTCCTGTGCTGGATCATCAGTAAACTGCAGCTAATGAGGAATTTGTGGGCGCACAAAGGAAAAAGCATCTGACTAAACGATATTTAATGTATTCAGTTAATCATTGTCAAGCAGTTTGGAGGAAGCGCTGTTTTCTTTATCTGAAGTTTTCTTTACCCTTGAATATAGCATCATTCTGTATTCTGCTCAAAAAAAAAAAAAAGGATAGAAACCTTCATTGATAATAAAATAAAGATGGTATTTTGAATCCCTTGGATTATTTTTGAATAAAAATATAATACTGAATATTCAAAGATATACAAAATAGTCTGAAAAAAAAAATATATATCTCAGTCTGACTTCCTGTAAACCTGTTCATATCAAGCAAACCCCAAACTTCAGAACAATCATGTCATATTTGGAGGAATGCAAAAGCATTACATATGTTGTAACTCCTGGTATAATTTTGATGTGATCATAAATACTTAATGCTTCTGTTTGTGTACAACATAATTCCCCAATTCCCCTTGTAATGTGAAGATTGTGGCTAGCTTATTTTTTTTTTAATAAATAGCTTTATGTATTCATGTGTGTTTGTGTTGTTCAGGTTGCTGAATGACAAACCTCTGCCAGAAGGCTGGGAGATGAGGTTCACAGTGGATGGCATTCCCTACTTTGTAGACCACAACAGGCGAACCACAACCTACATCGACCCACGCACAGGGAAATCCTCACTGTAAGTTGTTGGTAAATTGTTTGTGTTGGCTTGCTCCCATTAAATACACAGATGTCATTCAATGTAGAAGAAGAGAAAAGACTTGACATCATCTGACTCCACCTGCTACCATTGTCCATTGTATCATGTCAGATACATAATTTGAATATGCCTAAATGATAGACATAGTGACAGCATAATTGCAGTTGTCAAATCATGGATGTGTATAAGCACTTACATACCTTTCCTGAGTGTGTTTCTTGAGTTGTGAGAAAGTGGTCCTTCTGGTCTTTTCCACAGTGAGAATGGGCCACAGATAACCTATGTCAGGGACTTCAAAGCCAAAGTGCAATACTTCAGGTTCTGGTGTCAAGTAAGTACCACCTCAGCACATTTATGAAAATACTTAATTATCTTCTATTATAAAACTAACAAGGGGAAAATCATCCATCTGCTATTTTACCATGGGCATTTCATATCTATCGGTACTTGACTGTGCAATGATGCAAAGCATTCAAGTCTGTTAATATTTGTATGTTTTGTGTTTCCCCCTCTCAGCAATTGTCAATGCCTCAGCACATTAAGATTACCGTCACCAGGAAAACCTTGTTTGAGGATTCATTCCAACAGGTGATTATGTGCATATACTGTCTTCTTTCTTCGTTTCTAGGACCATCATCACGATAATGGTTGAGATGTGCAATTCTTTTAATTCTTTGTCTGCATTCGAAGATCATGAGCTTCCACCCTCAAGATCTGAGGCGGAGACTGTGGATCATTTTTCCTGGAGAGGAAGGTTTGGACTACGGAGGTGTGGCTAGGTAAATAGTTTCCACTTATAATAATGTTATTGTTTGAACTTATTGAATGACTCCTTCTATAAGGTGTGTTTTGTATGCATTTGTAGCTTTTGGCACCACCTTGCCAAACACAACCTGTTGCAATAATAACAGTGTGCCTAATTCTGAACACTGATCTAAAAGCTTTGGCAAACTACCTCGCTCAACCAGTACGAACACTTCCACTTCATTGTTTATTTTTTTCATGGTTTCTTTTTAGGGAATGGTTCTTCCTGCTTTCTCATGAGGTACTGAACCCCATGTACTGTTTATTTGAGTATGCTGGCAAGGACAACTACTGCTTGCAGATCAACCCCGCCTCCTACATCAACCCTGATCACCTCAAGTACTTCAAGTTCATTGGGCGCTTCATTGCCATGGTACCTGCACTGTTTGCCTACACATGTCTTACTGTGTCCTTTTGAACTGTAAGCAATGCCAAAAAAAGATGGATCATGTCACCTGACAACTTTGTATTTCCATTCTAGGCTTTGTTCCACGGCAAATTCATCGACACAGGTTTCTCCCTGCCCTTCTACAAGCGTATCCTGAATAAACCTCTGGCTCTCAAAGATCTGGAGTCCATAGATCCAGAATTTTACAACTCTCTCATCTGGATCAAGTAGGTCTGGGGATAGTAGACATAATGTGTAACATGGTGGGTGGGTTGCTGAGGGACATGCACATGATATGTTGATGATGGGGTGGGGGGAGTTGCATGAAGTTTAAGTGGGGCCAGAATATTAGTATAATAGTTTTTTTCTCATTATGCACTTAACATAGTTTTGTTTAAACATTTAAATAAAAGGAGATTGATAGCACACATTCTATTATCAATATACAATAACACGACTGGATCAATTTCAATTCTTATTATAGAGCCAAACCACAACAGAAGTTATGTCAAGGCATTTTTCACATAGATCAGGTCTAGAGCTTACTGTTTGATTTAAAGAGACACAATATTCCCCCATGAGCACTTGGCGACAGCAACAAGGAAAAACTCCTCTTTTTAATGGGGAAAAAACCTCAAGCAGAGCCGGGCTCTGGGTGGGCCACCAGCTGACTCGACTGGTTTGTTTGAGAAATAGATAAAATAATTTACAATACTCTTATCCTTGATAGAGATGGAGGAATGGATTATAGTTTTGTGATTGAAACTGTGTTAATGCTAATAATCCTCTCTCTACAGGGACAATAACATAGTGGAGTGCGGTCTGGAGATGTTTTTCTCAGTTGACAAGGAGATCTTGGGTGAGGTCACCACCCACGAGCTGAAACCAGACGGAGGAAACATTCAAGTAACTGAGGAAAACAAGGAGGAATACATCAGGTACTGCTGCATCCTCTGTTGCTTTTTACTAACCGTCCATCTTCATATACCACATTTGTACTTCACTTTTACACCCCACACATTTACTGATGATATCATCCAGGCTGACTTGTAATAGCTGCAGCACCATGGTATATATTACACAACCACAAGTGTACAGCAGTTGGTCATTTTTCTTTCCTCAGTTTGTATGCAGTTATGCAATAATCTTTATATCTCTGTGTCTAGGTTAGTGGCAGAGTGGAGGCTGTCCAGAGGAGTGGAGGAGCAGACTCAGGCGTTCTTTGAGGGCTTCAATGAAGTTCTGCCCCAGCAATATCTTCAGTACTTTGATGCTAAGGAATTAGAGGTATTAAATTAATAAGAATAAGAATAGGAATAGGAAAAGTTCATTTTATAAACAGACTGTGGTTGGTCTTCTCTTGTGAACATCAGATTTCAAAATTGTGTTGATTCTGCTGTGATGTTTTATAGGTCTAGTTTAAAAGAGTGAAAATGTTGCTTCCTTCTTGTGTTTAGGTGATGCTGTGCGGGATGCAAGAGATAGATCTGGTTGACTGGCAGAGGAACACCATCTACAGACATTACGCCCGCAGTAGCAAGCAGATCCTGTGGTTCTGGCAGGTTGGCACATACTCCAGCACACACACTCAGACTGTACTGTTACTATACTTATATGTTCAATTCAATCATGATTAACAGCTGTAAGAGACAAAACACCATTTCCTCTGCGGATTTTAATACGGTTTAATACAACCGAGCAAACTTTGGGACATCAAGAGAATTATACTAATATACTGTTCATGTATAATGGAGTTCAGTGCTGGATTTAATAACAACATAACAAAATGATCTGTTGACAGTTTGTAAAGGAGATGGACAACGAGAAGAGGATGAGACTGCTGCAGTTTGTCACAGGAACTTGTCGTCTTCCTGTGGGTGGCTTCACTGATCTGATGGGTACGCAAAACAGACACACGCTCACACTGTATATCACGTCAGAATGGTTTATTTGATTTCATTGTCTTTATGTTTACTTTTGACAAATACAGGAAGCAACGGGCCCCAAAAGTTCTGCATCGAGAAAGTGGGCAAAGAGAACTGGCTTCCACGAAGCCACACATGGTAAGGTCATTTTTTTCTGCCTCTACACCCAAAAAAACTCCTTCATAAGGTATGACATCAGAATCCTTGTTCAAATTGGTGTAGGATTTAACTTTCATGACCAAGCCCCCTTAGTCATATCTGATTCAGCCTTTTTGCATTCCTTCCTTTATTGTTTGTATTTACTTTGACATTTGAGGTTATGTATTTGCATATGAGAGTGCATTGTTGCTGAACTTCGAGTAATACAGCTGACAGTTTATTTGTTTAATAAATTCTCTCATGCAGCGTCATGTGAAAATGCAGCCTTCAGGGGATAGTTTGGATTTTTGAAGTGGGATTGTTTTAAATATAGCTGTATGTAAGAAATATATTCCAAGTAATCATAAAATGGCCCTGATATGTCACCATACATTAAGGAATCATGTTAATTTCAAACACTGATATCACGGACAGTAGTAGTCCAGCCAGAATATTCGCATTTGTGTGAGAGCAAAGTGTCCTTAAAACTCTGTTGCCGCTTATTAGACCGATCACACCCGCCCCCGGACAGACACCTAGTGTAACCCCCTCCCCTCGGAATGGACCTCCCTGAAATGACTTTCTGCACATTGGGATGTCTGACTGTGGGTCGCCTCCTCACTCCGCATTGTGTATGTTGTGCTCGTCTCGTGCGTGCAGGATCACGTCGAACAACTGGCAACCCGCATGAACGTCAACTCTGGGAGGAGGGGGTGAGGAGTGACAGCTCTCTCCAGTGTTTTGAACGTGGGCTGCAGTACCATTTCTAAATGCTTAGTGTCAGAGTTACATACTTGAACTTTGAGGTCCTGTATTACCTGATTTGGTTCAGCAAACCACAGTTTGGAGAAGCAGACAGGAGTACCGGCACAGAAGCTGAGCAATGTACTGCTGCGGACCGGGCCAGTGGCAAAATGTATTTCACTCATCTAAAAAAGTGGTCTACCAGTTGAATGTTACCAAGCACTTTGTTTCAAGTGAACCAAAAAAAATAGAAAAATGGGGGGTACAGGTTAAATCAAATGTATTTCTGTGAAGAGTCATTTCTTTTCTCTCTTATTTCAAGCTTTAATCGTCTGGACCTCCCTCCTTACAAGAGCTATGAGCAGCTGAAGGAGAAACTCATGTTCGCCATAGAAGAGACGGAGGGCTTTGGGCAGGAGTAACAAGAGCAGGAGCGACAGGATGGGAGGAACGAACCATATCCATGTCAGACAAGAGTGCTTTACAACAGATTCTCTCTGCAGCCAGGAGCTGCCTATGAACTGGTAGATGGACGTACACATTTTTATTTTCTGACACATATTCATATGCAGTAACAGCTGTTCCTGAGCTGTTTTGTCATAAATTTAATTTCTCTCGCAAGAGACCTGTGAATCCTCTTCACCCTGTCACTTCTCACGTATATGATCAGTTCCGCCCTAATCCATCTTATCTCACCCCGCTCAGCCCACTATCAGGCAATGAAGACAGAAGACGCTCCTTTCTCACCATGTCATGTCTGCACTCGCTGTACATTGTGCAAGTGCAGTTTCTACATGTATTCATGTGAATTTCTGCAGAAAATATTTCTTAAGAGCCTCCTCGTCAGGCATATGCACTAGAATAATAATTTCAGAGCAGACCATGTTTGTGCATTTTGACTTAAATTAAAAAGTTCATATCTAAAAGAAATGATAAAAGGCACATACATGGCTTTGACTTTGTCGGACTCAACTTTTTTTTTCTTGAAAGGACGAATGAATGGATTTTTTTTTCTTTTTTTTCTCAGTAAGCTGACTGATTGGACTGACTAGAATCCCGTAGCACATACACATTTTCTTTAATAACTTTGATAAGTGTAATCATGCTAATCGTAATAATAATTTCACTTATTTTGAAAGGTTGATGAATTAACTTTATAATGAGTTCAAACTTTTAACTAGTTTGCACATGTGAGCAGTAAGACAGTTGTGATTGTTCTTGAGAGAAGTTGTATTTTTATGTGCAATAGTTTTGTAGAAAACATTTTTGCCAATAATAGAACCAAACAATGGTTTGTTTGATCATTTTCTAAGAATTTGGTAAGTTTCAACATTTACTATTGATTTAATTCTTCAATATGAAGTAGAGGACATTTGCATATTAGCAGGTGTCATTTGGTGAAACTGGTTTGGGCGTGATTTCATTTGAAAAACCTTGGCTTCCCAAAATGCTGTGTGTGCTATATGTAATATAAGCTTAATTGACCGTGGATGGTCACTCCCTTCTTCAGAAAGGGTGACGCAAAGTATGAAGGATTTTCTTGAGGAGTAATAGTCGTTACTAATGAAGTGGGAGCATCAGAATATATTGCATAATAGAAATAAAAATTGTATAATAATTACCTATTCCCACTGAATGGTAGCCAATTCTCTGCTAGATGTCCAGAGTTAAGTATTATCCTAGATCAATAAGATGCTGAATCTTAACTGTTAAATGTGTTAAGTGACTAATGCAGTTTATGTAAATACTTACAAAGTAGAAACATGTGTTTAATATCTTAATACATATAATTCACCCAGGACCCATTTTAGTTGCAGGAATAAGTTGAGATTTCAGATTTGAAGTGAAGTAATAGCAAGTGGCCCTAGTTTTATAGGGTACTAGATATTCAGATTTGTACAGATATAGTGTAATTCATGTAAGCTCTGCTAACATCAAATTAGTTTAGTTTTAGTATCAGGTGGAGTCTCACTTTAAATGACTATGGAATCAGTCTACAGTACCAAAGTATATTTTTTTAAACCATTTGACTCAAAAAGGACACAGCCACCAAAAATAATTATTTACTTACCTTTAAATTATTACAAATTGGTCACTAGTCAGGTGAACTATATTTTACTCATTATAATCCAAATGAAAACTAAAATCTAAACATAGAAATCCAAAATCTGCCATCACCCAAATTCATCAAAGCGTTAAATATAAAATATATTTTTCTATTGGTTAGAAAACAGGACTGACTGGGTTATTTACAGCAGTTTTAAGGAAGCCTGTTCTTAACCTTTCTCAGATTGTATTCACTCTTTGTCACTGTGGATTTGAAATGTTGTTTAACAGGCCTGTTGGTAACATGGATTTGTATTTGTATCCAGTAATAACTTCAACTGTCTAAACATAGAGCTGTGGAGTACGTTTACTGGCAACATGGTGTAAATTTCTTGGCATAATTGCAGTGTTTGTGTTCTTCTTAATAGCTAAAAAAAAAAAAAATCATAATAATTTGAGAAAGGTCCCAGTAAAATGCAAAAGGATGTATCCTCAAATTTTGCCTTATATTCTCACTTGATACTCAATATTAATATCTATGTTTTTCAGTTTTCTCCCAGTTTCCTTTCATCTCTGGCAGTGATTCAGTACATACACACCTACAAGGTTTTGTCTCTGTGAGTAGCTGCTGTTGTGGACATTTTTGCAGAGATTGTTATAAAGAAAAGTGAACAGTTTACAAATGATACGTGGATGACTTAATGATAGCACCTTGTCACTCCGAAATGGCCGATTTAACCACTTCACTGTTTAATCACTGCTGCGTTCCAGATCATGGAGCAGTTAGATGTATAGAAATATGCAAAGTA
Source organism: Scomber japonicus (assembly GCF_027409825.1). Classification (NCBI taxonomy): domain Eukaryota; kingdom Metazoa; phylum Chordata; class Actinopteri; order Scombriformes; family Scombridae; genus Scomber; species Scomber japonicus. The sequence goes on along the minus strand of NC_070580.1, from coordinate 26,041,268 downwards.
GTGTTTTAGATGTACTGATTGCATTGTAAATCATGTTGATAGTGTAATCACTGTTTTTTGAAGCTCTAACTTTTTTGATAACTGGAAGTCAATGATTGAATACTATTTATTAGTAGGATGGGTTTCATGTAACAATTGACTGGATTGATTGAGAGAAAACAGTAATAAAATGATTCAAACACTGGGCTCCTGCAGGATGCTTGTCAATTGTATTTTTTTTAATCATTGCAAATCTTAACAATATTCAGTAATATGACACTATAACTTTTGCTTGTATATTTCTTCTTATTCAACATATTTAAAAACATGACTTTGTTTGTTGTCCTTATATAAAAAACACAATGAAGGTATTCTTAATATTACGTCAGAGGAAGTAAATGTTACACTACACTGGTTAATATTGATACTACTGTTAATTATTAAATGCATCCTGCTGGATGTATTGTGGGCCCTATTCAGTCAGAAGCCCCTTAAATAATCACCATAGCAACATCCTCACAAGTATCTGTGTCCCAATGACATACTACTATCTAATTTTAAGCAGATTTTGAGAATGCCAATAATAATGATACACAAAGGTTCCAAGATGCATACTAAGTCAAGATTTCTGACTGTTTTAAACTATATTGTCCCAAAATACAGAACACAGAAAGCAACACAGGAGGAGCTGCTTACAGCTGCAAAGCTGTGGGAATCTGTGGGAATCTGTTTTTTTAATACCGTACACTATTAGTATGTAAACAGTGACACAACGTGTGTTAGGACTATTCACTGTACTGTTGTGAAATGTGTCTCGACTCTTCTTATGAGGTGTCCAGTCTGAGATTATGTAATAGTACAGTAGCAAAATCCAGTAACCAGCATTACGTAACAGTTTAATAAGTAGGTATACAGTCATCAGCCTCTTCATTAGGTTCACCTGAGCAGTCTTATTCAATCCAATACAACAGCTCTGCCATAAAGTCTTCATTTTCAGTTTTTGTTGACATTGTCAGAAAGGTGATCATTGTAAGTGGTGGTGGTGTACTGGGTGCATTATCTCAGGATATTTTAACCTTAGCTTTAAATGTATCTGTACCACAAACAGAACTTGGTAAAAGTGATTTCAAATAAATCATTTTGCAGCACACAAATGGAACGAGCTTCAGAAGACTTTAAAACTGGACTCTTTTTAAACATTTGTATTTGTATGTTGTCAATCATGTTTGCATATGTTTCTCTTAGTGTGTGATATGTTTGACTTATCTATTGTCTGTTGGTGAATTGTGTATTGTGTGTTGTGTGAATTTCTTGTAGAAGGGTCTCTCTTGAAAAAGAGATTCACATCTCAATGAGACTACAAAGGATTCAATTAAAATGACGGTGTTCCTAATATTAAGCCCCTCATGTATGTAATGGAGTGGTAAAAATATTAGGCACACCATTCAATATAATGCATCCTAATACACATAAAGCAAAATTATTACCTTCCTGACAATGTCAACAAAAATTGAAAATATATAAGCTTCATACATTTAGAATTTATGGAAACGTTGTTGTATTTGATTGACAGACTTGTAATGCCAAGGTGCTCTTCAGAACGATTTAGAAGATCCTTTAAACCTGGTGCAGTGAAGTTTTTTAATGTTGTTGATTGATTGATTGATTGATTGGTTTGATGTGGTGTCTTGACCTTATCGTGTACTGCCTGAGTATTGTGTGTTTCCTTCCTGTATGTTGTTTGTCTTTGTGTAAGGGTGACATTCAGTTTCTCCTCTAGATGATTAATACAATCTTATCTTATCTTACATAAACCGATCAATGTTATTCTGTCCTGACTAACCTGTTGTTTATTTTGTCCCCAAAAACTTTGATGGAGCCATTCAAGTAAGGATATATAAATATAAGCTAATTTTTTTTGGATCTTTAGGTTATTTTAAACACCGACAGTCTGCTTAAATTAAAATGACATAGGAACCAAGTTACCATCCTGCGTTACGACCATTTTTCCCTGTGACACTTTATTCTCGGGTGCAGGTGCATCATGTATTTGTGTCCGTGCAGCTGTAGTGAAAGTCATGGCAGGTCCAGATCCGATTAAAACTCTGCTGTATACTGTCAACAACTTGCTGCAGCAGGAGAAATACAAAGCAGCATTGGCAGTGTTGAAAGGCTTCAGAAATGGCGCTGTGTGAGTGAAACTGTTTCAGTAAAGTCTTTAGCTTGACTCATCGTCCAGATAGTTTACTCCGCTAACTTCCTGCTAATTGCTAAAAGGTGCTGATTAACTGTAGTGTGGTTGTAGATAGTTTAGTTTGGATCTATTATGATAACTTATGGAGATATTGTAACCCTTATGTATTTTTCTGGCCAAATGTGACCCAATTGTCCATAAACACTATTTCAACCTGAAGTATTATGACTTTTCTTAAAGTTTATTAGAACAAAATGGAAGTATTTCATCTTTTTAATTATTGTGCGGCTTATACACATTTTTATACATATGAAATAGGTACTTACGGGTTAAATTTTATCCCTATTTATTCAGAAAATAAATCACCATTCAGAAATGTTGCTTTCTTCATATATAAGTAACACTGATAGCTGTTATGTTCCCTTGATTTATGCAGTACAAAACCATATTATTGTGTAATTATGAATGTTTTTGTGTAAAACCTGAAGAATACAAACATTCATTAAGGGTCAAACACCCATTTATTAATGACTGATGAAGCATTTACGAATGAAAAACAGATGTGTGCTCCAGAAGTGTATCATAAGGGGAAACTGAAGGTTCAGCATATGAGCAGTAAGGGTGAAATAAGATTATAGTTGTGGTATTGTGTTGAGATTTTGTTGACTACTCTCATGTTTGGGTATGAGTACTGTAGATTGTATTGTAGTTACACGTTTTCCCAGCCTGCATTTTCATTATCTTGTGTTTATATCTCAGATATGGAGCCAAAATCAGAGCACCACATGCCCTGGTGATGACATTTCTATTCAGAAGTGGCAGGTAAGAATTGAGCTGTAAATTATTTTTATGTAGTAATCACACTACTGAAAGGAAGAAAGGACATCCAGACTCTGTCTTCACTTTCACTCTGAAACGTTGTATATTAAAGTAGTGTATTGAGCAATTGAAGACAGAGTGTGGTTGTACATTCTTTCTTTAGTACGTGGCACATTCACTACTCAGGTGTGGTAGAGATTTTTGGCTAAATAGTAACCTGCAAGTGCCATACGTGCCATGCCTCTGAAGTGTGAACCTGTTTTTCTTCCCTCTGTCAGTTTGAAGGATAAACTCAGAGCCATTTTGAAGGCCACATACACCCACTCCCGCAACCTGGCATACTTTGTGTTCACATACAAAGGACTGCAGGCCTTGCAGGAGAAGATCCAAGGGAAGAGCTTGCAATCTCACTCCTTTCTGGCTGCCTGTATTGGAGGATGGTTAGTGTTTGGAGATAATAACAACATCAATAGTCAGGTATGACACGCCTGTATTCATAAATCCACTTCTGTCACGTGTGCTCTTTCCTTTATCTGCACAACACAAACTCAAGACTGTAATTGCTCAAATGTTTCCTATCCATTAAAACTCTTTATTTTCTACTCTAGATCAACATGTACTTGCTGTCTAGGATCCTGTTCGCCCTTTCTCGCCTGGCTGTGGAGAAAGGATTCATCCCCCAGCCTAAAAAAGACCCTTTCCCACTGTTTGCCACCCTGGTGTGGGGCATTGTCTTGTGGCTGTTTGAGTATTACCCTCACACCCTCCAGCCCTCACTGCAGTCCTCAATGAACTACCTCTACCATGACAGCAATGTGTGGCATGATATCACAGACTTCCTTGTTTATAACAAACCAAGGACTGCTGCTTAGAAATGAAGCTTTAGTTTTTCCCCCAGTATGGACCAGCGCTCTCTTAGAAGATCATGATTGCATTTTTTTTTTATATAATTGTAAATATTCTAAATATCTTTGATTGTTGCCTTCTCTAAATGATAAAGAATGTAGTTTGTGAGTTTAATTAACAGATCAGTATTATATCAGATGTACAGTAGGAACTTTTTATCTTGTTCATTTGCACTAATTTTCATGTGCCATCAATCAATCTTCATTATTTTCACTACTATACTGTTGTTATCAGACAAAATATGAAATATTAAATTAAATAGTGATATCTGATCTATCCAGTATGGGGTTGTTGGGGTTTGTTTGGCTGATTTTACATTGATTGATTTAAATTTCCAGGGGTATTTCATTAAATACAATAAAAGACAAAAAAATATTTAACTGTTAAACTGAAGTTACACAACTATCAACTAATTTGATTAATTTAAGTTCTTTTAAGTTCTCGTATAAGATACGCACACATTTCTAGAAATGGCAGGTTTTTCCTGGATTGATAGTTTGAAGTGTGGCAAGCGTAGCACTGCCGAGGGTGTTTCCTTACAAAGCAGTACGCAGGTTTTAATTAAACTAAAATATGGAATAATCCGTGCTGTAATATAGTAATATATATATGATTGTATTTTGTTTGCTCTTTGTAATGTAATATCAATTCCCTCACACTACAATTTTGTTGATTTACTTTTAAACCATTATGTATAAAATTTGAAATCTGTATGACTAACATGCACTCTGTCATGTGCCACTGTTATATAATGTGAATTGAAGGCTGGATTAAATCTCTTTAGTCAAACCTGTTACCAGGCTTTTCATCACTTTCAACAGTTTAACATCTGTCTAAAATAGGATGCAGAAAATGTTGCAATGTATAATTAATTCAGCGTCAATGTTTTAGATTTTTGCAATTGTCTTTGGTGGAAAATATTAACCAACTTCTGTACTTGGATACAATTTTGAGGTTCTTTACTTGAGTATCATAATTTTATGCTACATTTGCGTCACAAAATTTTAGACTGAACCATTTTTATTCCACAGCTATAGAATAGTTAACTACAAAGAAAAGTCAGTTTTACAGATCCAAATCTGCCAGACATCACTTTGTACATGTTCACCCTTTTACTGACTCGTCAATAAATGACTACATCATTGATAAAAAAAATTTAAAAAGTATATATCCTAAAATTCCTGACTGTAACTTTCCTTGTTCGATGTGATCAAAAATTGCTTTTCATTTCTTTATACTTAATCTTTAAATGGAGTGACAGAATATTACGTTTACCAGAGAGATTGATATCTCGCTGACACACAGAAAGACAAATGAAGCCACAGCCCCGTTGTGACCTATAGTCCCAGTATTCATTCTCCAAAAATGCATCCCACCCAATAGACTGCTTACAGCTCTTGTCATTATAAAGTGATCGTTGAGAGCATGAGAGCTATTTTCTCTTTCAGGCAAGTCTGAACAAGGATGGAAATACTGATTATCTCAAAGTGAACTCCCACGCTTCTATTATTTGGATTAGGTAATTGTGTCATAGTGCAACACCATCATAACCAGGATACTAGAGCGCATGTAAATACACTTAGCATCTTTAACATTCAGGTGACTGCTGTTGTTGTCATATTAAATAATATCTGTTCAATTAAATCTAGTTCCAGCTGGGAACTTTGGACAGTGTGTATATGATGTGCCTGAAATACATGTAGACTGGTGTGAAATTCTGGACTGGCTCCTTAAAGATTTAGAGGAGCTTTAGTAAAATTTTATCTAGTATGAACAATAAATATATTACGAAAGCTGTCTGCAATATAGCTGTTTTATTTTATTACATCAAATAAGTAACTTCTAAGGAAAATCACACAATCAGCTTGCCTGCACGATGTGACGCTCACAACTGGTCTAACGTCACTAGATCTGGTGATCTGGTAATCTGGTGACGGTAGACATTTGGTTTTGTAAACCACAGCTACCACAGTACCGGATCATTATTATTAAAATGATTGGACATGACCAATTCTAAGACTACATGACCATTTCTGTCATCTCTATTTGCATTTCTATGGTAGAAGTACATAATAGTTCATGGATGACACTAGTAAAAAGTCAGTAGACCCAAATAAAATCTACTTACAAATACCAATTGCTATAGTGACATTATAGAATGAAACAATACAGAAAAGATTATAATTGTGAAATATAACAGATTTTGACATATAAATAAAAAAATGGATGACTTAAAATTAGAAATTGTGGAGTTTGAAATAGAAAACAAAACCCAGGATTGTTGGTGTTCTATATTGAATCAAAGAATATGATTAATTATTTTGTAATTTTGTCAGTCTGTTTCTGATTTCAGTCTTTCAGTCTTGGATTCCTCACCCTTGCCATTTAATGGAATAACAGCACATACCATGAAAAAAACATAACAGCTCTGCAGTCACAGTAGATGGTGAGCTGTATGAATAGATACTGTGAGCCAGAAAAGACTGTTTGCTTTGATATCCCCTCATGCCCACTGAAAATGGTTTCACTACAAGTCTTACATCAGTTAATTATCTGTTGCAAAACTTTGTAGAGGATTGCCTAACAACTAATGTCATCATCTTAATTTCTCTGAGGGACTGGGTGAGTCTGATTGCTCACGTAAATCAGAAACTCAAAGGCTTAGCTTTCTTAGAAAAATCTTTCATTCAGAAAGGGTGGTGTCCAATTAGGTGGTGAATGTTTTGTTCCATATGACTGAAGGCACTTGGTTACAGTTTAGAAAAACCAGTTCACTTTCTCACCACCACTTGTCAGATGCCTTTTTAGGGTGGGGCGAAGGTTTATATAGCTGTAGACAGTAACAGAAGGGACATACAGCACTAGAGAGTGTAAAAGAGACACAAACAAATGGAAGGTGAGATTTGTCTCCCTTTGTCTCTGCTCACTTTGTTTTACTCTTTAACCTACGCCAACTTTTTCATCTTTTTATTCTTTGTATTTTGGTTCAAATTTTAACCGGTGTCATCTCACTGTTGAATTTAATTTTTTCATGTAATTTTCTCATCTCCTTTTGTAGACTTGAGCATTAAATATGTCAACGTGGAAAAAGCAGAGAACCTGGAGAAGCACAGGACAGAAGGCTTCAGCAGCTCCAAACCTCTGGTGGTCAGAAGAGGAGCCCCGTTCAAAATCAGTCTCCAGCTGAAGGGTCGACCCTTCAACCCCAAGACTGATGCTGTGAAGATCAAAGTTAAACTAGGTACTCTTCTGGATTTTATTTGTTTTTTGGGAGGGGTAAATATTTGGGATCATATCTTTTTTTTTTTTTTTTTTTTTTAAAGTTCTTAGAGTTTCTTCCAATAATCAGGAGCTGATATATCAATGATCTCTCAAACATTAAAAGTGAAGCTCCAGTAATGAGAAATATTTTTTAAATGATTTATTTTGTATGCAGCCAGTCTGAACAACCACTGAAAAGTATTTTTCCTAATTGTCTTTCTCTCTTCTCTCCTCAGGCCGCCTGTATGTGACAATGCCAGTCACTTTCTCCACAAAGGTTTCTTTATCCCGTTGGAGCGCCTATATGGACCCGGAGTCCTTGAACCTCCAGGCTCCGTCCATCTTCATCTCCTCTCCTGCCTCTGCCTCAGTGGGCAGCTATAGATTTCAGCTAGATCTGTTCACTCAGCAAAGCAAGAGGAGGTACAACTTGGGCAAATTCATTCTACTGTGCAACCCCTGGTGCAGAGGTGAGTGGGCTACACAACTTTTTGAGTTTTCAGAAATGATCTTATGGATATAGTTTGTGTGGCTGAATGACCTCATGCTCTCAGTCTTTTCACCACAGTATAAGGGTGATGAGCTGTGTGCCATCTGTAAGTCACAGTGACTCAAATGTCTAGCAACAGTTTTGAAAAATAGATCACCATTAAAATGGTAAGTGTGTGTTTTAAAATGTATATAATGTACTGTGTACTGAATGTCCAATGTTTATGGCTTGCAGAAGATACAGTTCACATTCCCTTTGAGGACCAGAGAGAAGAATACGTCCAGAATGACTCTGGGCTGCTGTTTATGGGGACAACTAAAAACCTTGTGTCAAGACCATGGTCCTTTGATCAGGTATGAAAATAAAATCTATTGAGCAGGAGTTTTGTATATATGCTCCATAACAAAAACAATCACAGGAGTTCAGTTGACTAATCTCAACTTCCTGGTAATTTTTTTAGGGCTGTTGCATTCAATTATTTATTGTAGTATTATTTTATTGGATTGCATTTCACTGTATCAGGATTTACTTTTATTGTGCCCACTGTCTGTATATACTTTAAATCCTTCCGTTGGGTTGAAACAAACTCACAACAAAAAGTGTACGGTAGTTGTAGTGGGTAAAACAGCAAAACAGTAATTGCATAGTCTAGTGATGATACTCATAGGTGACAAAACATACCCTGACCGCAACTGACACATACTGGCCAGTTGTTAAGAATGGGTTGTGCTTTGAGCGTTATTAGAAGTTAGTCTAATTCTCTCATTTCTTTCTCTCTGCCTGTAAAGTATGAGCCTAGTATCCTAGAGACATGCCTGAATCTGCTCCAAGTCAGCCCTCAGCATCAAAGGGACAGACGGATGGATTACCTGAACCGAAACAACCCCGTCTATATAGGCCGGGTTGTGTCTGCCATGGTGAGTGTCAACAGATTTCTACACTAAGGAAAAAACACAACTTGAAAACATACTAACTTCAAGATGGGAATAAATCACTTGCTCCCAGTATTCTATTTCACTTTTTTTTTTAATTTACTTTGATGACATGAGAGTCACAGCTGCTTATTAAAAACAAGTTGTGCATTGAACTGGGACACTGTGTTCTGCAGATAAACACACACCTGCTGCAAACATATTATCGCTACGTGTGACATGCAGTGACAGTGTAATTATTGCAGTAAAACTGTCTACTAAAGTATTTATTAGTCTGGCATTGTGACTCAAATTATCATCCTTCATCATGACAGATGGGAGATGCCTCAACTTGCTTTATGATGTTTGGGAACTTAAGTGCAAAAAAAAAAAAAAAAAAAAAAAAAGAAAGAAAATGACAATTCTTGTTTTGTAGATCAACAGTGAAGATGACCGTGGAGTGCTTAAAGGAAACTGGTCAAACAATTTCAAAGAAGGAGTTCATCCCTCCACATGGACCGGGAGTGGAGACATCTTGAAACAGTGGGCCCTTTCTGGTTACAGGCCAGTCAAGTACGGACAGTGCTGGGTGTTTGCAGCTGTCATGTGCACAGGTAATTGCAACCAAGAAGACTCAAAACTTTTTAAACTGAGTCATTTGAGAAGTTTGTAGATTTTTTTTTATTTGAATGATAAGTATCATACCTCTAAGATTCTCTGTAATGAAATCTTGACATCTGATCTTGATGACATACTGGATTACTTTTTCCATGACGTAATGTTGAGTTATTGCCATCGGCATATAAACATGTATTAACACATCTTACGTCTTTTAACACATTTTTCAGTCATGAGAGCTCTCGGCATTCCTTGCCGTGTGGTCACAAACTACAACTCTGCTCACGACACCAACAAGAACCTGGTGATTGAGGAGTACTACAATGAAAAAGGGGAGAAACTCAATTACAGCAAAGACAGCATATGGTTAGTAGTGACATTGATGATGGGATTTGGGGATTTTGGGATACTATGTGGGGTTTTTGATATCTTTTTGTGACTTTTTGATTTAAATGAAGATTTTTAGAAATTAGTGTTGTAAAACAAAAAAGCCATTCATAATTTTATATTTAACTTATGCCTTTCATGACAGGAACTTCCATGTGTGGGTGGAGTGCTGGATGGCTCGACAGGATCTGGGATCTGGAATGAATGGCTGGCAGGTTTTGGATCCGACCCCCCAGGAAAGGAGTGGAGGTGAGTTAGAAACCTTGTTGGTCCTTTTGTGAGACGTTTCTCACTTCTTTGCTCACTTGAATTTTTCCAAGTCAAAATCGTAACCATTTTTCTTCCTTCTTTTATCCAAGGAGTGTTCTGCTGTGGCCCAGCCCCTGTCAAAGCCATCAAGGATCAGCGCATGGACCTGTTTTATGACATCCCCTTTGTCTATGCTGAGGTGAATGCTGATGTCCACACAGTCATAGTGAGCCATGGTCGGGGAGTTGGCTACAGCAAAGACACCGAGAGAGTTGGATCCCTCGTCTGCACCAAGGCTATAGGCCTCCCCAGACTCCAAAACATCACAGGAGACTACAAATTCATCAAAAGTATGATCCAAAAAAGGAAAACTAATTAATTAATTTGATTTCTAACTGCTGTTTACTCCCAGGCATAGTTGCTCACTTTTTTCTCTCTGTCTTTACACTAAAGGCCCAACTCCCTCACTTGCATCAAGAAGCTCCACAATAGCGGACGATTCAACATTAAGGAGAGGTAATTATGAATTTAGATTTTTTAATACATTAAGCAGACTCATCATCTGTTTAAACACAAGTCATCTCATCCACTGTCTGTCTTCTTGTTTATGCAGCAAGTTCGTCCAAGAAGGTGCTGGTGTCTCTGAGCCTGGAAAAAGCTCCTGTCGCTGGAGAACCTATCCGCTTCACAGTTAAAGTCATCAACAAGCAGGATGTCGCCAAGACGATGAAGGTGTGTCTCAACGCCCAGGCTAAAGAATACAACAGCAGCCCCTCAGAGACCTTCTGGGAAACTCACGGCATCATGAAACTGGCACCCATGGAAGGTAATTTACTTTCCACTCACTCACTGACTCAGATTTTAATTTCTCAAAGGTTGCGGTTTAAATTCAAAATCGGATATGATGATAAGTTTCACACATTGTCTTCTCTCTCTTTCTCCACCTGTCTCTCTTTTTACAGTCAAGGTGCTGAACCAGCAGATCCTGCCAGCCCAGTATGAGGATGTGGTGGGAGATGACCTGATCAACCTTGCAGTAGTCCTGGAGGACACAGTCAGTCAGGAGCTCTGCCTGGCCTCAGAGGAGTTCAATATCGCCAGCCCAAACCTCCTCATACAGGTAATTTACAAACAGAGAGATTCTGAATGTTAGTCAGCAATAGTTTAGATATGTGTCACTTGTGTTTTGGGGTTTTATTTCTCAAGAAAACAAAGTACGTATTAAGCTATCTGTGTGTTTCATGTGATTCATGATTCACTTGCAAGAATCAAAACCTATTTACCTTAATTACACATTTTATGAAACCAATCTAACTTTTCCAGAAATAGAATATATATAATATCGTCTAACTTTAAAGTTATTATGGTGATAAAGAGGGTTTACTAACAGAAATTTTCCCTTCAGGTTGCAGATGAAAACTCCATTGGGCTTAACAAAGAACAGACTGCCACCGTGACCTTCACCAACCCATTTTCTCAGCCAGTGAGCGGAGTACTGACTGTAGCCGGGGCCGGGTTGATCCACGAAAAACGTATCTTCAGGTAAGACACAAGTTTTGTTGTCTTCATTCTTCATACTGAATGTCAAAGGCAATTGAATGATTTATGCACGTAATAAATAGTTGCAAACATAATTGGCTGAAGGAGTCATCAAACATAGGAGTGTCACTGTGCAGTACATAACAGTACAGTGTGTCTTTGCTAAAGGAATGAGGGCTATGTTACACTTGTATTGTGCTGCTTATGTTTGTGTTCAGTGTTCAGACAGGTGTGCCTAAGATAACTGACAAAATGTTCATATTAGGAATGCTTGGGAATCATATTAGCTCAACTGTTACAACCAAAACGTTAATAACAGGTGACAACAAGCCGCAGGATACTTTTTGACAAACCAGCAGGTGTCAGATATTCACGATTACTGCGGTAATACTGTAGTGCTACTTCAACATTGTGAAAACTTTTGTTTAATATCTTCTCTGTGTCTCCATGCAGGATGGCCCCATTGCCTCCAGGATTAACAGTGGAGCAGCGTATCACCTTCATACCCAGCAAAGTGGGAACAAAGATGCTGCAGGCCAGCCTGACACTCACAAATATCAGATCCACTATCAGAGGCTTCAAGATGGTCTCTATCAAAAGAAGTTAGATCCTTTTTTCATGTCTTTTTGCCTCATTTGGCTCAGTTGTTGCATCGGGGCACAGTAGGCCTACATATATTTCAAATTTCAGTTCTGCCTTGCCTGTATTTGGTTTACCAAATGATGCAAGAACAAAAAAGACCTATCTACTACTATCCAACCACACAATCATCCTTATTTTGACATATTTTTGTTTATGAAGATGTGAATGTATGTCATTATTTATTTATTTTTGCTATTTATATAAATGAACTGTGAAAATCAATATTGCAACTGGGAAATGTGCCATTTTGCTTGAAATTGTAAAGTCGCAAGTATTTTTTTAAATTAATTATTGTGATTTTTGCTTTGTTTGAAAAAATAAAAAAAATAAACAAAAAAAATGTCTTTCAGTGTATTGTAAATCACATTGGTTTTGACAGTCAAAAATCTAATTTTGTTATTGCAGTTCTTTTACTTCCCTGTAGAGGGAGACCTTTCCTTAAAAAATAATAGCATGGGCATCTTAATAATTTAATGTACAGTAATTCACACAAATGTCTTTAATCATTCATTTACTTAGAATTAAATCCCCTTTTGTTTAATAGAAATGTGCGAAATGAAATGAAACTCGACTCACCTTTCCCCACAATACAATTAATTTATCTTTATTAATCTATTTTAACTGTCTGTCAAAAACAAATCCACAATAAAGCATTATATACAAATAATAGCTAAGCTGACAGGCAGTGTGATAGGCACATGCACAACCATACCAGTTCATCTATATTACAAACAGGGTATTAGGAAATTAACCGAGGACAGAAAAGAATGAGAATTAAAATAAAACATACAAACATATACAACCCAGAATCAATATGGACTGAAGCCCCAGCCTTAAACGCAGCATCTTCAACAACCTCTTATTAAAACATGTTTACAAGAGCATATTTTTGGTCTTTGAAGGGGATTGTATTATGGCGAGCTCCCAAACTGTGTATACCTCATTTCGTTGAAGAATTTAACCAACAATAAATAGCTCACATTTTTATGGTAAAATACAATCTGACTGTTTTGATTAGCCTCTAACTATGAGGAGAATGTTATTTGACATTCATCTAGCTGACATATGAAAAAAAGCAACTCTATCGAATCTATCCCGAGTAAAATCATAACTTTAAGGCTTGTTTCTAATTTTCTTTGTGGTCAGTGAAAAATGTGTTTGGTCTCACAACAAATAAAAAAAAACACACATAGCAGAACAAACAATCTAAAAACAATCTGAGCTTTTTTTATCCATGCAGATATACTCACTGTGTTCATTATCATGTAAGGTTTTGCATTCAGTGCAACACTTTTTCTCTTACAAAAGTGGGACACCATTCATAAAGTTGAGATGAAATAACTTTTAAAAAATGAGTTAAAAAAAGTATTTGCAGTATTAACCATAGTTCCCTGGGGTTAGTTATGAAGCTTTGGTCCCTTTTTTTTAAACTTTGGTCGTTTTGTTTTGGTCCAGCACTTTTGGCTTCATGTTTATGTGTCATAGATATACTGCAGCTTCGCTTCGAAATCCTCACAGTTCCTCTGGCCTGGGTGGGAAATTGTCCGCCTGGTTGCTCACTTGAAATAGCGATACTGACTCTGAATCAGTCTCTCGGGGCAACTTCACCCACCATAGCTGCACTCAAGAGTTCAGGAACGTTTCATAATCTGGTGGAAGAGCAGAACGTGACAGCAGGCGCCCTCTAGAGGTAGTCCAGCTCCAGTGCATGGCTCAGAGCCTCCAGGTCGGCCCGACAGGACACCCTCCAGAACGGCATGTTCTTCTGAGAAAACAAAAATAAAATAAAATTCAACACAGGTTTAATGTGAAACATGCTAACTTAAGGCAGGCATACTTGCAGATGCAGTGCAGATGTGAAATACAGACTGTGGTTTGTAGAGGGATTGCAGTATGTGACAAAATACATGTGGATAACATAATGGACTTTAATACACAAAAGCATAAAGAAAAAAAGGTTTGGTGAACTTCCAAATTCAGGAAAAAAATACCAACATTTCCATGCACAGACATTTCTAAAAAAAATCCCCCCAAAAATCAACAAAAACAAACTCCAACACAGAAGCTGGAGAAATCCAGCATGTCTTAAGGTTAACTGATTAGTTGTGGTCCATTTTTCAGCAGTCAGAGTCATAAAAAGTCAGATTGAGTTATACCTTCTTGGCCACAGTCTCTTCTTCAGCTCCATCTCCTATCACCACATACACCGCTCTCCGTCCAAACCTCTGAGAGATGCGCTCAAAACAGCTCTCTTTGCCTTTAAAAATAAAGAAACCCAGGAGTAATGTTAAAAACAGTACCTTTGAAGAAAGGGGAAATCTATTTAATTTATCTGCATAATAGCAGAGATCACTGTTGATTTTACAATTTATAATTTTCATGATTAATTCATGTGTCATTATTTCTCAATTAACTGATTAGTTGTTTGGGGTATAAATGTCTATCACTGATTCCCAAAGCTCAAGATGAATCTTTAAATGTCTTATTTTGTCCAACAACAATAGTCCACATCCAAAAGATATTAAGTTTACTGTCATAGAGGACTAAAGAAACTAGAAAATATTCACATGTGAAAATCAGGAATCAGAATTTTTTTCTTAAGTATGATTAATTTAGTTTGAAATAGTTAATGATTAATTAAAAAGTTGGCAACTAATCGATTAAATAACTTGTCATTGTAGCTCTAGTGTAATTGATTAATGCCATTACTCTCTCTTTGTAAGATGTTCCTCACCTGTCTTGGTGGCACTGTATATGTTCTCTATGGGGAAGGCTGAGCCCAGGCCATACAGTAGCACCTTGGATAGGGCTGGGATGAGCTGGGTGGTGGTCACCAGTACATTCACACAGTTGGGCCTGAGACAAGAGAAGACAGACGTGTTTATTCTATGGTTCTAAGTTAGGATCCCTGAAAAGACCCACAAAATAGCAAGGGACCATCATTTAGTCATAATGGGATATGGAGCAGAAGTATTATTATTAAACACAGCGCTGTAAAGTCTTTTCCATTAAAACAGCATGAGCTAATTGATCTGCTGATGTAAATCAAGTCATGTTGGCATGAACAGACCTGGAGTTGATGAGAGCCAGGGCTTTGAGTGCTTGAGTGAGCCACAGGTCAGTCAGGACTTCCATCTCTCTCCTCAGCTGTAACCACTCCTCCCGCTTAGGGCTGCCCAGCAAACCTACGTGTACATCAGGGAGAAGCTTAATGACCTCAACTCTTATGGTTCTAATGAATACATGTTTATTTACTGAGATGTTGCAAAACTTTATTTTGACAGCAGGACTGTCTGTAGTCCCTGGATGGATGATTTTCACACAACATCCTCTAGCCAAAACCTCAAACACATGGTTTCCAGTGGAGTTAAAGCAGCCAGCTGTAATCAGCAGTGCCTATGCTCAGCCAGTGCACACGAGCTAAGATCAAACAGATTCTGACTCACAAACAAACAAGTCTCTCCCCTTTCCGCTTTTTTGCCACATCATGATTTAATTAATTTAATAGGTAATACATCTGTATTTAACTTTTAAAAAAAAGTTCATGTTCATGTTTTGTTCACGTTAATTATCCTCACTGCATTTTCCGCCCTACTTCACTTTTCTGAAGCAGAACGGCCAGATGACGATATTATATGAGCATAAATCGCAATCAAAGCATTTTATTCAGTTTCAACTCTAGTTTGAAGTTAATTGCTAATATCTTGTCATTGTCAGGTTTTTTGTTGATAGAAAATCATATATAAGCCAAATTAGACCTCAGAAAAAAAGTGAATCCAAATATATTGTCTGTCTATAGTTGTGTTAAATAAAATGATTGCTTACCCCCAACATTATTCTTATATGTGCTGTAAATCTCCTTGACTCTGCGGTATCGGAAAGCCAGTTTCCTCATCCAGTCCACCCCTCCGTGGACCCCTGACCCCAGGCACAGAGAACCAGCCCCTGCTGGGCTTTGGAAGCCGTCCGTCCCAAAGTTGTAAGTGCTGCAGGATCACAATACAGGAAGCAGTCAGGATATGGATCATAAAGACACAAACTGCATTTTTCCAGAGATGCTTATACTGTGTAGTAGCACTATAAAAAGTGTTTCATAAGGGATGCTCTATGAATTGGAGCAGCTTTTTTCACGCATGCATTTTTCTCGCTCTAGGAATCAATTCAGTCAGAACAAGAGAGCAGTGCTAAAACCATTTATCAAAATTTGGGAGGTGTGCCAGTGCAACCACAAAGAAATTCAGACACAAAAAAGACTGTAAAAGTGTAAATCTTGAACATTGACTTTTAGCTGTGAATGAAGCTTTGTCAGTAAGAAATCATGAAGGATATACATTCACCAAGGGTAGGATAAATATAAAAAACATCTTTGAGAATGAAAAGGGCCAATGTAAAGTTCAATAAAACAAATACTTCAAAAAAGTAGTTTGGTACAGTCTGGCTCTTTCTCAAATCACCCCTAAATGTATCCTAAAGTGCTTCAAGAAGTTTATGTAATAAAATGTCTGGACTGAGGGAGACAGGGGAAATGATAAAGAGAAGTTTTGATGAGAAATGAAAGCACTGGATAATCCTGCGACATATTATATGGCTGTGGAAGTCGAGAAAAATAAAAGACATGCATATGCTTGCATGCATGAACACACACAGACCCACAAGTCTCATCTCCCTCCTCCTGTGTGCTAAAACCCAGAGGGCAAGTCTGGTTCACGAGTCACTGTAGAACTGTCAGCGTCTCTCTAAGTACAGTAACACAGTAAAAGCTTTACCTCAGGTCCTGTCCGTTGTCATCTGATGCCACGTCATCAATATGAACCTGGTCACATTCCTGGGAAATTAAAAAGAGAGCGGATATATCAAGAGATCCATTTCAGAGTGGAGCCCTGTACAGGCAGGTTTCTACTCTTTAGGGGAGCCTCCGGGAGTGATAGCAGCTACAGAAATAGGAAAAAAACAGCTAAAATAAAAGACAAGGAAGGAGGAAATAAGGTGTCAGGAGGCGGGACAGCATGGCGCCAGAGACACAGGACAGTTAAAGTAGCTGGACAATTCTAGAGTAACCACGTAGTAAATTTAAGTAAATCTGCATTTCTCATAGTGTTTCCAACATTTTGATTTAAAAATTGCTTTAGATAGGTCCATTGTCTTTGACAAGCACAGTGGTGTGCATGTTGTTCCTGTCTTTTGGACATCAGTGCAACCAACTGCACCACAGGGATTAAAACCACACTGTAGCTTAAACATGTGGTGGCAGCCAAAACACCTTCAGCAATATGCAGTTAAATCAGAAAACTAAAAAAAGTTATGAAGATTGGATATGTAGGACAAAACCAAAACCAAAGAACATGAGTAAATCATGATAGGCCAAGAAAAAACATAACAAAGACTCTGAACCTCACAACCTTATATATTTCACACACCACAGATGCACGCACACACACAGTTGTTAGCTTTCAGCCATCTTTTTTTTTTTTAAATATATGTTTTTGAGCATCTGAGGTACTGTACAGTTATGTGGGACTGTAACCATTCAGCTACTGTGGTGCTCCAGCTTTCAGCCATCTTGAGACAGACAGAGACGCTACCTCATCTTCCCCCCATCTCTACATAACTCAATTCTCAGCGGCTCCAACCCACCTATCACTCAGGTGCCATCTTCCAGGAATCCCACCCATACTGAGCAAAAGACCCCTTTAACATCCAGAGAAGGTCCACACAGCAGCTAGATTTAAGGTAATCTTATTTGATTGTACTTTTTACAATCTGGGAATGAAGTGGTTTACAGCTGCAATGATCTACTTATATCAGTTTTTTTTTTAAAGGAAAATTTCAACTGGAAATTCTGACTTTGTTTAATCTGGCAGGCGATTAAAATTGTATGATCTTCTGCTGGTATTACACTCATGACAGCAACGATAGCACTCGTAGCCACCGATGTAGCCACTGACATAGCAAGGACAAGATAATTGTACCTCAAGACTTAACAGGAGTTGTCATCCCGCTGTGGCTTACTGCTTTAGAGATTTACTGAGCCCTGACAACAAAAGAGGGGATAAAAACCGGGTTTGCAAATGGCTTTGTTGGCTCCTTTCCCTCCTCTCCACTGTTCCTCCTCCCATTTGACTAATTTTCCTCTCGGATACTCAGACACACACCTATAATTACAGCACAAAGTGTACTTGTTCTCTCCTTCTCCGTACCTCTCTAATCTTTTTTCTTTGTCAGAACAAGGCAGAGGAATTCAGGGTGAAAAACATATGCACCCTTCAGTCACCTAGCAGGTAGTAAAACTGCATTTAAGTGACTTGGAGTTGAGAAGAGTCCTCACTGTTAGATGTTGCATCAATATCCATATTACATTTTTTTAAACTGGATTTTTAGACAGAAGTTTGGGTCTTACGGTAAGAGCACTTACGCCACGAGTTAACAACCTTTCCTTTTCATTTTCTTGCTGCACAGTCACTTCAGGAAGGGAAATTGTTTGGAAAATGTTGTTATAAAAATGAATACAGGATAGATGTTGTGTGAGGGCATTTCTACAATGACTGCCAGTGTGCTTTATGCCAGGTAAGAAAACAGCATCAAAATGTCAAACCTCTTGCTAGACTGTTGAGGGGAAGGTTTACTGGTCAGCAGCATGCCAGCTTATGCTGTTGGATGTGTTTTCACTGACTCTATTTTCCAGTCCACTGGAAAAATCCTAAGTGTCACAATTATTGCAAAAAATACTGAGATAAAGTGTGCTGCGAAGGGAATATGAAATAACCCAGTAGTAAGACATTTGGACAAAGTAATGCATACTTTTGCCAGCATGGAATTGAAGAGAGAAAAGTCAACAAAATATTTTAAAATCCGGCAATTTTTAAAACATGCCTCCTCGTACCTTTTTGTCATGGCTCACAAATTATTACACAAATTTAAAAAAACTCACCTCCAGGTCATTGAAGAAGAGTCTCGAGTCGGCCAAATTGAAGATCATCTCCTCCATCCACAAGCCAAGAGACACTGCTTTTGAGGAGTCCTGACGCGCACAGAAACACACACAAAACAAACACTGAAAATGAATACCTTGCATTGAAAACCACTCCACACAGTTCAAACTACAACCAATTAATTTCCTGACAATTAGTTTGTCATCAATCAAATGTGGATCTATGTTTAGATGTGTATCCACCTATATGCTTATTCCACATATAGTGGAAACAAATTTCCCTCCAGGGACATTAAAGATACTTATCTCTCTTATCAACCAGAATTACATACACTTCAACACAGTAAATGAAAGAAAACTGGTTCTCAGCTTGACCTATTTAATAAAAATAATGTCAGAACAATAACCCTCTGTCACTTCAGCTGTGGTACGCTTGATAATTAGTTAATACATAATTAAAGTCTGAGACTTGGCTGAGATTACTATCCTAAGAGGTTTGGTATTTAGAGAATAATCACTTAAATCTGATTATTGAACATCATTACTGTTGTCATTAGCCTTTTCTTGTCAGTGCAGCCGCCTGCTTGTCTGTCTTGTCTGGCTTTATTTTTACTTCCTCAGCAAACTCATCAACTGGATTGACATAAACAGGTTTTGGGAGAGGCAAGTGTGAATATTTATCTGTCAATCAAATGCTTTGCTGATTCTTATCTATTCTTATTCTTATCTGTTTTTCCTCCTCTCTTCGCTGGCTCTCATCTCAAGTTTTAAACAGCCATATCAGGTTTTTCTTTTTAAACTACAAATACTTTTTTTGCTGACCAATGTTTTAGTTGTTGACTATAATGTACCAACTGTACTATGAGCCTGCAGCTGAGCTAGTGGCTCTGTGAGGCTGTACTGTAGCACAGCTTTTGATTAAATGCTAACATCAGCATGCTAACATGCACTAAATGACAAGGCTAACCTGATGATGGTTAGCAGTTACAATATTTACTGTGTTAATCATTTTAGTTTAGTGTGTCAACATTTGTTAATTAGCACTGAACACAGTTGAGGCTGATTACATCATTAATTTGCTCAGAAAGTGAAATTAAAATGACATGATGGTGGCGCTAGAGCAAAGTGAAAGGAACATGTCTGTGCACAACTTCATGTAGAGCTGCAACTACTGATTTTTTTTTTTTTAAATACCGGTAATCTGTTGAGTAATTCCTTGATCAATTGATAAATTGTTTGGTATATAAAATCTCAAAAAATGGTTTAAAACATTTCACAAAGCCCGAGATGCAACCTAAAATGTTTTGTCTCTTTTGTCCCGACCAACAGTCCACAACCCAAAGTTTACCCGCACAGAGGACAGAATAAACCAGAAAAATACTCAAATTTAAGAAGCTGGAAAAGAGAATTTTGGTAATTTTTCTATAAAATTATGCAAATCAATGAATTGATTATCATAGTAACAAATCTATCTTCTGTCATTGGACTAATTGATTAATGGCCCAATAGCTACAGCTCTAATTTTATGGATTGCCATAAAATCAATCTTGCCATCAAAGTTGCCACCTGTATAGCCATGCTACTTGTGTGACTGAAAATGAAAGCAGACTTCAAGTCCACTATGAGGAAATGAATGGAAATCAAGGAAAAATAAACCCAAAAATCTTAAACACAACAAGTCTTTTTTTTTTTTTTTTTGGTACTGCAGATTTACCTGGATTCACCTAGAAAGTTAAATAAGGGGGGAGGGGGGCGTTATTTGTTCCTTTTGTACCCTCATTCTGTGTTTTCTTTCTTTGTACACCACCAAGCCTCCACTCTTCTGTTCTTTTCCTTTCACGTGGAAATAAATCAAACAAATACCCGGGTGTTGTGTTACACTAATTTCATTTTTGTTTCTTAATAAACAAAAAAAATCATCACCCGGAGAAGAGAAACACATGAATCATAATGTGCGGGCAGTCAGGCAGACTAACTGTGTGGACGTGTTGTCTTTTAGACTACAAAAGCAGGTGTGTGTACATATGCATAGCGTATTGTTTTGATGGCACCCTTGACAAGTCTTTGGCAGCGAGACAGGAGAAGCTAAGCAGTGTCAGCCAAAGGTGAACGCAAGATTAGTGCATCTGAAATGACTAGCAGAGCTGTCTCTCAGCTCAGAATGGTAGAAAAGGGCTTGATGACACAAGCTGGGTAAATGATGACAATTATAAAATTCCCCCCCTTCCAAAAACAGGGTGTAAAGAGAAAGAGGGAACTGAGGACGGAGGGAGGAAAAGTTCAATAGGAGGAGTAGGATGACAAGGAGAAAATGACGAGGGGAAGGATTGAGAAACACCGTCTAGAAGAGAAAGAAACAAATGGAGAGGATGAAGAAGGAGGGGTTAAAGGCTTAAGCCAGGGTTGTTCCTCTTGTTCCTCAATAATTGAAATAATTATCTGTAATCGCCTTCCTCAAAAGGTGAGGGCTGTGTCTATACAGAGGGACAAATAAAAGCCTCTTTCTAAAATAATCCCAGACAAGAATTTGAGAAGAAAGCGCCCAAAACATTAAGTTCCCAGGATTTTTTGCTATGAAAGACAGAGCCGGGGAAGAAAATTCACACACTAGAGGACAGGGCTGGGTGCTGTATGATAGATGAGATAATGGAAGAGCCCTTACGAGAGGTGGGCGGGGGGTGGGGAGGGGGATCAGCCCCTCGTGTGGATCTCTGTTCACCTCTGGCTCACCAAGCTGGTGAAAACAACTGTCTTTCAACACACCCATTAGTCTTTCCTGCATGCTGGGCCCAGACTTGCCTTTACGTATAGGTTCAAACATTTGTTTATGATAAGAGTTTAATAGGCTGACCCTGATGGGAAGAGCATGGGGCTGTTAAAACTAGACAGAGAACGGGACCCAAACCAAGATAAAGTGGAAGAAATCCATGCCAGAAAAAAAGCTGCATTAGGTTGTCAGACTAAGATGAGTTAACTGCAAATTTGGAAGGAAGAAAAAAAAACCCGTTGCTAACTTGTAAGACATCTTGACACTTTGGACTGTTAATCTGTTTTTCCGCTGTCACTCATTCAATTCCTCTGCTGCTGCATGAGTTTTGATGTCAGAGTCTGTCCAACTGAGCTATCCTGGTTCCAGCAGCGGGGTGTTTGGGTGGTGGGAGGAATCAGGAATTTTTGGCACATGAGTCACATTTCAACACATCCACTCTCTTGCTCTACAGTATCTCTTTCTTTGTCTGTCTTCCTCGCTTCACCCGCTCTCCGTGGCAGAAAAAAAAAAAAAAAAGAAAGAAAAAGAAACAACGGCATGCATGGCCTGGCCGGGGGGGGGGGGGGGGGGGGCTGAACCGATCAGAAACACTGCTCTCAATCTCCCATCAGCCTTGTGTCAACCCGCAGGGGGACCGTGAGAATTCAAAACACAGATCCCTGGCCAAAAACAAGAAATGCACTGTCCACCCCTTGTCAGCTGCTTGTCTATTATGTAAAGGTCCCGCTGGCTGTCAATCACGCCGCAGGATGCTGGGGTAGCTAAACAATCCCGGTGCATTATGAAAAGAAACAAGAGGGCAGAAAGGCAAAACAGCCAGCGTGTGAAAATGCTCAGGGATGAGAACCAAAGTTTGTGGACTCGACTCAGGCAGTCAAACCTTTAAATGTTAATCAAATAAGCACTTGACCATTGAGACCAAGGGTCATTTGACTAAAGCAAGATCAGGTCAATTTACTGTTGTGTGGGTTTTTAATTAACAAATTAATAATTATTTGTCAAAGTATGCACGTAACGCTTACAGTAAATGACAAAGGGAGGGGTCATATCAGCGTACCTTGCCAAATCGTGAGGAGAAAGTTCCCGTGAGGAGCGAATGGAAAATGATGATGGTTTCATCCAGGTCCCAGATAAACACCCGCTGCAGTGAAATAACAGATATGTAATGTTAACCTCATGAAAGTTTATGTGTTTGATGTCTCTGTGTGTGTGTGTGTGTGAGAGAGAGAGAGAGAGAAGGAGAGAGAAAGACAAATATTGTAGAGAAATACTGATAATTTTCAAAACTGTGAGAGTGTGTGTTTACCTCTATATCAGAGTCCAAAGGTGGAGCGGGGTCATTGACTCTTTTCCTCCCCCTCAACTTCCCGTCTGACCCCCTTCGTGCTGGGACCCCCTCCTCTTTACCTGGTGTTGGGGGGCTGGGCGGCGGGTGGTACTCTCCTAAGACAGATAAAACAAAGTTGCTAATTAGACTTTTTAATACAATCCATTCTCCAGATTCACCCTTGGAGTGATTTAATTAAGAGCATATTAATATTGTATTCAGATTAATAGCAAAACAATGTCAGACTGCAGGAATGAAGAGCAGAATAAATCACTTTAACAAAGTAAGGACATTCTTCAAAAAGACACCAGCTTTACCATATCCCATATCATGTAAAACTACTTAATCCACTTAGCATACTGTTCCACATGTTTGAGACTGTATGAAAACTACAGCTGTATCCCTGCAAATGAGACATGAAGCAGCCACATTTAACTTCACAGAAAAAAATGGTCTTCCTCTCTTGAAACTGGTGTGCTGCAGTAACCAGTGTTTATATTAATATGTTGTAGAGTTAGGTGCAGCTTGATAAAGGTAAATTGTAAAATAAAATAAAAAAGGACCAACATATACTTGTACTCTGATTTTGCAGTCAGGAAAAAATATAGGCAAAATTAATTTGCCATTTAGCTTGTCAGGTTTCAATAAAATACAAAATAATACAAAATACAAAAAAAAGTCCACATTGAATTTTCAGGTTTGTTGTCTGTATATTTGTTGACATATAGTTTTAAATGTCTGTATTCTGTGTGTGTGTGTGTATCTGTATACATGCTGTCTTTGTGTGTTTTCATTTATGGCTTCCCTTTGTAATGTAATGTTTGAACTATTAATGGGACAAAACAGGAAATTATATAGACCAAGCAAATAATCAATCAAGAAAATAATCAGCAGATGAATCAATAATAAAACTAATTGTTATTTGCAGCCCTGGTTCCATATGTCTTATCATCCAAATATATATTCAAACAAACAAAAAAAGGCCAACAGATCATAGAAATCCAGACAAAAAGAAAAGAAACAGGTTATTGGTCACTCTTTACCTGTGTGTGACTCTGGGCTGTGATTGGGCATCATGACGGGATGTTCTGGGTGCTGATAGGCTAATGGAGTTGTGATGGCAGCAGGGCTGATGTTGCTGCTGGTTAGGTAGGGGCTGTTGTAGTGATGTGAGTTATAATATGGAGAGTATTGACTCTGACTGTAGCTGGAGTACGTTGAAAACTCCTGTCAACACATTAACAACCAAGTTAGTTAATCTGTGACATGAAAATGATTCTGTGGAAACTGTTCACTTGTATTAGAAATAAAAAAAATATGTTGAGGTTTCATTACTCACTTGTTGGGAAGGGTTGAAAGGGGTTGAACTGGAGATTGCATGGCTGCCTTGAAATATTCCAGATGAAATGCCACCACCTGGGAAATGATGTGAACACAAAGATCATACCTTCAGGTAATAAGCAGTCATGCAGAATAGAAGACAATTACACACTTTGAATCAATCAATCAGTCAATCAGTTTTTTATGTATGTAGTGCCAAATCTAACAAAACTTATCTCTAGGCACTTTTCACATAGAGCAGGTCTACACTGTACTCTTTAATTTTATTCAAAGAGACCCAACGTAGAACCGGGCTCTATGTGGGCAGCCAGCTACTATGACCAATTGGGTGAGAGAGAAATAAGGAGAGAAGGAGAGTGTGTGTGAGAGAGAGATCGCAAGATAGAGAGAGCAATAGTGTGAAAGAGAGGAGAGGGAGAGGGGAGAGATGAAGCAGTAGGAGATTTGACTAAATTCCATCTTATTTTGATGAATAATTCACCACATCTGATCTGATACTGTGTTCAGGAAGTAAGGAGTGGTAAACTTTGACTGCTTTATCAGTGACAGCTCAGTGCAGCAGGAACTGAGAGTATGATATATGTTTGACACAATAATACAGGTGGGAAAGTCTGCCACTCTTGCTGCTCTGGGAATCTTCTCTAACTAATCAAGCTGAGGCAGGAATGTCTTCCTCCGAGCAATTTCTTCTCACAGTGATGCTGTCTCACCCTGCATCTTCCTGTCAAACTCTGTCAGAACTGTTTATTTGTCCGATTAATTATTTTTCCTGTAATGTTATCACCTCCACCTACGGCACTGTAAAGCATTTTTATAATTTTGCTCTTGTTGTCTATTACCTGGATATGTCAAAAGGTTACAACACATTTGTACAGAAATGTGTAGAAAGACAGGCCAAGAAAGAACTAATGAACTTACGGCACCAATTGGGTGAAAGAAGTCATGGTGTATGTCTTCTCATAAAGGATATATAACAGCTTCAGGTAATATTATTGACCTTTATGAGTTAATACGCAGATGGAAGAATAGAATGATTTACATCCTGTAGTCATTTTTTCAATCAATCAAAAAGCAAAGGGGCAGAATACAGCTCCTTACTGATGTCCAATACTTGGTACAGTAGCAGGTAATCAGATGCTTATTGATCATGTGGTGATGTCTAAATAAGATTTAAATATGTCTACAGCTCTGTGAGGCTGTTATATGTAGGCCCACACTGGTAGTTGTTGATATTTTTCAAGTCTGACTGACTGACTGACTGACTGACTGACTGACTGACTGAATGCTTAACACTAACCACAGTTTAAACACAGACACAATATGTATCATTTCAGGTAAAATAATACAGTTGCATGTTCAGATGTGCAACATGTTGATATTATTGACATATATTGGCAGTTGCATTTAAAGGTGTGCACTGTAAATAGAGTTTTTCAAATACAATCCAAGTCAAATAACATTTTCAAATAATTATTCAAATTACTGCTTTACATGCACCTGTACTGTTTATTGAATGGGTGGCAATGTAATTAGTGGCGGGTTACAGAATAATTACAGATGCTAGTTTGAGGGTTGATAAAGTGCACAGGACCAACCCTGTTTGCTTTGACAATATTCCCTTTGATGACAATAAAGATTCACTGCACTTTTCTCTGACACCACCTGACATTTATTTTTAGATTCATTGCCTTAAATGTCCCGTTGATCATTTAATCAGTCAACTGCTGTGTTCTTTGCTCCCTGTTTCTTCCTCTCTGTACCACAGTGCATGACAAACAGGAGAATAATGACTCAATGGAAGAACCACACTGAAAACTCCCCGGACAACACAACAATCTTCAAAGGGACTAAAGGAAAAATACAGGAGATCTCTCAAGTAAACACAAAAAGTCTCCCATAGCCCCCATTTGGTTTCAGTTGTACATACAGTGTACAGTATGTGTTTCGATGGTTTTCTGTGGCATGTGTGTGTGCCTGTGTGTGTGCCTGTGTGTGCGTGCTTGTGCCTTGTGTACAGTAAAATGCATGGCATGGAAACATTCTGAGAGCCTACAAACATTTGGTTGTTGTGGCAGTTTATTACCGTTTGAAGTTTGCAGTTAATGATTTATGCATAAAAATATTCAAACAAATTTATTTTGTTTGGGAACAGTGTCTTTCAAACTCAAACTTCACTCTTGTTGGTGGTTCTAACGAAACATGGTCATTGAGGGCTTTGCAGTTTCTAAGAGGTTTCATCAAACACGTGTTTACATGAATATTTACATTCCCGTATAATGTCTGACATCTGATTATTCTCTTAAAGAGGAAGTGATTTGGAAAACTTGAAATGTCTGGGAAGGGCTGAAAAATTATTGACCAGAAAAAAAGATCAAGGAAGACATTCACATCTGATGCCAAACCATCATAGAACAGAGACAGGATGTATGATCCCCTTTCATATACGACCATCTGTTATCACGTGAGCAAAATTACATGCTTACAGGTCACTTGATGACAATTAAATCATCTTCATAATAATTCAGAAAACTCCATCTGTTGATTAAAACTGTGACATGCGTACGAAATCTCTGGAAAAAGCTCGTAAAACATTGAGTTGACATTTGTCAAACTACTCAAGAATTCATCACAAGTCCCATGTAGGTTGTGAAGTTCTTTAAGAGCTATTAAACAGTTAAAACAGTACTTCTCCAACTTCTTAAAATGAAATTGATATACTAGCCTTTTAAATTAATTCATTCCTTCTAAATCAAGATTGTATACAACTAAGTACATGTTAGAATATTGGTCTTTGCATATATAAAGAATGGGAATCAGGTCAGAAATACTGTTTATCACAAGTTGGCTTTTCTTTTAGCACTTTTGGCCCTCAGTGTGAACGGTTATGATACGTAATTGCTATGATTATCTGGAATGTGGCAGAGTCACAACAATACTTGACACCACAAAAAAACACACTGAGACACGCTGTAAAGAAGTAACCAGTTTAGCCAGATTATTTAACCCACTTTATAACCATAAATTAACTCACTCAAAATGCCAGTAATAGTCCCTGTTTACTCAGGAAAACTATACTCAGAAATTAAGTCTGTCTGTAAATTGTGATAGATGTCACGTTGGACGTATTTTAAACAATGGTGTTACTGTTCCATATCTAAGCAACTAACAATGTTATAATTACTGATCAAAACTATGGCCAAACCAAAAAAGGTAGGATCCAAGTTGTAATAAAGCAGAGTTATACTTGAACTTATTTGAAAAAACCTCCATTTACGGTGTTCCTTTTGGGGGAAACCATACACACATATGAGAAAAAATGTATCATATTTCCTGCATATACAGTCAAACCAGTCTGTCATGAAAAAAATCTCTTTTAAAAGAGCAAGTTCATAACATAGCATAACAAGCTCATATTCCAGTTTTCAGAGTGCTCATAAATATTAGTAATATTGTAATATTATTAAAGCTGGGATGTAGCTACGTGGAGGAATACAAAGTCATGTGAATAGCTCATCTATTTATCCTCTATCGTTGTGTTTTTTCCCCTCCTCTGTCTCATCCTTACAGTGGAAACAGGGTCATCCCCCTGTCTGCAACATTAAACCTACTCACCCCTCCATAAAATGCACCTTAACCTCTCCCCTCTCACACACAAGGTCAATTTCGCGCTGCCTTCAGAGCCATAAAGTCGCACTGAGCGAGTCATGCTTTGGGCGCCGGACGACTAAGGAATGTGTACAGCGCAGATACACACACACACACGCACACACACATACACACACACACACACACACAAACAGCCATGCGTGGGCAGAGAGCCGCACACACTCCCAAGCATACCACGTCTTCATTTGAGCGTTTGTTTTTCGGCAAGACCCTCTGCCCATCTCTTTTTCCTCTCTTCCTTCCATCCTCTCTATTTCTCTTCCCCTCTGTCTGTATATTTTCTCACTCTCTCTTTCTTTCTAGTCTTCACAGACACAAGCGCATGCATGCTGTGTTGTTGGTCTGAGTGGAGAAAGGGGGCCTGACCCTGAGAAAAGAGGAGGGGTGGGGAGACTTTTGACGCCAGGAGTCCAGACCGCAGCTAATGGAGAACAGGTGTGGTGGAGAAAAAGGGGAGGAAAAGAGAGGGAGAAGAGAGGAATATGAGGGGAGAAGTAAAAGAAAAGAAGAGGAGGGGGAAAGGGAGCAAAAGAGTTAAAGATAAGGGATGGATGCTCCTTTCAATAAGGTTGAAATCAAAGATGGTGCATATAAGTTTTGTGTGCCAGAGTGTGTGATAGTGTGTCCACACATTCAATACATACAGTGTTTCAGACTAACCGTGTGTGTGTGAGTAGCTGTAGAGACTTTGACTGGGAGGAGTGCTGCTGAAGTTTGAGTAGCTCAGTAGTCCCGTCTGTCCTGGAGAATGGCTCAGGCCGTCTTCTGTTTTAATGTCTGAAAAGAGAGCAGAAAAAGTTAAGGTTAATGTTGATAGAAGATAATAGATGAAACTACTGAGCCTAGAGAGCACACATTGATTATTTAAGTATATCGAGTGTGCTCTGTTAACCATTTTTATTACGTTTTTATTCTGTATTCTACACGTTTATAAGTCTCAGTAAAAATGCAATGAAGAACGCAGACTACGGGATTTTTCTGAAGCACATGCCAACTAAATGTCAGTTTGTTCTCAGTGCTAAAAGGATGGATTCACAGTTATTCAAGTCTGTCCAAAAACAACAATCAGGTAACCAAATGAACATTGACACATGTTTCTTTCTTGCTGTAATCATTCCCCCTTTTATAATGCACCTATAATGTAAGCAATGAGGAACAAAATCCACGGCTCTCTTTCGGAGCAAAAATGTATTTCAAAGTTTATTTAAAGCTAATGTGAGACTTTAGGAGTTCAAAATAGTAAAATCAAGTCAACATCAAAGTTAGCCTTTTTAGTGCCAAATTCCCTCTTTTTGTTATCTACCCTTCCACTGCAGCTGAACAGGAAAACACTGTCCGTAGAGACACAAAACGGGAATTTTGTACTAAGGGGGATATATTAATGGTTAGTATCAACAGGAGGAATGGTTACATTGAGAAAAATCTCTCTCAGTGTTACTTTGGGCACCTGACTGTTGTTTTGAAGACTTGGAAAACGTCACTTTCAAGAAATGAAGTGCCTGTATGATTTGCACCAAAGTACAAAAAGTCTTTTGATTTTGAGATATTTATTAAAATAATGCCCAATCTTATCTTTAGAGTGTGTTTGTGTGTACTTACTGTAAGATGGCATGCTGTAGCCCTGCGTGTGGTGAGTGTACGGTGTGTATGGTCCTGCAGGCTGGAGGGCGGGACTGTACTGAGTCTGTCCATACGCAGCCATGACACTTTCCCCTGTCAGCTGATCTTATAGAGGAAAGAAAAAAATAAGGAAACAAAATTCTTCTTCTCTTTATTCGTTACAAAAGAACATCTGTTTTTGTCACGGTTTGAGCTGAGTTTGAGGAAGAACACAGTCGGCTGTTAGGAACACACAAACACTACTTTTTGTTTTAAAAACCAAAGGAATTAATGCTACAAAGAGAAGTCTGGTGGACTGCATGAACTAGTAAAATCAGATGGTTTGGGTTTTGGCTACTAAGATAAACAATATACAGTACAAAAGAACAACATTTGGCAATAAAGAAATGAAGTTAATTATATAAGGTTAGTAAAAGATTCTTCATCTTATTTATGGGCTGACTGTGCCCATTTTCTGACTAAAGATTCATTTTGTAGCACCATTTACTTCCCCTATTTCATCAGACAACATTTGGCCTTCATAAAAGGAAAAGTATCTCTTACAATTCCTGGTAAATGTAAACCAGATCATATTTAACAACTCATTTTCTTGGGCTAACACGCAGAAACGAAGCATTGAAACACATGACAAAGAGGAAACGCAATATTCATTTTCATTTTAGAAAAAAGGGAGCCTGATACAAAACTCACCTGTAGTTTGATTCTTTGAAATAGATTATAGGAAGCCCTGGAGGAGACACGAGAAAGGACATAATCAGAGAAGTAACAGTGAAACCAGTTCAGAAAAGAAGAATGGGATTTTAAATTACACAAATATTTTATCTTATTAATTCACGATTAACTGAATTATTGGTATTAACATGACATTTAATTTTTTTTACATGGATGATTGTGAAGAGAATAATGTAAAAATAAAGACAATACAACTCTAATTTTAGATAATGTTTGGTAAACTTCATGAATGAATGTTCTATGAATTATGCACCCATAAAACTCATTAAAAAAAACTTGATTATCTGAATTTTATTATTTGTATTATTGTCAAGATACTTGAATGATACTCTGGTTCTTCAAAAACTGTCATCTCATTAAACAATCCTCAAACTGGAACAGATATTCATCTAAATTAAGATATCATTTGTATTTACTCTATTCACTGAATGAATAGGCAGAAGGGGTGATTTCAAAAACTCCTGTTAACAGACACTTTTCATCTTCTCCTCACCTGCCTCTGTAGAGAGAGCTTTATCCTCTTTATCCTGTCACAGTGCTGTTAGTCAGGTTCCTCTCGAGCCGTCAGCTCTTCTGTGGAAACAATAGCAAATACACACCATCAGGACACAGGTATGCAGGTGACTGACACATAGCGACAAGCCTCGGGCCCTGTTGCAGCAGGATGAGGAGAGGGGGGAAGGGTTCAAGAGGTGAATAGTTTTAGTGATAGACAGAATGAAAGAGGCACAGAAAGAGAGCAAGAACAAAATCGAGGTGTTGTAGAAGTGAAAAATGTGGTCATTAGAGACTCTGATGGTCAAATGATGAGCTGCAGTGACCTGACAGCTGATATAATTTCCAGGAAAAATGTCAAAAAGCGATAGACTATGCCAATGCTGACTCATTCTGCTATTTGGCAACAGGGCCTTTCAAAATGTGTGGAGCTACTTAGACGAAATGAAGCAGGAAAAAACAACCAGAACAAGGCCGCAGTCCAAAAAAGGCAGTGTGTCAGGTATTCACAGTTCAGCAGAATTTCTCTGGTGGCATGACAAGACAAAAGTGGTTTACAACAATAACAGGGCAGAATGAGTCAGGTGACATTTTGTAACATAGTCTCTATTGAGGAAGTTATCTTTTTTACTTTGATGTATTTCTCTGGTTGTATTCAGTCGCTGCAAATTGAAAAGGTAAGGTAAGGTAAGATAACTTTATTTGTACCTGAAGTTAGATTCAGTTCATAGTTTAAGTGATTTTGGCTTTAAAAAAAAAAGATAATTTAAAACCATTGTAATACTTCAAAATCAATTTAAAAACAAACCAAAATAAATAAACAAATAAAAACGGTCATTACTTAAGTTTTATTTATCTCTCTAATGGCTGATATATCGCTTTGTTTTGCAGGCTGGGAGTTTGTTCCCCGTGTAGTGGGTGCGAGCCAAAAACATGACTGCTTTAAGGCAATATTGAATTAACAGATTTTTGCATCATTGTGAAGAAATACATGGATTTATCCAGTATTTAATTTACTGGATTAATTGTAAAAAAATGTCATTTGAATTTCATGAAAATTGAGTACATCATAATATATTGCACTGTTGCTATACAAGATTAAATATACTGTAATAGACATTTTTTATCAACTGTACAGTATATTGCTCACCCAATAAAGATATGTAATGGAAGTATTAAAGAGCGAGAGAGAAAAGGTTCAATAGAAAAAGGGGAGGGAAGGTCGCAACTCAGTGGACTGCGGGTCAAAGGTCAATGCCACATGAATTAGTCTAAGCAGGAAGCTGAACAACTTCAGTCTGTTATACTCCAGTGCTTAAAGCCCACTCACACAAAGTACCAGTCAATCTGAACCTGTAATGTTCAAGTAGTACCATGAAACTTTCTAGTAAATATTTAATCTACAATACATGGCCACAATGATAGCAGTGAGTGGGATTTTCCCCATTTTGTGTAATTTTGTGCCAGAGCTGTTATTCATGGTAAAGTCAATCGTAATTTATCGTAATTCTACAGCAAACAATGCTATTCCAGACAACCGTGTTCTTCAAACTTTGGGGCAACCGTGTGGGGAAGTCCCTTCCCTGTTTTAGCACAACAATGTGCTCATGTACAAAACCACAAAAACAATGTTTCTCTCAGTTTGGTGTGGAGGAACCTGCTTTGACTCCATCCAACACCTTTAGGATGAATTGCATGCCAAGCCTCATCAGTGATCAAAAATCAGTGTCCTATCTCACACAGTTGTCTGGGAGCTTCTCAGAAGAGTGATGTCTCTTATAGCATTATATTAATGTACATAGTTTGTAATGATGTGTTCAACAATTTCATATGGCTATAATGTTCCACTGTCCACAGACTTTTAACTTTTAACATAAGCAGATTAATAACTGTCATATGGTAACGTGCCTTTGACTCAGCAAAATTCCAACTATTATTAATGATTTGGTGATATAAGATCATTCACAGACTGAACAGTTTGATTTATTTCATTTCTCTCTGTTTCCCTCTCTTTGCCTCTGGGCCATTCCAGTCAGGCAAAGCTGCAGCTAATTGCCTGACCTTTGACCTTGCTGACAACACAAAGACAGAGACAGATGACAGTCATGAATTACAGGGGCAACAGAGTTTTATGGCAGCAGAGAGATGAAGGTGAGGGGGAAAAAAGTAAAAGCTTATAGACTAAAGTGACATCAAATGTGACAATTTGCTCAGTGACAGAAGCTCCACCGTCACTGGTACCTCAAAACCTGAGACTACTTACAGCGTCATGTGTGTTGCTCTCATGTCATTAACAATAATTTTGACAGACACAGAATATCAGAGAAAGTTGACTTCATGTTATGTCAGCTCCCGCTGTAAAGCCACCCTCCCAGCCTTTAAAACGCCCAAGTCGGTGTTTTTTGAGTAAATAAAAGCATATTTTTACTATGGGAAAAAAATCACATGTACATCTGTTATTGAATGCTAAACAAATATTAATAAAACAGATTATAAATATGACACTATAGAGGTGATTTACCATTAGTCATGTCACTAATAGCCTTGAGTAATATAAAAAACAAGGGAAAAACAAAATTCAAATTAAGCACTAAATCATATCTTTAGCTTCAAGTCATTTTGAAATCATGACTTTTAATCTAAACCATCTGTTCATGATCATCATTGGCTTGCCTATGAGCTTTTCCACTTCAGACATGACCCTTAAACCTGGGTGAAGGCCTTGCAGACTTCAGAGACCCTGATCTGACCTTTATTGCCGGCAGACTATGAAGCTCAAGAGAGTAACACTGATCCCGCAGCACAGAGGAAAAATAAGGAAAGTGCTGTTGTGCTTTGCATTTACTTCCTGGGGATCAAAAGTGAAAGGGACGCCTGTTCAGAGTCCTCTTGACTTCAGCTGCATCCTTGCAACTGTACTGTATGCATGCACATACACATGCACGTACGCACAACCACAGAAAAACTGTGTGTGATAGCAAAGGCACTTCCTGGTTCAGGGTGAGGCCTGGGAGGAGGGCGCACAAGGCCATGGGAACTGCAGGACACCGGAGGGAAGATGAGCGGCGCTCAGCAGAGATGTGGAGGGCTGAGGGCTGAAACTGAAGCTAAAACAAACCCAGCAGGGCCACAGGGGGCCACAGGGCCACAAGGCCAGTCCCACCAGCTTCACCTGGGTCCCAGGGTTCTGCTGGACCACTGCTTCTTTCACGGATATCAAATTCTAGCCTTTGTGCTGATGGATTACAACACAGGATGGTGTATTGTGCTTTAGGTTGAACTGTCATTTGATATAGTTAAAGGCATATATGAAGTTTATGCAGATTTACCTGTTGTTCAACTAAACTGCTGAGTGAGAAAAAGAGAACAGACACGAAACTGATCCATGTGTGCCAGTTTCACTTATCATGAGGGATTCAGGCTAAAGTCTGCGGTAGACCCAAAACAATCTAGCACTTACAACATGCTGTCTGACTGCATCTGAAGTGTTCATAGCTGGTACAAACAGCCACACTTAAGTCAGGGTGAAAATAAAAGTATTTTGTCATATGGACAGGCAATTGGAATTGGAATAATGTACTGTTCATGTTAACACTGACAGAAGTAAATGGGTACAGAATGAAAAAAGAGCTTGATAGAGAAGTTTGAATATTTCCTATTTTCTCACCTTCATACACCTGACAAATTGGTGTGTAAAGTGGGCATGATTGATTGACTGACAGTTTCCAAAAGTTACAAAAATTCTCAGACATAGGCCCCCAGTTCTGACTCAGGAAAATCACAAGTGATCAAGTAATATAGCTGCATATGTGTGCAATTTACACAAATAAATACAAATAAATGATACAAAAAAAAATGACACGTTTTTTGCATACCTGCATCGTCAGTTAAAGCTTGATATATATATATATTTTTTTAAATGCAGTAATTTTTCAAAAAACATAAAAGACAGAGTTTTGTGTCTCAATGTTCTGCAACTGTGAGTGATGTCCCGAAATCTTGATGCTGGGCTCGTGGTTAATAAACGGTTAGTCACGGTTTACTGAATTTCCTATGAAGGGTGTGTGCTGCTTTATCTTATTTACATTACTCAAAAAATATTTAAATACATTGACAGGTGTTTGATGTGTTTGTGTGTGTAATTGTGTGTGTGTGTGTGTGTGTGTGTGTGTGTCTG
The DNA here is from genome assembly GCF_027409825.1 of Scomber japonicus. NCBI lineage: Eukaryota > Metazoa > Chordata > Actinopteri > Scombriformes > Scombridae > Scomber > Scomber japonicus. Next base: position 26,006,217 of record NC_070580.1, on the reverse strand, counting down.
TGTGTGTGTGTGTCTAGATATGTGTTTACACTGTCAATAAATGTGCTGTGTCAGTGTCTTTTTGAGTCTCCATATGATGTGCCAGAGTCTAATTACACACTGTGGTGACCCTTCTGATGGTTTGACCTCTTATTGAAACATTGTGTTTCTCAATCAACGGCTGGACAAGGTGACTTGCTTGTCTGTAATCGTGCCATATGGAACCCCACCTGGAGCCCTCAATTTGGACAGTCTGTCTAAGTGCCTGGGGGGGAAGCTGGGGGTTGATTCACTGCTGCACACAAACCCTCTCTCTCAGTCGCTGATAAAAGACACAGAACAAGGACTCAGTATTTGGGTTTGTGTGACATTATCAGGGGCTTCATGGTGGAAATCAGTGCCATCTGCCAACTGCTGCTCTCTTTAAACACCTTTGACAGACAACTGACTGCAGGGTTGATTGCAGTGAAAAAGAGTAATTGTATATAGCAATTCATGCATGACTACAATCAGATACAATAGATTTTAATCTAAGTCAAACTCTCAAAGCTAACATCTTCTCAGCTGATTGAATGGTATGATGAGATGGAATTCAACTCCTGATAGTTTGCTGGATATCTCTAGTTATCATATAATAACTGATACTAAAAATACCTACCTTTCAGACACTGCAATTTCTGTCCTGATAAACCTGATATAACTTCTAATATACTGTAAACAGATAATGTATAGTCATATACTGTATTTATAAATCTGCTGATGCCACATGAACAAAACATGTTCATATATACCTGTAAACAAACTCACAAAATGAACGAATGAACAAAGCCTGGGGATCTTTGCTTTTTTTAGTCCACATCTATAGGACATTATTTTTAGTACTGATTAAAAAATGTTATGATTGATAAACAGTCCAAAACACAAATACACTCAGACAGAAAAGTAGTAAAAGTAGTATCCTCAAAATTGAAAATTAGCTTTTGTTGCTAACTAGTTCACTATGCACTAATCTATTAATGGTCTATACAGCTTTGCACAAAGCCATCAATTTCTCACAAATGGCCTTATGCTGGGTGAACGGTATGAGGTGGAAAAAAATATAAGAGAGAAACATGCAGAGAATCACAGCGGCTGTTGGTGGTCTGAGAACAGATGTTTGGAATTGATAATCTCAACCCAGGACGACCTCAGCGGCCAGAGAATTCATTAAAGAGGACAAGACTTTACAAATGTGTGTGTGTGTGTGTGTGTGTGTGTGTGTGTGTGTGTGTGTGTGTGTGTGTGTGTGTGTGTGTTTGTTCAGTCTCCACACATACTCTTACTTGGGATTTTAGCATAAAGGCCTCAGCCAGTGTGTGTTGTCACTGTTACCAATGTCACAACTGCACGTTCAAAGTGTAAAGGCTGTCATGTTGTGATTGAGGTCCTATTGTGCTAATCTGTTTACACTTGATACACCTCAACTGTGTGCTGTTACCATGACTAAATCAATTAACAGAATATTCCTGTTTACCCCCATACAGAGACATGCATCAGCAAAACAAAATAAAAAAAAAAAACTGGGCCACTGAGTGTGTTATTTTTGACGTTGGGAAAGACAATAATCTCAACAGTAACCTGTCATGTTTTTGTTAACACCTCAATTCAAGTCTGACATTTGCTGAAGCGGTGAAAACCAAAAACACAGATGTAAGATGTTTCCATGTCTGAGTCGCCTGCTTATTATCTAACCGAGCCATCTCAGTGAGGTTTCTCATCAGCAGCATGCAATGTTCCCAGCTGATAGTAACTGAGCTAAACTGTTTACATCATCAACCAAAAGCAACTAGTTAAAGACCTACGTGAGTGATTAATATGTAATATATGATTAATATATTTATTGAATGGTCAAGCTCCCACAAGTCGGCTTTCACACACACACACACACACCTGGCTAGTACTGAAATGATTTAAATTAAAAGTGAATGAACAGTGAAGTCTCGTAATGACAGATACTGAGCTCCTTTTGAAAGAAGCAGAAGTCAAACGAAGAAAGGATCCAATTAATCACTGGCAGCGGTGAACCTGTTGCTGACTTTGTCTGCAGTCTGTAACTTTACCTCCCGGACTTGGTGGCCTTCCCTTTCCACTTGACTAACTCTTGCAACAAGACTGCTTTAATGCCAGAATCTACCCCCCTTCTGTCCCTCAGTAATCAAAACCACTTTATTCAGCAGTGCCAGTGTCTTTTTCTCTTCGTGTCTCCAGCACACACTCTATACTCCTCTCTAAATTGTCCTCTCTAAATGTTTCTTAACTCCTTCTTTAGTTTCTCGCCACTCACACAGCTCATATCCTAGCACTCCTACTCTAATAATCCCCTATCACTAATAATTTTCCCCAGTAATATTGTCAAATCCTTGAAAGACCACCTACCCCAAGGCTCAGACTCTGTCTCCTCCAGAACCAGTGGCCCGGGACGGAGGTCAGAGCGAGGGACAGCTGGCAGACCTCCCAGCAGCTTGGTTGAGCGGGTGTGGGGTTGTAGGACTGGGCTGACCCCAGTCAGATGGTGGTCTGGCTCCCAGGTAAAAAAACATCTGGTCCAGTGATGGGAGGGCGGTCGCACACGCACTCACACACTCAAAACTGACACACGCCTGACTGCATGAGTGCGCCTGCCTTTTCTAATGAACTCACACACACACAGAAATATACACACACACACTCTAAAACTTGCTGCTTTATTAGTCATTAGGACAAAAAGGTTTGCCCCCGATCAGTCTCCCCAGCAGATGACCGTGAGTGGCCGCCCTAGTTGCTAACAGCTGGCCAGACAGAGCTCGCTAGTAGCTGAAGCTCACAGGCGTTACAGACGGACTGAGGTCCAATTACTTCTTTACTGGTAGATTTACTGTGTGTGAGTGCGTGTGTGAGACAGTGAGAGAAAAGAGAGTGTAAATGAGTGATTTATGCCCCTCTGAAGAGATAAGAATGTAATGGGAATGAGATGAGATTTTATCAAATATAAGTTGGCATTTATAGATGGAAAACGGTGGGAAAAAAAATACATTCAGGAAATCGTTCAATGGAGAAAAGTGATGGTGAAGAAAAACTCTGACACCTAAAAACAATACTCCTCGAGCCACAGAGAATTATTAGATTCTCCTTTCAGTGAAAAGTAACTAAATGGTTATTAAGGGTGAAAAAAAAATTAAATATGGTCACTGTGGGCTAAGCTGCGATGTGTGTGGTTTCACCTTTCTCAAGATGAGATAAGGAGAGCGGAGATAGCCAGAGAGACAGCTGTTGTCTGCTGACAGGCCAGGGTTTAATACACACACACACACCCACACACACATCAGCACAAAGCCTCCGCGGGTGCTCTCTGGGGCTTAAGGGAATTAAAAAGGGAGGGAAGGGCTGGGGAGGAGAAGAAATTTAGGGAGAAGTGTGACAACTTTTGAGCCACAAACTGCTCAAGAGGCAACAAATCAACCAATAATCTCTTTTCAAATATATTAATGTGTGTGTGCAGATTCACACGCATTCTTCTACAGCCTCACACAATAGACACATTACTTCTGGTATCAATGGATTTTTCCACTGATTAAGTGTCTCACACACACATACGTATCTTAAAGCGTAACCATAGAGAGCAGAAAGGAAATATTAACTGACGAAAAGACGGATAAACGCAGGCCGAGAGAGAAAAACAAGGATTAGAGAAGAGATAGTTACACTATTTTTTATGCTGAACATTGGCTTTGTTTGGCAAGATCACCTTCCGCTGTTGGTAAGTTTTTAATAAAATAATAAAATTTACAAAGGATAATTGGAGGCGTTTTGGTTTGGTCAAACTTGCTGTTTGGACAGGCAGCTGCACATATCAGACTACATTTATGATTGCTGCTTCTGAAGTTGTATAAAGTTCAGAACTAGTCGTTCCATGAGCTGAAACCCTAAACTCACCAAAGAAACTGGGATTTGTGGTTTTATCATAGTTTCACTTGCAAACGATTTAATAATTTACTCTGAAACTTGCTTCAGTTGTACCTCATCGTTCCCAGACACTTTTTTGTTTGTTTTTAGACTTTTCAACTTTTCTTTATTCCACAGTGACCCCTATAAGATGTATAAATTAAACATAAACAACAAAACGAACAAAAGTAAAGTGGACAGTCAAACTAGTTGCCCAATTATGAGAAATGACAAGAAAATACATGAAAAACAAACCAAAAAGCACATTTTGATAAATATAAAGTAAGGATTTTAAGATTTATGTTCTTTGGGTTGAATATTTCTTAAAAATTCAACAGTGCTTTGTTTAACCCTACAGTTTAATTTACCGTCTCTGATCTATTTTTCTGTTATCAAAACCGAGACAAACAAATGTGTAATGATCCTTGTAAAACTTGATCTCCTGTCAAACATAAAGTACAGTGTTGGAACGCAGGTGTGTAAATATCTCTTTAGTGAAGGATGCAAATTACGACTACAACATCTGAATAGACAGATTTGATCTGATAGCACAGGGTGTGAATGAAAAACAAATAAACTAATATAGAAGAACACTCAGGTCAGTGCAACAAATGAAACTGTGCTAAATGACTTTAATACTGACAATGTGAGCTGTTGGACTGATTATGTTTTCAGACTGTATGTGTGTGCGAAAGAGTGGTCAACATGACAGTCCTGGTGTAACCTTGAGTTCAAGTCAGGAAGGCTGTTTGACTCCCAGAGAGAGAGAGAGAGAGAGAGAGAGAGAGAGAGAGAGAGAGAGAGAGAGAGAGAGAGAGAGAGAGAGAGAGAGAGAGAGAGAGAGAGAGAGAGAGAGAGAGAGAGAGAGAGAGAGATACACAGAAGCTGATAGACATTAAACACTGAAAGCCAGTGAATGAGTGAAGAAATATAATGAAATTGGTGCAGATAAAGTCAGGAAGAGCGAGCTTCCTATGAAAATATTTATCATTCCATGAACGTTTGGCTATAGAGGGGTTTGGAATTAATTTGTGTTTTCTTAAGAGGGGGTGCCTTGCGCTACAGGATGGGGAATTCTCCACAGCCCGGGACTTTTTGGGCTGCCGCTTATTCACAATTTATTAGAGCTAGTAATAAGAACCATGAAGGCTGAGGAGAGGGAGAGAGTGTCCTGGGCCAGCCATGGAGAGGGAGTCCAGAAATGGGGCCTAATATTATTAGGAGACGAACCACAGTGTTAAATCAAACATGCCCGAGCACACACCGTCGGTATGTGGTCTGAGCACACCTCCCACCGCCCCTTCACCAGACCACTGAATGTTAGGTGTGGGGTTTAAAATGCAGGTATATGAGGAGATTTACTAAGATTTACAATCCGTCACTGAGCTGAATCTGATATAGCGACTATCTAAAATAAGAATCCCATCTATTTGGCCATTACGCCTGCAGGTTTTTTTTTTCCAGATAATTGATGCTGACAAAAAGATATTTACAGTATGTCAAGTTTATTTTATATAATTTTGAAATGAGAGTGACATGTGTGAGAGCTGGAAAACACATTTCACTGCAGTTCTACTTTGTTTGCCTTACAATGGTGGTACCACTAAAATAGAAGAAAAAACACTAATAAAGTCCACCTATTAGGATGCAAAATCTAAATGTTATAGTTTATATAATGTAAATATAAATCTAATTTCACAAAGAAATAATCTAAGTGATCTCACATACTTGACATTAAATCTGTACTTTTTAAATATAGCGACAAAAAACTCAAAGCAGATTCCAAGAACTACGAGAAAATGTCAGATGTCTTTGCTTTAAATCTATTTATTTACATTTTCTTCTTCGGTACCCAACCATTAATTCTCTCTCCTCCAACCATACAGCTGATAGAAATGTTTAAAGCTGATTTAAACGTCTGGCAAAACACACTGAGTGAGTTTCTAGTCTAGAGCCATGAAGGGGGTCCTTGAAAAATATGAATACCAGCCTTTGAAAAATGCTTAGTGAGGCTCCCCTAATTTAAGTTAATGAGGGTCCCTGCGTGGCTGCTGAGGGGGTGTCAGTGATTTGAGGTGTAATCTTCTGTACTTAAGCCAAGCAGAAAGTCCTGCACGATTCAACTAGCACCAAGAAAAACAAAGGAGCTCAATCTAAGAGAGAAGGTGCCTCACTCACACACACATACACACACACACACACACACAACCCCAAAGTATTTTAAAGGGCTCACTAAGACACAAAAATGGATTTGTTGATAGTAAATTTTAGTTTTGGGTACTTACAAATGACACAAAATTCAGTTTAACAGTTAAACAGAAAATGAGAATGAGAACTAGCCTCTCCATATCTGAGAGGGTAGTTTCATCTAAACTGAAACTGAAAATATAAAATCTATTTAACTTAATGTTACATAGCCTTACTATTCAGCATGGCAGCAACATTTAACACAATTTAAAACTGTCTATACATAAATAACACAATATATACAATAATCTTTTGCTGTTTGTATCAGACCTTTGAGATCATTCATACTTTAATGATTAACATATTAATCAAATAAATGTCTGTCTAGTTGTTATTTTTCTTATATTTTCACCTACACTATATTAACTATTAACTACACTATATTAAAATCAAATATACATTTTAATGGGGGCATTATAACAGTATCCTTATTGCAAAAAAAAAAAAAAAAAAAAAAAAGTAAGATCAGGTAGAGCTATTATAATAAATTTAAAACATTTTATGTAATACAATATTTTGTCTTTTGTTATTTTTATTATTGATTGAGTTACCTTGGTTGGGTTTTGTAATAAAAATGTAAAATCCACACAAGAGCAGATCATTAAAGGCGAGTGACGGCCGAATATTACAATATAATACTCAATGTAGATGAAATGTGATGTGACGTTTATTTAAATGATCTGAATTGAACAAAATTCAGCTGAAATATATATATTTCCAGACACAAGAGGGAACTCTACGGGAGATTTAATTACATTTAATGTTTTGACCCAGAATAAGAAGTCACGACAACAATAACATGATCAACATTAACGTGTAGAAAAAGACTAAATGAACCAACTACTTCATGAGAGACAGATGTGGAAATATATTTAGCACTTACCATTGTTCAGAAAGAAGAAGGTGCAGAAAAAGAAATCCGATTATCAGTCAGAGCAGTTGTCTCTCCATGCCCAGAAAAGACTCTGCAGACTTCTCGCAAGAGTCCCAGCAAATCAGCTCCTGTTGACTCGCAGCTCCTGACAAGAAGAAGAAGAAGAAGCTCAAGCTTTGGGTCGAGAGGTTCCAGGTGCTGACAGCTGACAGCTTTCTGCGGACACTCACTCACATCGATCTCACTTCTCTACCTCTGCAGCTTCGGGAGCGTGTTTGCCTTCCCGGCGGTGGGGAAGTGATGTTAAGTAAATGAACGAAGATTTCTGGTTCCTCCTCCTCCTCCTCCTCCTCCTTCTTCTCCTCTCCTGAGCCGCGCGCGCTGCACACAGCCTGGGTGCGTGGGTGTGTATGTGTGTGTTTGTGTGTGTGTGTGTGTGTGTGTTTGTGTGTGTGTGTGTGCGCGCGCGCGTTTGCACCTCCGAGCGCGCCCCCTTATCTTCCAACCACTCCTCTCGTTTCTTCCCCCCAGTAGAAGTGCTTCACTTCTATGGCTTAATACATCTCTCTATCTCCGCTTTAAATCTTTGTTTAGTCAAGGGCTCTTCTCCGTGTCTGTTTACACAACGAGCCTTAAAACCATTCAGCCAGCCTCTGTGAAGCTGCGGACCCTCTGTCTGCACTTCAGATATGGAGTATTAGTTTGTGGCAAATAACTGCAGGCTATTGACAGTTTTATCAAGAGTATTTGTTATCTTGATTGTGTGAGAGTGTGAATGTGTGTGGGGGGGAATCATTATTTTATTTGTCTTTGATTGCTTTGACACCATTTCTTAGTGGGCAGGAACATGCAGCAGGTGCCATTTCTCACTTTGAATCATTATTACATTACACACACAATCACTTTGGTTTTCAAAAACATTTCATTTAAACATTTTATTTCTATTGGTTTCATTCAAGTTTTGTTTTACTTTTTTCTTTGGGTATGCACTTGTAATAAGTAAAGATATTTTTCAGTCCAAGCTTAGTACCAGTAAAGGTGCCAGTACCACAAATTTACAGTCTTAATTTGCAGGCAAAAGTCCATTAATTAGAATTGAATAGGTTACTTAAGTAAAAGTATATTTTAGACTTACAGGTAAATATACTTGTATATTAAAAATAAATGAAAGTACATGCAGAGTCTGTTATTATTATGATAGATTTTTACTGCATTAATGTATGAGCAGAATTTTAAGGTTTTAGTTGTTTGAGGGAGAGCAGATACTTTTTATATGTTGTACATATAGGTAAGCAGTTTAAGTTGACTGCTTGTTTGTGTTTTGTATGTACATATAGCCTATGAGTTAAGCAATTAGTAGCTACAGCTGTCAGATTATGTAGACTAGAAAAACAAAGTAAAACATTTTTTGGGACTAGATGTATAGAGACATTGTAATATCTCAAAAATATGAACTGAAATTTTGGAGTAAATGTGCTTAGTTATATTAGTTAGTTGAACCACTGATTATTTAGTTGCATGTAACACATTCAATCTACAGTGGAGTATAAGAGTATAAGTATAAGATCTCATGTAACAATCCTGAAAAACAGCTCATATAACTCCCGTGTTTATTGGATCATACATGTTCATACTATCCTGCTTGTAACCTTAAATCAGCCCGCTCTTTAAAATCTGCCTGCTTTTCCAGGCAGCTGTGGTAACTCCCTGGTATAATGTTGCAAAATCATATTTTAATTTACTCAGACTGATCATCCCAAAGCATCTACAGATATTCTGACACCCAGACATTTGTCAGTGCTGTCCTTTTCCATCTTAATCTTTATAAATGTTCCAATTTCTTCGTGACATTTCCAACATAAATTATCAGACATCAAACCAGTTTTTTTTTTTTACACTCAATAGTAGATTCTCATTTAAAGGGGAAGCCCCAAGCATATCACCTGCTCCTGGTTGTGTATGTAGGGAAAGATCTTTCAAGGTTACCAAAACAGGCCATGAGGATGTGTAGTCCAAAAAAACACTTGCTGAACTGAAGAATAAAAGAAATCTTGTTTGCTTGAGCCCAACCAAAATCATTTTCCTAAAGGTTTCCTTGGAGGCACAATGCAGGTGTCTCATGGTCTCTGTTTGATTAATATAATAAGTAAATGTGAGGTTGTTCTGCTTCATTTGTGGCCAACATTTGTGCCATTGTCTCTGTGTGTATTCTGTAACATGAGGAAGAGTGTGCCGGAGCTGAGAGCTACAGCTAAGGAGGAAACAGGTTCTCCTGAGTGGAGGACAACAGGATGCCCTCCTGACACCATCTGAACACCCGCAGACCTAGATATGTGAGGGCACCTGGGGGAGATTCATCCTACTCCACAGGGTTAGTGTTGGCATCACTGACCTATCCATATAAAATAAGAGAACATCCTCGAGGGTAATGCGGCTTTCAAAAAAGCTGGATAACAACACATGTCCTGGGTGAAAAGGTGTTTTTTCCCAACACTGTGTAAGATAAGGACAAAAGGACAAAAACAGGAGAAAGAGAGATAAAGGAACTAAATTACTTGTCACATTTTAGCCATTAATCTATAAATCAAAACACAAGAAAAACTCAAATATCTTTTAAACATTTATAAACTTCAGTTAGATTGCATGATTGTAGCTAGTTACTGAGGTAAAAAAAAATATAAGAAAGCATGTAGGCCTCTTTCACCCTATTAGGTGGTGTATTTGGATATCGCCAGGATGATACAATTGCAGCGTGATGCAGTCTGAAGAAGGGTATTGTGCTCGAAACATCACGCTGGTGATATTCAAATATATATCTGCACTGGGAGCTGCAGTGTGGACTCTTCTCTTGTTTTTTCAAAAGCTGTCATTTACCACTTTATTTTCTCAACCTTTCTTATCAAGAATAACTTTGATTAGTCATTTCCTACTTTACCAGAAATTCCTTCGAAAATCCCCTAAAGAATGTGCCTGAACCTGTTACATTTGTCCTTGCAAGAAATATTACAGCTTAGGTCACATATGGAGTAGCCAAAAACAACCTGTTTATGTGTGAGTGACAGATACCATCCTGGTGATATGACCCAGAGACGTGACAAAGTTCCGATGACGTCAGTATCAGGTGACAAATTTCCGTATTTGGAGGTGACGGGTTTGGTGGATGGCTAGATAGATAGAGGGAAAAAAGTGAACACAGCTGCATGAGACTGCTGTTTTCTTTCCACTTCCAACTGCGGGTGTCATGTTTCCAATCTCAAGTCGGGTCAGTTTTTTTAAACACCTTCACTATGATCACCATGGTATTTACTGTTGCCTAACTTTATGGAAAGAAGTCATTTGAACTATCTTTCAATTGATCATTTTAACTCAAAACACGATTTCCCCCTAAGCCCAATAAATTAATTTTTAATCAGATCTTCACCACAGCAACGTCATACCATAAAACATCATTATTTGATAAAAGCAATTTTTTACGGTTTTGAAAGATGTTGATAGAGGTGACATATTAGAAAACGCTCCTATGAGTCGTTCTGTAGCACATGGTACCATCGGCCTATCATTGATTAATTATGAGGATTTGATGCACATTTGGGACATGTTAGTGTTAAGAGTGACAACAATAGTGAGAAGGTTGAGAAAATGATTTGCCGCCCTCGTTCAATACACAGCATAGCTTGGAGCCACAGTATTGTCTTCTGGTTTAAAGAGTAAGTGGAGAAACTGGTATCTCTTCCTTGTGTCATGAGTGATGACAAAGGTGGATTCAGAAGGAGGCGCTTGGTGTTTAACTGTAAGGGACTGATCCACAAAAAAAGACGTTGATCATTTTAAACAGTGTGGGAGTTGGGGACGTGAGTCATTAAAGCATTTGATTTCAATACAAATAGCTCCGTTTTTCTCCAGGCAGCCCCTAAATGTATTACAGTAAAAACTTGCATATTGGCAGGGGATTATGTTGGATGACCAAAAGCCCCTTTCATGGTGTCACATTATTCCATGATTGGGTCACACAGCATTCTCTATGTGAAATTTAGGGGAAAATGACAACCTTTTTTTCATTTACCTGTTATTCAACAGTGAATTGTGTCTCAAAATTTTTTTTTACTGTTGCTAGCCCAACCTGTGAGTTCCCTCTTGGCCTATAGACTTTACATTGTGATGATGTTGCTTTAAAAGACAAGTTTTACAAATATAGAACCTCCAAGGATTAAACATTCATGATAGAAAGAGTCAATTTACCTTATTTGTAGTTTGAAGTGGCCTTTCAACACTTTTACAGGTGCCTCTTTTATAGTGGTGCTGGTGGTTGAGGAAAATCCTTTTTGGTCCAGAGAGGGATTTTTCTCTGCAACACTGTAACTGGCCACTGGGAAAAATTGGCTCCAAGGCTGTGCAGCAGCGCCCTATCCAGTTCTTGTAATACATCCATGGGCACAATCTGTGAAAACATTGGAAATATATTCTTTCTTTTCCAACAGCAGACATTTGTAGAACTATAAAAAATACCTTTGAATATACTCACATCTGATGGATAAAAGGTTAAAAAAAAACATTATTATTATTATAACAGTATGACTCTTCTCAATGACAGAGTGATATATGGACTGTTGAGTTAACACATGGGGCTACATGGACAAAAAATGTCATGCAGTTAAACTCCCCTGTTGCACTTGGTCATGTGGACAAAATACATTTTTCAAAATCTATACAAATTTGATCTACCATTTCATCATAATGACACAATATTTACTGAAATGCTCAGAATCAAACTCAAGTTTCAAAGTTGTACATTTTTGTGTTTAGTTTTACTACAACCAAATCACTCAGTATGAAATATGTATTTCAGATCAGGGTAAAACTGAACTCATGTTGACATATGAAAGTTGCTATGATACAATTGGGACAATAAAGTAAAATATTATATGCAATTATTGCCAAGCCCTCGTTTGCAACAGAAGTGATTTTTCCTTATCGCAGTGACACAAAATCAGTAACAAAGTATGACATGATAATGAAAAATATGCCACAACACAACAAAATGCATCTACAAGGTACATTGGCAGTATAGCACTTCTATTTTACCATTTGCTATTTTAAAAAAACACAGGAACATATACAGTAACTGTTTGCTACAACGGCTATTGGTTTTCATTTGTTGCTTTTGATAACAAAAGCTGTGTCCTAATGAACTCAGTATTAGTAACATAATGAGTGATGACTATCACTGATCGCATGTCAAAAACATAGTTCAGTTTTGTACCTTGACAGTTATACCAGATTTGAAATTGATAATGATATGATAGAGGATAAGTGAGGTACTTTAGTGTTGAAAAAATGTAAATAATATTCCCATACACTGGAAAAGTCTTTCATTGTGGCATTACAGCGCCGAGGTACAAAATGACAATGGCTCTGGGAAATACCGTGACCCAGACATGGTGAACTAGCCTGCCTCTGCTTCAAGCAGCAGGCAGCCACACCAGCTCCTTTCTTCCACTGGAATGTGTGGTGGAGAAATAAAAGCTGCCATTGTCTCTCTCTTCCTCTGATGGCTTCACTTGGCGGTCGGTCTATCCTCTCGGCAGCTGGTGGTATCCGCTGACACACAGTTACTGTCATAATGTGTCATTAGCTCCTGCCATGATACAGGGAAATGCTTCTTCTGGATTTCCTGAAGTACATTTTAATCAAAGAGCAGAAGATGTAAGCTGTGATTTTTAACTAATGAGAAACATCTGATATAAATTGTAACTGTGCTGATGGAGACTCTCATGTGAAGTGAAACATTTTGTTGTATGAAACATTGATGTAAATGTCACATGTAAGCATTATTATTCCCATGCTGAGGGATACCGAGAAAACTCGGAAAAGGCATGGCGAGAGAACATAAACATAAGGAGAGATGAATGTAATATTATACTTTTCAGGGCTTAACGCCATGTGAAAGGAAGCAAAGGCCCTACAACCACCACATCTGTGTTTAGATGCCCCCATAGACATTCCCCAAAAGAAAAAACTTAACATAGCCCAGGCAAATGTTGTTCAAGACAGGTTGGCAGGCTGATTCAGAGCAAATGATGGCCTGAATTTCATCATGTGTAAGGCTGGATTCATTACATTCTTAAAGATAGGAGAGAAAGAGTTGGTGGAACTTTATTGACCTTTTATGACCTCTTTATTTTCAATATGGACAATATGGATAATGAAAAAACTGCATAAAAAGATGACTTAATAAGGTGTTTAGACCACCACCATCAGTTCACTTTGGCATAGATTCTGCAATTCTGTGAAGCTCTACTGGAGGGATCATTCTTCCAACAATTATTCCCACATTTGGTGTTTTAATGATGGTGATGGGGAGCAATGTAACATGACAGTCATCTGTATTTTGATGATAATTCCTTCCTGGGAATGGGTGCTTTCTGACAACTTGTAGATAAGATAAGTTGGATTTGAATCCAGTACTTATTCTTTATCATGGAATCAAATTGTTGTGAAAAGTTTATCTCCTCCCAAACTTAAACTTGATCGTGTGAAAGCAGCAGTGTGAGATACTCCAGTTCAAGGACTAACTTTACTTTGAGAGAACAGGAGGCAAATTCCCTCGCCACTCTTCTAAAAGCATTTTTCCCTCCCTCTGTCTCTAATAAACACACCCAGCATCCCTCCATTCCTCCCCACTGGGACCAGTGATGGAGCAGCCCTCCCTCCTGGAGAGACAGCTCTCACCCAGGCTGGTTGTATGCTGTGCATGTTATTTAACTGACCCTGGCCTCTAACCGTACAGCCAGGAGGCCCCTCAGGAACACACGCATATGCAGGGCTGAGGAAGGTTGTTTTCCAAATGAAATATATTGCAGATCTCTACTGGATAAAGCTCTACAAACAGTGATAGTTGATATTCCACATTTCTAACTTAAAAAAGATAACGACATTTAATTCCAACTTGCAGTCAGCCCTACAGTAGTACAACCAGTATCTATACCCAAGATATTAAAAACTTAATATTTGAGATGCAACTGTGTTCTGATGATGTATTCGAGATTACAAATCTTGTAATATGTAACAATAGTATTTATTATATATCCAAATTATTGTAAATCCATTATATGCAAGTCATTCACAGTTAAGCACAGAAATGTATCTATGAAGTAATACATGTACTGTACGCATATACACACACACACATATAGAACACACATACTCCCCCTTCACTGCTGCTCAGCACCCCTCTTCGCCCTCCTCAGTGCCCCCCATGTCTCAGGAATGTGGGAATGATTGCCTTAATTTTATAAAGCGCACGGCTTCCTTTGGTTCAATTTTCACCAACACCATAAAAAAGAAGCAGTTGTAAGGTCAGCAAGAACCCATCTGGTTTTGCCATTGCTGCAGCTTTAATGACCAGGTAATAAAAGTTCAATTTGACAGAAATTACAACAGATGTTTCAGGCTGTAAGCCTCAGACAGACTTGGTTCCACAGCGGGATGAAACCCCAGCCTGCAGGAGCTGCCCCACTGGTCTGATATACTGCATGAAAATGACTAATGTTTGTACAGCATGAGCAATAGCATTAGCTACAGTGTGGAAGGCTCCCAACTTTGTATCTTGAGGTTATGCATAGCAACCAATGTTCCCAGAGGGAGGGAAACAAGGTACAACACATCAGTACAGGGACTGTGTCCATGCGAGACCATCCTGAACAACCTTTCGCAAAATACCTGTCAAGGCCAATGAGACTGACCCAGGCGGGGAAGTCCCGCCTTTTGTAGCAGGCAGAACTCTGCCTTCCCCTGAGGCTACAAAACAACCCAGCACAGTATCTATTCCTAAGTCTAAACTGCACTTCACTGAGCCAAAATAATAGGTGGTAAGGGGCTAACTTGTGTTGTACCTTGTTTTCCTCCCTCAGGGAACATTGGTTATATGCATAACCTGTAGTTCCCGTTCGGTTGGTACACTCGGTACAACACATCGGTATCGGGATATAGCAAAATGCCCCCCAAAAAAGATGAACCTGTTAAGAAAAGTGTTTCACTGAGTAAAGGGCCAATAAAAATGCTGTCTTATATGAAAGCATATAGATGCCAACAGACTGTAATGTCTCAAAAGACGCATCCCACATTATATCGAGAACCAGAATAATGTCCTATTGGGGAATCAAGGTTTTGTGCATTGGCCTCTTCTGCTGTACACCCTTCATAAAATACATCACTAGAGGATGATGCGTTTTATGATGTGGCTGTTTCTGCCTACCCACATGGCAAAAAATGCCCCAAGAGATGAACTTTAATAGTGGAAAAGGAAAGGCCTCTTTCCAATCATTTTTAGAAAAATGTCAAAATATTCTCCACAGAGCTTTGGAAGAGAATATTATTCATTTTGGGACACTAAGCATTGAATAAATGCCACTTGAGCATATATAACCCCCTGCATGGACACTGCTCTGGCCACTCTGAATTATGGCATTAACATTAGCAGCAACCCAGTCACTGTCAGTTTCTCCCTTTGGGGGGCCAAGCCCACAGACTCCAGATTTTGGGGTGCTAATGCAAAATTTGGCCCAGGGCCCGCGACAGGGAGGTACCAGAGTTTCTTGTCCAGCAGAGAAATGATCTCCGTGAACTATGCTTCTTGCGCCAAAGTGGGGCAATCAGAATCATAGTTAATCTCCCTTTGCACACATGCTCCAGCGTGGTCTGGATCAGTGCCACAAGAAGAAATGCGTACAGGAGTGTCTGAGGCCACTGATAAGCAGCACATCCAACCCCAGGGGCACACTCCTATCCTGTAGTGAGAGGAACGCACAACAATGTGTGTTTTCTCTTGAGGCAAACAGGTTGATAGTGGATCTGCCACACTGGCCCCATATCTGTTCCACTATCTCAAGGAGCAGTCTCAACTCTCTCACCAGCCGAAAACCCCCAGGATGAAAGACAGCAGGTGAATGCTCCTCCATGACAGTAGGTTGTAAGACAGAGAGAGGCGGGGAAGAAAGCGCATCCCTCTATATTTATTTATGTGCTGAATTATGCATGTAATGTGGCTGTGTAGTAGAACGTGATTCCCCATTAGCTCACCCAGCAGGGAAGTGTGAACGGGAGTGTCCCTGGCTGCTGGGCGGCTTCAGTTGCACATCAATGCTTAGGCATACTCTTACACAGATCTTCTGAGTTGACGAGGCGGTGGAGCTGGCTATGGCACTTCAAGACGCTTGGCCATGGGGCAGCACAAGTTGATCATGGTTTGTGTCGTGCCGTCTGTCTCGGTCAGAAGATCTCCAGCGTTGAGGGCCTGTGAAGGCTCCTCTTTGTGCTCCTCTTCTGGCTTCAGTCCTCTCTTCTTCCATATCATGTACTCAAGGGTAGGTAGGATATTATCCATGTGATTGCCCCATGACCGTCCTACTACCTCATCAAAGTCCCTGCCTTCGTGGAAGGAAGGACTTGACGGCTTCAGACAGCAGGGAAGCTGTGGCTGAGCTTTCCAGCACCCTTGACAGAAAGGTCACATGTCTTTCCAGTGTCGTCCTCCAGAGCTAGTAACAGTACGCCAAGATCAGGTTAGCTTTAGCATACAACATGCTGAGACACACACGCCAAGCGTCATGGGTGCCCACAAGCACTGGGGCATGGATACTTTTTCGCCTTTAAGGTTTTGATGACCTTGCTAGACCCACTGGAAGCTTTTAATTTTGTTTTTAAATGCCATTCCACTGAGCAAGTTAGCTTTATTCATTTATTAGACACTGAACCTTTAACTTGTTATGGTTGTTATATTGAGTTTATGAAACCCTTTTTGTAATAAAGTAGGAATGCAACTCTAGTAATAAATATTTAATTTATATTTATATGTTTGCCATAGTGGCTTGGCACAATAACATAAAAACATAATACAATGTAGCCCATTATAACTGCTCTGGTCCAAATGCTAGCTTTGTGTCACAGAAGGGGATGATTCATCTCCGGTAATTTGTTTGTGATGTTGCTTTACCGGATATACAACTAAATTTGGCCTCAAAAACAGACATGAAGTTGAATGATTATCTCTCTGACAGTTTCAACCACAGATGAATAGATCCAGTAATTCACAAAGGCAGCAAATAACTGCAGGGCATTATGGAGGAGTTTAATGTTATTGTGTCCTGTTAATAGGACATATATCACCCTGGGGCACACGGCAAAAGGGAAAATGGATAGCAAATTCATTAATTTTGTGTCATCAAATACACTTTATAAATTATATACTTCAATTTGGAACTCTGATTATTAATTCAATTAATTACTACAACCAAAACCAAAATAAGGGTTTTGGAGTTCTGAATAGGAGAGGTTAGCAGTATTCACTATTGTGCAACATTAAAAAGACCAGTATGTGTTTTTAAAAGCATTTATTTAAAAGATAATACAGTAACACATACTGTATATTATCTAACTAAATGTAATCAACTAAAGATCAGAAAGAAGTTTGTATGTGAGAAAGAGTGTGTATGAGTGCTTGAGTGTGTATATGTCAGGTGCATGCAAGAAAGAATGTGTTAGTACTATACGTGACGATGATGGTGCCTGGTTGGAAAAGAGATTAGTTTGTTACTGGATGAAACTTCAGATCAATAAGTGCATGACTAACATCAACTTACCAGTGTGGACACTCAGTAACCTAACTACGAAAAAACATCATAACAATAAAGCTCAGTGAATAATGGTGAATAACCAAATCAATACATGGACACTAGCAAAAGTCAGTACTGTCCTGCGCTTATCCATATAAACCATTAATTTGAGTCACAGATTCATCTGTGGAGTTCCAGTGGTACCCACATTACCTCCTTTGGTCACATGATTTCACTTGATGTGTGATCCTGAGAGCACAATTGTACATGGATAGTCCATAGTTGAAAGAGTTCATTTGTGAGTTCATTTAAATGTGCTACATCTGGGCAGTTCATTAACCAACCAGGCATTTGTTGGCACTGCTACAGAAGGGTGTTATCACATTTTCCAAAATCTCAAAGTCCTAGTGGTGTATCATGGTTTTTGTTTGACACATTGGTAATGTGTTGGATAAGGACATGACTAGCTCTATGGTCATGGTAGGGTGTCCTAAGGTAATGCTTTGCAATAGTGCTCGTACTAACAAAATACTACCAAAAAGTGTACTTGTAAAGTTGGACAGTGGTGTCTGAGTCCAGTGAGAATTCAGGCTTTTCTCAACTAATAGTCTGGATAGTGTGTTCAGAACTATAGAATTTGCTGTGGTTGCTGGCAAGTCCAAGTTTGCCTATGCAACTGAAGTAAGGTAAAAGTAAGGTACCCTGAACTAGTGTCTGTCTTACCGCCAGTGCAGGGGTTGTTATTCTCTATGTTGTTTTTCTCAACTCATGGCTCTCAAGTAGCCAGAGGTAGACAGGAATTCAAAGGTGTTATCTCTGTTCTGAATTGTGGTTAGAGATGCCGTGGTCATTGTCTGATCCGTCTTTTGGTTGGTCACGCTTCTGGGCCAGAATTTTTCTAAGTATGGACTTTCACTGCTTCTATTCTGTAAATATCTATATTCTATCTATATGTATCTTCTAGGGGATCAACCACATGTCTCCCCAGTGACCGAAGTAGCTTAACTACTGCAAATGGACAACAATGTGTCAGAAATGACAATAAACAACCACCAAACCTACTGATGATTTAATGTTGCAACAAAATCAACATAACAAGGTCAACCACACAATTTCACTTATTCAATTATTAATTTAGGTATTTCAACAATGTGTGAATAAGAGATCACCACCAGGAAACTTGAGGTAACCATCACAGCTTGTCTTATTACATCAGAACGCAAATATACCTTTCTCTATTGGTGTTCTAAACAATAAACGTTAACACAGTGAGAAAAAAAAAAGAATAAACAGTTAACTAATAAAGGTCTTACACACAATGATTGTTGTGTGAGTAGCCTGAATCATAATATCATAATTTGAACACTACATGTCTCTCAGCACACTTTGAGCAGACATTCAGACTTTGACTGTACATTTTCCAAAGACAGCTTTCCTGCACTTAATGTACTTGGCAACATTTTTTTATTTTTTATTTTATTTGCAGGTTATTCTCCTCTGCTCTATTTTGTAATTTAATTATGACTTGACGTAGCTGTCAGATCACACAGTCCAGCGAATGATGTTGCCTAGCAACTTAACATGTTTAAACATAAACGGCATAAAATAAATGCATTTCATATACGGGTAACTTTTACCCAGTGACAGTTGTAAGTATAAATGCTCATGTTGTTAATCTGGATTACTGGATATTACTGTTAAATCAAACAATGAACATATTCATCTGTGGAGATGCAATGGTACCTACATTTGGAACAACCCAATCCCCTAGAAAAACTGTGTTGAGGAGAATTAATGTTGATGAAGGCAAAGCAACTTTAAATTAGAGCTAAACTGATTAGTTGAATAATTGATTAGTTGAGCAACAGCAATTTGATCTCCACCTATTTTGGTATATCAGTATGGTATACTATTATAGTAATCAGTGAATTGATTTAAGTAATTTAGTAGAAAGTAGAAATTGAGCTCCATAATGTAAGGACTCCTTGCTTTTCTTTAGTAACTTGAAAAGCTCTGGGTTTTGTAGTTTCAGTGTGACAAAACAAGACCTTGAAGATGTGTCCTTAGGCTTTCCACAGTAAATTGTTATGGGACAAACAATGAATTGTTTGATCATGAAATGAATCAGCAGATTAACCAATAATGTAGCAGATTAACCAAAACATTTTAATATATATAATTTCATTATACATTTAGTTTCCAACCTGATACCAATTTTTCCTCACCTATAAAATAATGTATGACAACACTTTGTATCAACTTAATAATCATTGAAATGACTCATGATGGACGTCACTGGCAGATTCATTCTCTGGGTTCACTGTTCAACCGTGAGAAAGTGTTTCGTCTGCTGACACCTTTCTCACCAAAATCAAGAGCTTGAACTCACAGCATTAAACTTTAAAAGGAATGTCTCAGCGGATATGTCGCATTGAACATCCTCAGGGCAGGTATTCGTATGTTTTCCCATGCATAAAACACACAGTAGCAGTGTCAACCTGTGTGAAAACAGCTTACATTTCTGCTCCATGTATTACACAGTATGTGAATCAACACAGGATCGACAAAGTGCCACTTTCATCGGCTATAATTACTATCAATAACAGAAACCACTTAATAGAAAAGGGCAACCACCTACAAAAAGGCTAGTTACTCCTGTCTGTCTTGAGAAAACTAAACTACAAACATGTCTGAAACACAGCTGGTGTTCAAGTGACGGCCCAGTCGATTGACACTTGTTCTCACTTCTGGTGATTTATAATTCCCTCATGAATGCAAATAAAGCAAAACCTCAGCCAGCCTCCCTCTCTCATATGATGGATGATCTCCTGAGAGAATTCCACAACCCTTTGCTTTTTTGAAACCCTCTACCCGCACCCCAAACCGACACACAAAAACACACTTTCAGCTCTTCCATTTCCTGCACACGGGCCCAGAGGTGAGACAGATACGTTCACACGTAGCTTTGCAAGTTCCCACGACAGAGCAGAAAGCGTCAGTCGTAAGGATCCATGCTTGAGAGTGTAGGGATTTTTTTTTTTTAAAACTCTTTCTCTCTGTCTTTGTCTTTCTGGGAAAGACAAGGTGTGTCGAGAGTATTGTATTTCCGCTCTTTCCATGTGACGTGAGGAATGGTGTGAAATAGTTTCACAACAACACAGCCTATTGTTTTGTTGACAATGTACAGGTTTTCTTTTTTTCCAGATTTTTTCAAGTTAATGGTGGTGACAGAGGAGTGACATTGCTAGATCATGCTGATGTTCCTATGATTTTTTTGTCTTCTGTTAATGGTTTTTTAAGAAGAATGGGGAAGAGGAAAGAGCCTTGAGACAATACCAGTTAAGGTACATTTGATGAGGTAAAGCGTCTGTTAGTGTAGAGCTATAGGCATTGCTAAAAAAGTAGATTACAGTATTTGTATTAGAATATTTGCCAAAATTATTTAGTACAACTTTGTCATTTCTACCAACATACCAACATTTTAATCATGTGCCAAGTGTTTGCTCTGCTGATGTTTCCTTCCAGAAAAATGCAGACTCACTGACAGGCAGGTTTGCTGGCTGCTGCACTCTGTCCTCACTGTGCGAAGGAAGCATGCAGAAAACTATTGAGAAGAATTAAGTTTCATGTTATTATTTTTTCACATTTTTTCCACTCAGTCTACTGATGCTTAGCATTCTTAGCAGTCAGGGAGATTCAGGTTGCATATTAAGAATAGTGTGGTTTCAAGTTGTTACATTCATGCGTCTGTGAATATTGATGACTGTTTAATGTGCTTTCGTCACATTGAGTTTATCCGCTTTTATATTTAATGATGTGGTTAGCACATATTTTGCTGATTAAAAAAGTCAAACATTATTGTTCAGTAACTATTGGAAACTATCAACACAATTTTTATTGCATATAAACTAGAGCAGGATAAATTAAGCGCATACTAAAAATGGAACAAAAATACATTTCAGCACTTTGGCTCACAAGTTCATGGGTGGTTCAAAAAAACCTTCTGTGGTGCAGAACAGAAAGAGACCCGTGTGCCAAAAAAGAAGTTCATTAATACAGCTGCGTCAGTATGTATAAAATTAGGGTGAGGATTTCAGTCCCTCCTGCATGGTTTCAACCAAGTAATATCTTAAAACATGTATCTCACAAATATTCTGTTTCATTACATACAGTTATTATATTGGTACTCAACTTCCCTGCGGCCATTGCACTGAGCTTGACAAAGGGACCATTTCTTTTTTTTTTGCCATTGTTTCATTTTAGTCATCACGTCATTATACAGTAAAAAGTACGGTGGCCGAGACCCGCCATAGCTGCAAATAAAAGTAACGCTGCAAACAAAAAGAAACGCTGCTAATAAAAAGACACACCGCAGCAAACAAAAAAAACGCTGCAAATAAAAACAAACGCCGCTGCAAATAAAAGAAACACCGCAGCAAACAAAAGAAACACCGCAGCAAATGCAAATGAAAAGATGCAAATAAAAAAAGCCACAACAGAAGTGGATTACCGGGGACTGTTTTTGCCGAAACACCGGAAGAAGAAACAACAACAGGACTACGAATTGGAAAACGAACTAGAAAGTAAGTGAAAATGGTAGTGTTTAATGTCGCTATATGTACTTTTTAATGTGTTATTTGGTCAGGCGATGTAGCCCCAGGTTTGAAGTTGAACTGGAGAATGCCGGTGTATTGTTAGCTTCGGCTAACACGGGGAGACCACTAACGAGAGTGGAAACAACTGACGGCTACATAGTTCCGGGCCGGCAGCTTATTACTGTCGTTGTTCCGCCTACGGGACGGGTCGGAGGTTGGGAGGTAGCCACAAGTCCTTCTGAATGTTTTAAACACCAACCCTTAAACATATATATTCATGCCATACATTGTTAGAAAGCATAGGTTGCCCTGATTCATTCAAGACCACTCACGAATTATATTGGTTGCTCACAGCCGTAATAGTATTAGCGATTGGCTCGGCTAGCCACTCAGCTAAAGTAAAAACAGCTATAATCTCTACATACCTTCAAAGTCTTCCCTTTATCCACAACGATCATCTTATGACTCAGGACTTTCTGTACAGCTCGCCAAGTATCCGTTCTTGTGAAATATGAAATCCGTTTCCATAACATCGAAATACTTTCCTCAATATGTCCATGTATTTAGTCCAACACGTAACATAATAACACAAATAACAAACCATATACGGTCCCTTTTACGTCTTTTCCTGACCTACACGTACAAGCAACAACAACACAAGCAACAACACCTGACCAAATAACACATTAAAAAGTACATGTAGCGACTCTTTCTAGTTCGTTTTCCAATTCGTAGTCCTGTTGTTGTTGTTTCTTCTTCCGGTGTTTCGGCAAAAACAGTCCCCGGTAATCCACTTCCGTTATGGCTTTTTTTATTTGCATCGTTTTTTTTTTTTATTATATGCTGCGGTGTTTTTTTTTGTTTGTTTGCTGCGGTGTTTCTTTTATTTGCAGCGGCGTTTGTTTTTATTTGCAGCGTTTTTTTTGTTTGCTGCGGTGTGTCTTTTTATTTGCAGCGTTTCTTTTATTTGCAGCAGCGTTTCTTTTTATTTGCAGCAGCGTTTCTTTTTGTTTGCAGCGTTACTTTTATTTGCAGCTATGGCGGGTCTCGGCCACCGTAATAAAGTACTGTTGAATGCAATCACACAGTATCAGCTTTTTAAAAAAAGGTCATTGTTAAAGACAGCACCAACCGGCTGCCTTAAATTGCTGTTGTGGCAACACAAGCGAACAAAGCCAATCAGAGCAGGGGATTTCCTAGCTTAATATAGCAGACAGTGACTCTTTAATGACAAATATCACATGAACACATGAGCAACTGACCTTGAAAACATGAATTATGTTTTTTTGTACACTTAAATAAGTGATTAATTAACAATTACCCACAAAGCAAAGACTAAATCTTTTTGTTGGTTTGTGTAATGTCTGTTATTATAATGATAATGGATTATCCTCGACCTGTGAGGGTACTGCATGATGTCATTTCTGCCTGTGTTGTGCTGGATTCCCATGGCTAGAAGTCCAAAGGAAGCAAGAGTTCATTACATGACCTGTATGTGCATGTCTGTCTGATCTCAGGCTTTCTATTGGAAGGCAAGCAAAAGATTTAATCACTGTCAGCAAAAGGAAGTGAGTTGTAGGGGATAGAAAGTAATATGATCAGAGGAGAAGGAATGGAAGAAAGAATGAAGGAAAGAAAGAAAGAAAGAAAAGGAAACACATTTTCAGTCATGAAGGGAAAACAGCATTACGTGCAAGAGAATGAGGACACTGAGGACTGAAAAAGGAAAATTTCATCTCTTGTTGTGATTTCTATTGGCAAGACTGTGATTTCTATTGGCAAGTCTTCGTCAGTGGGGGCAAACCGAACTCCTGCATCTTCCCCCTAAGTCCTACTTTTACAACACCTCACATTTTCACTGAATGAAGATGACAAACAACATAAAGAACACAATCAAGAAGGTATCTTTTTTTCAATACTAAAGGGGACGATCACAAATACTTTCTCATGGCTTCCTGAGTTACAGAAGCCCCGCTGCCTCTCAATCTGAAACAGATTTGAGTTTTAGAACAGGAGAGAAAACCAGTGAGGAGCCGCAGTGCAATGGCTCCTTCACTCTACTGTACTAAGTTCAAAGGTCAATATAATCATTAAAATACGTAGGTGGAAAATAATATCAATGCAAACACTCTGCAGTTACACCCTAAGACGTTATTATCTATACACTCAACATGTTGAGGTTAAATGTAAAAATATATATATTTTTCATGTTCTGTCGTAAACAAACTGTTTCTAGCTTGTGGTTGTGAGTTTAAATAAATTTCCCCTGCAGGTCACTAAGAAACAATCAACAACTTAAAATTATTGTTGAATTTATTTTTACATCCCTTTGTCTTATTGGAGCCATGAATAATGAATTTTGCTTTTACAGTATGTCTGTCTGAAAATATGAAAATGTAGAATTTTAATGGTGATAATAAAAAATCCTGCAGTGTCAGGTAAAAAACAAAATCCACAGTCTATACTGAGCAAAACAAATGAAGTTTCTTAATGACTTGCATAGAATTTTAGTTTACACATAACTTTCAGTATGAAAAACAATGTCTTTAAATGGATTGTTAATAGTAAAACCAAATAGGACAAATTGCTGTCGCTGGTTTATGCATCTGCTTTGACTGCGTTAATATTGATTGACTCTAAATGAAGTATGGGAGGGTGCCCTTTCCTTGGCCTTTGACCTTTCAACCCTTCCAGCCAAAGACTGCACAAAGCCATAGAATTGATCGCTGCAAAATCGATGATTTTAATGGAATCATGTAAAGTGATAGCTGAAGAGGAGGGAAATGGATAAAGTTGTCTAATTAAAAGTGCATTTTAATCTGAACCATTCAAGATTTAGTGTTCTGCACAGCCACAGATTCGGTTTAAAAAGAGAGAAGTTTCCCATTGCGATGAATGAGACATTGTTAATGCAAAAGAAGTCTGGTTTGGTAATGTGAGCCTGGCAGGAAAAGTTCTCTGCTTACAGGAGGCAAAGTGCCAAAACTTAAAAGTAAAGAACAGTGAGCAAGGGAGCCATTTACCTGCATTCAGTTGTTTTACTTGTGTCACAAACTGAATTTGAGATTAAAGACATGACCACATTTCAGCTTCTTATGTGGAAGTAATTAAGTCAGCATAATATTTAAAGTCATAAATCTTGAAATTAACTCTACTAGTGATTACATGCTGTGGTCACAAATTACATCATATTTGTCTGCCACATGCTGGTTCATGTTGTATGTTTCCTGTGAAAGGTTGGTTTGATTTAAAACTTTTAAGTGACTAATGAAAGGTTTGTATGATTTTAGTCATGGCTAAAACATACAATAAAAAAAAAAAATCCCTTTCAACGACAAGCTGCTTCATCTTTCATGTGGGAAGATATATTTCTTTCTTTGGAATCTGCATTTTTATACCAGCTCTTAAAGGGCATAGCAAATTACTTTTTGGCTTGCATTTTTTCAGAATAATCCAAGTTTCTTGTTTTCACCTTCTTGAATGAAGAAAAGGACCTCTCTGAATGAGGATATGATGCGGGAGAAAATCGCGACAGGAAGACGAGACACTTGTCTGACTCCCACAGTTACCTGCCCTGGGTGATCAGGATTGAAACTCCCTCGGGCCTGTTTTCTTTTTCTTTTTCTTTCTCATTGTAGAAGAGAAATAGAAGGGAGGGGCTAGAGAAGGAGGCCACAGGTGACCTTTTTGGATTATCAGCTTGGTGCCTGGGGTGATTGAGTGAGAGATGAAGAGGGAGGGAGGGAGAGCAGAAAGGTGGGGATGCATTGGGGTAGGTAAAGGTGTGAAAAAAAGGAGAAATGTCTTCATTTCCTCTCCGGTCTGCTTGGTGGCTCCAGGCACTGGATTTTCACCGTGGCCTCACCTTGTTGCACATTGTCTTGTCACTGCAAAGTGTGTGAAAACTCCGCCCACAAAGAGCTGAAAGCTGAGGGGGAGAGAGCGAGAAAGGATCAACACCTTTATTATGAGGTTCACAAAATCCTAAGTGGTAATGGGTAAAGAACAAATCAAAAACCAACTGCTTATTTATGAACTGCATATGTTTACTTCAGGGGATATATGTATCAAGCTACTGTATAACTATATTTTATTAAGAATGAAGTGATTAGTTGCTGTTTTTTGCCATTTAGCACATTATCATCACACAATGATTTATAATAATAATAATACATTTTATTTAAAGGTGCCTTTCTTGGCACTCAAGGACACCGTACAGAATTACTGAAATTAAAAACACATTAAAAACATATTAAAAAGAAGCAACAATACAAATAAAATATAAAACTAAAGACAATATAAAAGTGATCATCAGATTTAGCACACTAATCTAAAATTTGCACTAATCTAGTTATTTTCAATATTAGCTAGTAAAAATTAACTTTGAATCTCAGTTTATGACTCAACACAGGACTCAGAACAAATGAAAAATGTGAACATCCACATTTTCATGAAATGACTTTCTAATAAAGATCATGTGATGTGATTAAAAGCTCCATAACAACTGATAAATGGACTTTAAGATGTGATTGCCCCCCTTTTCAACATTATCTTCATCTGAGAGCTTTCTCCAGTATTCATGAAATGCAACTTAGATATTAATGGGGCTTTTTCAATTTTCTTTGAAAAGCTTTTGAATATATTTGTCCTCATAGCAAAATATCTGCACAGATGTAAGTATTTGTGGACTAATTGAGAATGAATGTTCTTCAGTGAGAATGCTCTTATGGTTTATATTAAACAGTGTAATCTCTTATTCATTTAGTCTGATAAACATTTGCTTTTGGAATATCACATTAATATTTCACTCTTACAGCTGTCAGTACTGATATACATAAGAGAACTGAAATGCATTTGTTTAGTAAGACTGTGTAAGCCCTTAAATATCAAGATGTCACAAATGTTTAACCAAACATTGGCTGCAGGCAATTTGTCATTGTGTCAGTTCAAAGATTTAACCCAGTGTGTTATTTTGTCAGTTTGCATTGAAACCGAAATCACAGTTTTGGATTTGAGTCTTTGTGGATAATGACTCCGTTACAGGAGGCCAGTCTCATAAATAGTTTTGGATATTTCTCCTTAAAGTTTCCCAGAAAGAAATGTTGCTTCTGTTTCTTTATAAACTAGAATAAAAAAAGGATACAAACTAAACGATACAAAAAGTCAACTTTAAAGTCTGTATCAGTATCGACTTATTTGATCAAAAAAGGCATTTTACTATGTCTACACACACACAGCATCTTTTATCATTTCCCTCCTCCCTCGACATCGTCTCTTTTTCATTTTTTCATTAGCCTTCCCTTGTGATTGTTGTGTTTTCGCTCTTTGCTCTCAGGGAGAAAAACACATGAGAAAAGACCTTATTGAATCCATCCCTGTGCAGTCTTGCAGAATGTGTTGCGAATCCACTGAGCACAGAGGCCCAACGTGTTTATGGTCATGTCTGTGAGCAGTCGACAGGCGCTGGAACGCTGCACACAACCACACCTAATTAGAACAAGACTGTTTGACTTACTACATTACCCTGTTATTACTCAGTGAAGGACACAAAGCTTGGTTTAATAACACACAACTGAGGGAAATTTTAAAGTAATTAAAGTCAGACAGTATTCATAGTTTTCAGTGCTGCAGTTTGTTTTTCCCCCAACAGTCATTGCTGCTGCTGACAGTATGGGGGCATGATGGATTCACTGATAAACGAGAAAAGCTATGTTAAATACTTTTCATGTTAATAAGATGATGGTTTTCATTAATGCACAGACAGACATACACACACACACACACACACACGCACATGATCCAGATGGAGTTTTATCAATTATTAATAACCCCCAGAGTGCTTCCTAAAGATTCCATTGGCTTATCAATAATTCAAGTATCTGATCAGGAACACATTCTCTATTAGCTGATTTAATTATCTGACAAGTAAAGGAGCTTTTAAAAGGCACTGTTCTTCCTATTAAGGTTATCTCTTTATTGATAAACCATCGGGATGGAAAGCAAGCCATGTGTCTTGGGACCACGACTGATGGATGCTGAGTGTTTTTTTTAAACACACTGACTCTGACCATCCCCCCACCCCCAACCCTCTGGTCTGACTAAGTCTTACCACCATTAGGCTGTGGTGAGGAACTGAAGCATGGCTCAATGGTTGGGTCTGACCCATTTGGAAAAAAACATTCTTGGCTCACAACAGCTTGTATAAAAAAGTTAAAATAGTTTCATAAATGTGCTGGCACATGAGAAGCTTGTTTTGGGCAAGGTCATGTAATTCTCAATAGGATATCTAAATTCAATTTCAGCAGTTAGACAGCTGAATTTCTTTAGCTCACAGTGCAACAACCCAAACCATATTTTTTCATTGGAGCACAACATGTTCCCAACAGATCGTTTGCTCAAACTGTCATTAAGTTGTTCTACTCCAATCTGTCATTTCTTATCTTTCTTTCATCTTCTTTTTTTCAGATATGTGTGTTTTCACTCTTAGCACTGGCCACACTGAATTCTGATCCAGTCCTTCCTAAGCTGAGACGGTGGTGAAATCTTTCTTTATCAGAACAACCACACAGTGATTTTGACAAGTCTGAACAATTTTGAGAACGATGTAGGCACAATGGAATAGTCAATGCTAACCATGACTCACTGGGCCCAGTGACAAAGCTGTGGAGAATATGTGCCTGTTTCAGGCTCGAGGGTTATGATAATGGGACTTTTGGGATACATAAAAACTGACGGCTGCACTGGTGTCTGCGTGTCTTAATGTGTGAATCATGTTTTCTGCTTCTGAACTCAGCTTGAGCTCCGCTGCACAGTTTGAAGAATGAGAAATGTTTCTGGTTGTCTCTGTCTTTATCATAGTTTTCACATGTTGTTAGGGAGCTCATGTACACGGGATCACTGCATGGTCAAAGTTCGGTACGCCCTGAATTACTGAAAAAAAATACACTTTTACAACAAATGTAAAATATTAGCAGTGTTTTTTGTGTTTTAAATAGTATGGCATTGTCATCATACTTAGTTTACTCATATAAACTTAAAATACAATCTGTTTTCACAAAATCACTTATGGCATCATATAACAGGCCAGATTTTGTACATTGCCAAAAGTAAAATTCATGTTAAAGCCATTAATGGTTCTTTTGTTGGCCTTTTAGTGTATGTACATAGAATGACAACCATTCTGTCTGTCTGTCAACTATTGCCATTGCAACCTTTAAAAGGATAAATATAGAGATATCCTGAATTTTTGCATATAACCAAGAAATGCCATTGAAACACCAAAACCAACCAAACTGAAACAGTCCCCCAAAAATATGTAATTTTTGCCAAATTTTCACAAAAACTACAGCTGTAAGAAATGATTCAGTTTCTATTTGCTTTTATATATTTACATTTTCAGTAGGAGGACGTTGGTTGTGGAAGTCAGAAAGTATTGAGAAACTACATTGCTGATTTAAAAAAGAAAAATAGTTGGGGTTTGTTAAGAATAAGATGCATAAGCAGTACTGCTAATCCTATTCTTGTAGTAGACTGTTAAGTCTACTTTAAATAAAAAAACAGCTCTGTTCAAAGGAAACAAGACAAAAAGGAAAGTAAGGTTAACCCTTAAAGTTTCAGTCAAAGTTTCATCTTTACACACTATTCCTGCATCGTGTCCACTACAGTGGACAGATGTTTAGAAGTCATTTTGAACCAGTTAAGTTGTAGTACCATATCCCAATCACATATGTGGTAAAACCCCATAGTGTTGTTTACAATTCCATCTGAATATCATTTTTGGTTCTTTATGTCATTTTGGGATATTGCATCATAAATTAAAAATGGCGAAGGGTTGAGGAGATACACCAATTAACTCAGTAATATCTGTTAAATCCTTTTACTCTCAGTGATATAGTAAACTGGGTTAAAAAACATTATTTCAACTAAAAAGGATGTTAGTAACATGTTTATCAAGTTTTTAATAATATATTTCTTTCTGGGACATTTTTTTCTGGGACTGAAAATACATCTGTCCACTCCAGTGGACGTCATGCACCAAAGGGTATATTTTGCCTATTGGGCCTTATTTTGTATGTTCTATTTAAAATTATGATATGTAGTAGTAGTAGTAGTAGTAGTAGTAGTAGTAGTAATATACTAGTTTTTAGATGTGTATTTGTGCTCACCAAAAAAAATGTTTTACTAAGATATTAACATTTACATAGAGCAAATGGTATGAATACATATAGTACTAAATAACAATAACAGTATAGAATATATTTGAAAAATGTCATTCTGTGTCTTGAAAATCATTTTAATTCATTTAACAATAGCATGGCCACAAAAGTGAACAACTTTTAAAAAACAAATAGTAAAGACAAAGATCATACCTTCATCCACCAACTCCGATAGCCTGCACAAACGATGGCCATGCCATTGTTCATTGACTAAAATGAGTTTAGTTTCGAAACATTATGACATATCTTTCAAATGTCCTCTCTAATGTTGTTGTTATTTAATGTTACTATGTATATTCATACCATTTGATCTTAGTAAATGTTAATATCTTAATAAAACATGTTTTTTTTTTTTTACCTCCATTAATTTCCATTGAATCACTTTTCATACCGTTGATGCATGGTGTCCACTACAGTGGACACATGGCTATAACTCCCTCAAAATACAGTATAATAAAGAAAAAAAAATATTGGCATGATTTTTCACTTGTTTAAGAGTAAAGCAACAACAATAAAAAAATATTACTCCGTTAATTAATAATTCACACATGAAAGGGTTTTAACAAAGTGCCCATATGTTAAATCTTGCTTAGGGATGCCTTGCTGTTCTTTCGGTCTTGACACTTCATGTTAAGATTGAAGCTCTAAACAGCTGCTGCTGCCGCACTTTCTCTCTGTGATGTAGCTGAGAAACCTGAGCTGTGCTATTGATCAGGCTTCCACTACCAGGTTATTAGCTAGCTGCCTGATGTCTCCACGTTCACTTCATGACCCTCTACTAAAAGACAATGGGGGGTGTGATGAATAATAGACAACAATATACTGCATAAATCTTCCCAGTTGGATTTCGGGATTTACATGTTCTGAGGAGCTGTGTCTATTTTAAAGGTTTTTGTTCACAACCAGTAATTCCTTTAACGTTTTTGCCGATTTGACCATTTATTCCTTTTTTGTGATGTACATTTAATCAACATTGCATAATTGATGTCTGCAAAGACTACAAAGAGTTCACACCAAAGACTTGTACTATTATACTGTTGAGAAAGGTAAGTTTTGTTGCTGCCACTTTGAATGTTCAAACACACTGATGTGCCTTGCTTGAGACAAACCAGGCAAACCTGGATTTAATATTTCATACTTTAATGATTATCTGGCTCGCTATATTCAACATAATTTTACTAGCCTGTCACTCCAGCCTGGAGACATGGTTGTTAAACTTGGCCTAATCCTGCCTTAGGAGGAAGAAAAAAAAGAGAGAAAGCGAGACCAGTGAAAAGATAGGCATAGAGCGGGGGGATGCTGAAGAAAAATATCTGAACGGCATTTTGCAAAAGCACCTCTTAAGTTAAGAAAACATAGGAGTTGAGGAGAAACAGCTGTGTGCACTGAAGCCTGGCATCCTGAGGATGAAAACACAGGCCGTTAATAATAAAAATAATAAGCCTGCTGAGTTCCTAATAAAAGGACCCTGATGAGATAATTCAGTCAAGTGAGGGGCCGTTACTGCATCCCAGGCTGCCCTTGTCACCACACCACACTACACAAGCTCCACCACCACAGAAGAGAGAAAGGAGGGACTTGGTTGGGACACTAGGATGCCGCTGGCTTCATTCTCTGGTGCCACACACCAGCTTTACCACAGAAGAAGAAAGTTGGCAGCAGGACCTGGTCTTACTCTATGGTGCCACACGTGGCTACGGACTGTACCATGTTAATGTTGGATTGGAGCCAGCAGTTGGATCCAGTCTCTGGCCTGAATACTTCAGCATTTATGTGTGGGTATATTTGTGAGTATGTGTGTGGTTTGTGTGCATGTTTGTGTTCCTTAATGCAGAATGCCAGGCCAACCCCAAACCACCCAGCTTTTCACCCTGCCCTTTTCCTATATTGCTCTTTTTTGCCATTTCTGTCATCGTCCCTCCCCTTCTCTCCCTCTGCCATCTGGCTTCAGTGAACAGACCTCTGACAGAAGCGCACAGACAGCTCAGTTACACTGGTGTGGTGTTAACGGGACTCATTTCATTCCTCCAAATCTCATTGCAAAAACTTCACTGACAGCTTTGCCAATAAATAGTTGCAGACAGGCAATAAATGATTTCTTATTCATTTTGTATTTCCATGTAGAGTACAAAAAGTCGTATATCAAGAGTAATTGTCATTGAATGTAAAGTTAAAGGAACCTGGACATTGATAATATTCAGGTACTGTTTGATCTGTCTTCTATGTCCTTTTGCATCCTTTGAGGAGTATGTGCTGTGGCACAAGTGGCATGTAGCCGAGTTTGGCTCCATATCTGCACTGATTTATGGGAACCCAGGGAGCAGAAATAAATGAGAGAGAAGCGTATTAGGACATAAATCATCATCATCACAATAAGTACGGCATCATAAAGCATCAGCGAACCTTTGGTGCTCAGGAAAAAAACAGGAGCAAAAGAGAAACCCTGTAAAGACCACAGAAAAAGGAGAAGTGTGAGAAAAAGGAGAGAGACCAAAGACCAGATATGGCCAGTAAACTAATACTGCTATGATTAGTCATGCCGTCGATGGTCTTTCAGAATTACCCTGCATGCCCTAGACACCACTTATTCACTATTCAGTGATAGAGTTGTAAAAGGTCATTTTTTTGTTTTTTCAGTAAAAGTAAGCAATCTTAATTTTCTCTTTTTTTTGTATAATTGTGTAAAATCAGAGCACTTTTACATAATCATCTTTTAATATTGTTTATATTAAGGTCAAATGACTTGCACCTGAAGGGTATTGCTGGTCGTGATGAATCTGCAGATTATTACCAAGTGACTTTGCAGTTCCCCTCGGCTTTACAGCACATTTTAGTGTCTTTCAGCTCATTATTTGGTTTTCCAACCCCATTTGGTTCACTCTCATCAGTGTTTTCAGCTGCAGCAGGCGGCTGTTTTCCAGAAGAAAAAAAAAAGCTCTAAAAACATACTGTATGCTACTTGCCCAGCACCAAACACCATATAGACAAAGTTAGCCACTGTATGGTGAACCCAGCTTAGCATTTAAGCAGCTAAAAAGTCTGATGTAGTCTTCGGGACATGGTGGAGACCAAAACAGACCTGAAAGGATTAAGAGACACAACTTCACATGAATGGCAATGGTACTTTTATCTGCTGTTTGTGTAAATAATCAGCATTTGCTTGGTTTGCTCCAAGAAGCCAAAAAAATAATTTAATGCAGGTTTCAAAAGATAGAAGCTCAGACTCAAAAACATAGTTACAGCTTGACACTAAAAGCCCATAAGGAATGGAAAAGACTTTCAGCTACATCAGATTTGGGCATAAATAAACATTAGCAGTTTTTGAGGAAAAAAACACAATTTTCATACCATAATTAAAGGTGAGTAATATGCCTCCATACTACAAACTACAACTATTCTCAATTGTACTAAATCCTCTGTTACAACACTGTGTTAATCAGAACGCTATGTGCTCCATTGTGGAAACATTGGGATTAATCTTCGTTTTGAGTTGTTGAAGTTGAGATCAGGATGGATTAAAGGATTGAAAAATGTGGCCATTAGCACAAATGCATGGCTTTAATTATTTATTCCATTAAATTTTTATTGAGTTTTCCACTAAAAATGAGTTACCAAACCTAGACTGAGAGGTACCAGATACATTCTGTCAGTATTTAGGCCCAGCCAAACTCACTAGCAAGTCACTCTAAATTTGAAGCCGAAAGCCTGTTTAATAGTGGATATCTAATTTTGAAGCAAAATAATGAAGAAATAGAATGTGCCATGAGCTTGGTTTGAATATTAACTCTCCCCCTTCTCCCCCCCCCCAGTATAGGGTTGGAATTGATATGGCAACAGTGGAGTTGAATGGCCAGTTCAGGCTCTGTCCTTGGGCTGTGATGGTATTGTTATTGTGAAGACAGTACAGGGAGTTGGCCAAGGAGGAAGTTAATACTGCATCCATCCATCCACACACACACACACACACACACACACACACACACACACACACACACACACACTGTACATAAAGTACACACACACAGACTTACATAGTTCTCTGGTATCTTTTTCAAAACAGTGGCCACAAGCCAGCTGGTTTGTGAGCACAGTGGGGACAGTGGAGAAGGTGTTAGTTAGTTAATGCTGTTTACGGTTCCTCAGGGCAACTTTAACGTCTGAGAAAGGAACATGGTTACTTACACACGGGGAACTCTCAAGGAAACTCCCAGCGGCACCTTATTAAGAGTTTTCTCGCACAGCACAGATGCACTTTAGAGTGATTTGCCATAAAATTCTTTGTCATTTTTGAAATGGGTCTCTGATTTCAGACAGGCGCAGCTTCACATTTCCAGCCTGTGACCGCTGATTGTGGTGGCTGAAATGGCAACTGTTCTAACAAAAACCTTTGTTGGCTGCTTTACCTGTTTGTAACAGTTTAGGGTGACGACTAACCGATGAGTTTAGAAAATGTATTGATATCTTGGGGGAACTTTGGCTTTGGATTGTAAACTTCCTAAAATGCAGTGATTGATAATAGCAGGACAGAGCTGTTAATGTTAAACCTCTGGTAGCATCCAGGACCAGTTGCCTCACAGCAAGGAAATAATACTGGCTGTACTGGTCAACTAACTTGCAAATGAATGCCAATGAAATGCTTCTCGGTTGTGGCAGTAAGACATGGTTACTAATGTAGGCAATCAGCTGAACATGCAAATGATTACAGCTTACATTAGACTAGACAACCACACTGTTTAATCTATTTCTTACAGTTGTGTTAATGTGATTTTGGGTTTTGGGAAGGCTGAAAAAAACACTAGTTTCCAAGTATCATTCTTACTGCAGCCTCAAGCGGACCTGTCTTAGTTACTGTTGCTAAGCTTGGACAACATTGATTGGACAGTGTCTGTTTGTGGGGGGAGTTTAGCAAATGATCCTTTTTACACAATTCAGCCAATTCTTGGTAGTGTGAAAAATAGCAGTTCCTTCCTGAGTTCATTGTTAATCAAAAAAGCCTAATTATTACTTTCACACGAAGGAGCAGTTATCAGTACACATTCATACTGCACATATTTAGTACATTATGATCATGTGATGTTGTTTCAGGGTATAAAAACAGATTCTCAAGCCATGTGTGTTTTGTCTGATAGCCTGACCACAATATGTGATGTCAGTGTTTGGAGAGCTTAGAGTGGAAACCTGCCTTTCCGTCCTCCCCCTATCTGCTCCTTCATCCCCTTTTCTCTTTCCTCATATACGGTTCATGTGTTGCTGATTACCCCCAAGTCCAGGTCTGGACCCAGAGATTTCACCTTCTCCGCTCATATGGTTTGAAGCAGTGGCGCTCTGTTGCAGGAAATCCCCCTGCCATCTCCCACCTTAAAGCACCCTACATCTATAAACATATGCACAGGTACACAATGTTTGTGGTTTGTGCACACACGCATGTATCCAATCTGGAATATTAGCACATGCACACACTTACTGTATACAAACATAACACACGTGTACTCACACACACAATTGCACACGCATGTCTACCCCCGCTGTCCTTCCCTGGGGTCCTTTTGATTGACAGTGCCTGCTCCTGCAAGGGATTATGGTGGAAAACTGGGGGGGTAGACTGGGTGGGGGTCCGACAGAGGGGTGAAGGGGTTTGAGGCCAGGGTGAGGGAGAGTGAGAAAGAGGGCTGAGGATTAGGCCCACTGAGCTTCATTAACCTGAATGTTTACACAAGCTGATCTCTTGCAATGAGACTCTTTTCCTTCCCACAAGTGTCCCCTTCAAGAATCTCCAACCCCTTCAATCTCACTGAAGCATTAAAGCACCGTCCACTGCCAGCAAGTCATGCACGCAGTCCAAGATCCAGGACTGAGGACAGTGTAATCAACAAACTCAATTCTCCTATTTCCCATATAAAGATATAGCAATTACAGTCATAATTCCGCACACTTTCAGGGATTAAAATAGTCAAAATTAAAACCGAAACATGAATTTTAGGCATAGATAGAGTTAACAATACTTGGTTCTGACAATGTTTCCATACCATTTTACACAGAATGGTGAAAATGTTATGGTTGTTACGCTGAGCAGAGAAAAACAAAGTCTGGAAATGATAGAGCGATAGGCTGGAGGAAGCCAATCTGCTTGTATTTTAAATGGCCCCCATCAGCCTGTTTCCTTTTCTGAGGCCAATACTGCTAATATACTGTATTAAACATATATTTTAATGGTGAGTAAAAATAACTGAAGGGCATATATGACCTGTGGAGATCTGCTACTTAATAATGTTAAACGAATGTATGATGATGCTAATATGTATTATGAAGCCATTATTTATGATGCTTGTTGTCCAGACCTTAACTGAGGTAATGAACTTGTTATGAATGTGCTAAGCTTCACATTAAAATAGTTTCAACAATCTGTATTAAATCCTTATAACCCCCAGCCTTATCTATGGACCAAAAAACTTCAAACTGTTTTAAGGAAATTTTGGATTTACTTGGATTTCTTCTGTGGGCCCACTAATGAATAAACAGAACATTTGACATTTTTGACAAAGCAGTTCCTGTTCTTCCAGAGCAGAGTAAACCTCAGCTAATTCTGTAATGCAATACAACATAATGTAATGTTAAGTACAAAGGGGGTAAAGAGCGAGTAAATGTGTGTGTGCCAATCACAAGCCAGACTTCAAACACACCGACTTGCACTTTTGTTGTTGCTCTCCAAGGACCCATTGAGCCGTCCAGAGTTGTGCCTGAGCTCTAAGGATAACACTGGGGGCTATTTGCTTCTCAGATTAAAGAGGCTGAGCGAGATAGCCAGCTGAAAGCAGCAGCAGTAGGCAGACGAGCTCCAGAGGTCCCCCCCCCAAAGAGCAGTTAGTAGAGAGGGACTGCCTGTGTTGTTTAGCATCTCAGAGAAAGGGTGTTTTCTCTCGGCACTGAGGTGGAAAAGTAAATTAGCGTTCACTCTGTGCTTGGCTCCGGCCCTGACAATCTGAGGATGGTGTGTCGACAGCCACAAGATTGCTCTCTTCAAAGGGCTGTAACTAAAGGGACATGGCTTGTGCTAAAGTAAACAGAAAGAAGTCCAGAGCTCTTAGCAAGACAGGCAGGCTGTGGCATGTATTTCAAAATCGCCATTCACATCAAATGGGCTAGCAGATCAACTGGGAGTTATTCTGCAAGAAGCACTTCTTTGGCGGCATCTGCCATGTGGGTCTAATTTTTCACCTTGAATGATTGTGAATGCTGTGGAAGGTCAGCAGAGGTCCATGCCTGCCTGACAAGACGTTGATTCTCGAGACAGAAAAAGGGAAAGGGAGAGGAAGCTTGAGATGAAGAGAAAAAGACAGACAGAGAACCGACAAGAGTGCCAAATCATGACTGCTGAGGACCAGCCATCTACACAATCTCAGACAGGAAAGGGAATGTGGGGTGGTGGTGGGGGGCGGGGGGTAGTGAGCGATTGGAGAAAGGGGTGCAGTGAGGAAAAGAGAGAAATAGTTTTTGAGGAGACATCTGGCTTTGATTAAGAGGGGCAGTGTGGACAAACCAGCCTTTGCCGCTTGTTTTGACTGGGCTTTTCGGGAGGAAGTTGATGTTGTTTGTTTTTGAATAGCAAGTGGCTTGTTAATTGATGAACACGAGCCCTGGACACAATGACTGAGCGGAAATTTGCCTTTTTAGAAGTGGAAGTGTTTACCTATTTGTGTATTTATGTGCAGTATATGCGTACGCATATACAAGTACAGGATGCATTTGTGGGAATGGGTGATAACCGCAGGAGGAGGCTTGACTATAATTTTTCCTCAAAATGACAAACTTTTCTTCAATGTTGGCTCTAATGCTCTTTGATGTAAGATGGACATGAGTTATATTTGTTAACAATTCTGTGTACGGTCTCTCAAAGGCTTAAAAAGCCACAGGAATTGATGGGGTGGATGTTGATGAAGAATAGAAACTAAGCTAGGCTGAAATAGCTATCTCAATAAAAGTATAGAATAGATACAACAAATGAATAGACTGGAACAGACACCATTAGCCTAACCATGACTAGATGTAGAATAGAATGGAATTATACTAAAAACCCTTGTTTGACGGCTGTAAAACATCTGCGTTTCTGGAAAGAAACAGTAAAAATCTGTGGTGTTGGCCAACTTTGAAAATAATCGTTCCAATCTTAAGACGAGAGCAAAATATTTCAAACCCTCATGCAGCAAAACTGGGACTCAGACCTCTTTCCTGTCACTTCTTTGCAGACATATTGAGTGTGAGAGGAACCTCATGGCACAGCGTCCTGCACCACTGAATATGAATAAACCATCAAGTGCAGACACTCAAGCCAAGCCAAACTCAGCACGCAGGCATCACAGCAGAACAGAGCAAGAGGCCTTGGAGCTCTTACTGGCAAGCACAGACGAACTCCGCCACCCCCTCCCTCCTCGCAAACCCCCATTCCCAAAGTCAATTGCCCATCAAAAAAAGATAATGGCTTAAAAACAACATGATATCATTCTACAGTGATTTTTCCCTGCCCTCTGATTTTCAACTATTGTTAGGGTGAGAAGACATGCATTCCTGCAGGAGAAGATGACACTATGGGTCAGAGTGAATGGGAATACGGGGGAGTACTGCCGAGTGGTGGGGTTTTGAAGAGTTGCGGAGGTGAAACTGGAGACCAGGAGTCAGGCTGCTTGTTCTCTGAGGGCTCTGAGGTTGTGATGATGATTGGAAGTGATGTGTGTTTGGTAGCTGCTGCTTCTGCTTCAAGGGCAGCTGCATAAATGTCAGAGGAGTTTGAACCTTGGTCTCTGGCACAGTTTGGCAAACTTAAACCTAAAAGTGTGTGAGGGAGTGAAGAATAATTAAGAGTGGCGTTTATTAGCCAAAGCTGTCTTGACAACCTGGTAAGACTTCTACTTTAAAAGTGCATTAGAACAAGCATGGACACAGAAGGTGATGGGATAAGATGCTGGTGAATTCTTCTCTGCCATGGTATGGTACAAATTCAACACCTGTTGAAAGGTAGGCTGAATTTTTAAAACAGTAGCCTAATATTATATCCAGATGGCTGTTACTTGAAAATGTCAATTTTGGGCAAAACATATTTGAAAGAGTAAATAATCAATATTTCAAACAACAACATTTACATAATATGGCTTTACATGTAGTGATCCAAAATTACCTTCACATTTTTACATTTGCTAAAGTGTATAGACTTTTATAGGGGACGGAACATGCCAATAAACATTATGGGTCTAAAAAAGAAATTAAGTGTGAATGCAGAGGCACCACATAGGCTGTCATTACCACATAACTATTCAGGACCAAATTAATAATTATAGCAAGTTTTAATTTCAAAGAAGTCATTTTGATGAATTATGTCTTGGGTTGGTAGAAAATGGTTAACATGTCATTTCTGCACAGGACCACACTGTAATTATTGGCATAAAATACTTCTAATAAACACAGAGCAACTGTGTAGCGACAGTAAATGTAAACGTTAACAACGTTCGCTGCTTGTATGCAGTGGACAAACTTGTTATTTGTGCTGTGTTTAATTGGCTTTAGAGGTCTTGAACCTCTGGCCACCACACCTTTGGAGTAACAACACAGTCTGTCAGGGGATCAGTGAAACATTATCCACAGGACGGGAAACCAGAACAGGAGCGACTCGAGGATGTTCACTCTGCTTACCAAACATAAACTCAAGAGGGTCTGTGCCAGTGGTAAGGAGGAAGGTGTTAAAGAACGTATCAATATCCTGACACTTCTCCCATATCTGCAGGACCTTCTGTTGTGGTTAAGTGTGAGCCTGTGTGTATATGTGTGTAACAGCGAGAGAGAGAGAGAGAGAGAGAGAGAGAGAGAGAGAGAGAGAGAGAGAGAGAGAGAGAGAGAGAGAGAGAGAGAGAGAGAGAGAGAGAGAGAGAGAGAGAGAGAGAGAGAGAGAGAGAGAGAGAGAGAGAGAGAGAGAGAGAGCACATATTATGTTATTAATGATCACAAATATGACACTTCATGTTGTCAAAAAGATAATATTTCTATAATATTTTCTGGCCATAGAAAAATGTTTCACATTCATTGCCAGCACAAAACAGAGCTAGTTTTTATTTTTACAGCATGACCACTAATGATAATCGTTTGCCAAGTGAACACAGTGACAGCAGAGGGAGTAGAGCAGAATTAAATCAATGTTTTTTATTGTTATGTCTGATGACTGGGAGGTCTGAAACTTCAATTTCCTACAGTTGTTATCAACAAGACAAATAGGTGGCACTGGGTTCAACACTCAGTTATTACCCAGATGTATTACTTAACCCCATCCACAACTTACACAATGTCTCCAAATACCAGGAAACATTTTAACCCAGTTTTCAGTTTTTAATTTGAATACAACTAATATAAATTATCCACTGTAAACATAAAGACAACTTGACATTTAATATGCTAATAGAGGGAAATTAGATCTGTCAAGGATAATAACAGTGACAGTTATAACAATGTGAGTCAAAAGGTAACATTGCCAGTTTAACACACTGTACTGTAAGCACAGAAGTCTTTTCAGTGCAACTTGAAATGGCAACGCCATATAATATTTTCATTACAACTGTGTCTTTGTTCAATGTGATCTTACTGTCAGGGCGACCTTTTCTTTTGCAAGTTTCTAGAAGATCTACCTTATCCAGATAATAAGCTAATCAGTGTTGGAGTGCTAAAACAGGCGACCGCAGGTAAGACCTGTGGCTGTCTGTCATTATCTCATCAACCCATCAATCACAGGGAAGCACTGCCCTGAGGGGAGCATTTGCCAATAGGCACACAGGTGAACCCTTAAATCAGCTTTAATTGTGCTGCTGAGTAACAAGCACGGTTGAAAGGTGTGGGAAAGTGAGACTGGTGTTGGTGAACTTTATGAGGCTCTGACAGACTCCCTGCCAACTACGGAGGCAGAACTTGTGGTAATAGTTTGTCTATCATCACTTGTTAACTAGCCTAAAAGAAGACACATACTGTAACAATAGCTTTATCATAGCAAACATTATCAATCTCTCCATCTTACACAATTAAACCTTACTGTGATTCTCTTACTGTATGAAGAGAATCAGTATATTTAATTCCTGGACTTGAAAAGTATTACATAAGACAAGCTGGCAAGTTCAAGGCAGAGAAAGCAGTTATCAGTATTATTTTTCTACAAAGCCAATACAGGAAGAGCAGCATATGATCTTGATTTGATCAATATGTTGTATTTTTTTATGATCTTGATCTGACTGCATTGTGTCTGTCAGCATGCTGATAACATGACTACTCAAACATTGATTTTCATTTGAAGTTAAGCTGTCAAACAAGGTAAGATTGATTCTTGCAGACATTTTGCACTGTTCTGTCAAACAATACTTTGGCACTAAAATCACTTCAAGCACAGGCTATTAACCAGTACCACTCATTGACATGTACCCACCCAGCACAGGAGCCCAATCTCCTTGGCTCTGGCCTTTGAATACTTCTCTCAACTCAACACTGCAAATTTATTGACAGCTTTTAAAAAATATTTACTGCCCCACTTCCTATCCCAGCGGGCACCTAGCCTGTAATCTCCCTACCCGTTTATTAGATCATTTGTCAAAGCCTCAAGCTTTTCTTCTCTCTTTTTTTATCATCATCCTCTGCTTTTGCCTTCTGAAGGGAGGGGTGCACACTCTACTGTATGTGCACGTATGTGTGAGAGAGAAAGTAAAGTGGTGAGACAACGAGTGCGCTGGGCCTTGGAGATTAACTCCTTCCATGCCTTCCTTTTCCTTTTTAAAACAGAATTTACAGCTGATTAGCCTCCACTGTAAAGACAGGCCCCAGTTCCCAGAAGGAACGCTGCTAAACATTTATGCAAGGCCAGACGCAAAGGCCCTTATTAAAAACATGTGTTCTTCCAAAGACCCCTTAGAGAGACATCTGAGGGGACTGAATAAATGTGCTGCAGTCCTAAAGCTCATTTTCAGTACATCATTGAAGAAATGTGTGTTGTCCTAAACTAGACACATGAACATGCCAAATATGACATATCCAAAATTTTTTGGAGCATAGAACATCTGGGCTGTGACAGAGCGAAAATTAGCTCAGGACATCAAGTCTTATAATATTAAAGGACCCCAGGAAGAGTAGCTTTTGCGCTGGTAGGGGGATCCAAATAAACAAACAGATAAACAAAGGAATAGTTGGACATTTTGTGGAATGTATTAAATTAGAAGATCAATACCACTCCCATGTCTGTTCAGGATGAAGCTGGAGCCAGAAGCTGGTTAGCTTAGCATAGCATAATGTCTAGACTCAGGGGGGAAACCTGATTATATTTCTTCTATCTTTTTCCATATAAATTCGTATGATTAGTTTAATCCAGAGAAGAAAACTGAACTGAAAGGGGAGGTGTTCAGGGTGGATGGGTGGGTCAACAAAACACAGGAGATCACACTTGTTGCACACAGTCATTCTTAGTTTATTTAAACCATGATCTTAATCATTCCCTAATGGTAAGCACATTATTACTGTAACCATGATGATGAGGGCCACCTGACTTTAACAAAGCAGTATTTTTAAATCAAATCATAATGTATGACTTATAATATAACCATGGCCAACAGTTACTTTAACCCAAATCTTTCAATGACCCCGAACAAGTTGTTTTTGTACCAAACCAAACCTACTAAAAAAATGTTATTTTTGAAACAGCAGTATTATACGTCTTGCTAAGTGGAGTGTCAGATCAGAAAACAGTGTATTTTGTCACTTATTGTCTTTGTGCTGAGCTAACTTACAACTTCATATTTACTGTTAATAGCTATGAGAGTGGTTTCAATTTATTAGCATTAGCATTATTTGAAAGACTGAGAGCGCTATAAAATGTAGATCATAGAATCAGGATATTAAACTCACAATAACAATTCCACTTGAAATAGATTTTTGGTTAGCATTCAAAGTTAGCACTGAGCTCATCATGCCACAGCGGTTCACTGAGTCACCCACTGTTTCCCCACATGTCTGTGTAATTTGAGTGTCTGTGGGCAGGAGAAAGTGAGAGAGGGCATGAGACGGTGAAAGTGAGGGTGAAAAAAAACAACAAAAAAGTGAGAGTGAGTTTTATTATTGTTGAAGATGTGTATGGTGAGGCGGCAGCTGGCGTGGACACCCAGAACCTTAGCTACTGTCACTGCCAGGCCTCGGCTGCTACGTGTGCTTAGTCTTCACCACGTGCCCACAGAGTACACAAGGCAGCCACAGGTATGTCCCCATCACCCCGGGCCACACCAATCACAGCCAGAATGCTGTCAGAACCTTTCGGGTATCCC
Organism: Scomber japonicus; assembly: GCF_027409825.1. Classification (NCBI taxonomy): domain Eukaryota; kingdom Metazoa; phylum Chordata; class Actinopteri; order Scombriformes; family Scombridae; genus Scomber; species Scomber japonicus. Next base: position 25,962,408 of record NC_070580.1, on the reverse strand, counting down.
GTCAAGCTAATGAGATGTGACTGAGTCTGTGCTGCCAGCACACAAGCAATTGCTCCATTTATATACCCTCCACTGATATATGGAGACTTTCCTTCCCCGGTCACAGCCATCATGGAAGGACCCATGGATCACGTATATGTGTGTGTGTGTGTGTGTGTCATATGGTTGTGTGTTGATACAGATTGTGGCTGTATACATACGTATCTGAGCTATGTGTGCGTGTATGCATCCATTTATCTGTGAGTGGGTTTGTGTCTGCGGGTGTTCAGACTGGTTTGCCACAGTGGAAAAGATAATCACAAACTGGCTGATGGTAAAAAATGTGTCCAGGTGGGCTTGTGTGTGCTGGTGCATTGGTCTGTGTCCTGGCTGCTTTCATCATTTCGGCTTGGCGGGGATCACAAAAGGTCCCAGTACTTTTTGAAGTTTGTGGTAAATAAAATGTTGAGCTGTACACTTCAGCACAGCAGACGGATTAAAACTGTCACATAGCAAGCTGGTGCAACGAGGAAAAATGGTCCGCAATCATCTGCTGGAGGAATCATGGCAACACGAGCCATGTTTTTCTTCGTCAGTCATACCCTGGAAGCTGCGAGATACAGACAAAACCTGATTTCCGTGCTGCTGACTCATCTGCACTGTTTCCAAAATGCAATTGGAATCACCTAAAACAATAAATCATAATCCTTTTCATTTGGGGTTTTATCTTGATCACATTATAAACAATGACAATAGAAAATCTTCTGCTCAAATTCCCTGTTTATGACTATGTCAGACTACATCGGGAAATTTACTGTACATCAAAAATATGTATTATCAATTTTGTATATTTGTAATCACATAGTACTGCTCAGACCAAAATTATACAAAAAGTAAGTATAGTTTGGGCAATGTTTCTTACTGACATAATTTTTAGCTATGTGAGTTTCAACATAAACAGAAAAAGGAATGAGAAAATAATTGTGGTTGACTGGGGGGTGTGTGTGTGCATGTGTGTGTGCGTGCGTGCGTATGTGGAAACCCGTAGCAGTCTTCTTGTTGGATGTGGTGTGCTTTTTCCAGGGTTTTGGATTTCTCATTATATGTACATGAACTTGCATATGGCCTGATACATGGTGTTAGAGTTGACTGAGTACAGTGGTGTTCCTCATCACAAATAAAATATTCTTTCACATATAGCAGACTTTTTATTGCAGGGAAATGTTGTGGTCACTGTAGAATTTGCTGTAAAATTCTTGAATGTGGGACCTCTTGCACACAGTTTGGTGTCACTTCTTTCACTATTCTCAGGAAATTATGACAGGTATTCACAACAGCCTTTATATCATATTCTCGCTTTATGGCTTGTAGGATATTTGTGTGCTGGTTTGAGAATTATATATATTATATATGTGGTGTGTAGTGTATTATTGAAATAAAATGAAAAGGGATACATGTGCAATGTGGTGGGTAAGAACATGTAATGAATTTGTTGATCAAGAGAAAATGTATTGATAACAATTGCATTAACTGATGGTTTAAGTCATTCTTTGTTTTTGAATGTATGTCATTGTATGGTTTTGGACTTTTAGCTGGACAAAACATTTAATTTGAAGATGTCGTGTAGGGCTGCACGAAATTGTAAGTATTTATTTCAGTTTTTTGACATTTTATAGAGTTAAAGATTAATTGATTAATTGAAAAAATAAGTAATCAATTATGAAAATAATCATTTTTTTCTTGTTGCCTAAGTTAAGATTATAGTTTTTCTCTAGTACTGACTTTTATGCACACTTTTAAATGAAAATAACCCTTTTGAAAAACAAAAGCATTATCATAGTGAGTAGAAATGATCAAAATCTTGCCCATGCTCACCATTGATTTTAAATCAAATCTGACAGAAAAAAGGATTCACCTCGTCACCATCGCCTTGATAAATCTTACCCTTTGGTCTGTTCCAAATAATTTCCTTCCAGCTCTGTCCAGAGAGAGATTTCAGGGAATAGGCAGTTTGGGTTTTTCTCCTTCAGAGAGCTTTAGCTCGGTTGGCTGGAGGGCTAAGGGTCCAGCTCTATCAACTAGCGCCAATGTAAACACAGCAATTCCTTCCCAATTAGAAACGCTAAATGCATTGGACTCGGTGCACTGCCAGGACTGGTCGATGCAATTAATGCAGCCTTGGTCTCCACTGGCTGCCTCGGATGGCTGGAATGGTTAAGATGTATACAGTTTCAGTTCAAGGCCAGTCAGTGGAAGTCTGATTGGGCAGGTTGGACTCATCATGGAAGTATAAACATGAGGTTGGATGGACGCTCGGTGGTTGGGGTTTTCTTTGGGTCAGCCGTGCAGGGTAGCACCACAGCAGGCCAGGAAGATATGTGTGGTAAGGAGGTCAATTGGAGGGGGAGATTAAAGGAAGAGGAAGCTGTATTTCAGATGAACAACCTCGTTAGATTTAACTCTAAAATTGGCAAGGATGGAGATCAGTACAGTCAGGATCTATGCTTACTGGCTGTGACAGATTATGGTTTTGGATTGAGGTCGCTTTTGGTTAATTTTAAGGTGTTTAATATTAATCAAATAACAAATAGATGAAATAAAAATGTAAAAATGTGGTCTGGAATAACCTCTAATACTACCCAAAAAGATAACAAAACTTTCACTATCCTCATCCTCTTTTTGTTGTCATTTCAGGGTACTTTAATGGATAATTCAGCTGTGACCACATGTCTTTCTGTTACATGGAGGGTGTAATAGCAGCACTAAGAGTACCCTAGAGTAACAAGTTGTGAGCCATTGTCTGGGTTACCACTCCAGCTTTCCATTATGCAGATCCAGTGACGCAAAGGCTTAAACACAGGAATTTTTGGATTACTTTTTGCATGCCAGTATAGGATGACTGTAGACCAGTGTAGCTGTGTATATTTACATATTCACCAAATACAACTATATTGAAAAACTGTTTTTATACCTAATTTAGAATTTAAAGATGTATAAGAAGATAACAAAATAAAACAAAGTGTCACTTACCACTAAGACTGTAGTAATGTCTCTATAAGAGATCTTTGATTAAAGTATTTATGATTAAGTGCATCAAGTATAAGCCACAAAACTATGGAAAACAACTCTATGTGGCTCTGCAGTTTTGAAAGCAGTAAAAAAGCAAGACATGGCTAAAAGACAATTGTTCTAGTCTTCTTTTGTCCAGTGGCCATTGTGCATTGTGTGTTCCTGAGGTGTTGGTTTGCACTATCAGCCTGGGGTGCTTCACTCTCTCAAAGATAGTTTGCTAACAGAGCTTTCACTCCATTGCCTCTAATGAAAATCCATACTAAACATTTAGCGCTGTGTGAGAAAGGGGGGAAATTCAATAAGACACATAACACAATTTATAAATTACAGGAAGAACCAATCGAAACCAACAGGAAAAATGGAGAAATGTTTATATTTGTTAATTTCTTAAAATTCTGTGAACCACAGTCATAGCTGCCTGTGAGTCGCGAGCGAGGTGGAAATCTATTTTCTCAGCCAAAATGAAGTCCAATGCTGTGTTTTTATTCAGTCTTCTTTTCCACATAGATTATCAGTCATGCCGCCAGAGATGTCTCCACTGAGGTATTCCCCAAACTAATGGTCGCTCTTGGACAGCACCATCGATAGTAAACTAATCTGCTGCCTGCAAGGCACAGGAAACAGATCTCATTAGCACTCATTGAACTATCTTCCAAGGAAACTTTCATCTTTAGACCACTCTGACAACAGGCCTGAAAGCCAGACTAATGTCACTTACTAGTTCTGGGTTTAATGGCTGACTGCAAAATGTCTAATAGCTGGATGAGCAGTAAAAGAGTGAAGTCATCCATGTGCAGTAGTGTTTTCATGTTTACATGTACAACACTAATGGAATAAGATGTAGTTTTTGGTGCATGTAGCATTTTTTATTTTATTTGTGCGAATGCTAACACCATAATAATACTTACCACAAGTTTATCTAAAAGGGCTTATGTCTGTGGTATGATGTTGTCTACAATACCACAACATTACTCTCTTTTCCTCCTTTTTTGTTCCCTTCTCAATTTATGATACTATTTTCTTATCTTGCATTTATAAGTATGTCAATTATATAAACATAACCTACGCATGTGCCATTCTGTGAGAATGGTGTGCAAGACTAACAAATAATTTGTCATAAAAAACATAACAAAAGCTTAATTTAGTGTACAACTCATAAACTTCTTAGTAATTAATTACTTAATGGTTGTCCACATCTTTCCATATTTTTCTGTAAAAAAAGAAAACATTTCACAATAACAGGTATATTGTTACTTGGTTCTTATTATACAGTGTTGGGGAGTAACTAGTTACATGTAAACAATTGTTACGTGATTCAATTACTTACTTACGAATTGTAATCCGTTACAGTTACTGGGAAAAAAATGTGTAATTAAATTACAGTTACTGGTGAAAATGTTGACGAGGGGAATTACATCTGAAGTCAGACCTTTAAGATTTTGCTCAGGAGTGTTTTTTTCCTAATTTTTAAATATTTAATGTTATTGAATTCATATATTGCTGTTTTTAATTCTTTGAAAACAACGTTTTTAATACTATGTTGATAAATAATGATGTGGGCTTATTTGGAGCACACATGGGCTTAAATGGTGTCACAGAACCAATTAAGCCCATGTCAGACTTTTGACTGTTTTCATAAAATATCTTTATTTTATATTCCAAAATCTGCATGAACTAATGAATACAAATGAGAAATAAATCGTGCTTTATAAGAAATGATCTCCCTTATACATCATGTCAGAATCCATGAAAAACACCTGTACTTAATAAGTTACATTACTTTGATTAAATAATTGAAATAGTTACATTACTCAATACATTTTAAACAGGGTAAGTAGTAATATGTATTTATTAATATGTAATTACATTACCAAAGTAACCTTCTACCCCTGCTATTATATTTGACAGTTCCTCACAGGCTGCCTGCTGAACAAAACCTAGTCAACTAATATTTGGAGTGATGCCTCCACACTGTGGCTGAAACTACAGAACACACCAAGAGGATTTCACTCTTTCAGCCACTAGATGGCGATATCAAAAAATACTCACATATCTCGTCTCGTTGTTTGTTTACAACCGAGTAACTTCCTGCCTGTGAGTAGCCTGTAGCTTTGTCCACAGTTAGCTAAGAGGTTGTAATCAAACTTCTCAAGTCAACTTTCAAAGATGGGATGTGACGGTGGGACGATTCCTAAAAGGCACGAGTTGGTGAAGGGGCCCAAAAAAGTGGAGAAGGTGCGTTACGCTTGTTTCACCTCTATTATTAATGGCGACGTTGACACAAGTTGTCAGGTTGCTAATTGTCAGGTATTAGCTAGCAGGCTAACATTATAACATCACAATTATCTGTCTCGGAAATACAAATGACATTCCATCAAGTTTTTTTTTTAAATAGTAGTGATAATTATAAAGATAGATGAGCAGATCGCTGTAACTAGTGACTACTAGGATCTGTGTTGTTGGACGCTGTGTTGTTATATTAGTGTCGTAGCTTGGTTGGCTAATGTTAGCTTTTTAAATAGATAATTACGATAGTTTAATGCGTCTCAAACATTTAGGTAGCTTAAGTAATGTCATTTCATCTTCATGTAGTGAAACACTGCGTCTCTTGAAATTATTTTTTTTTAAATTTCTGTCCTTGCCAAAACGTCAGCGTAGATTTAGGTAGCACGTTTCATTTAGGCAAAGGTACATTTATTTGTATAGCACATTTCAACAACAAGGCAAGTCAAAGTGATTTACATAAGACTTAAAATGCATCAAGACAGAATATAAAATGCCAAATGACACATGATGGCAAGATATAAAAAAGACTTTTAAACACGATTAAAAGTATTACATTTTGTATAAAATTAAGCTACATTACATTGCACCATTCACACAGCGTTAACAAACAAACACTTATCAATAAGTGTTAGACATGACAAAAACCTTACTGCTCTTTAGATGCTCTTTAAAATGGGTGAAACCTTGACTTTGCATGTGAAAACACACAAAAAAGGAGATTTCATTTCATTCCAGACCTCAGTAGACCAGGTCCTGATAAAAAACAAAGATATTTTGATAAAGTATATAGCAGGCCTGGTCCATTGTGGTCTGTATGGGTGGGATACACTGTGAAATTGATCTTTCTTTTCAAACTGTATTTAAAACATGTGGTGTTTGAATGTTAGTGTGTGATATGCTGTTGTATGCTTGCCATTGTATTCAGGTTGATAAAAATGCTGAGTTGGCTGCAAAATGGAAGTACTGTGCCTTGAGCCAGGAGAAACTCAGACGCCCCATTGTTTCCTGTGACCTCGGAAGGTAAGAGATGTGTTTCTGTTTGCTCACTGATAACCAGGGTTACATGATTTTAAAGTGTGAATATGTTGTCTGAGTTAGTGTGTGCAACATAGTTACAATCCTGTGTTAAAAACTGAAATATACTGTGTATTAAAAGTCAGATCAATGTTATGTTGCAGGCTCTATAATAAAGATGCCATCATTGAATACCTTCTGGATAAGACTGCTGAGAGACCCAACGCTGAGGCTGTAACACACATCCGTGGGATCAAGGTATATTAACACTGAAGTTTCACACTCGTATTAAAATTTACAGATCATTTCCTAACTTTACTTTGTTATATATTATTATATAATCCCATTTCTAAAGTCATTCATTCATTCAAGCTTTATTTGAACTCATTTACAGTGTCATTGAGTAATAACAGTGATTTAAAAATTACAGTATTGTAATAATTACAATATTATTAAAACAATTTAAGAACAATTTAGAAAAGGAAAAATAAATAAATATAGTAACAACAACAATAATCAGAATATAATAACATAATAATTGAAAACAATCACATAATTTTGTGGTGACCTGTTAGGTCACCAGCATCCTAAACTGACCCATGGACACTAGGATATTTAGTTTCAGTGTATCCTGAGTCTGAGGCATAAAAGCCAAAGGCAGCTAAGTTCAGTCCGAACTCTCAACACTCAGAGTTTAAGCCAGTCATTGGATCTTGTACGATGGGATCCAGAGGTCCAATACAGTAATGATGTGATGTAATTTGCACAGTCTCCATTATGGCTTTATAAGGAACAGATGCCAATACAACTAACTAGTCAATTAGCTATGCATTAAGACACTCGGTTAAATGCAAGTGTGTTTGGTTATATATTTGTGACATTATTGAATTTATGTTGGTTTCAGGTGTAATTTTGTGCATGTTTATTCCTCTGCTGCCTCTGCAGGACATAAAGGAGCTCAACTTGACTGATAATCCGGAGTGGGAGGGAGAGAGAAGAAATACTAAAGGAGACAGATATGAAGACCTCAACTGTGGCATGTTCATTTGCCCTGTTGTTGGGTTGGAGATGAATGGCAAACACAGGTAATAATAACAAGTAGACAGTCCTCAGCCTCAAAATCATAATTATTCTTTATTTGTCTTAAATATTAGCTTTGGTCACCCAGTTTATTTTCTAAAAGTAACTTTAATTTTCAGAATTATTAGATTTTTGCCAAGTTCACTGTTGATCGAAATGTGCCAGTAAATTAAACTCATCTGCATGTGTTTGATCTATCTGTGACTATATCTTCATGGTGGTTCTGCCTGCATTATAGTGAATGTTGTGCATGAGTGAGAATGATGCTAGAGCATTTGACAGCACTCATCTGTTAGAAACTTTTATCCAAAGATTTAAACTTAAATTTGTTTGAAAACTCCTCAAAAGTGAGTCATTTTACAGGTTCCTCCATTATGCGCAGGGTATTGCTGTTCACACTAAAAAGGCTGTAAAAGGTTCAAGAAAAACAACATTTTGAATTTTATTTTCACTGATATTTCTATTTTCAGGTTCTGTTACCTGCAGACTTGCGGTTGTGTCTTCTCTGACCGAGCCATGAAGGAGGTTAAGACAGAAATCTGCCACAAAGTGAGCATTATTTCATTCTTTCTTTTCCATTCAATCTGTTTCTTTGATGAACTAGTTATTTTCCACACATGAATCTTTTTTTATTTTATCTTCCTGCTCTGCATCACTGACCTCCCAGTGTTTGGCAATAATTCTTCTTGTTTGATTTACATACAGAGATCTCTCATTGCTAATGCTGTGTAAATATACAGTCTTGATATCAAAGCAGATAACAGACTAGCAGAGAGGCATTGGCTTTGTTCCAGTCTGTTGCTGAGATGGATAAGAATGTGAGTTAAAACTCTGAATGGTGATGTTTCAAAGCTCCTTTGAACTTGAACAGTATGGCAGCTACATGAATAAAAAGTTAACTATAAAAAACGTGACTTGAAATAAAAACATAACTTTACACTATTAAGGTATTTTAAAAGATGGCTAGTACTCAAAATTATAGTCAGGAATTGAGAGAACCATGCAAATCAGTAACCATTATGCTCGAGGACACAGTCTGTGGCAGACTATTAGCATAAGAATCTTCCTGTTTGCTCTGCAGTGATTTGTGGGTGGTTTGTCTGTCGTTTAGAGTCTATACAAATGTGTGGAGGAAATTTAAAATATCACACGGGTTTAGAATAGAAACTAGATGAATGAATAGTTTGTGTTTTTAGTTTTTATATCTAACCAGAATGACAGTTACAAAGCAAATTAGGTTAGATGGTGGCACTGTAAAACAAAATGCTGAAAACAATTCACATAACTTCCCCTAAAACATATAGCCTGAGGTTTTCAAAGATTTACTTCATAAGTTGTTGAACGGGGTTTGGCAGATTTACTCACAATAATAACTCTTAAGTACTACAGTGGCAACTAAAATAGTTCTAGCAATAGGCACGTGCTAAAAAAGGGCAAAACAGCAGGGGCTAGGGCCATTAGGGGCCACAGTAGCACTGTAGTCTGCATAAATATTCAGCCGTGTAAAAACAAATAGTGCTCATTTTATGTTAGTAGAAATAGGTCGTTAATTTTTTGGCACTATTTCAGTCATCATGGTCCAAAGTGGAAACTGTGCACATCCCCAGTTAAGCTGAGAACATAACACATGTTTGACTAGTTTTCATCAAGTGTCTCTAGGCATTTTTGGTATTACTGTCCTGATGTGAACCACTGAGATTCACATGGGAATCTCAGTGATGCAGGCTTACAACCCATTTTGGGTCCTGACCTGTTAATTTTAGTAATGTTAAAGCTATGGTTTCTCATGCACAGGCTATTTTGAGGTTGTATATAGTAGATGATATATAGTCACTCTTGTTTCAATATAAGTGGAAGCATTTTGGCACAGATCAGTTGTTTTACTTTGCCGGAAATAGGGCCTTAAACCAAAGAAATAGTTACAATGCTTCTTTTGTGAAAACTTTAGCTTAGCACAATTTCTACACACAATTTCTTGAGTTCATAGCTGTTACATTTAGGCTGTCTGTAACTCCTTCTGATATGATCTAACAGTGACTGGCGTCATGTAGACTCAGGCAATTTTTGGCACATCCTGTTTCATGTTTCCTCTATCTGCACCTTGACACGTGGACCTGCTAGGACATCCGGCCCCTTATTTCTTTCACCAAGGTGCTATAAGTAATCTGCATATGACATTTACTCAATCTGCTTCTTGCCTAAGAAAGTCACTTCTGTAAACTTGATCTACCAATAACAATACAGGGAAAATATCCCAAATTGATGCAGACTTGCTTCTAAACACAGTTAAAACTATCCTAAGCCAAGCTTGCTATGAATTTACACTTTCCTCTAAGTGCTTTACAGTAAAAGCATTAATTAATTATTTATGCAATTGTGGAGTAGCTTTTTGTGCAGTCAGAAAAATAAATAGCCTGTGCAGAGAAAAAGCATGTCTGGTTGTCCTTGACTCACTAGATATTCTTCCAGTCTTATACCCTGGACACATGTAGCCTCATTGTTCACATCAAAATTTGACAGAGTATGATGCATCCTCAAATGTGCTGGGGAGAAGATCTAAACTCTATGGTCATGCTGTTGAACACAATGTGAACGTAGGATGTAATGCCAGCAAAGAAAGGAAAGGAGATTGTTTCTAAATTGTCTTTATTGTATTGCATCTGCTGCTATCTAATCCATTACAAAAGAAAAACGGACAACAATTTTATGAACAAGTGTTTTTTTTACCAGACAACATGCTGAACAATATCAAATTAAAGCAATTAAATAATAAATTAAATTAAATGAATATTCAATTGTTTATTCAATACTTTGTGTTGTGTAGTTGTGTCACACGATATTTTATTTTTATTTATGCATATGCTTTCTCTATGGGAGTCATTTGACTTATTAACATGCGGTAACAGCTTTTCTTTGCTCTAAAGATACTTATATTCTCTGGTCATCAATGGCAGTAACATTTCAAACTGAAATGAATGGCATAAATATTGTTTCTCGATCATCAAAAACAACAGTCAGCTTACATTTTCATAAATAGACACGTATACCTGTTGACAGTAGTCATATAGCGGAGTCTGTACAGTGTGTTCAAAGTGAGCAGTGCGTCCTCCCTGCAATCTCTTCTTGGCCACTGAATGAGTGCAAACAATCTGTGCTGCATGTACTGTATCCCAGCTTTTGCTTAGGATACCAACTGTGATTTCATGCTCTAGCACTGACGTTGAAGTAGCTGCCGCTAGTGAAGTTGCTTTGTGTGGCCAGCAGCCATGATGGCTCTATGGAAACGGTTGCCTGCCTCAGCACCTTGCTCCTGTGCCACAGCTCTAGACAGTCCACCGCCTTGGGAAAAGTACTACTCTCAAACTTATTGGCAAACATGCTGTTCCTGTTGATGATCCATGGCAGGTCTTCCACTCCATAAATACAAATGTCTCGTACATAATGCCCTAGAAAATTACAGGAAAAATGGTGGTCATGTACTGGTATATTAGATGTTAGGCGTGGTGCTGTTTTACCACAGAATATTAAACTTTCATGATACTGTGTATGAACTGTATGTGGTTAGGCTTGTGTGCCACTTCAGCGAGTTTTGCTAAAAAGATGCGATGTTATTTTCTTGTTATATATAAGTTTTTTTCAGTTTTTACACTGTAGAAGGTTGAAAAAAAAAACACAGAGTAAACCTGAGAGGACACCATATCAGATAAATCTTGTCAGTCCTCCTATCATCTTTTGTTTTGTAAACCCTGAGTTTCTTTAGTCAGTAATTGGTCCTGTAAGCCTGTCTGGAGCCAAAGAGCCAAACATAACTGTAGACCATCTTTATTTCACAGGACAGAGATAGACTATGTATTGTAGTAGTGGGTTTGGCCACAAGAAATTACCTCTATTATTGTACATGCTGTACTATAATGTACCTTTGCAACCATTGTGTATCCGTCCTTCTTGATCCCTCCACTTGATTGCCCGGATGTCTCCTGCCCAACCTCCATCTATGTGGCTGCCTGGAGCTTCTTTAAACATGTAATCAGACAGGATGAATCATTATTATGTGACCAAATTGGATTATAGGATTTACTAACTACCAGCAATGCTAAATCACATTTTTAATTTGCCAACTATAAGTACAGCCCTGTGACAACCATAACAACACAACAGAACAGACCCATGGACATTTAACAGCTTAAACTTTAACAAAATGATTAACTTGAATATCAAAATCAATTCAAGTCTGTAAAGGTTAGGTATATACACCATAGAGTTGACAATGAGAAGATTCTCTCTCTTTCTTTCAGTGTTTTTATGATGATCTCAGTTTCTCAATTTTGTACTCTGTTTTAAACAGATCAATAAATGGGCAAGCTGTAATTTTCAGTTTTCTTTTACACCATAGGAGTGAGATAATGTTCTTTTTATAAAACCAAACTAACACATTTCACATGTTTATAAATGGCACTTACATAATATACCAGTGCTCCGGTGTGATTGCCTCTGACATGCTGTAGAGGTCACTGTATCACCAATCCAAGAATCAATTTTTAAATATTGTTTTGGCTACCAGGGACTTTTTCATCTCTGGCTTAATCAACATTTTTTGCCAACACACAAAAAAACTGTTGACATCCCTCCCAAAAGGGAATTTAACAGATGTTTTTTTCTGCCATAAGAGCACAAACAATGAACCAGTGTAAAATTTTTGTAATAGTTCAAGTGTACTGTGTTCTGTATGACCTTGTTGCATTCATTGTATCTCAGATCTCCTTTCGTTTAGACATCAAGGTAGTTAATATTTAATATTCATTCACTATGATTTGTCCTACAGATCTGAAAAAGAAGTCACTACCTTTCAGTGTACTAGGCAGTTTACCTTTGATGTGGTTGAGTGTCACCCAGTAGTGCTCGTCTGGGCTGAATGTGTCTTTGGACCACTCCAAGAGGTCGAAGGCTATTGGACTTTCCAGAACAAAGTCTACAAAGGCCCTCGTGAGAGCGTAGTAGGCTGTTCCAAAATACACCTGCAGATTGTGTGGAGGAGGACCTTTATGTAGTCCCTTCCCTTTCTGAGTTACATGAGATCCAGTGATCTCCTTGTGCTGGAGTCGTGTCCTGTACCTCATATGCACTGGCTGCTTGATCCCAGGGGTCATGTTTCTGTCCCTCCACTCTTTGCTTTGCATGTACTGCACCAGTTCCAGGTTGGTCTTGACAGGGAAGTCCTGTCCACACAGATTCACCACCTTTCTCCAGCCTATCTTAGACCTTACTAAATCCTTCATACAGTTCAAATCTGCCTGCAGACGGGAAAACCCAGCGTAGGTTACAGTTTCGCTGCGGCTGGAGAGGAAAGTATTTTCAAAGCAGCTGACGAGTTTCCGTACAGCCGCTTGGTACTCCGACGGAGCCTTAGCATCTACATGAATGCAGTAGACATTTTGGGGCATGTAAATGGCCCGCAATAGGCGCACAAAAAGCTCCAGCTCCTTGTGCACAGTCACAATGAATGCTAAAGGGTAGTCCTCCTCCTCGAGGCTTAGTGGTCTTGTGATAAAATGAAGGTCTCTGGTCAAATTTGAGCACTCCACATGACTATTCAGAATATAGTTTTCTACCTGTAGAAAGAAAAAAAATAACACTTTACCTGTAATTGACAAATAGTTCCCCTTAAAACATTGTTTGTTGAATCACATTTAATCTCTATGGTACAACAGATCAAACAGTGTCAGCTAATGGATTTGTTTGTTTTGTTATTAGCTCCACTAGCAAGTGAGCTAGAGTAAGCAAATAAGGGTAGCAATACCACATGGGAAATACTTCCTGGTAACCATGTCAATTTATATGAGGCCCATTTTGATCTAGAATTTTCTGTATAAATCTTATAATAATATACTTTCCTATAAATAAGTAGATACAAAATAGAAAGTTAAACATACCTTGCAGTCATGATGGTGCCATTCCTTTCCTCCTTCAGTGTTAGGGAGGAAAGCTTTACACTCAGTGGAAAAGGACCTGCAAGTTGGCTTGGGGACTCTTAGGGCCTCTGTTGGCGCTCTGGTCATTAAGTAAAAAACGGACAAGACCATAACACTAATCCCCAGGCACAACAGGAATCTGCATTTTGCCCCCTCAAGCTTGCGCATAATAGCCTTGCTTCACTGTATTATGACAGCACCACCACCGATGAAACTCCTGCAAGAAAGATATCCAGATTGGTTAACAATTTGCAAAAAGGGGTCCTGGACCCATGAGGGATATTAAATAAGGTTAAATATGTAGGTTAGAACTAATTGATGAAGCCAGCTTTTAGCTCAAGAAATGTAGTTTAGTGTACCAAATTTAGTCCATTAATAACTGTTATCTGAGATGTCAAGCACAACCAGAAACCTATTGTCTCTGGCTCATCTTTGTCAAACACATTTAATAATAGCATTCACTAAGTCTATAGCATTATATTTCGTGCATTGTAATATTTTCCACCTGCAGAGAGCTGCTCTGTCTCACCTTTACCCCAACCCCCAACCAAAATGCAAATAAAGCAAATCCAAACAAAACCGGTGAGAGGAAATGGCTCAGCGACCCTAGGCAAGATACAGACTCAAAGTTGTCATTATATAAACCTTTTAAATCCAGTCAATTAAGTTTTTGTTACAGTATAAATATTTCTTCCCTGCCAGGCACACGAATTGAACTAGTGCTGAAATGACTAGGTAATTAAGCAATGCATTGTTACACTGCTTATCAAATGTATTACTTAGACATTTGATATCAAGTAAAAATGCCGGACACATGTTGGTCATATCTTGATTAGGTTTAACTTAGCTTGCTATCTTTATGCAGACAAACAAGCCTTTGCAGATCATCTGAAAACTCAGCAATTCTTCAGGAGCTACATTTGCAAGGTGCAACGGATGGCTTTAAGTAAACAACTTTTTTAGATATAAGGATACCCAAAAGGTTTTAGACTGATGTGAGAGTAGGTGAGAGAAGGGCATTCATCTGAGAACAATAATGATACCATGCAGAGGATCAGTTTGTTGCTGCTCAGTAATTTTAGGTATATAGGTATCCATTTTTATTTTTCCTACCACTTTGGATGAATATTGTATTGGGTTCTTTTGAAATTCAATGCTATACACAAATATTCCATACCAATAATACCAAATTTAGTACTTTTCTTAAGGCCTTCTTAGGCCATTTCAACAGAATTGTACAGCAGTTTCTAAAGCTGAGTGATAGTAAGCTTACATAGGTTAAGAAATATATTTTACAACAATGACGCTTTGGACATCTCTGAGGACTTGTCTCAATCCCACGTCAATGACACCTCTTCACTTGAGACCCCTTGTAGTCACAGCTCTGTTGTTCTTGAGAACAGCACCAGAGATAGAGATATACATAGCACTGCTGCTATGGAAATGTCCACGGTTCATAGATGATACTTCCCAGAAACCCCTTGCCAATTCATAGCACGCAAAGCCACCATACATGCAAATTAGGGGAGGTTTGCCTTGGGGGGGGGGGGGGGGGGGGATTTTGTATTTGGATATTTCCTGTTTTTTATTTTGTGAGAAAAACTCAAGATTAATATAATCTCACATTTCTAGCATTGATTTTGGAATTATATCAATCTTGCATATTTATATTTTCAGTCCTGATCAAACATGTAAAGCTTATATTACAGTAAATGCAATACATATAAAAAAAGACACAGATAGACACAGGACAGTACACGTAGAGAGCAAAGTCTGCTTGTTACCTTTTAGTAGGTTCAGCCTGTTGTCCTTCTGGTAGAGAAGTCAAACATTAAACATGAGCTGCTTTCTTGATCATTGTAATCTAAACAGCTACTCCGATTATCTTATATCAATTCATCCTGAGTCCCACGGAGAACGCAAGTAATTTCTGTTGGCGCCATCACCAGAAACAACAGCAGCAGGAGCACCAGGAGTCGGCTTTTGTTATACGTTTTAGTTAATTTGCTTGTCAGGATTGGATTATTGTTGTTTCTGGCGGTGAGTGACCTGGAGGCTGTGCTCTCTAAGCTCGAAGCAGTGCGAGTGAGACTGTTTTGCGTATGTGTGTGCTTTTTTTCCCTCTCTCTCTCTCTAGTTGTATTCATTGCTGATTAAGTCGCTCCCCCCACATCCCCAAGAGACAAGTTTCGTCCCTGCCTGGTTACCAGCAGTTACACCCACACACAGTTACACCCATATACAGACCTGGAACAGAAAACACACTCACACCTCACACACTTTCTCTTTCCATCCTCTCCCCTCCATACAGTTTTCTACTCACTGGTGCACTGCATCTTTCTTTTTTAGTCCTTTTATTTTCCATTATTGTTCCTCAATCATCTTCCCCTGAAGTTCCTCTCTTCTTCGTCTCTCAGATATGTTTAATTCCAGCTCATCTACCCAATTAAGGGTGCACATATTGAATTATCCACAGTGTCTCTCCACAGAGCGTTGTCTCTCTGTCCTCTTCACCCTTCAACTGGCGGGTTTAGTGGTTTAGTTCGTCGATTTGTTCTCTGACTTGGTGATAAGGTGCTCAGCACAGCGTTGGTCTGTGTTGTAATGGCTACAGCAGAGTGACTGACTTCAGAGCAGGAGGCACAGAGTTTGTTTGCTGCTTGGTCAGCTTCTGAGCTTATCTCTCTTGTGTTGGACAGACCACATGGCCGTGAGTCCACACCCACTGAGCCTGCATTACAGACACACAATAGATCCCCTACCGGTTACTCAGGGGTTTAATATTTCTGTTTTGTATATGGCTGGGCTTTCTTTTTTTATGAAGGAGGCATGTAGCTTATGTGTTAGTTTTGTAGTTTTTACAGTCATGGACAAAATTATGATTTAGAAATATATAGATCAACCTGTGTAAGTGGAATGTATCTAATTAACAAACTGTTCTTAATAAATTGAATGCCAATGCTGAAAACTAATGAATTAGAGAGGTTTGCTTACCAAATAGTCTGTTTTATCTGTAAGGGGATTTTTTATTTTTTATTGTTTTTTTTTAAATTATTATTCTTTTTTCATTCAGATTCAGATTCATGCAGATCATAACATATATCCAATAATATACCTGCCCAAAAAACTGGATTAGATTTAGTACCTTAAAGCGATGGTTCGGCGTATTTTCGACCTAGCGTCATATGCACCATTACGTCTATCTAAACACCGCCTCAGCCCTTTTTTTCATTTGGTCACAAATTAGTAGAGTTAGAGCCATTAGCCGAATGGCTTAGTACAGGCGCTAATGGAACCAACAGTGTATCTCGTAAATTACCCCATTAATGATGCCTGGATTGTTATCAAACTTCTACAGTAGTACAAACAGGGTCTTTACTCATAAATTGATGCATTGGAAAGTGTGGTTGCGCGAGATCCCGCACAGAGTACCTTCGAAATCAGTACCTCATCTTCACATTCGGCTGATAGCTCTAACTCTACTAATTTGCGACCAAATAAGGGCTGAGGCGGTGTTTAGATAGATGTCATGGTGCATATGACGCTAGGTCGAAAATACGCCAAACCATCGCTTTAAGGGGGTACTGGGGGAAATCCATGATATAATGGATCCATGGATACCAATCGAAACACAAAAAAAGGCCTATAGTATTCATTCATTGCTCGTACACTATCTGAGGAGCTATACGGAAATAGTTTCAGCTTATCATAGTCATGCTTTCTTGCTGTTTGTCTATCTGGGTTCAAAAGACCATAGTTGCAAAACACACCACACTTCACAATCATCTGCATACCAATAAAATATATATTGCGATTCCCGGCTCCTCCAGTCCACATGTCGATGTGTCCTTGGGCAAGACACTTAACCCCAAATTGCTCCCGTTGCTGTGCCAACGGTGTGTGAATGTGAATGAATGGTTAGATCCCTCTGATGAGCAGGTTGGCACCCTGCGTGGTAGCCCCTGCCATCAGTGTATGAATGTGTGTGAAAGGGTGAATGACTTGTAATGTAAAGCGCTTTGAGTGGTCGCACAGACTAGAAAGGCGCTATATAAGTACAGTCCATTTACCATTTACCATAAATTATTTTTGGTCAGGAGAATGGATAATTTTCTTTGTTTCCATTATCCTGTTTCATTGTGTTTTGAGTTCAGTTTTCTGCATGCAATTAAAGGGTGGAAGTGATTTGGATGTTTGTATTTTAATGTAATCGTCTATACTTAAGAAGACATCACTGTGCAGCACAGTTTATGTGTAAGCATTTGTTTTTTACTACTTGGAGAAAAAAAAAGTATGCAGTCGTATATGGAAATAGCTTGATTTATTTGACTATTTCAGCCTATCTGTCCCTGCCTGCCACTGATAGTTCAAAAACAATTTAAAGATTTCCATCAAGCTGAGTAAACAAACTATTGCTTTACAAGTCAAAGTAGGAGTACCCTCTCCCCGTCATACACCTGAACCTAACTAAAGCATAGACTGGGACTTTTAACCTAGACATACGTCATGTTTTTAGATTGTATGGTTTTAAAGAGGCTTACTCATCTAAATGTTGAGTAGTAGATGTGCCTGGATGATGCCTATTGTTCTTTTAGCTTACTAAGTAACAACTCCACATGTATTTGTGAAGTGTATGCGCCAAGCCAATGGACAGTGGAATTACAAAAAGGGTAAATCCTCTGGACACATAAAATGGACTTCTCAGGCATGTACTATAAATAAGTAGCTTCGGGAAGCAGTAAGAAAAAAACGAACTAACTAAAAATAACTAAAACATTCTCCCAAAGGGGAACAGTTCAGTTTTATTACATGGGAGGCTACAGTTGATTTCCATAACAATATAACATGTGATTTAGTATCTCACACTATGCACCAGACAGCAACAAGACTATGCTATCAATGTGCTCTGATGTGTTTCACTTAATTATTAGAAAATAATAGTAACAGTAATAATAATAGTGAAATCATCAAACTGATGTTCAGTACACTGTTTGCTTTAAGTTATCACAATGGAAACTCTTTGTATGTGTATAACGCAATCTTCAATGTTCATTTTTGTCAATATTTTAATTAGAATTTGCTCACATTCTTTCATTTTGACAACAGAATTCAAAATATATAATCATCATATCATATTATCACAGCATGTTCCCTGATTGTTGATAATGATATTGAATTACTTCCCCACACTGAGTCTAAACAAGAGAGTTTAGTTGTCCTTTGTCTCTTACCCTTCAAGTTTTAAAGATGTACATGCAATCTGATCTTTTTTCCCACAATTGTTGTGTGTGCTTTAGTGTGGGGACCCGTTTCATGATGAGGACGTTGTTGTGCTCAATGGCACAAAGGAGGAGGTGGAGAAGCTGAGGGAGAAGATGAAAGAGAAGCAGGCCAAAGCCAAATCTAAGGTGAGTTTTAAGTTGAGATTCAAGTTAATATAAGACTGAGGTTGTCTGGAGTTACGTTTGGAAGTTAAAAGATTTTGGTTGGTTTTTAAAGTCAATGTGTTTTAATCCCTGGTCATATTGTAGCACCTATTCTTCAATAAATGTTGCATCTATTTAGTTAGACTCTCTCAAAATGCTGTTTCATCTGGACTTTAAAACCTGTTATCTGTTAGCTTTATAATAATATTTCAATCCACAAAAAATATATACCTTTTTTTCTTTTGTAAACTGATACTTACATTCAAATTGTTGTCTTAGAATAGTTTAAGGTCACGTCAGGGATTTTGTTTGTGTTTATTTTATAATCAACACATTTCCACCTTCTTTTTTAGAAATCAAAGAAGAGCAAAGTTGCTGAAACTGTGTCCCCACCATTGGAATCAAAAGGTTTGTGTGTTTGTGTCCCTGGATAAGGTTTTGTAAATCTAATGATGACAAATGAGCTTTTACTTAAAATTTCCATATTACATTTTCATAACCAAAACCAAGCAGCTAACAAAATGCCAAAACCTTTGTTTCTTCATTTGGCTAATGCAGTGAATGCATTGTAGTGGAGTAGCTGGGCCTTTCATGCCTTGCCTTGCCTTTTAACTAAGATGAAATTGTAGAATTACGTGCACACAAACATACACATTTCCTGTTACCCTAGTTAAATAGAAGTATTGAGGTTGCGGCTTGTGTCGTATGTCACAGTGGTGTATGTGACAGTGCACAAATCACGTACACTGACATATTTACTGGAAACTAACCCTAACAAGTTTAATCTACCTAACCACTCTCTTAGCTTAACTGCTGAGGTAAGATTGGCCTTGTTTTGAATTGAGCACATATCTTTTGCATTAAGTAGGACAAACCATCTCCAGGTAACTTGTATTTTGTCTGAAATTTGCTCCTGAAAGTAGACACACATACACAGACATCGACATCACCTGTATAGAAGTAGTCTTTTTCATGCATTGTTTCTCACATTTGGGTGGTTGAACACCGTGAGGAGCTCTGTGTCATTTCACAGCATGAGTCAGACACAATACTGTTTCCAAAGGTAAAAACCTAAAAGCACATTTACACCACAGGTAAATAATCCATAAATAGAAAGTTTTTGTTGGCTAGTTGAAAGAGATGTTATGGACTAGTGTGCTCAGTGGAGACAAAAAAAACATTGCCTTCTAATCTCTTTGAGTCAGAGAGAAAAGCATAGCAGAGTTGATGAACAATCAGGACATTGTCATATGCTGTGCAGACAAAGGTGGGGCCATTGTGATCTCCATACATAAAAAAAAAAAGGCTTAAAATCTATGAGGAAGAAATCTCATATCCCGGTAGCAATAACTATACTGACATAACACATTTTAATTCAATAAATAAATAGTTCATAAAACTTCTTCTTTTGTGTCCCTGTTTTGGTGAAAAACGTGGCAATGTGTTTACACACTCACTTAAGTATATAAAAAGGAAACTGATAGAAATGCAGTTTAGCAGTTATCATTCACCAGTATTAAAAAAGTCTACCATGCAATGAGTTACTGAGGATTATACACATTTGCAATTCTGATGATTCTCTTGAGTCACACGCAAAAGACCAGCATGTGTGTACATTACTGGACAATCATTTGAACAGGCCAACTACCCAAACCTAGGCCTGAGCTGGCTTTGCATTGGTGTCCAATTAGTTCAAGTGTACACTACATGATTTTGCCTCTGATTTTAAGTCTCAGACAAAACCCTGACTCATGTTCTAGTCACTTTAAAATCTTTTTAAAAATCCAAATTCCGTCGGCTAGAACAGACCTGCAGTGTGAGATGCTCAAAGATGGATTATTTTCTGCCCTGATCCAGTCTGGAAGTTGTCTGTGACTGCAGGATCATATCAAACTGTTTTGAATTTGTCAGGAGTCTTTGGGTCATGCAATAACACAACAGCCAATGAATGAATTTACAACAATAAACATCAGTAGAGAACTCCAGGTAGAGGCACTCCGCTTTGCCATGGCAACTTGGTGTAACAGCTCGAGGACGTAAACAAGTCCTATAAAAATCCTGTGATGTGCGACCCCACCCACTAGGCCTATAATTACTTGTCCGTCATAAATTGCCTAGTGTGCGCCCTATCAATCTCATTAGACAATAGTGAGATGTGAGCTGCTCTCCTTGGACAGGATTTTAAATAGACTTTAATGGCACTTTTCCACTATACAGTTCTAAAACTACTCGGCTCGGCTCAACTCGGTACGGTTCCAGGAACGACCTTTTTCTATTACAAAAAAATACCTACTCAACGGGGGCGGGGTCGTCATAGCACAGCTCCGCGAAACTGCCGTGACTTCGTTTTATACGCGATACAAACACATAAACAATCGAGGACTTGGAGACAGTGGTGTACTTGCTACTGTATGTGGCTTTTGTTACACACAAAGCCACGCTGTTGCCGGTATTTAAAAATGCTGGGTTCGATTCTTGTGTGGGATGGCTCATAACTCTTCCAGTGAAGACTCTCTGACCAATCAGTGGCCGGCAGTCACATTTAGTATTGTCTCGGCTTGCTTGGAACCTCAGCAGAGCAGGTACTAAAGAAGTACCAGGTACCAGGTACTATCCCTAGTGGAAATGCAAAAGAAACCAAATCGAGTCGAATAGTGCTAGAACTCTATAGTGGAAAAGCGACATAAAAGTCCTGTAGTGTCAACTTGGCTTTATAAGTTCTATATTTAAATAATTTCAAACTCCACCTAGATATTTTTTATAATAGATCTTCCAATTTACACGATCTCCTTGAGAAGTCAGATTTGCCTAAGAGGCCCACTCACTTTCTGTCACAGATGATGAGTGTACATTTTTTCATAATTATGTACACTATTATTCTATGATTAATGGAATTTCCCCCATCTGAAGTCTGGTGTTGACGTCATGGTTAGGGGCAGAATTACATGTTACACCAAATATGTGGTTTGCCTGTTAAAATGCCCATGCAATTTATATTATGTTGGAAAAACAACGCAGGTTTAAAAACTAGGATTTGTGAGTTTAAGCATAATCATGGTGATAATTCATTGATGGCGACGCATTTCAACAATCATAACCACAGCTTGAGTGAACCAAATTATATAGGTATTGAGATAGTGAATATGCTATGGAGAGGTGGCAACAGAGACAATCCTTCTTCAGAGGGAGGCTTACTGGATACACTCCCTAGATACCCTCATCCCGAATGAGTTGAATGAGATTTAATGTGTTGGGAACATAATGTGTGTTTTTTTTGTTTGTTTATATTTTTACAAATTGTTTAGTGGCTCCCTCTGCTGGGATATACCTGTTGTGCCATGTGTGGACATCTATAATTAACTCCACCTATGTCTGTTCATTGTGAAATTGTCAGTACACACACTGAAGAAGGGCGTTTTACCCAAAATAGAGGCATTCAAAAAAGTCAATTTCTTTCAGAAATGACCACTTTCAGCACCCAGATTGTGTGTAGTATTTTTCATCTATGAATTACAATAAAACAAAATTTGATATTATTTTTTAAAATGCCTTTCCCCCAAAAGTTACATCTGTTGTTTTATGGGTCAGATTTGACCAGGTAGTAATTATTGGTTGTTTATACAGAATGCATGCTAAATTCATAATAAATGTAGCTTAATCAGTAAATATGATCACATTACAAGCAATATATATAAATGATCAAAGTAAGTAGATATATATTATGGTTATGGATGAAAAGTAAGTCACTGAGCAGATAAAACATTTGTTTTTCCAGTGGTCGTTAATGAATTCAATTTGATCCTGGTATAAACTCTTTTCAAACACAACAGGGAGTGTTAAGCAACAAAGAAGAGATATTGGAACAGTCTGGATATGTGTCTGTGAATGTTGATCAGAGACCCTGAGTGTAATGTGTCTTAGGAGAGCAGTATTATGGTTTCCTGTTGAGTTTTGATGACAGTGCCATCCTCTCTCCTCATAAGTGAACAGGGTGTTGTCTGTGCAACGCCTACACTTTATTTTTGTCACTGAAGTCATAATTTAAGTTTAAATGAAACAGCAATGCCGAAGTGCACCCATTCCCCTCCTTGCTTGTATAAAGCTTATTTTAGGTTATAAAGTTAATAAGTTTATAATCAACCATTTTACTATTTCTATATTAGAACCACCATATAATAGTTATTTTATGTCCCCTGACATCTTTTCTCTATATGCACCTTGTTTTCTCTCTCAATGAGTCTTAGATATGCCAATATGTATTTTTGTCATGGTATCTGCATCATTTGTCTTTTTGAGTCAGTTGTCAATTTCTGTACCCTTTTTTTGTGTAACAGCCAACCATTTACCGTTGGTTGTTTTTAAGCTACCTGACTTATTTTTGATGCTGTGGTCGATTCATAGGTTCCATTAATTTATACAAAATCATGTGTACTCAGTTTTCCAATCATATCTAATTTATGCTGTTGAATTTCAACAAAACATTGCCTCTGTCTTTCTTCCTGCAGATGACACACAATCTCCACAAGTGGATGTAGCAGGGAGCAGCACGCAACAAAATGGCGATGAAAGCAGCCAGTCAGGTAGCTAATCATGCTTTAGCCTTAGAAATAGACAGTTGATGTTACAACATAATCTCTAAATTTGGAGTTGGCATTAGTTTTTGACTGCCAGAATCACTGTAGTGCTGTCTGCCCCTCCTGTAACATGACGGTCATACTGAAAGAGAACTGTTTAAAATGCACATGATTTGTGGGTGAAACTTTGCCAGAAGATATTCTTTTCGGTCATATGATTAGTTGTTATCAAGTTATGTTAATAAGCTTTGATTGGGTGTAAAACACAAAATATGTAAATATATAATAATTGTTATTATTTGTCTTTAAAATTGGTTGGTTTTGAATATAGTTTTTACATATTTGTACAAACTGCTCAAGTGCTCATTTAGCCTCTGTTCCTCCCCTTTCGTATTTTTCATTCTTCTTTATTCCTTCCTCTTGCTGTTTTGTTTTCCATTCTTCTGCCAAGATCTGGCCGGACCCTCGGGATCCTCCAGCTCCTTTAAAGGCTCCAAGTCTTCATCAAGCTCCGCCACCAAGAGGTCCATCCAGGAAATGACGGAGAAGTCAGAGGCCTTTAAATCCCTGTTCACCACCCACAGCTCTGCAAAGCGCACCAAAGATCAGACATCCAACTGGGTCACCCATACCCCGTATCACTTCTAGTTACTAACACTTAACAGCAATTTTTAGATTGTGACCCATTAAAGAAGAGTCCTTACTAATAAATCTTGTTCTTCATAACCAGCACCCAACACACATACACACACACACACACACACGTAGATATTACCCAACTGACTTCTAATAACAGTGTCACCAATGTGCGGACTCATTCCCAACTTGTCTCCTCAGTCCCCAGTAGCTCAGTGTTTACATGTTGTGGACATTTTATTAATTGCTCCCCAAGCTGTTCAGACTCTTTGTTTTGTAACCTAATTCCTCCCCGATGTATTCTCCACAGCATGTCTGTCTTCTCACTCATGGGTGCTTTGAGAATTGATGCTTGGGGTGTTATTTTCTTTTGACCGTCAGTGTCACTCTGCTGACTCCTAGTGGACAGAGCGCAGCTTTTTTAATCTATCTGGTTGAGACTGTCACAAAGGTAATGTCAGATAAGCTTAATTTCTTTCATTTAATGGGAAAAAAATCTGTTAAACAGTTCCTTCTGGGATACAGTTGGTGTCAGTAACTACTGTCGGTTAAAGAATACATAATATAGATAATGATTTTTTCCCCTTCCAAGCCTCCAGTCTAATATGTGATGATAGGAGATATACTTTTAGCTCTCCCTTATCCTTGAGCATCACAACCTGCATTTTCTTCCCAAACATGCTTCCAACTGTCTTTATAAGTCTAATGGACATTTTGGAGGACCTTGGATGTTTTTTTTTAAATTTTTTTATGTTAGCTTCCAGTATGTGATAGCGAAACTGAACTTAAAATTTCTACACTTTTCTTTGGACAGTCAGTTGTTTTTTTTGGGGTTTTTTTTAAAAGAAGGTTATAGGTGTGTTCTTTTTTGAGGTTGGACATACAGTTTTTTTTTTTTTTTTTTTTTTTTTTTGCATGTACTGAGCAGATGTCAAAATAAATTTATATTCAATCCTAATGTATGAAGCATTTTTTTTTTAATTACTCACTGTGTATTTGGGTAGGAGATTTTACAAGTATAATCCACAAATCGCCCTTAATGTGTGATTTGTGTGTAATCTGAAGCTTGGTTATACAATGCTGTATGTGCAAAAAGAGCAAACAATTACCTGTGATGACGGCAGCAGCAACAACTCCCTATTGTCGTCTTCAAAGGAAAATACAGACCAAAAGCAAACTATTAAAATATCTTATTACACAGCATAGAAGTGTTTACATGTAAAGGTGTGAGTCTTTCGTTCCGTTTAGCATTGAGTATTTTGTTATGTGGTGCAAACAGCTGGCAGCATCTAAGGCAGGGTTTTTCAAAGTCTGAGACTGTGAGCCTCACCTTGGACAAAGCTAAGAAAACTCTAACCCCACACCCCCAGTTTAGTTGATTTGCTCAATTCCCAAATGGCTATGAGATCACGATTATGTTATTTGATCCCATATCCCACTCAACAGTTGAGCCAAGATAGATTGCTGTTTAACTTACTTCAGACTACACCACATGCATTAAAAAGGTCTTTCTGGAGGAATTTATATGTTTCTGACTCTGGGAAAGTGGTAAAACAGTGCAATTTCCCAAAACTACTCTATGTCTGAACTTCCTTTCACTGGAACTGTTCAGAGCGTCCCTGGGGAAGCCCTCCCCCCACTGCGAAAACCTCTGACCCATGGTATAACTCCATTCATGATAATAACAGACACCAATCTGTCACAAACTGTGCAACACATATACTCCTACATTTAAATCATGGGTCAAAAGAGCAGCTTTGACTCAGATAGGCTTATACGTATATTTTACAGTTTGTATGAGTTAGAATATAAAGAAATATTGATCTTTGCAAAGAAGAACTGAGTACCGCAGAAGCGCTGTTGTAATGTGAGGATCCAGCCACAAGGTGGCAGCAGATGCTTCCTTATCTTACCCTCTGATTTTAAAAGACTCTTGGTCGCAGTCTGAAGTAGAATGGGGAGTCCGCCTGCTTCTCATTAAATGTAAGTTACACCATAAATAATCCAATCATTGTGCCCAAAAATTAAATAAACACGACATTCTCTTGTCCTTATCCAGCTGCAGTCTACAGCATGCTTTGTTGTGTGTTGTTGATTTTTGTCCTGCGTACGTTTAGATCACTGAGTGCAACCTTTCAGAAATAATGCTTCAATAATAAGAACCACAAAAGCTCATGAATATTTTCTTTAATTGACCTCTTGTTAAGTCGTGATCGAAACTATTTACTACTTTGCCTTTGCGCAGTATAAGACTGAATCATTTTCTAGCAGCCTTGTCGTTTGTTTTTTTATATCCCAGTAACCTTTTTATGCTTCATTGTAATAGTTTTATGTGCCCCATAATTTTGGCAGTACCAAGATAGATTTTCTAATCTGAATGGAAGTTTTTAAAGTGATATTATACCACAGTCAGCATTATGGTGGGCTCAAACAATAGAAAAACTACTGAATTTGATTGGATGTAGTCTTAAAACTGACCGACTAACCAAAGACATATTTGTAATAAATTGTTATACGATTTTATGACAGTCATGTTCATTTTTCATTCATGTTTTAAGACTATACAGGAGAATTGTCTGGAATTCAAATTAAACTGGAAATCATAGGCCTTTATAGTCTTACTTTTCGATACCTTTTTTAAGCAGCGCAAAAACGTTCATACAGCTGATCTATACAATTTATGTATGCTTATACTATGTGTTTGGCAGCTGTAATTAAAAGTAGCTTATTATTTCTATCAATTGCAGTTTGAGTGTTGACTGTTGTTTCAGTTAATTGTTTCTAATAATGTGACATTGCGCAACTATATGTTTTATGGCAGGTGTCAGGGCTGTACATCAGACAGGTGGGCCTATAAAAGGTTATTTTCTTAGTGCGAGATATGTAAGCTACATTCTCAACCACTTTGATCTGTTCATTAGTCTAAGCTAAAGTATTTGGGAGATCAGATAACAGGAGCCATTTTAGGCCTCAAAAAGCTTCAGTGGCTTTTGAAAGCAGATTCTTTTGGTCAGCCTGAGGCGATGTGGCTTTGGGGGTGGAATTACCTCATCTTGAAATTTCCCCATGTCTATTTTTCCCACCTTTTCTTAAACTTTAACCTCTATAAGATTGTTTCTTTTTTTACTCAACAATAGCAGATCATTATGAGACTGACTATAAATCTATTGTTTACAGATCTAATCCTGTGATCCATGTTTATATTCAGTTTGTTCAATCATTTCATATAATGATTTTTAAAAAACATCGGTGTGTTTTTTATGCTCTCTTAATTAGTTTGAATATATATAGCTCTATACAAAGCATAATAAATGCGTGTTTTAATCAAGAACCCCTGGAGCGATTGTTTTGATTCCACTCAGGTGTATTACACTGCAGGACGCATGCGCACTACACATCCACCAGGTGAAGCGTGCAACGTGAAGCCCTCATGGTTTCACTCGTTCGCTGCATCTCACAGAGACTGCTGCGACTGGAGCTTTGCAGATGTCTGTGTTGGAGAGGATAGACTGGAGGGTGAGTTCACTCGTATTTTCCTCTTCCAGCTGACTTAATTTAACCCAACCTGCATCATGTTTATCGCTTTTGCTGCCGAGCCTGTATTTGTTTTATTACTTTCCACCATAATCACCTGTTTCTAATCGCTCAGCGCCGTATGAGCTTTCGAGTAACCCGTGATTAATGTCAATAAGGCCAAGGCTTTATTCCTTAAAAAACCTCTTTAGTTTACTGCTTTACAAACTAGTGATGCTGTAGTGAAATTATGCTTGAAACTGAAAGAGACGTTAAAAAAAAAGCTTTTCAATAAGAATAATAGTTTTCTTATTATGACTTCCATGAAATAAGTAAAATTATTATCATTGTGAAATTAATTCAGTGATACAAATATAACAGAGAGGACATCATATGAGAATGAAAAGTCACCATCCTCATGAGTTATAAAGTATTGCAGACAACGCATAGCACAGGATCTTAATTTACATCATTTATATAAAAAAAAAAAAAATATTGTGACCTTTCTCAGGAGGGGATTGTATTTTTGTAGTCAGTATAAATTAAATAATAAATGTGGATTTCACAAGGATTCATTGTGAAGTCTCATCATACTAGAATATAATTGATTATATTACTACAGTGTACATGGACACTATATCTACAGCAAATAAGTTGAAAAAACAAAGTAGAAGTCGCTGATTTGTATGACTTTTTAAAATTTTTAATTTGTGGATACATTTAATGTTTACACCTGATGTCAGCTGGGCCGGTTATCACTGCTGTCGACTGTCATTGAAATGACAACCTGAGCATCAGGATTGTTCTGAAACATCACAGTCAGGCCATGCGTAACTAACTAGTTTTAGGTCTGCTCTGTGTCTATTGCAACGTAAAATAACATCTAATCAGTGGCGCGTTTCACTTCTGCTTCGCATCACAACAAGCCAAGGACCAACACGCAGAAAGATAATCCTCAATCTTCCATGCACGTCTTGTTCCCATGCACAGCCGATCCACACAGCTTGGGAGTACGGACGCCACAGGCTGTTATCCTAAAAGACAAAGGTCTCCCAATTAATCTCAGAAATTATAATCTGACATTTATTTTTCGTCAAATGATACAAGACCAATTATTGAAATGATTCCAAATGGCCTCATTGACATACAGTTGATTCTTTTCTTGTTGATGTAGGAGATATATCTATAAAACTGTAATATAAAAGCTTTATCACTAAAATGAAATTGACTAAAACAAAAAACAATGCATAGTCAGATCGTTATGAAAACGTTAAAAAAAGGAGAAACATCTTTTGTCTCTATTTTGGGATTTGATGAATAACAAAAGCTTCAAAGCAGCCTTGTTTTGGATATTGCAAAGCTCCACCAAAAATGTAAATGAAGTTAAGAAAGAGTTGTTTGTTGAAATCCTTTGAGCTTCAGAGGTTTTCGAGAGAATGATGCTGAGCCCTCAGGCTTATTGCGGTTAGAAACAAGCACTTAACCACCACTGTGAAACACCGACATTAAAGTGCCATGGCTTTATTTGAATGCCTGGTATTCTATTTAGGCATTCAAATCGCAGATCTGCATCATCTTGATATCTTGATGATTTTCAGCTAAAAGGTAATTTTAAGTCGGTAAAAATTATCAACACAATAATTTAGTTAAGAAGTTAAGGGCCATGCATAAAGAACACACAGCGGGGCATTATTCCACTGTTGATAATAATAATAAATGTTATGCCTAATACAAATAGGTATCACCATTAAAAACAAATAACAATAATATGCAGAATAATAACCTGTATTATAAACAATGATTATGATAGCAATTATGGCTAACGTCATCATATTCCAGTGAAATGAAATTGCCTAATGTAAATATTGTTGTATCATCACTTAATATTATATAATAAATGTTTTATTAATCATTAAATAAATACATGTAACCTTAATGTGGCTCGTTTAATTGCCCTAATGTAGCGTGCTCTTAAGGACATCATCAAAATTCTAGAACAGCTCGTACCAAGCAATGTGATTGGCTGAGAAGAATTCCACCGAGCATCAAAAAACTTCACAGTAACCTAGCAACCCCTCACTGCAGCAGCATCAGTTCATGTTTGTTGTTTAGGACACAAATCGTATCTTTTTTCAGATTACTGATTATTAAAAAAAGCGAAAATCGTAGTATAGTTAAGTAAAGAGTAAATCACCATCTGAATTTCTCCCTCATGTTAATCCTGACACAGAACCTACTGTCCTTGTATATAGACCGATTCAAATCCCTGAGTTCAAGACATTATTGAAGAGATTAAAAAACACACACAGTTAAATAAGTGAGAGAGGCTCCACTCACTGAAGCTACACAGTACTTGCGTTTAAATGCCTGTCACTGTACAGACGGACAGACCTCTGATTGGTTCCGTATCCCGCCAATCAGCAATATTTTCACCTCTCCTTTCCACTGACATCATCGGGCAGGGTTGACGCCCCCTGTGAGCGTCTGTGCAGATATAGTACAGTGCTCAAGTTTGTACAGGAGTGGACTGAACATCGCTGCTTTGTCCATAAGAGGGAGTCAAGTTTCTCATATGCACAGTTCTCTCCCACTTGCACTGCAGAAGTACAGAGCGCGTTGATCGGAGAGAGGGGGAAATTTTGCTTGACAACGATTATTTTCCTCTCATAGTGGCGGTGGAAAGTCATATCTGTGGTCGGATAGTCAGCCGGTCGGTCAGTTCACCTCTTCAGCCTTCTTCAGCCACAACTTCGTCTCACCGCAGCTGACGAACAAGAGGGTTCATGATCACCAGGAAGCTCTTCTTTTATTCTTACCTGGATTAACTCGCAGGCGACAATATCTATATTTTTCTTTTTCTATTTTTTCTTGTATTCTTTTTTTGGTAAGGGAGAGACTTTTTTCACAGTCAGAATGTTGTGGAAATTAGCCGACAACGTGAAATATGAGGATGACTGTGAGGTGAGTTTCGACAGGAGCGCAAAAAGAAAAAGAAGGAAAAGTGCCTTTTTGCGTGGCATCGAGCAAAAGTCTGTAATTCAACAACCGGCATTGTTTAAATATGCTAATTTCATATGCTAACAGTAAAGATGAAAATAACGTTATGGAGGGAATCTCTAAACTGCATAAAATGCGACAGCTGGGGGACAAAAGCTGGTAAAAAGTCAATTTTGAAAAAAAAAAAAGTTTAGACGCTGCAACAAAGACGACTTTCAGAATAACTGGATAATATATAACACTATTAGGCATAGACCTTATAATAGGCCTAATACTGCTACAATAATAACTTTAATAATAGTCTATATTTTTTATTTACATAGCCCTAGATACATTTCTTATAGGCTAAGTACCACAATTTATTATCTTTTTATTATTAACTTAAAACCTGAGAATATTTAATTTGATTTCAATTAGGCTATCATAAATTAAAAAGGTGTCTTTCTTTCCAAAGCTAACAAAGGGAAAATATTTAAGCCCTGAATTAAATTAAAGACTAAATATATGTAATGGTCTTCTGTAAACCATTAGGCCTGTTTTCAGTGGACCTCGTCAGTCAATAGACTTTCCCTTGAGGAACACATTTCACCAGTAGACTACCTGCCGTCTAGTTGCTCTCTCTCAGCTACCCTGTTTCTCTCCCGTCCCCTCCAGGAAAGGCACGACGGCAACAGCAATGGGAATCCCCGTCTGCCTCACCTGCCAGCGGTCAGTCAGCACCTCTACAGCCCGTCTCCCGCCCTCTCACACTCGGCCAGTTCGGACTTCCAACCCCCGTACTTCCCTCCTCCCTATCAGCCTATCTCCTACCCGCAGTCCAGTGACCCTTACTCCCACCTGGGCGACCCTTTCAACATTAACTCCATACACCAGTCTCAGTCGTCGAACCAGCAGCAGCCGTGGCCCGGGCGGCAGGGCCAGGATGGACTCGGCCACGGGAGGAGCGGGTTGGCCAGTCAGATCTTGGGCCTGGAGGGAGGCTCGTCCGGGGTGAGGAGGGAAGGGTTCCGCCGGCCGGAGTTGCTGCCACCCCATGCGCACAGCATAGAGTCGTCGGTTATTGGGGATAACATGGGGATGCACGACATGGGGCACGGGCTAGAGGATGTTCAAGTGAGTGGATTTCACTGAGAGGAACATTTGCCATTTAGAGGGCACATTACATTTTAGAGGGAATGATGTGAAATGTAGCAGCCAAATATGATAGCTACATTTTAAGCTACCATCAATAATTGTGTAATATATATTGTCATCTCAAAGCAGATACAGAAACAAATTCCCTGCTGAAAATGAATAGGCTACAACAACACCATTGTTCCTCTTTTTTTAGTTTTGCATAAAAGCTGTTAAGTATTTTAATTTCAAGACTTAATGTAGCCTGTGTCTTCATCAGTGTTTTGTAACAATGCATATGATTTCTTATGCTTATATATGCTTCTTCTGTTCTTTTTACATCAGCATGTAGATGACCACAGTATTATTATGGCAGATCAGACAGTCATCAAAAAAGGTAAGTTTTTTTCCAAATGTATGAATGATTTAGCATTTAGTGCAAAAGTAGTAATAATTATAGTTCTGTTTATTTAAAAAGAAAAAGAAAAGAAGTACTGGAAAATTCTGCCTGGGGTACATGTGCCTTTGTAAAACCAAATAAATAATGCAGTAATTACTGGCAAGGGCTGAATTAACTGTAAGGAACTTTTTTTCCCTTCACTCTACATACTTGGAAATGTCATAACAATTACTTCTATAGTGAAATGTCAGGGCACTCAGTGCAGCAAAGGAGGAGTCCTTCTATTTGTACTTGCACTGCATACAATGATAATCCTCACAGCCATGTGATGCACTTATCTAAGCTTGATGTGATCCATAGCCTTTTCTGTTGGTGAATGAAGATGCCCAGTGCTTAAAAAAAGGATCCCTTTTTTTTTAAACATGACATGAAAATTGAGCAATCTCACGACCAGGGTGTTGACTGTGAGAGAAGAGGAAAGCTTTGGATCATCTTTAGCCTGGCTTAGCTTGCAATTGCAGCTCTTTTCAGTTCACGTTAGCAGGATATTACGAGTTGATCTTGAAGCTGTGTTTGGCTCTACAGAACCAGCTCTCGGTGGGGTGTGGCATTAGGCTTGCATGTGAAGGACAGTTTAGTAATTTGTTGGGACATGAAATGTTTGGAGTGAGAACTTATTCCTGCTGTTTCGTCATCAGGGCTCCATTAAACAGTCTTTGAGTCAGAGCTAGATCAGCTAAACCAACATTATTCTACCGCTCAGCTTTGTGCATTACTTTGTAACACATACAGATAGATAGATAGATAGATAGATGATAGATAGATAGATAGATAGATAGATAGATAGATAGATAGAAACCATAAGATAGATAGATAGGCTATGTATTGAAAGATTTTTTGTTTCAATTTAAAATGTAATTCTCACTAACATGCTTGTTAAATGCCATTAGTCACCATCTTTTTGTGGTTAATTCAATGACATTCATGTGATATTTTACAGTCAATACAGTGTTTGTCTATTTCTAAAGCATTCTAATGAAAAAGTGTGTCCATGTTATGATGCCTAGTTACACCAGAAAGCAATTTGCACAGCACAATAAACCAACCAGTCCCTATTTGTTACGGAAATCAGTAATGGCTCATTATATTGTTCCCATGCTCAAGGGCACGCTATGGGCATTCTAGGTTTTCCACATGTAAACAATGGCATGTCATTCCCAGCCATGTGCCCCAGAGGAGCCTTAAAGCACTTATGTGACTGTGATTTCTGTCTCAGTATTAGGACTACGAGGTGGCAGGAACCTTGATCGCTTACAGAGGACTTATTATCAGGGGGGCATTCTTGCGGGTGAGGATGAAGATAGCTCTGTTTTGTAGTGTGCTGTACTGTTTTGTTTGTCCGATGATTGTCAGTGCTTTTGTGGTTGGCTAAAAATGTTGAGTCTTTGAACTTAATTTCGTCCAATTTTTGGAGCAGCTAAAAATAAAAAAAACAAAAACAATTACAACAACACAATATCTTGATTACTTAGAGTATGTTAGACCAAATAATAAACAGAGTACTGAGGATCTGCGGTTTAAAATGAGGGGCAGTCTGTATGTGTGTACCTGTTTGTGGATGGTGTTTGGCATGATGGCTTTTTAGCTGTTTAAAAAATCAGGTAACCAATGTTTGGAGAAACCACACAATATTTCAAAAGTCTTAGTAGTTGTTTCTTGTATACTTCTGTAGAGCAGAAACTGGTTTTCTCAGGCGTGCAGAGATGCATACACTCTCTTCGTTGTGATTAAGTACAAGAAAACACAGATTCCCTGTTGCACAGAGAGGATTAAGTTGATTAAGAATAACATACACAAGAAAAGTGCATAAATAAACAAACGCTATTGCACAACCAGACATCCTTAGGTGTTTAAAAAAATACAAAAATGTATCATCAGTTCTTTGCTTATCCTCACTCACATTTTTTTTGCTCCACCCTGCAGGGCCTGTCACTCTTCCCAAGGGCAACGCGCTGGGTCTTCCCTTTCAAAAAGAGTCCCTGCTGGGGATGGTATCAAACCCCACAGAGGTGTTCTGTTCTGTACCTGGTCGCCTTTCCTTGCTGAGCTCCACTTCAAAATACAAGGTTACCGTGGCTGAGGTCCAGAGACGTCTGTCACCCCCAGAGTGCCTCAACGCATCGCTCCTGGGAGGAGTTTTACGCAGGTCAGAGCTCAAATTCATTCAACATGGCAGCAGGCTAGACTTCATGGTGTTGCACAGGACTACTGTAGTGCAAAAACCAAGGGCAGTTGACCAAGCATAATTAATTTACTTGGTGTTTTATCAAAATATCTGTTATCTACAAGCTGTTGATAAGGTTGTCTCAGATATGAATGATCATCAAACTGAGGAGCTGTAGCTCTACTGATCTGTAGACTAAAGCTCAGCAGCCCATGGGAAAGGGTTTTCTAAAAGCACAGCTTGGCTCAGTTGTTGTTGCTCATCAGTTTTTTTGTGTAAGGTTCGTGACATTCTTTGTGTGGTTTGCAATTTTGGTTCTGAGCTTCCTCTGGGGATAGGTTACATCAACACAGTTAGTACCGATCTAAAGATGCTTGGCTCTGTGGGTGTGTTTTTGTATGTTTGTCAGGCGTTGCAGCATGGGTAGCGTTAACCGTGGCAGAGCAGTTGACCTTATGGCACATACGTTAGTGTGGCAGTCTGTTGAGGGACTGTGAGGTTACAGTATGTACTCAACACCCCTGACTGGAGCGTTTTGTGCTTGGAGTGCACGTTTGCCACTTCCCATGTGCCTGTGTTAATGCTGACATGCACACACATCAACACACACACACACACACATTAGCAGGCGTTTTTAAGTAGGTCATATAGCAATAGGAGGGGGATCGTTAGCAGAGGGACAAGGGGTAGAAGGGGATGAAGGGGTGGGGGCACTCATACACACATGCCTCCCTAAAGATGCTGCCTCTCTCACCCGCCGTGGAGAGTGAGAGCTTGCCCGCCAGTCACGCGGAAAACTGAATCGGCCATGGCAAGAGGGGAGTTGAAGTGCTTCTGCAAACGCGTTTATGACTGATTTCTCTTCTGCAATCTTTGAGTGGAAGCATCAATTGTGTTAGTGTTTTTTTAGGTCAGACGAGCCTGTTTGTGTGTGATTTATTTGTTATTAAAAGTATATGCTGAGATCTTCTATAGGAGCCAGAGCAAAGCCTCTTCTGGCAGTTTATTTCCACTTCATGTGCAGTAAACTTTTGTCTTTGACATTAATGATAAAATCTTTTCTGTGTGATGCGCCTAATCTATCCATCACATGGCCCACAAGCAGAAACTAATTCAAACATAGACATTTTGGCAGTGTGTGACGAGAACATTAAATGCCATATTTATTCCTCAATTCCCCATGAACCATTTTCTACAAACATTAACACACACACAAATGTTATACTGTTGAAATGTCTACATGACTGTTGACTTAATACATATTTTTGTGTTCTTCTGCAGAGCCAAGTCAAAAAATGGAGGCCGTTCTCTGAGAGAAAAGCTGGATAAAATTGGGCTCAACTTGCCAGCAGGAAGAAGGAAGGCAGCCAATGTCACTCTACTTACCTCACTTGTAGAAGGTATGACATGTCACTCAGCAGTGCGTAACACCTTCTCCGGTGTAATTATTGTTTGCACCAACTGGAATGTCGCTCTAATAACGTGAGAATGTCAATCTTTATATATTCTATATGTGTTTTAAATTCTGTACAGTATATAAGCCATTCTCCAAACACCAGTCATTGTTCAAATACTTACTGTAGTGATAGATAGACAATATGAGTGCAATGTGTTCTTCTTTGACAGCATGTCAGGTGCATATTTGTTACCATGGTGACTCTGTCTATTTATACAAAATTCAAGAGACTAAGCTGGTTTTTAAATGCTGGTTGTGTTCAGTCTTTGGCCAACAAACAAGACTGGACATAAACCCTTTGGAACTTTGTGAACTTTGAAGTTTGTGACATTTTGAGTTTAGCAAGCAACTGCAAAAACTGTTATTGAGCAACTCAATAACATTTCTTGTCATCACTTCTATGTCCACAAGGTGCATACAGCTTTAAACTATTCTCAGATATCCTCCTTTAAACTTTGCATCATGATGAGTGGCCACAGTGTGACCACACGTAATTTTAGAAATCTAGGCTCTCTTTTCTGTTTTTGCTAATGCAGAGTTAAAATGACAACATGGCACCGTCAGCTTACATTGTCAATGTAAGCCTTAAATATTAAAATAACATCATCTGTCAAACCTAGCGAGGTAGTGATGCTTCACCTTGATCACAGTATCACTTTAATCACATCTACCTGCCGCAGGCTAAGGTAGAATATTTTTTGCTCTCTTGCTCCCTGCACGCCTAATTTTTATAAATGGGCTGATGATTCTGTGCAGGAGAATGACTGGAGGCTTGTGTTATTTAGAGACCTTCAAAGCTGAATTAAGCCTTGTTATCTTGTGTACGGCTAGCCAGGAGGGCCAGCTGACCTTAAAGCTTGTGCTTCTGAATAGCTGCCCGCGTCCTCAAGTGATGTGCGTGTCTATCAATAAGTGGTTTTGTTGGCGCTGTGGGCACTTTCTGCTAGCATTTATCCACATAAGCGCATTATGACCATGCAAGTCAAACCACCCTCAAGACGGAAATATTCATCTCACTAGCTCTTCCTCCCCCGAGCTAGAAAACTGAACACAGCTGATTATTCTGTAGTTCAACTGCTTCACTTCATGAGTGTTTATACTTATGTATATCGGGTCCGACACAGAGCTGCTGCTTTAAAGCTGTAAATTGATAAATCATTGAAGCCAACCAGTTTACCATTCCATCTTTGCCAAGTGTGTCAAAGGAAATGCTGCAATAATGTGTGTGGAAATTAAAGCAATCTTTATTTACTAATTTATACACAGCCAGTGAGTCTTTAAGCCCAAGAGCTACGTGTCAGTCTCGGTGTTGATTTAAGCAATATTCCCGATTTTACAGGTGATTTGAGTCCTTTCTCTTACAACATTTGTTTTATTCTTCTTTTCTAAGGTGAAGCTGTTCATTTAGCGAGAGACTTTGGCTACGTGTGTGAGACAGAGTTCCCTGCAAAGGCGATTGCTGAATACCTGGGCAGGCCGCACATGGAACGCAATGAGGTTAACTCTCGCAAGAACATGCTCCTTGCTGCCAAGTAAGTGTCTTGACTGGATGGTTGCCTTTGATTTGCATAAAGAAAGACTTCTAGCTAAGTAGGACATATATGGAGCTTTTGTAAATGGTTACTTTAGTTTTATAGTATTCATTGTTTACTGGAGGATTTTGCAGTTTGGATTTCATGTAGTCTCATCTTTTGAATTTATCCCTAGATCACAATGAATCAGTAGATTGAATCATTCTCATTTTCTCCTTTCAGGCAAATCTGCAAGGAGTTCACTGACCTGCTTACTCAGGACCGCTCACCTCTGGGAAACTCTCGGCCGGCGCCCATCCTGGAGCCTGGAATCCAAGGCTGCCTGACCCACTTCAGCCTCATCAGTCATGGCTTTGGCTCTCCAGCCATCTGTGCCGCCATGACTTCGCTTCAAAACTACCTGAATGAAGCGCTCAAACAAGTGGACAAGATGTACCTGAGCTCTGGTAGCGACACCCAGGGATCCTCAGACAGTGGGAGCAAATCGACCGACAAAATGGACAAGCACAGGAAATGAGAGCTCAAAAGAGAATCCTTATAAACTTGAGAACCCCCAATTCCCTTTATCTTGCCGCCCTGTCTGCCCTTTTTGGACTTTTTTAAAATCAATATTTAGTATTGACAATTTGAGAGCTGAATTTGTGTGTCTGTGTGTGCTTGCACTGTTGAATTTATATCATATTTTTGTGATATTGAGGATTTCTAAGAACTTATCAGCCTGCAATGACACATATGGTGAACGCCTGTGAATTGGTCCTGATGGGAGGCCACCCTGTGAGGACATATTATACACCATAGCTTAATAACCACCATGCAGTTCCATACAGTTGCCAATTTTATGATACTACAACCATGGGACCTGCACTCTGTTGGCAAGAAGAGGAAAAGAACAAAGTGCATACTGTTTTTTCTCCCTTGAGGACATCATTTCAAGATGAGTTGGTGTGGCTGTGAATTCCTCTCAGCTTTCCCCCCTCCTGCTCTGTCTGGAGGCAAATCCACTGATTTCCTGTGTCTCAATGGACTTGCAAAGGACAATTTTTATATGAGAAAGAGAGAGAAGAAAATCCACTTCCTTTTCTTTTTTTTGTGCTTGATTTGTACAACCACTTCAAAATGGCTCCAGTGTTATTGTGCTTTGTTCATGAGAGTTGATTTGAATCTTATGTAGGCCTGAATGAGAAAAGACAATTTTTGGATTGTCAGTGTTCGGTCAGAAACCAGAGACTTTAAAGTTGGTATAAGCCTCTTCAGTGTCCGTGTGGATTACAGGAATAGGAAATGCTTCCATTGTTATTCTATCTTTTAAACCTTGCTGCAAGAACACATTATTTTTGTGACCACATTAGGTATTCATCATCCTTAGTATTTAAAAACCCCATTTTGACATCAACCTATCAACAAGTTCAGTCCTGCCAGAGTGTATGTATGTTGTGAGAATGTGTGTAAATGTACATATTCCTTTCTCTGAAAATGTTTTTAATTAGACATTAAATTCCAAACATAGAATTTTATCCAGTGTCTTGTCCTGGATGTAAATATTTTCTAATTTATGTTGTAATTTAATGGGATTGTGTAAATAATGGTATCACTCTGGTGTATGGTTTCACTTTTTATGATGACGTGTTAAACTTTTATAAATGGGTTAGTTTTTTATCGAGTAGAGGTTAGGAAGTGGGCATGATTTACTTTTTTGAAATTATGTAAAACAAAAAAAAAAACTGTTTTAAAGTTTCAGGAAAAATAAAAATAAAATTGACTCCAGCCTGATCCAGTGACTTAGTGATGTTGAATAGGCCACACACACACATGCACGCACACACACACACACACACACACACACACACACACACACACACACACACACACACACACACATTTTTGTTAATGGATAGCACTATTGTTTTATAACCTCTTTTTCAGCAGTATTTCACAGATGATGGTTAAGTCATGTGTTGGAAGATTTTCCTATTAATAAACAGCAAAGAAAAATCCCCAAACTAATGGGAACAGAAGCCATCATTATCTGCTCTCACTTAGCTTCACAAATAGGCTGTGTGGCTCAGTGAAGGCAGAGACCTCAAAAGTACATCATGTGATGAACAAAGATGCACAGCTGAGAGCAGACAAATGGCTTGTTTATGTTTAAACTTAGAAAACTAGTGACACATACTAAATAGATTGTACAAAGAACCCATCGCTTAGCATCCTGTCTCCAAAATCTCTCTGTAGTTTGTCTTCTGCTCACAGATATTTCCTCTTTCTTTTCCATTTCCGGAGTTTGGAGAAGGTGTGCTCTGTCGTGAGGTTTCGACCTGCCTTTTGTTTCAAGGTTTATTTCAGTCCGTGCTGCTGGATTCACTATGCAGAAGACAATTCCTTTGATGTCTGTGGAAAAAAAAGAAGTGATGCAAAACTGCAGATGGTTTTTACATGTGGCACTAGGTTGCTTAATCATCAATTGTTCAGCCAGTCCCTGCTGATTCATGTGGTGTGTCTGTTTATGTGTTCCAGAGCAGCTTATTGCGAAGTGCCCGAGCCATACTAACACCGACCCAGCCAGTGCTGTTTAAAATACATTTGAGCAGTATCATTGGGCACGTATCTGGATTTATTAACGACTACAGCGCTGAGTATATTTAAAATCCACAATAACATATCGCATCTACTGTTCTCTCTATGGTATGCCATACACATGCTGCATTAATCATATCACACTTTAAAGGTTAGTAGGTGAAACTAGCATTTCACAAAGGCCATACATATTAGAGAGGCATCAGCAGCAGCAGCAGCAGCAGTGTGCCATACCTAGCAGTTAAACAAGTATCAGCCTCTCCCCTCAGAACCTGTTTAACCAGACCTGTCAACTTGGTGGCTCACTGCCCTCTCAGCGGTTGACTTTAACTGCCTTCAGTTACTCGTGTTAGCTTGTATGCTTTGCCCTGAGAGAGCAGGAGGAGGAGGAGGAGGAGGAGGAGGAGGAGGTGGTAGCAAAGTAGAAGGAGGTATTGGTAAAGGTCGGTGAAGGGAGAAAGAGGAGGAGGATTTCTAGCGTCTTTGATGACCAGTTAAACACGGTTATGACACCACCTCCCTGTGTCTGAGGCTTTGATTGGAGGTTATTCACACTTCTATCTTTTTCTGTTCTCTCTTTCATGTTGTCGCTTTGTCAGCGTGTCACATCGTTTTGTTTTGGCAGCCATGAACTATTAAACACACACATGTCTCATTCGCTTTCCCCACCTTTGTTGTCATTGGAGGAGATCTCTTCTGAGCAAGTTTATTAGCTTAGAGTCTGTCAGAGGAGTATTTGAAGTGTCCAGTCTAAAAGGTGTTCACAGCTGACTCTCATTTTATGAGCAAATTAAATTAAATATGAGTCAAGGGAAATCAGGTATGCAAGTGTAATTACAAATTCACAGGGAGTGACAACATGAATACCTATGATGATTAAACAGTCATAAACTACCACAAGAAAATGATCATGTTTTCTATCAAACCACAGTGCACCTGCTTAAAATGTCTAATTCCTTATCATTTGTTTTCCAAAACACAGGCAACATGGTAACTGGTCAAACATTTCCCTCTCAACGGTGAGACATCATGAGTGATTCACCTCTGACACACCTAATAAAGCTGGGAAACGGAGGCGAGCATAGACTTGTTGAGCTTACCTGTTGTTACCTTCGAGTTTTCTTCTTTTATGGAAAAAAAAGAAACTCATATACTTCTTTTATTTTCAGAGATTATATCTGACGTGCTAATATAATCTTTTGATCTCATTAGGATGCCCAGGGCTAAATGTCAAGTCAAGATTCACTGAACTGTAGCCGTATTTCATGCCAGTTCTGACTGAATGACCTTTTCTATGTAGGTCACAGCAAGTCACATGATAAAACTGTCAGGAACAGGGAAAAATGCGCCAAAAAGGAAAACCTTGATGCTATATTGTAGTTTTATATCACATTTCAACATCTTTCCCCATAGTACTGGAATGGCAGCACTTCAGTCTGGCTATAATTTCTTATCAGCTGATCAAAACTCACAAATCAAGAGGGACTGGCATCAAGACAGAAAGATTTGTATCAGTCTAATATAGCAATATCAAAATAACATTTGTTTTATACATCCTTTGACTACATTTTGCCCAACATATTCCCAGATACTTCGCACTTTACTTTCACCCCTTCCATTTAGTCCCACCACTTCCCTTCAACAACCGCCTTTTAAATCTGTTGTACATTAAGGCTCATTTGCAGTCAGACTAATCGCTTGCTTGCAGTTCCCGACCACTGAAACCACTTTATGAGTTAGACCGTAGTCTTAACATCCCATGTCACAAGCGACAAGTCATACCGACGACAGTTAGATTCTCACGTGTAAATCAGGAGTTAAGGTCAAGTCATTCCCAGCTCAAAAAAAAACAGCGGAAGCAGATGAAAACTTGGATTTAAAATATGTGTGTCTCTCATTCAGAGAAAAGAAAAGAGAAAAGAGAAGCAGTCCAATCATCTCTTGATTAAGTTTGCCATTTTTGTGCCTCTCAGAAATAAG
This sequence comes from Scomber japonicus, assembly GCF_027409825.1. Classification (NCBI taxonomy): domain Eukaryota; kingdom Metazoa; phylum Chordata; class Actinopteri; order Scombriformes; family Scombridae; genus Scomber; species Scomber japonicus. The sequence goes on along the minus strand of NC_070580.1, from coordinate 25,920,583 downwards.
GTCAAGTGATGGAGAGATAAAAGATGAATGAATTAAATTAGTGCAAGATGAAGACGATGACAGCAACTTAATTGGTGCAAACAAATCTTCAGTTTAAGTATGGACTGCGGTTTCATGAGTGGAAGAAAAAGTACTACAACATCCTGCTGTTAAATTGACTTAGATAATGCCCATGAAAAAGTGAAATTACTTTGTGTGTGTGAACAACTGCTTTAGCTCTTCTAAAGAAAAATAGTTTTAGAGAAGGAGATCACAGGGAAAATGACTCATTTTTGACCGAAATGAAACAGAGCATTTGGCTTTAACTCTTTCTCATTTCCACCTTAATGAATCATTGACTGTTTCCCCATGACACGTTAAAAACATGTGTATGGCGACTCCATGTGTACTGGAGGAGACGTTTAGCATCTTCTCCAGGCAAACAGCTGCAATTTACTGCACAACAAGGAGTTCAACGCGGGCGAACTGACCATAGAAAAAGAGGAAGGTGCAATAAATAAACAGATAAAAAAATACATTTCACAACAGGTGATATGTTTAAATCCTGGGGCTGCTTTCATTGTTTTATAAAAGTTCTAATGTTTGCTTGTTCTTTTGAGGAACGTGTGAGTTGTGTCTGTCTGTATGACTCGCAAGTTCCTGTCTGGCAAACCAACACACCTGGAGTTACAGTGAGTACACTCTTCTGGTATTTGCACTGTACTGTGTAGTAGTCAGAGAACACACCTTCTGTCTGGTGAGACTGCCAGCATCACATATGCTCACTGTGAAATGGTTGTTGCATCCTGAAAGCCATTTTGTCATCCCTCTTCAATTCAGTGATGCTTTCCAAAGTGGTCGCCACATTTTGTTTATGAAAAAGGATTTTGGGAATGGGAAAAGAGCTTCAAACTAACTTAAATGACAAATCCTCCTGAACACACCAACAAGCTTAATAATAGCTCCAGTGACAGTATTTAAAAACAGATTTGACTCTGATGAAGACAAAGATGATTTTGCACTAATAAAGTTAAATAAAACAGTAATAAAACTGTTTCATTCATATAATCAGTGGAATAATTTAATTACATTAAAAGATCAACACTGATCAGAGCCGCAAGTCTTAGCATTTCTGAGTGTGTTTGTGTGTTGAGAGTTGGGGGTGGGGGTAGCTGTGAGGCGAACGTAGTTCAATAATGAGAGCATTAAGCAACTATGGTGGGGGGTGAGCTGAGTGTGCGTGCGTGTATGTATGTGTGTGGGGAGGGAGGGGGGGTGCGGCTGGGTGGGTTCGCAGCCTAATCCCTGAGGAAAATGTGGAAGAAATTAATCTAAATTACAAGGATGAGGCTAGTCTGGAGTCTGGGTCTGGAAGGGCTACAGAGGGAAGGGAAGGAGGGAGAGGGGGGCGGGGGGTACGAGGGGAAACAGCCATTACTCCTGTCCTTTTCTGTATTTTGGTTGCTGTTTTTGTTTTTGTTTTTTTCTTTCTTTTTTCCTCATCCTGTGGGAATGAGGTGGCCTGTCTTCCTTCCTCTTTGGCTTGCCACCCAGACACCCCTCCTTCACTTGCTCACGCACAGGCCTCTTACCAATTAGTCAGCAGTGTAGTCTCTGCCGGTGTGGACAGGACTATAAGGACCCCTCAATCCCTGCTCTCTTCTCACAGACAACAGATGTCTTGGTTTCTCAGGGAATATGCATCTCTTTGCTGGCCTCTTGCAGCCTCTGCTAGAAAATAAATCTCTGTACCGTCCTCTCTAAACCGGCCACATCCCAGAACTCTTAGCTAACTGGAAAGGGATTCGTTGTTGACTAGATATTCTCCAACACCCACATACAAACTGATTTGCTCATAAATGCACTCCACCACCAGCAACAAGCCTCCTCTCAAGCCTCCTGTTTTTTTTCTTATTTAGCCTGACACAAAAACAGATAAATTACACAGGATGGTTGCCGCCGCTCATCTATCTAATGAAAAGCATCTGTCGTCTCCCCCTGCTAACCAACATACAAGTAAGTCTTGTTCACCTAGGCCTGAGCGCAGTAATGGGAACAAGCTGTTTGGTCAACAAACAGGCCTGTAAACACACGTACAGTGCTTAACACACGGTACTCTTTACTGGTTTACCAGAGTCAGGACTCATTAACATAGGGGTAGAACAACAAAAGATATGTGGTGTCAACTGTCATTCAGGTGTTTCTTTCTCAAAGGGTTTAGCGCAAATAACACTTATTAGTCAATTATGGATCAATAGCAAATGGGTGAATCTCAAAAAGTAACATTTGTTGATAATGGGATTATGGATTAGTAGGGATTATTGATCTGTCTGCGCCTCACTGTTCATCATTTCTTCAACTCATCATTGGTCCACACATGGTTGATTCCCAGGCTCAGTAACTGGAGCCTGCAACTGACAGTGGCTAAAGTAGAGTCACACTGGTGAAGCATTAAAGAGAGTTTCTCGGAAACCCCCTGCTGCCATTATGGTATTGTAATGCTATGTTTATAACGAGAAAATGCTAAAAGAAGGAAGTGAATTCATCTTGATTTTTTTATTGTTGCAATCAGTTTGCTCTGGAGAACATATCATCATGTACAAATTATTCTGTAATTAATACATTTTAATTAATTACTTTTATAACAATAACAATAACAATATGAAAAGATGATTTTCCTCAGATTATTTAGCAAAGGTTGTAATCCAGCTAACATATTTAGTTGCTTGAACAATGTAGTTAGTAGATGACAAAATAAACAAAAGACAAAAAATTGTTTTTCACTGAAGCTTAATGTTTTCTTTCCTGTATTCAGTTTTTATTATGTAAAACACTTAAAAAATAACCTGGACTATGGTAAGTACAAGGGGATCAAGCTAGCAATCAATATGTTTGTCTCTCTCCTCTCACTTTTCTAGTATTATTTTCCTAGTGAGAATGTCATGATTATTGTATACAATTACTGGAATGCACAGTAACAATCACAAGACTGGACTCAAAATCAGCATGTGTTTTGCACCACTTCAGTCATGCTCTGGTTACTGATTCCATCACTCGCCCATTAACATCTTATCCTAGGCTGGATAGTGTTATGTGGCTTTACTGATACCTTGCAATTGTACACATTAACCTTTGTGGAGGAACCAACAATATACAGACATGCTGCTGGTCATGAGGCAGCTGCTGTGAAAATGATGTGGATGTGATGAATTTTCCCACAGTTGAAAGGCGTGATTCAATTGTTATCTGGATGACAGTGTTGCTTTCAACCCACAAAAGTGTTACTCAACATTTTCAACCAACATTTTCAACCTTTTAAACAACTGAAAAGCCACAATAAACATGCAGAAAGATATAGCAGAAAATCCAATGGTGATATCAAATTGGGAAAGGATTCCTATGAAAGTTGTGGAGGTTCATCATTTCAAAACAAAGCATTTCCACATTTGGGCCCGTTTCACTTGTGGACTTAATCCAGTATCATAGAGAAATCAAGTGTGACGAAGGCATTGTTGTAATCTGGAGAAAGCTCATTAAGCCATTTGAAAACAATGAGTAACAACTTAAAATAAATTCTGTAGTTTACTGGAAGCTAACGGAGACATTTTAGTTTATGGGTGAGCTGTCTTCACACATAACATCCCTGTAGAATAACCCTAACCCTAACCCTAACCAACAGCATATGATTCTTCACAGTGGTCACTCTGCCATCAACAGCTCCCAACAGTAACTCACATCTCGTTGTTTTCAGTGGAATGTGATGAGGGGAAATATTTAAAAGCTGGAGAATGAGAATTGTTACAGCCAGGGAGATGGGATGTTGAGCATACACGTGCATGTGTTAGTGTGTTGTCCTCACTTCAGAGCAAGAGTGCCCATGGGCAGGCACCAGCCTTTATGGTTCAGCTAAAGGTAAAGCTCATTACTCCGGCCAACAGTCCCTAACCAGCTGTACTGCATGGTTTAAGCTCTGCCCTCAGGCACTTTGACTTTCCACTAATAAAGATAGCAGAGCAGGGGAGAAACATGGAGAAATGTGGGATTCTGCAACGAAGGAGGGAGAAATGAAGTGGGGGAAAAAATGAAATGAAAAATAAGAAATACACAAAATTAAAGATAGATAGAGGGTGCATGCAGGACTTCAGTTTTGTATAATTTCCATTAAACAGAAGCTGCTGTGAATGGTATTTTTTGTGAAAATTCCTTCAAACTCATACACCAAAATCAAACATGTCTTTGGTAAGGTGTGTTTCAGAGGTAGGAAATAGCCCAATGAAAAGATACATATCTGCCAAAGCAAGAGAAAATAGTAAACATGTGAAGCCAAAGCTGCTTTCAATGGATTTCTTTGACAGCAAATGCTTCCAGTATGGAGTGAATCATTGTAAAACCACATTCATTTCCTGCCTGTGTTTATCCAAAGAGGGATGAGATACAAAGCTGTCCAGACTTGTTTGCAGTGTGCAGGATAGTGTACAGAGAGGGAGATGCGCTCATCTCAGACAAGGAAAGGCCATACTTAAGCAACTTGTAGTAACACTTAAAGGAATAGTAGTTTGACAGCCGAAAGGCTACTGGATAAGACATTAATGGATGCAAAAAAGCTTCCCTCAATCCAAGCGTTGTCTTGTTGAATTCACACTTTCATTTGCAACAGAAATGAAAAGAATGAAAAGAATATATAAATAAATAGTTGCTGTAATGGAATTTTGCTCTCCTAAATGTGGATGAATCACCCATGAATGATTTAATCAAAGAAACAGAGCTGTTTTCTCTGCTCCTCTCTCTCCTTCCTTCCCAGCAATTTATCCAGCCCATGTTTGGCATATGGCAGCCACAGACTTGCATGCCTCAATTATGTTGGATGCTATTGTGTTGGAGGGAGGGAGAGAAAGGGAGTGATGTTTACAGTACCTACCCGTGGCATCCGGCCACGGCGCTGTTTTTGCATAAAGAGGGAAGGTGGTGATGAAAGGTGTCAGTGTCCACTGTCTCCTCGTTAAACAACGGAGAGAGGGGGAGACAGACAGAGAAAGGAAGAAAGTGAAACAGTCAAGTTATTTTTTTCTGTGGTTTTTAGTGAAGAGACAGACGTTGTGGAGGATGCAAAAAGAATGTAATGTTCTTTCATTAGGCATATGCAAAGTGAAATATAAACTAGTAGACATCTAAAATTAGGTAGAGAAGACAATTTTTCTCATGTGATGTGGAGAAAGCTGGCATTAAACACATCACAGACATAATCAAATGAAATCAAAAACTATTACAAGGCACACATGCTGGATGAAAAGAGAGAGGGATATGATGATGCCTGAATGTTGAACTGACATGAATGGAATTGATGTCTCCAGGCTGTACTTGTGTAAAGTGTACAGTACGCATATGTGTATTAACCAGGCAAACACACATTTGAATGAAGTCTGAAATGTTTGAACTAGCTGAGCTTGTTTTAATTGTTTGACCAGTGTCAGAAATTGATAAATAGGATCACAACAAACTCAAATAATAATATAATTGTCAATTCTGCCAAGTAGTATTTTTTGTTTCTTTGCTTATGTATGGTCGGTTATGTGTGGGAAAGAGAATGAGAGAAAGAGAGAGAGTGGGAGAGCCAACATGCACCTGCCTATCCAGGATATATATAAAAAAAGGAAAGAAGCTAAATTGGCGTGACTGCCACTGACAACGGTTCTGCTGATGCAACTCCTGCTGGATAAACTGGCATTTCCAAGTAACAAAAAAAAAAAGAGAAGAGCAGAAGGGAGATGGAGTGAGAGAGATCCCAGATGTCAGTGATATGAGGGCGATAAAGCTCATATCTCAGCATGTTTACACTACAGAACTGCTGCTGTATACTATCTGATTGTTTGGTGAGAAACAGAGGTGTCACACTTATCACGCCATTTTTTAACAACTCTTCAAAACATCAGTGTGCTCAGTATTCCTTAAAAATATATTGATCTCATACAACTTATACTGTTAAACCTGCCTGGATAAGGACTCATATTTGTATGAACAGGAAGTATATGAAAGTAGGGAGAGGCAAAAAGGATGTTCCTGACATATTTCATCATTCCTATTTGAGCAAGGACCTGTCACAATGTTGGTAAAAGTACCTTCAGAAAGCAGGAGTTCATAAAACACAGCCATCTGCACAATGTCAACCTGGCATGAGAGCACCTGTTTTGGGTGTGTGAGTGTGTGTTCGTGCATGTGTGGATGAACACTAGCTATCTAGTAACATGCCTTTCATACAGTATATCAACTGCCTTACATCTAGATTAACAATATTTGTGTACAATAGTCTTTTAGTTACAACATGAATTAGAAAAAAAAAGTTTTTCAGAAGAAGATAAAGAAGATAGAGAAAGTAATGTGTAATAATTGAATTAAATACAAATGAAAATGTGAATGCTCTTTATTATGAAACTAGATCTTTTTCAGCTTATTGTGTGTGTGTTTGTCTTTATCTGGGCACACATGAGTGAGTATGAATAAAACCCTGAGTGTAAGATTACACAAGTGTGTGTAAGTGTATAAGTTTGAATGTATGCATGCGTGTGAGTACACTTTGAGTGTGTGTGTGTGTGTGTGCGTGTGTGTGTGTGTGTGTGTGTGTGTGTGTGTGTGTGTGTGTGTGTGTGTGTGTGTGTTTAGTGCTTTGTCCAAACAGACAGACAGAAGTCTCTAGCAGGGAGAAAAATGTGCAGCTTGAAAATATCAGTCTTGTTCTGACATGTCACATCATTTTCTGCTCTACACCAACCGCCTAACTTAAAGCACTGTCGTCTACTGAACAACCTGACAGGAGCAGCATTCACGCCACCAACTGACTGAAAAAGAAAAAAAAAGATCCCAAACGATTTAAAAAAAAACATGTATTATTTTAATGTGATATATTTAATGTGCTCTTGTTTATTTATTATCAAGTCAGTTTTATTTAGACAACATTTTGTGTCTGGATTACTATAAAATATGACACTACAGGCTGTCTTTAAGTGTAGGGGAGAACAGGATTGGTTGTCACATTGATTAGATGTTGCTCCATAGAGGGCGCTGTTAAAAAATGTTGGTACTGAAATCTTCAGAATTGGGTTCAGAGGTCAACTATAAGGTCATTTCAGGAGTAAGATACTGAACATGAGGTGAGAGGACTTTTAGTTGTTTTTCATGTTAGAATGTAAATATCCTGCTCTTCAGTGTCTCTCTTCTAGGCTTCTACAAACAGGTTTGCAATAAAACAATAATAAAGTATGAGGGGACAGCTTCTTAGCTACACTGCACATGTGGTTGTTAGCTTTGCCAATGGCAAAAAATCCCAGGTGGAGATGCTTGTCACATACTCTTTGGGGTTTGTTGTCACATTCATGATCCCCCCCCCCCCCCCCTACCCCTCCCATTAAGATAACAGAGGGACAACCAACCCCATAGTTCGACTACCAACCCCACGATGGGATGGTTGTCACAAGTGCACAAGACAAATTTGACAGTCCACATCTTTTGAACAGCTCTAAGAGTAAGATTTATTTTTTTGAGGGATTCAAGTTAAAGATTAAAAAAAAAGTGTGACTACCAAACCCTGTTTTTCCCTAAACAGCTCAAAGCTATTTCAGCATCAGGCTCCAAGGAATAGAAAGTGTCTCTGAGGTGTAAATTATTTGTGTAAGTTACTATTTGTTTTGATGGTCCCACTGGACTTCATTTATTTTTCTCAGTTTGGCCTTATCAATGATGAAATAAAGTCAATAAATGAAGAAAGAAAGAGATGAATCCACTCAGTATTTACTGATTAATTGCAGATGAAGGTAAATGTAGAAAAGGAAATAGGTAAATTAGTTCTCCACTGAAACTGAGCTTAAAACATAAGTCCATTTCCTCTGTTCACAGGTCATGAGTGCCGTGAGCTATACAACACAGTCCACCTCATTTCCCTGATCCCTCCATCTTTTCTCCTCACTTTACCTCTGAGGGGGAACATATTCTTAACTGTCTAATCTCCATCTGATTTCAATTTCCTCTAACTGTCCCCTTGAAAGCAGTTTCCTTAAAGAATTTAGTGTGTATCCCCCAACAAAACCATGTGCACGCTCTTTATTTGTTTATACTAATTCTTCACTTAAACGCTATAGGCCAAATTCGAACTAATATTATAGTGTTATAACACCGATGTGAACAATGTGAGACTTGAAATAGTTTGCGTGCTTGCTTTCTACAGTCAAGTGAGAGGTCAGGATGCACTTTAGGGCAGTACCTTTGCAGCAGCTTTTTCTTGCTCAAGGATGCCCTGGCAGAGGGGATCTCATCTGATCATTGGTCTAACTTCCCCTTACCTTAACACCCATCCGTTACTTAAAAACAGTGGTCTGATTCAGGAACACACACGTGTCCTTGCTGACCTGTAATCAGATCCCACCAGTACTTTCACAAGCCAAATATGGTTAAGTACTCCCTGGCTTCTCCCACTGGCTCAAGATTGACTCCTGCCAGCCCTTTCTCTTCTGTGTAATTATCATTCTGGGAAGAAGCCATGATAAAGATGTTGGTTCACCCTGGGCGAGGCTCAGGACAGCCTGGTTAGTGGGGTTTTCTTCGGTTAGATTCCCTTACAGGAGATCCAATACAGATGTAAAAAAGATACTGAGGGATGAGTTATGCCTCCACATCATGGTGTTTGGGTGGTTACAACACAGATGCCTGAAGTGTAGGGAATGAGTTATGGTTCAGCATAGAGTTTAACCCATTGACTGATGTAGCACAGCTGCAACTTTAGACTGAAGTGTCATGCAATGTCAGACAATGTTATCCATTATTTATACTGCATTTCCAAAGTCAATTAACAAAGTTTATAGTGTCTCATTCAGTTTATGACAGAGACAAACAAGTGTGGTGAGTTGAAGATTTTCACTGGGAACAGCTTTCATATCACACTCACAAACGAGTCTAGCGTTTATGAAAACGTGATCATACTTTCTACACCTTATTCCATGTTGTTTTCACTACTATATACTGTGGCAGAAAACATAAAACAACCCAAGGAGGCCAATCACAGTTCTTGCTGTGTCTGATGGGTCCACGTTACACATAACATACATTTCTCAGAAGATGCATATCTTGCATATTAGAATACAAAGTACAAAAACAACTGTGTTGTAGCTGTAAGCAAATCTGAGTAATCCTAATTGACAGGCCTTGTATCACACATTACAGGTGTAGAGACACTTACAAGAATATGTTTCAACTTTGAGGTGATCAGCATGTAACAAACAGCTGGCACGACCACCGTTAATGTGAAATTGTGTCATAGGCCTGCACCAAAACACTCATTTGGTGTAAAATGCAAAAAGTCGCTATTGTTTAGGTAGTGGAAAATCAAACTTTACTCACCTCTTATGCTGTTCTCAGACTTTCTGAATATCCCTTAAACACTTAACAAACATAACACATAAACACACCAAGATATTTAGGAACTCCAGTGTTACTGGTGGACATACTTTGATAGAGAATGAAAGGTTTACAAGACATTCTGTACTGGCACTGCTGTTATGCATGCATACACATGTACACACAGTTACACACTTTCATAAATTCTGGCATCCAAAGATGGTCGTAAAGTTGAGACATAAATGCAGATATGCACAAAACACACACAAAACACACACATACATGAATCCAGTTTGCAGTTTTGGGTAAGAACAGAAACTTTTTTTTTTTATTGTGTTGTATTGTTATAGTACTGTGTGTAACTGTGTTTTTCTTAACGCACAAAGTAGCATGTTATTTACATTATTTATTACATTATTCACATAAATAATATCTATAATATCAGATTACAGACTTTAAAGTGAGAATTAATTATCACTGACTCTCACTCAATCGTCAGCTGGCAAATGAAAAGTTGAGTTAAGGAGTTCTGCTGCTACAATCTGGTATGACCAGTTTATGATGGCTAATATTAGCTTGCTTTAGATAGATGTTGTTAGTGAGTCACTTTGCTGACTTTATGGATCTTCTCTGTGTGTGAAATGACACACTATGTTTTAGCATGTCATAGACTGGTTTGGTTTGGTTTATTTACACATTTGTAAAATAAAAGTCAGAGATAAACACATTTACAGGATTTTAATACAGAAATAGAACACAGCTCCCAACCAGGAAGACATATTTGCTGCTTGCTGCTTAAGGACCCTCTATTCACTCTCAGTCAGGTTGCCTAATGAAGGTGGTCTTTGATGAAAAATAATCTTTGGAGGTGAAGGGAAATTTAATGTGCTATTGTTGTCTTATTTCCACTTCTGGCCACATTGGCACAAGTTCATCAAAAGTTTTTTTTTCTTTAATACAAATTAAACAAAAATTATAAAACTGTCGGAATAAGTGAAAACATAAAGATGAAAATACTGATGATTTGCACATTTTTGAAAAATTAATATATATTTTTTTTCTTATATGAACTTTAATTTCTCAAATATACCAACACAATCTGACATAAACTAATTAGACAATCAGAGTGCATTACTGTTATTATTTAAATTACATTGTTGTAATCTAAATGCAAGCATCCCTGCAACCGCAGTCTGTGACAGTGACATCTCAGAGCAGCTGTTAGCATTTATCACCTGGCTGATACACACAGACTTGTCACACACACTGATCCGGGTGTCTCAGTGAGGCTACAGGTAAGACTGAGGTAAAGTGGATAACAGGCAGATGAATGTTGGTGATCTCCCTCCACTCAATCTACTGTGTCACACCATGTAGAGAGGAAATGCAGCAGTGTGTGTGTTAAAGCTCACACATGTGCTCACATACAGTACGTGTGTCAATGTGTGCTAGTGTGTGTATTTTTGGTGAGGGGGGGGGCAGCATGTACACACATAAACATCCTCCAGGCAATGGGAGTCATCCTGGGAATATTTATCTTTGCTGGTAACGCAAAGAGGCAGCCAGCCAACCTCTAATCTGGCCCTCAGCTATTTTCTCTGAAATTTCCGAAAGGGAGGGAGGTGGGGGGGCGGTGAGACAAGAAGAAAGGGGAAGGAGGGAGATAGCAAAGTCAGTGGGGAACGAAAGAAATCTCTGAGAAGGTGGTGAATGGAGGGAGAATAAATGGGAGAGACAGGGCTTGTCTGGTGCATGTGCATGTGTATTAAATGTGTGTGTTCCTTGACATCCTTGTGTGTCACTGTGTGTACAGACAAATTGTAGGTGTCTGTGTTTTTGTGCTTTTTTTCAGGCATATGTGTGTGTGTGTCCAGGCAGGTCAAGAGGGGTAGCCAGGGGCTGGGTGATGAGGTGTGTTTGGGACCTTGTGTTTGGTGTGTCTGTGAGGCAAAATGAGGTGGGGTGATGAAGGTGTGTGTCTTTGTGTGTGTGTGTGTGTGTGTGTGTGTGTGTGTGTGTGTGTGTGTGTGTCGGTGGCCATGCCCCCCAGGCTGAGCTGGATCTCTCAGTGTGCGACTGATTCGAAGTGAATGGCAGCGTGCCGTGTGGCTCCATCGTGGCCAAATGACTTCTGACACTCCTCGCCTTGTTCTCTGATGTCCGAGGAGACAAGATGACATATACACACAAACACACACACACACACACACACACACACACACACACACATACAATGCCATCACTGGACCACCAACATTAACCTCCTGAACACATACACACACGAGCAGATACATGCTATAAGCACACACACACAAAAAAAGACAAGATGTTTCAGATTTTAGTTTCCGTGTCTTCTGATGGAAAATTCTATGGAAAATGTGATGCTCCAGTGTCTCTTAAAAGAAGGAACATGAACACTGGTTGTTCTGTTTGTTTCATTTACTTGTATCTATTTACTCTGCATGTGTTTTACTTTAACATCCCTGACCTGCAAGTAAAGGCCTGAGGGAGGGAGAGTGTCAGGGGACAGAGTACACACACAGTAGGAACAAGACTTTCGCTGAGCTGCTCCATCTTTCTGTGTTTATACTACACATTTCTACATATGTGCATGTATGCATGTGAAAATCGTTTAGTGCCTGGTGACTGCCAACATGACCACATATACACACACACAAACTATTTATCTGGGCAGTCAGTGCATCCATTTGGGTTGGTTTGGAAACTCATGTCATGGCACATACAGTCTGCTCTGTGTTGTCCCTGTCCGTGCCTCAGGGTGGATACGTCCAAGACGTGCACTTGATTTGACTCGGGCCATGTTTTCTAGTATACCACCATGGCTCATCCTTACTGAACTCTTTGGACCTCAGCTCTGACAGACAAGAGTCCTTTGCTTGGACTTCAATGTCCAAGGGAATCACCAAAAGGGATTTCACTTCCTTAAGCCTGGAAACAAAATAATCCAAGGATTCAGGGAAATGAAAGTATCACAGCAGAAGAAGAAAACATGTTTAAAGAGTGTTTATAAAGTAACGTTTAGGAAAAAACACTGAAGTCTATAAAGCATTAAATATGAACATGACCCATGTGGAGTTGAACAAAGCCAGAATGATCAATTAAAAAAATGCACTTGAGTGTAAAGGGTTAAAGTGTCAATGAAATAAAATACTGCACTTAGAAAAATAAGTAAAGCAATCTTAAAGTGGATAGCAATTAAACACATGTGAGGTGGCAGCAGTTACAACATAATGTAGTGTAGTAGTAAAATATGTTATTAACATCATTATTGATACCTAAAGAGTTAAACATGTAATAATAAAGTCTCATCTGCTGCCGGTTAATCAGGTTTACATTATGTTTTGTATATACATATAAAACATTTTCCTGACTTTGAATTGAGAAAATAAACAGTGTGTACTTCTAAACAGCAGAAAAAACGATTTTTCATGTAACTGAAGCCTCATGTAAAGACCAAGCGTAAAATTAAAAACAGTATTATACTAGGTGGTTAAGTGATGGTTGATTTATGGTGCCACAGCAGGGAAGAGCGTGCCAAGGCCTGCAGGCTGCTTATTGTGTCATACTGTATTCATGACCTGGATGGGAGAGGGAGATCTGGGTGATGACTTAAAATGTGAATGTTGCCTTTTTTTTTTCTTTTTTTTTTGTATGGGCAATTTAGTGGTTTTATTCTCAGCCCCACCCCAAGTCACTCACTCTATTTACACACTAACACACACTCCATTTAAAGAGCTGCTGGCTTTAAAGTTAAAAATAGTCAAATTTTAGCTGATGTAAGCACATGCTTGGTAATTAGAATGCCAGTAATGCATTTTTAAATAGACTTGCAAACATTTTTCTTCAACTTAAGATAAAAACTTATATGTGTGTGTATATGTGTGGCATTTCATTTGGTCAATAATTGTCCAACTGACCAACAGTTTTTTTTTGTTTGGTTTTTTGTTTTTTGTTTTTTTGAACCATTTTTATCACAAAAAAATTATAAGGCCTTCCATATTTAGCTTCACACATTATCTCTTTACTTGAGTAATTGGTAATTGTAAGTGTTATACTGTCCAAAGCGATGTACTGTATATCCACTGTTTTGTGTGCAGCTGCTGCCTCATTACGTGTTGTTGGTTTTACCAGCAGTGTGAATGGGATTAGAGGGTGTGTGTACATGCTCCCTCAGTCATCAAACCCTTTTAACTTTACTCAATGAACCTGTTCACATACACAAGGCTGCGTGCATTCCCCAGTGTGCACTCATATGTGTATGTGTGTGTGTGTTTGTATTTGCATGTGTGCATGTGCCAGATTGTGTGTAGGTTGCATTTTCCCAACTGCATCTGAATCTACAGAAGTGTGCATGAGATTCACTCAGCATGTGTATGTGTGTGCAAGTGCTGTGTGTGCATTTTTGCATGCAGGTGTGCATTTATTGACTCCATTCCCTCTCTTTGAATATGAAGGAATTTTACATGGTTTGAACAGCAAACACAAACTGTATGTTGTTTTAGAGGAATTAGTGCTCAGTGGTAGAACACACAAAACATGATAAATCATGCTTTAAAAGTCATTTTACCTTCTGAATAATGTTTATAAGAACATTAGGCCCTGCTGTGGTTAATACTCCCAGTTTGTTGGGTTACTCCTTCATACAAAAGACCTCCTTGTTCTATAAAAATGGTCTCTAATCTCAAAGCCTGCAGGCCAAAACATCATGAAACAGATACATGCACTTTTTGTATGTTATCAGAAATCATTGTGAACATGTAAAAATAAACACAAAAATCATTATCTTCTTGTTATTAAATAGCTGTTCTTCCATCTCAGTGACTGCTGACCAAAATATCAAATAAACACATTTTTTCTCCTGTGCAAAAAACAGCTTAATAATAAACTATTAAGAAATACTTTTCCCAATTTGTATCTTCTTCCTACTTGAGTGGAGTTCTAACCCATGTACTTGACAATCCGCATTTTACCCTACGTAACCAGCATATTATGCAAGAGTGGATTATGTGTTGTGTTGTATCTAAGGGCAAATTACATACTTGTCTCTTTCAGTGAGTATCATCCAGACAAGCACTATACATGGCTGCCCTTCCCTCTGGCCCATTGTAACCCTTCTCTGCAAAACAGAAAAGAGAGGAAGAGAAAGAGAAAAGCCATGGATAAAGAGGGGGTGTAAAAAAAGAAAGAGAGAGGAGAAATGAGTTTAAAAGCATTAAAACAGAGGAGTGTAGTTGAAAAGTGTAAAAAAAATTGATTCTGTCAAAATGTAGGAACAAATAGAGATCTCATAAACGAAACAAATTGTTTTAGACTTAGTGAGAAACACAGGGTGCTCTGAGGGATAATATCCTCTCTGTCGCTACTGATGTCATTGTCAAACTTGCTCCCCTTCCCATCACAAATACACTCCCCCACATCCCTGCAGCCTTCTGTCCTTACCTCTCCCCCCCCCCCTCTCTCTCTACACGGAGCGGCCCTGGCCCTGCAGACGTGCTCTGTAAGGATTAATTAACCAATTAGGAGTGGAGCCCCTGGGAGGCGTTTGAGGGTCCCCTTGTTGTCATTACATACACATACACACACACACACTCAGAGGGAGACACAGGCCTCAATTAGGCTATGCTGTGATAGGCCTCACTGACCGGAGGATGCAGCTCTAGCAGCAGTGCTCATCTCTCCCCCCTGAGTGACTGAGTAGGTGAGTAACCTTTTAATTGAATTATGATTATTATCCTGATGTCCACTGTTTGTGCCCCTGCTAACCCCTCCCCTCTGCCTCACTATTTCCCCTGAGGTACTGCTTGATTAAATTAAGGAGGAACCCCACATATGAAAGATCTTGAGGTTTACCCTCCTTTCTCTTGTGCCTTTAATGCTCATCGCCCCTTTTCTATCTCTGCAGAGATCAATGTTCATTCCATTGCTCCAAGCAACAGGCTTGAAAGCTTTGTGTCTACAAATTTTCCTGAAGGGAACGTCTGTCTCACACTCAGCCTGTGGTTTTATGGACAAGCAAGACAGAGGCAGAGAGATTTCAAGATGCAGGAAAGTAACTGAGGATATAAAATGTAAAGCGGAAAGAAAAAAGAAAGACTTGTATAACAACATTTGTCCCAAAATGTGCCAGGTTTTGAATGGTGATGTCTTTACTGCCATCCTAACTAGACTGACAGGAACTGGGATGCTGGTGGACTGTGGGCCGCGCAGGCCTCAGTACAGTATGCTCTGTGTCAGCGCTGACTGGCCTGATTAGGAAAACACCACAGACAGCCACAGACACAGCAGGGGAGGGGAGGGCTGATGCTGCTGGAGACAAGACAAGACAGGCCCCCCACTTCTCATCATTTCCTCATTTGTCTGCTCACTTGGCCAGCCATCATTGCTGATCTCCGTGCCAGCATGTGACCCGGATAGGATGCACATATATGCGTTAAATGATTTCTTGACCTCTTGGTCGAGATACTTAACCTCTATGAGAGAGTTGCACAAGAGTCTCACATTGGTCTGTTAGCGTGTTGACCCCCACAAAGCAGTTATGTGCAAAACAGGAGCCCTGGGGCAGGTCCACAAGGCTCCATTACACTGGCTAATGTTTTCATGCATAATGTCCAGGCCTTCACACTTACAGTGATCAGTGATGGTGATGACACTTTGATACCTAGAGTAATCATGCTAATTTTCTGAAGCTGCACCATGTAGAAAATGATGTATAATTACACCTGTCTTTAATTGTTTTAAAGTGGCTGCAATGAGGAATATAACCTAAATGAGGATTCCCAACTCAAATATTTCTGTCAGTTATAATGTAGATAATGGAAGAAAAAGTGACATGTTTAAAATTAACAATAAATAAACCATAAACAGCAGCACGCCTGCTCTCACTTCAGGCAAACTTTGACTCAATTACTCAATTTTCAAAGGAATTCTTAAATCATTTAATAAGCAGACATTACACAAATAATGGCATTAACCTAAATATTATATAAATAATATTGGTAATACAATTCTAATAATCTCCACAGCATCTATTTGGTGCCACATAACTTTGAAAATGAAATTCTACAATATTCTTAAATGAACATGAAAAGTTGATATCTTGGGGTCATGTGTCAGAAAAAGTTGAAAGTTGAAGGTTGAAGTGCACCAACAACAAATCTTTGCCTGCTTTTATCCCATTTATTCTTGGTATGAAACATCACTGACCGTGTTAGCAAACATGAGAATACTAAATGGAGTTAACTGATGTCATATTACATGATCTCTGGGTGTTAATGTTTACATTTTTCAAATAGTTACCATCTGCTGCAATGTGGGGCTGCCAAGATGACTCATACTTATGTCATACACAGTGTTTATGGTCACACAATGTGTATTATGTTGTTGCACTTTTATGCTGTATACATTTTAATCATAACTGTCTCTGCATGAGAGAAAGTAACCTAAGGCCTGAATGGATCACCTTACAGACGTCACAATATACAATGCATGCCCCAAGACTGCATTTCTCATATTTTTGTTTTGCATTATCTATGAATAAAATGTATTTAAACGGTAACTGAAGTACAAAGGTTTTTCTGAGATACTTCAGTTAAACAACAAACAGCGTGAGAAGGTCTCTTCTTTGTCACCGAGCGATCCGACTCTATCTCCTTTCCATCTGTTAGTGATCTCCAAGAGCACTGTGTGCTGTGAATGAGCACAGGGGGAAAAAAAAACAGGGAACGAGAGGAAAGGAAAGTAGAGGTTTTTACTGCATCCTGGTACATCCTGCCTTAATGAGGCCCCCCTCTCTGTCTGCCCATCTGTCCCCAGCGGGATTGGCCGCACAGGGCCCCCATGTTAGTGGGGAGGTATGTTTGTGTGTGTGTGTGTGTGTGTGTGTGTGTGTGTGTTTGTGTGTGGGAGATTTACTTGGGAGCAATAGATTCAGTCAAGTTAAGAACAATCGCATTGTCTTTGAGAAGCAATGATGTGCTTGACATGGCAGACAGCAGGTAATTGTCCTTTATGGATTCTGTTTATATCTGTGCTTGAAACATCAGTTATAACAGCACATGTTTAG
This sequence comes from Scomber japonicus, assembly GCF_027409825.1. Classification (NCBI taxonomy): domain Eukaryota; kingdom Metazoa; phylum Chordata; class Actinopteri; order Scombriformes; family Scombridae; genus Scomber; species Scomber japonicus. The sequence goes on along the minus strand of NC_070580.1, from coordinate 25,903,140 downwards.
GATTCCCCTCTGTCTCGTTTAACTCCTCAGTAGGAAGGGGACTGAGTCATCCATCCTCAACCCCCTCCCACCCCACCTCTGATGACCCTTCTCCGTGGTACAGTCTCATTAGCCTGAGCTGCAGTGGCTTGTTAACCCCACTAATCGAAATGGGAATGAGCATAAAAGAGTCCAAGAATTTACTGCCAGGTCCACACTTCAAAGGGACAGTGGGGAGGGGGCCATCATCGAGTAGACTGAGCGTGTGTATAGTTGTATGTGTGCGTTCAGAGGTGTGTGTTGGTTTAATTTGATGAGTTGGTTTTTGGTAACACTCATGTTTAAGACAATTTGCTTCTCACCTTGCATTATACACACCTTGTTTCATGGTTGTCATAGGAAAGCACAACAAACTCTGAACCTTGGCATATACACCAGTTTTTAGCTTCAAATTTTATTATTGAAAAACAAAACTAAATATGACACTCAAAATGTAAGTTTTTTCAGCCCAACTGCAAAGTGTGTGTGCTGCAGTAGGCTGGATCCAGTGTCAAATTCCCACAGTGCTTGAAATAATGTATGTGTTACAGAGGCGTGCTGCAGCGCGCCCTGCTCTCATCATCTCTAGTGGAGCTGCCAGCACTGACAGTCTCCCATATAGTTAATATCTCCACTTTAGCACCATAGCAGGACCAAGCCTCTCCAGATTACTGAGATCAAGGATTTTTTTAAAAAACAACTATTTCAACAGCATAATGAGTTACAACTGACATGCTTCAGTACCCTAATACTACATTTATTTGAGAGGGTTTTTTTTGTTTTTTTAATTTTTTGTTGTTTTTTATTTTTTTTTACTTAAAATCACTTGGGGTTACTAATGTTTTAGTAAAGCATGACACAACAAAAAATGTTAAAAGCATTTTCTCAATCGGCAGACTATTAGGGTTGTGCATCTTGACGATTTTCTGTATATTTAACTAAAATGAATCTAGTGACCACTGACAATAGGAAAATATTACTAACTCTGCCCGTGAAGCTGCAAGGATCAGTCAGCACACCCCTTCTCGTCCAAATCTATTCACTCGGCCGGGCGTGGCAGTCAACACTTAGCAAACTCCAAAATCCCAGAGGTGCAGAAAGGCACTTTGTCAGGGGGAACATGTAATCCATTTATTCAGTCATATGTGTTTACCTTCTGGATCCTTTGTGTCACTTACACTGCGCTTGTTTATTTTGTGTCATTTTCAGTGTCAGCACAAACTTCTCTTTTTATATTATTCAAACAAAGTGAGACACTGTGGTTTGGTTAGGCCGGCCCGGAGAGGGATTTGGCTCATCCCAATTCACGGTGCACCACAAAAGCTGGGATGAAATCTGTTAATACCACCCCACTCTCTACTATCTGAGCCTTTGGGCACTCTTAGGTACAAGGCTTGGTTGGAGCATATAATATGCCAAAGCAATTCATACAATCCATGTTTAGAAAACACTTGCTTATTCATACATGAGCTGATTGATAGAAATGCATCCTCAAATCAACACTGAGGTCAATCGTGATCCACTGTTTAGTCATCTCAGATCTAAAGTGCATTACTGTATCAACATTATTACCTAATTTGAAAACAAGAAATGTGTTCTATCATGGTGCTTGTACATCAGAATTACATTTGTTCTGTCAGGTCTGTGGGCTCATGTGCCCCTACTCCAAAATAAAACAAAGCCAAACCTTCATACACAGCAGGATAGCTGCAAAATCTCTGATCTCTCAGTTTCTGCCCCGTTTGTTTCTCTGCAGTATGACTGATTATAATTGATTTGTTTCTTGTACACTATGAGAAAGACAACAATCAATTTCACTAGAGGGTGTTTATCAGAGGCAAGCTCTGAAGGTTTTTGTGCAAATTTGACTTGTTTGCAGGGAATTGGTTGGAAAGTTGACGAGAGAGAGAGAGAGAGAGAGAGAGAGAGAGAGAGAGAGAGAGAGAGAGAGAGAGAGAGAGAGAGAGAGAGAGAGAGAGAGAGAGAGAGAGAGAGAGAGAGAGAGAGAGAGAGAGAGAGAGAGAGAGAGAGAGAGAGAGAGAGAGAGAGAGAGAGAGAGACGGTGAGTGTGGTTTGGCTGGTGCCGGTTCTGTGTGATGCTTCTAATTTTCACCACATGCTATTTACCAACTTATATGAGCTTCACAATAGGAGTGTAGTCTTGCAGAAATATCAAGCATTTGTGTTGTTATTGTTCAAAGTGTGTGTGTGTGTGTGTGTGTGTGTGTGTGTGTGTGTGTGTGTGTGTGTGTGTGTGTGTGTGTGTGTGTGTCACATAAAAAGACTTTGGAGTATGTTTTTGATTATCAACAAATCCAAAGCAAAATGTGTCGCTCATGTTTCCCTCTGGACCGTGTTAACTGAAAACTTTATGCAGTCTCTGTGTGGAGATTGTGAGCTAACTTACTGTAAATATCATCCAACAACTGACAACATTTGAGTTGAAATCTCACTGTCTATATTTTCTGTGATCATATACACACTTACAGTACATACCAGACACTTCTGTTTGCCACCAGCATTTTTGTTATCAGCTGGAAGGAGGGTTGAGTTCATGCTGAGCAGAGGTGTAAGACTGTCTCTCTGACATTTACGTTTATGATGATCATCATCACACTGAGAGTTTAAATATTACTGTTTGAGGATTGTTTTGAGGACACAAGATGAATAAAAAGAACAAACAAAATAATACCAATTAAATGTAATATAAATTAAAAAGTAATACATACATAAATACATAAATACAACATACTTATTATAACAATTGTCTTTATTCCACTCATTATTTAATAATCAAGAACTGGACAATATTTAAATAGTTTTTCAAAATTATCTCTTATAGGAGATAATATAAAATATAAAGTACTAAAATGTAAAAGCAAACAAAAATGGCAACTGGTAGGCAAGAATTGTACATTTTAATGTTTATTTTTCACTATTAGCAAATTATCATGTGGTGTGATATATTTCCAGCACTTTTAATATCTTCACTTGTCTTATTGTGTTTTTATCATATTTATTTTTTAAAGCTGCCTTGCTGTAAAAAACAAAACAAAAAAAAAACTCCTTTTGTGGGATAATTAAAATAAACCCAACTGATGTGCACATCTGTAGTTCATTATAGCTATGGTTTTTCTTTTATTGGTAAAATCTTCAGCCAATAAAATTTTCGAATTAATAGGATTTATTGCATTTAGTAGAAAGTTAATTATTTAACAGAACATTTTTAAATCAGTGAAGTCTTTATTTCAAACTGATGTTATATGAAACATATTTCTAATTCAGAAGACTAGACAGAAATGATCGAAACAAAAAACAAAAAAGCAAACACACAAGTCCAAGAATATTTGTGTGAATTGCTGACTTGCACACAATTAGGTTTGCTAATGTGCCATCTTTCTGTGTGACATATATCTTTTTATTTTCAAAAAAATGATTGATCTTGACAGACCATGATTAATTGAAAGCACCAGAAATGTAATTTTCAACAGTATTACAGATATTTAAGTCATAGCTGACATCATTATTAGATCACTTGTCAACAAAACAACGTTATGTGGGGCATGTAGTCAAACCAAAATTGGTCTATTTCCTCCAGCAGGAGACAAGAAGTGATATTTTTAGAAGTCTCTGTCTGTCACAGGTCTTTAAAGGCAATCATGTGGCCGTAAACATTAAACCATGGAAGATGTTTTACATCTTTCCGAGAATGTTTGTGAGGACAGCAGCATGGTTAGGAGGGCCTGAAAAACGGCTCTGTGGTCTAACAGATAGACTGATAGAATGAAAAAGGGAAATACTGACATTGTGGCCTGATCTTTGGGATGCTGCATACACCAAGAAAAGGTTCACTGGAGGACAATGAAATGAAACCACTATAACCCAGACCTTACACATATTTTAGAGCATTTTTAGAGGGCTCGCATACAGGGCAACATTTTATATTCATTATCTCATTCTTTTGAGTCAGTATGAGCTTGCTTCCTTCTGTCTGTGTCATGTCCACACACATATGTGCGGATTGTGTGTGAATATCAGCCGGTGGCCATGCCTGTCAGGTAGGCTGTATTTGAATAATCTGATGAGACAGGGAAGCAATAACCATCAGACAAAGCAGCCAAAATGGGAAGTGACAGCCAAAGAAAATATGAAGCAAGGAAAATGTTTTCACACCCATGTTTGAGTCTTGTTTGAGTTCACTCTGAATACAAAAAAAGGGGGTGGGGGGGTCTTGTTTTCAACACTTGTCATGTTTGGGACAAATTAGTGGGGATGACAATTGTCGCAATATGTTAATAATATGTGTGTATACAAGGAACAGAAATGATCCTATTATTAAAAAAGTTGGAAATCTGAGGCAGATTATGATTATATGCACAGGAGTGGGAATTATTCAACAATAGGCCTGCACACAATAGGCCTAAATGAATAAACTTGAACTCTCCAGGCTATGTATTAATGAGATGGAGAACAAATAAAATATAGAAAATTAACCCAATGAAATCTGAATGTCATCATATTTCTCTCTCTTCTTCTTCTTTTTTTTTGCCTGATAAAAAAGTAAAAAAAAAAAAAAAAAAAAAAAATCTGTCATTGCACTTGTCACTTTGTGGCATGTCAAGAGCAGAGAATGTATTCAAGCCTTTGGCAAAGTGTGACCTTTTAGGGAAGCCTAGGCGCAGTTTCCCTAATTAACCCGTCCTCCTCATGCATACAGACATTCATATCCACACACCACGGTGCCTTCTTCATTAGACAGACACGGAGATCAACAGATTAATTTAATCTGCATAAATGCAAATGTCCTTCTTGGGCGTCCTGAGCGCGCATACATGGAGACGGTTAGCGCAGACGACAGTTTGCAGGGAAAAAATAAGGTTTCATTTGTAAGAAAAAAAGGGAGGAAACAAACAAAAAACATTCAAATATACTCTTTTGTAAATGACATGTAAAAGGATACAATATAGGGTGAAATTTATGATTATATTGGAAAAGAAAGAAAAAAACTTCTCTTGTCTTTCATAATAGATAATGATCTCAAAAAGGTCAATATAAACTGATTATAAGATCCAGAGACATTTATAGGATCAAATATATTACAGGAATATGACAGCTTGACTATAATCATCTTTTTTTTCCTTTTCTCTACACGCAGTCAGATATGGCATATTTCATCCAGGCCCGTCATTAATTATTTTGAGACAATGAACACTCGAGGTCTCAGTCAACGACCTCATTAAGACATTAAAATACACTCGTTATTAGTGCAAATTAACCTAATTCTGGAGGTTCCTGTAAGGCGCGTTAGCAGTCGGACAGAGTCCAGGCGTGACAAACGGGACGCGGCTGCGTCTTCCTGCGGAGCGCTGCACAAAGTCAACCGTGAAAACCTTCACTTATTAGACATGCAAAATAACTAAACACATGTTTACTCTCATAGGCTGCGTCAACACAAAGAGGGGGGGTTTTATTGAGAGTAATCGAAATGAATATCATCAGTGAATCTGTCAAACTAATTTAGACGTTTTTTTTCCTGCATTTTTTAATTCGTTGAAGTGAGGTAGATAGAGTTAAAAAAAAACATAAAGAAAGAGAGAAAGAGAGAGGAAATACGATTAAATGTAACATTTCTAGAACAAACGAGCAGAAGTACAATTTATTGCTCTAATATTATACAAAACATCGCAGTAAATACTTGAAAAGGGAACATAAATTAATGCATTCAGTGAATGGTGAAAATGTCACTGACTGTATTAACTCAGTTATTTTTGGAAACCACAAGAAAATGTAACACAGACAGAGATGTTAGGCCTTAAAGTTCACTTCTTAAGTCATCAGTGGCACTAAAAAAATTGTATTTGATTATTGAATGAACTAAATAAATAAATGTCCCTCAATGTGATATTTAATTAAACAAAAAACAATAAAGCAAGCTGTGTGGAATTAAATCCAGCTGAGACTAAACAAAAAGAGAAAAAAACAATGTTCATAAACACCAAAAAGAAAAAAAAGAAGGAAAAAAAACAGTTAACTTGTGGGCGTGAAAGTGTTTTCATGCTCATCAAACACTCAGTAAGAGGGGGGAAAAGAAAAACACGAGACTCATGTCACCATACTTCACCTTTTTACTGCACACACACACACACACACACACACACACACACACACACACACACACACACACACACACACACCACACACAATCTGTGTTAAAGAGCTTTGGTGGCATTTAAAGTGCCTTTATGAAGCGCCTGAGTGGCAGTGATACCTAAAAGGCCTTCAGCAGCAGCCTCAGCACTGCTGCTTCACTCCTTCATGTCCTGTTGTGTGGAGCGAGGCCATACTGGCCCACATTTAACAAGTTCCCCTCTCGCTTTTTAAAGACATGTTTAAACAAACACAGCTCTTTTCTACATCCCCCGCCAGCCTCCCTTTGAGCTCGGCATAGTGTGAAGAGGTGGAACTGGGCTTTTGACGGTTTGTGTGCCGCAGCGGGGAGAGCAAGCACAGAGGGGTGAGACAGCAAGGGAGGAGTGGTGTGTATACTGACTGACTGTGGGCTTGGCCTTTGGTGAATACATGGGATTTCACCGTAGGATCGGTGGATGAATGGAGCTGCCCTCCCAGAGAATAGAGGTACCGAGCCTGTGCTCATTAGCCTCCTTGAACCAGGGCTGCAGGATAAAAGAGGGCATTCCCTGCAGGTACAAAAGAGAGTCTTCATGAGTATGTGTATCCCTGCTGGTGTCCCAGTGAAATGGAAATGCAGTAATTGCCATGATCTGATGAATGGTGAGCTCCTCCCAGGTTGTATTGGCTGATCTTAGCTCTCTTGTCCTGCTGTGATCACATCATTGGGGACACAGGGGATATTGGGAGAAAAGAAAGCATGGGTTGGTCCTCAACAGCTGATCTACCTTAAGATTTAAAGCTGAGATGTTGGCTGGCATCTTATTCCATGTGCATATAAGTGGACAGGTTCACTGATGGTGTTTTAATCCTAACATACTGTGAATACTTTGACCATCCTGCACAATTCTCTGTAGTTAAAATGACATCTGTCTGATTAATTTGGACATGAGCTGACTGTTTCTGAATTTGATCAGTCTTCCTGCATCCTTCTTTCCTCCCACATCACATGGTAAGTGTGAAAAAAAAGCATGAAAGCCCTGTGATCTCACATGACAACAACACAACCTGACATAATAAGCAATGTCTGGCACTTAAAGCAGTGGCAACAACAAGTCAATGCTGTTATTTTACAATTAATTTGGTTCACAGAGCCGATTGTATGCCTTTCTGAGAAGCCAACACCAGGCCATATACATTAGAAACACAAACTACCCTAATTGAAGTTGTTTGGTCGTCATTTATCATAGGACTAAGACTTTAAGGAGTGTGAACAACCTCTCTGCACCCGACAAAGCCTTTTCGTACATCATGTTAAACAAGACAGACGTGCCTGTGAGTTTCTTCTCTTTGCTCCTCCGGCACATCTAATTTATCCACTGCATGGAGGAGCTACAGGCTTTGTTTTCAGTGTCCCTGCCCTGAGACAGAGCAGCTCTCCTGGACTACACTAAACTGGCTTGGCAGCCGGCGTGTGTGTAGTGCCAGGCTCGAGGGAGGGTATGTGTGTGCATACAGTATGTGTGCGGATTTGTGCACACATTCACATCCGTATTTTAGTTTTCCTGTGCAACGATGGAGTGGTTCACACGCTTTTCATCACGGGCCTGCCTGTGCTTCCATCTGTGTGTTGCTTGTGTCCGACACACACCAACATTAAGGGAATACAAATCGGGCGAATGAATCCTCATACCACCTCTTCAGCACTCATCAGTTCGTGACTTGTGAAAAGCGCCAAAGTGAGGATTGTAAGTGAGCAGGACACTCGTCACAGGTCCGCCCATGAGACTCAGTGACACCTGTCATCACAGCTTATTCTGAAGACCTGCTACACACCACCTCCAGCCTCGCCTCGCCTTGCCTCTGCCGTCCACGGATGGGGGTGGTGGTGGTGGAGAGGAGTAGTGGAGGGGGTGGATTTATAGATCCCCTCTCTTTCTGTTCTCCGCACTAGTAGCAAGGTTAGAGGGCACAGAGCAGGCGGAAAGCAGGGTGGAAAGGAGGGATAGGGATGAAGGGATGAGGAAAGTCTGCCCGGTTAGCGTTTGTCCTTCAGATGAGCATGCTTCTCTGGCCCCGTGGCTATAGCTCGCCTTGCCGCCTGACTGCATACTTGGGACAAAGAGGCTGTTTGTATGTGTGTTGAGTGTTTGTGTGCTTGAGTGTAACATAGGATGCTGCAACAACTTAACAGTTCAATTTTCACTTCGGTAATGAGTCCATTTCCATGTTAACATCCCTTTTAAATGTATTTATTTAGATTAAGATAATTTTTAATGGGAAGTTTCACCATATTGGTTATTATTTCAGCATGGAAATGTTTATTTCTCCTCCTCCAGCTTTATTGCCTGGTAGTTCATTATTGCATACTAAACAACACAGGGCAGATTGTTGGCCCCATATGAGTCGCTGTACAAAAAGTGGCCGAGGAAAGAAAGAGGGAGAAAAAAAAAAGCTTGTTTGGTTCAGAAACCATTTAACAACTTCCCCTGGAAATTGAAAGAGGAAATAGTTTTGGGCTGGATTGCAGTAGGGGGGAATGAAGCCCATATGAGGACCAGATGAAGAGAGTAAGCAGCCAAGCAGGACTGACAGTGGGAGAGAGAGAGAGAGAGACAGAGGGACACAAGAAGGGAGGGAGGGAGAGTCTTTTGATGTCCTTCATTTACATCTCACAACAAAAAAAATGAAAAACAAACTGAAATCATTGTTAAACAGTGACAGAGGGAGAGAGACAGAGAGCGAGGGAGAGAGGGGACTGGGTGTTTATGAGGTCATTTACCAAACTCGTGTTTTCAACATTTCCTCCCCGCTTTAATTTTTCAGCTTTGTTCTACTCTAATTACTTCCATCCACATGTGAGAGTGTGTGTTTCTGTTACCGTGCGTGTTTGTGAATGTGTGCAAGGGTGATTGTGTGTGTGTGTGAACATGCATGAGTCTGTGCGCTTGTCACTGCAACTCTGTATATTGCGACACAGACAGAATGAAAACATGCCCCACTTAACTTCCTTTCTTTTAAACTTTAACCCTTGAATGTGCCTGCAAGATGCTTTTGCCAATTTCTCTTGCTGCAGCTCATGGAAACACTTTAACGGTGACGGTTGCTAACGGTAATGACATTTGATGTCTGACAGTCAGCTACGAAACAGACAATGACAATAAGCATAACAATAAAGAAACATGGATGTCAAAGCGGTGTGAATTTTAGCACTTATTGAAAGTTTTCCAAGACAATTTGGGAGTGGGGCAGATATTTGTTACTGTACACGTTGCCAACTGAGAGAGCTGAGACTGTCTTCACAACAAAGCAACAGCAGATAGTTTGTTCAAATGATAATCACGACTTATGTTTACCTTAAACTCACAAGAAACTCTTGTGAATTATGACTCACGTTGGTCTGAAGAAACGACGGTATAGCTTGATGTTGTTATTAGCATGTGATTGCTCTTCGTTTCCTGTTTCCCACCAACAGTCAACCACAATCTTTCTCTAATCTTAACCCGGCAGATCTTTTTGTAACCATGACGATGATTGTTTCTTAAGTAGTTAGTGTAACTGAATAGCTGCTAAATTTACCTTGTGGAGAGATCATTTTATCAGTTTATTCCAAGGTCACAAATAGACTTTCAATTCCAACTATTAAATAGATGAGAAGCTGAGGAAGATCATGTGAAATGATTGAGAGCTGCTGGATGGACCATGTGGTGGGATTGTTTTGTCATCTCCTTCCAAAGTCAATAATTAACTTTCAACCTAATCAAATTTAAACATAGTGAGTCATATTTGTGATGGATATATACAGTTTGTGTTGACATTAGGAAATAATCAGATGTCAGACCACATTGGAAAATGCTCATATGTACCGTTTTCAAAGGGGAAAAAAGGCACATTTTATTGTTGTTTAGTTTAGAGTGCTTGTTAAAAAATCATTCAAACTTTACTCTATACAAAAATCTGTTCACATTACATGTTCTTTACATTACAGTCAGACACTTTTGTCCACACTGACCAAAATTGTGCATCTCTTCCAAACAAACAAGTCAAAGCATGAAGAGCTTGTTCAGTGCCACAGTGGAGATGTTTAAAACAGCCCAGTCATTGGAGTAAAACGTTGTCATTGTACATTTCTGCAAACTACAGATATGTCAAATCTCTACGTTTTACGTTACATTTAATATGTAGCATATCACCATTTAAAGTGACATATGTACCCTGATTTCCAGCTCGCAAGGTCGGACTAACCTCACCAGTCCTGACCTCAAAATCCATCAGTGTGACAGTTGGTAATTCTAGTAATATTCTCTTTATTAGCACTTATTAGCCAAACTTCTATCTGTGGACATGTTGCTACAGTATTTTCATGTGCAAAATAAAGCAAAATCCCATTTTATCAACTGGCATTGCTATCAATGGCTAACATGGCTAGAGCTGGTTTTCTGACGTCTTGTACTGGAACACTTCAAACTCAGATGTGACGTCATTCCCAACTCGGACTTCCAACTTCCGAGGTAAAAGGATTTCTGATGATATCTGTATGAGTTGACTTTCCTCTTAGGAGGAGTCAAAGTTGGATGGTTGGTGACAAACTTAGTTAGTGGAAAGTTGGAAAAGCATCAAAGCAACAAAACCAGGTGTTTTTAGTGGGACGTCTGGATATTTACAGCCATTTTTATTTGTTTTGATTTATATTTGAACCCAAACCATGATCTTTACCTAAGCCTAACTGCATGGTTTTTCTGCCAAAATCTAACCACAGTGTTGTCACATCATAAAACATAATTATTCAACTGATAATTGCCAACATTAAAATGTAGATTCAATATATGAAACATAAATATTAAATGTGTCCATGGTTTGCAGAAATATAAAATGCCAGCGTTTTTTTCTGGTGATAGGGTTAGGTTACAATTTATTTATTTTGGTTCAATCGGGTGTTGAGGAGCATTTTTGAAAAGTTGAAAATCTCAATCTGGCTATGTGTGTTTCACTGAGCAAAACTTAATGTTGGCTGCATTTCTTTATCTATTGCTTCTTGGCAGTTTTAATGAAAATGGCAGCAGCCCAACTGAAATGTCAAGTGACTCATTATTACTGATTTTCCACAGAATTTATAAATCCAGCAATTAAGCAGTCAAACACATCAGTGGTTGATTGTGCTTCATTATGTCAGGAACACAGAGTTACCGCAGGTGTGTCCCCACAACACAGTGCTCAGACCTGTCAGTGTTATGCAATCTGACTCATTAAAGTTTGCCTTATAAATAAACGATGCTATTTTGTATTCCAGGTTGAAAGTTGTTTCCAAGGAGAAACTGGAACAGGAAAGCCTGTTTTCAGGGCGATGGGAAATGGGACAGAGAGGTCCAGAGGGGATACACTGATGGTGATGATGATGAATCTGTTTTGCCAGAGGCTCATGACATGAAAGTGAAAGTCTTGGCCCTTACAACTAGAGGGGGAGAATATGCTGGACCAGGTTTCTGTTGTTTGTTTTTTTCTTGCTTGTCTTTTTTGCTTTGTCTCTTACACTTCTTCTCTTTTCCAATCCATTTCTCTATTCCTCCCTTACTTTCTGGTATAAAGTCTTATAAAGTTTTCACAGTCAAACATTAACTCCATACCTGAAATGTCACTTGCAAACACTAAACATGCACGGTTCTGGCTGAAAGCTCTTATCTCTCACTTGTTCATGGTGGAGCTTGTGTACTTCAGGCATCACTGGTGCGACGATACTGTAGCTGCCTGGCATCATGGCTGCTCTTGGATCAGAGCATGACTAAGGCATGTGTTATGACATTCGGTGATATTTGCATATTCATTTGTGACATTAAGAATTCCTCTCTGCTGCCTCAGGTGTTCCCAAGTTCCTTGTGAAAACACTATGAATACAGTTCCTCATGTTCCTGCTAAGTGAACTTGACTGGGCAGCCCAGCTGATAGTATATCTTAACCCCTTTTAGATGTTTCTTGAAAGAAAGGAAAAGGAGATTTTAGGGCAGAGAAGCAGGGTGTAGGCACATGGAGTAAGTCTGGCTCTGACTCACTCTGGCAGTGGTTTTAATCAGGGTGGAAAAGCTATGGGGTTCTCATGCGATGCAGAGTCAAATACTCGCCCTGAGGTCTGCAGGGGGTCAACCATGGTGCACCAAAAGAGAGAGAGAGAGAGAGAGAGAGAGAGAGAGAGAGAGAGACAGACAGACAGAGAATGAGAGAGAGAGAGAGACAGAAATAGAAAGAGACATAAAGAGAGAGCGAAATCCATGTCCCCTGACAAGTAGACTGCCTAGAGGACATACATTCCACTCTTTCCATCACAAAAGGTATTAATTATATCAGAGCCATAACAAAATACCAGTATGTAGTATAAAATGGTATTCAGGTGTTCATGTTAATAGGAGGGTTTCCAGTGACGAAACACCTTCAAAAACATCTTCACAGAATTTAGACTTGATCGACATAAGCATTCATTTTTGAGATTTCTAGTAAACATTTTTTTTTTTAAACAACAAATTTTGAATCATTATGAAAACATATGATTCACAGGTGTGCTAAATATAGCCCGTATCAAGACTAAATAAACAGTCTTAGATTGGTCTCGTCTGATCCCAGCAGCAGGGTTCGGGGCATCAGCATGAACTACATGACATTGTGTTGTTGATAAACAAAAGCAGTGGGAAGTGATCTGAAAACTGGCCGATGGACAGAAAAAGGTTGAACCGTGGGTCATTTTACAGCAGCCTGTTCACAGCACAGCACAGTGATATGCGAAGAGAGTGAGAGTGAGAGAGACAGAGAGGAGGAAAGGGAAGGGAGAATAGGCAGGAAAGCCAGAGACAGAACCTGAACTGGAGGTTGTGGGTTTTCTGTGTTCCTGGGGCCTGTTTGTGAAGGCTGTGTTCGGGGTTACAGGTCTGGCCCCAAGCGCCAGTGCTGTCACTGGGAATTACAAGCAGGCAAAGTGTGTAACCTGCCCTAACGCAGTGGCAGAGAGCCCGAGGGGGCACAGAGCTCAAGCTGGCTGTCTGACTGCATGCAGGAATCTCTTGGTAACTGCCTGCGCTACTTTTTTCACTGTATTGCTTCGTGGAACATCAAACAGTGCACCGACTAGTTGACTTTTTGCAGCTTCTCTGCTGTATGGATCTCTAGCTATTGTTGATAAGTTAAGTTAAGTATATTTATAATTATTGCATGATTATAAATGAGGCAGAACAAATATTTATTCTGTGTTAAGAAGATAAACCTAAAGGGCAAGTGCACAGTGTGAAATTTTAAGTGCTTTTTGAGGTGTTATTATCTTTCTTCTATTCATGTCTTTTTTAAGATGTAGACCTGCAAAATCTACTGAAGGTATAAGCAGCACGTGTGTGGAGTAGATTCTTTGCATTGGGGTTCAGTCCAAATTCATATGTCCAGATCAAATCTAAATACTTGTAAGCTATAACACTGAGCTTCACAGAAAGCTACACATTTGCAGTTGTTTGTCAAAAGTAGCTGGCCTTCTATGGCTACTAGTGACAGCGCTTAAAGTCACCCTGTCATCTTGAGGAAAATCAGAAATGACAGAATCAAATACTCTGTTGAGGGCAACCAATGCAAGAAAAAAATGGTATGGCAAAAAGGTAGAAGGGAAGGAATATTGCTTTGATATCCAGTGCCACTAATAAAAGTTAGGGTTAGGGTTAGAGTTATATGCTTCAGTTTGTGTCTGTGGTAACTGTTATTAGGTGGAGCCCACGGCAAATATCTGCGCCATTCATTAGAGAGTTTCTTCAATTAACACTACCCACTGGGTTGTTTGGAAAATGCTCTGAGCAACCGCAAGTATCCTCTGTTCCTGCTGATTAGTTCTCTGCTCCAGTCTCTGTTAGCGGAACATACACTACTTGACACTACTTGAGTGTCTTTATTGTAAATACACCATCCGTTTACTTCATATTGACAGCAAGGACCGTTCTGATAAAGAGAATATTTTTGAAATGAAATTAAATGAAATTAACACACTTAAATACCATAAAATTAAAATAGTGCTTTTATTCACACAGTGATGCAAAGCACACATATATCATTTTTACACAGAGCTGTCATGCAACTTGCTGACCTGATCATGTAGAGCCATAACGTCACTTCGAATTGTGTGCATTTTAACAGTGTCACTTTATCCACAGAGTGACAGAGTTACAATCTATAATCTGTCTTCAATAATCTTTCAGATGTACTTTATATTGGCATAACACACATGCCCCAGTATTCTAATGTCTGCTGAGGTGCCCATGAAGCATTTTTGAGAGAAAGAGAGCCCCCTGGTGTCAGTAATGGCCACAAAGGTTTCAAGCTTCTGAACACTGCTAACATCAAAACGAACCACTTACACAAGCTGATAAAACCAGTGGATTTTTCCAAATGAAGGTTATCTGTGTAATACATTTAGTGTGAAGCTTGTTTATATTTTAGAAGGTTTCCTATGTAACCAATGATAACACTGAGAATAACAGCGTAGCTACAATGATTATGAAACATTATTTTCCTTTTATTAAATATGAGGCATCTACTAAGCATACTCATGATACAAATATAATGAGATGACATTCAAAGTGGGTGTGGAATTCCAGGCTCACAGCAGGTTAAAACAGGGTCAGAAGATCAGGTCACAGGGTTTAGAAAGTACCCAATCTTTCTTACACACGCACACGCACACACAGATGCTCGCACACACACACACACACACACACACACACAGACACACACGCACACGCACATGCACACACACACACACACACACACACACACACACACACACACACACACACACACACACACACACACACACACACACACACACACACTGGCCCCCTCCACTGGCTTTGTGACCCTCTATTGTCATGTATACATGGTAGGACAGGGCTGCGGACAACATGCCAAGCTAAGTGACGGGTGTGGTGAGGTCACAAAGATCACCATCTCCTTTAATTACCCAGGATCTGGCTAGCCACAGATATTTCAGCTTACCTGTGTGTGTGTGTGTGTGTGTGTGTGTGTGTATGTGTGTGTGTGTGTGTTGTGTAACGGGGGTAGGAACCCAATACAATAAGCAGTGTAGAGACTGCATTCATTGCAGCATTCCAAAAACAACCTGAATTACTGCCAACCTCTCATAAACACACCTCTGCAAATTGTTTTTCTTTCTCTACGAATTCAGTTTTTTTTTTAAAAGCCAAAGTGAAAAACTCAAGCTGTCTATTCAAACCTGCCTAAGGGGTGGTACAAAATAACTACAAGTGGCAACTTAATGGCTCTTCTTACCTACTTTCTCTTAGTGCTTAGAGGCAAAAACACAGGCCTTTGGAACGTGACAACATCTCCCTCAAGCTCTTTGCTAATTATTAAACACTTCAGGTGGATATAAGAAAGCACAATGATGTTTTTATTTTATTACAGTAGACTTTTACATATTGTAACTGCACAGTACAGATCAGAGAATGTATAATGAATATTCACTTCAATACAAAACGGAAATATCTTCTCTAAGTCTTTGTTCATGATACTTGTCTTGACTTTGAATGTAGAAAACAATATCACCCAGGTGCGTTATCTATCCTCCTTTGATTTCAGTTCATTTTATGGCATTATTGCTGTATTTAGCTCTCCTCTGGTCTCCTTCTCCTCCTTTTATCCCCGAGGGCTTCACCTGTGGAACCTGCTCTGTCATTAGGCCATAGCAAGAGGGTTTATGCACAGTCGAAACACAATAAAAAACTGCACCCTGCAAGTCACTCCCATCCACTGCATGGTCAGCAGCCCTGATAATTATAAACGGATATGAGATTAATTTTGTGTACAATTTATCCATCCCTCAGAGTTTGTAACACTTTGGACTTACAGACTGACGTGCATGCTAGACAGTGAAAAAGAAGATCTGTCTTTTATGTTATGCTAACTTCGTGCGATATACCCCCCACCTCCATTCATGAGGAAACCAAACTAAACAAGAAATGACAGAAGACAATTGAAATCAGCCACTTTCTTTGTCTTCATGCATGGCCTCTCATGAGCAAATACTCATCTGGTAAGGATTGCTTTGAAATAAATTTAAATACATAATTTGAACATTAAAAAAGCAAAGCCCAAGAAAGAATACACTGTGCAAGAAAACAATAGTCTCCTATACACAGTTTGGATTGTCGCTGTTTTAGGTTTGCTCTTGCGGCAGTTATATCTGCCCAAAACTGGTAGTGAAGTGGGGTTAGGAAGGAAAAGGGTTCATCCATTTTGTTTTAATCAGGGAGAGAGAAAGAGAGCAGAATGTGAATAAGAAAACAACATATTTCTCCTTCTTTGGAGATGCTCTCATAGCAATGTTCTTTTGTCTTCTTTCTTAAATGTTTTATTTTCTCTAATCAGCATTGTTAAACGAATTCACCGTGGCCACATACAATCCCTTTCAGCTTTTGCTTACCATAAACAACATGATAGGCATCACAGAGGAAAAAGCCCTGGGGCAGGAGAGTGTAGGGTTAACAAAGACCAAACCACTCCAAACGTTGCTTAAATTACGACTAAATGACCTGTTGAATACCTGTATGACTAACATCCCTAGTACGGATGTTGGTTTTATTCACTGGGGGTGCAAATAGTTCTTTGAAGAGCATGTGATGTTGTATGATGAGGAATATATTGTATATAAGTCGAATTAAAGTTTTTAGTATCATAATCATTTTTCCTAACGATTTCATGATTCCTCTGGCAAGTGGAAATCCACCAAAATTTCCACTAACAAATGCATGAAACTAGGCCCCCATTATACAGTGTATGTTCAACTGTGCTGTAGGCCATCGCGTGACTGGCTAGGGCGCTACAGGGAAACTGATTGACAGGCTGACTTTGTGGATGCTCATTGTAGTCAAGAGATATTTACCATAAGTTGTATCTCTGTGAGAATCCCATCAGCCTGAGCCTCCTTATCTCACACAGTGAGTGGCAGTCAGCCCCGAGGCAAACCAGGAAGAACACTACACGTCCGCACGACTCACTGAACAGAAAACGCTGATTTTCCAACCAAAGGGTTAACAGTGAGCATTTACATTTGTGAAGATGTATGTAAACATAAAATTAGTTTAAAATATTATTGGTCACCTTGACGTTAAAAAGTTTAATGACAATCTTGAGAAGAAGGTTTGCAAGAAATCACATAGAACGAATTTTCTGTGAATGTGACAAAAAGAGAAAAGAAAGACAAATCTAAATGAAAATCTCTTTTGGAGCTTGGTTTATTCTTTTAAAACACCCTTGTGCTTTTCTGCAAGATGTAGCTTTTCAGTACAGATTACCACAACATTAAGGAGTATCTAATAAGGAGCTACTTGGGACTTTTTCATCTTAACAAGCACACCAATGACATATAGTGATGGATGCTGTTGTTCGACTGTACACTGCAGGCATAGTAAATAAACTCTTGACCTGAAGAAATCCTTCCATCTATTTTTCATTAATAATATTGTTATATGTAATAAACCCAGTGTCTCTCCAAAGGCCAATACTCTGTACCCCCCTGTGGTGCCATAATAATCTTTCTACAGTTATGGTTTGATCAGTTTATAAAAATGTATCAAAGAGTTTGATTAAAATCTCTTCCCAAATTAGCTAAAAGTATGAGATAACTGGAGGAAATTGAACATACACACATAATGTGAGTTACACTATTTGGGTTTTTCCTGTTTTAGCTTTTTTGATACTTAAGTGTGTAATTGCTGCCAGGATAAGAAGCAACCAAGAAGATAATTTACCACCTGGAGGTTATGAAATGGAGTTTATGAAATGTGTGAAATTTGAATGACCATAATAAGTGATATATTCACAAGTCATTGCTTTCTTGGGGTCAAACTAGGGTTAGCTTTGTGCAAGCTTTTAGTCACAGGTATTTTTACTCATGACTGAATCTGTTCATGCGTGCAGTGTTACCATCATTATGATTCAACTATATCTGTTTTAATTACAAAAACGAGAGGCTAGTGTAACAGGTGTTGACAGAATACAGTGGTAAGCTAAGCCAGACAGTTCCCACTGAAAATGAGCTGGTCTGGTGAAAAGCCAAAACCTGAGCAGGGCGGTAAGACTGAGGAAGGATGAAAACGATCTATGCCCCAAGGGCCTGCTGCTGCCATCTATGACTTATTCACTCACAGCAATTAACCAGCACTGGATTCAGCAGCAGGAGTCACATTCTTCTTAGTACAGAGACAGAGAGAGACAGAGGGAGAGAGAGAGAGAGAGAGAGAGAGAGAGAGAGAGAGAGAGAGAGAGAGAGAGACCACAAAACATTACGACATGTCAAAACCAGACCTGGTTCAAACTGAAGGAGAGCAGTTGAAAGGGACATTCAGTAACATGCACGCCTGGCTTCTCTTTAATCAGAGCAGAGCCACTGCTCCTTCTCCAGGACTCCCAGGGTGAAGATAATTTATTACAAAGCCATAAATACAAAACCCACTACCGTATACTTTGCATTTAACTTAAAAGCACTTTTCAACTGCTGTTGTTTTAGTCAGTTGTGATCATTATTATTATCATCACAAAGTAATTGAGAAGGCAGCTCTTTTTTTCAAACTAATAAAGTACATGATTAAAATGAAAGTTGTCTGGGCCCTCTAATAAGGCATCCAAGGCATAGCGACTTGGACCTAGAGACAAGTATCTTTTATACATTAATTTATTAAAATTTAATTTTGTCCATTTATTCAGCTTTCGTCCCTTATTTTTAGTCCTCTTCTCTAGTCAGCATTAAGTTGACATAGGTTTCTTTCAGTTTTACACAATTTTGAGAGTGGGACAGAAGGCTGGATATATATTGTTTTGGTTGATGTGCTTTTGTATCCAATGCTATTTTGAGCTTGTTCATAATTTTTTCCCCCTTGGTTACCTGGATATTTATCTATATTTATTCTTATTATGGGTTATAAATAAACAGTTAGAGATAGTGTGTGCTGATAGGCACAACAACACAGAGTCTGTTGGGAGAATAAAGACAGTGACATCAGTGTAATTTGCTCATGTTCCTCAACTTCTGGATGTCTTTAAGTTTTTGTTATTCCCTTTCATATCAAAAAAATGTCCCGTAATGAAACTCTGTAATGTAGCTTATCTAAACCTGTCCTAAAACTTTAAAGTCAATGATATGTCTCACATGAGCAAATGTAGGGCCAATAATGTCAATAGCTACCCTACTGTAGTCAGGAATTAAAGACTTACAGCTATTTTAGCAGTATATGTATGCTCTTCATGACAAACTGTGTACAGTTTTTGCAATGTCATGTTCAATAACAGCATAAGGTTTGTGTTTAAAATGGTTGTTGTTGATTAATAAGAATAAGCTGTAAAAAAAAACTTCCCTAAAAAAGCATGGTCTCTATTGACTTTTTTGATCTATTGTGATAGCCAACAAGAAAGGAAAGGAACATCTATTCCTTCTCTATGGTGTTCTACTTAGCCCTAACCTAACAAACACACAAAGTTCTAATTCAATGAACATTTGAGCCCCATGCTGCTTTGTGCTACTACAGAACTACTGACAGATTAAGCTGAGAGATAGCACTTAGTTGTAAAACTAAAATCCTCCTCACACATGTACAGAAAGAACTGCACCCAGCACCAATCATCTGTCTAACACCTTTCCTTTCTTTGACAAGGTCAACATTCTGCCCTGCAGAAAGGCAAGTAATTTTATCACTTTACCGCTGTCATTAAAGACCAACAGCGCAGGTGAGAATGTGGTGTTTATTTAATTTTACAATCACAATTTCACTGTAAATCATATGAAGCCTGACAAAAATAGACTGAATCAATGTCATCAGTGTCCAAGCTGCTAATACAGACACCACATCTGCACAAGTGGACCAGACTGTTTGCCACTTGTATGACAATTGATGATGATTAGTTTAAAGTAATCATTAGATAAAATGCTGACATGATATGTGACATGTGTTGTTTGTTTATAATTTATCTTCTTTTCTTTTTCCTTTTTTTCTAATTTTCTGCAGTCAAAAATAACACGCAGCTGTAAAGTGTCATTACATTTCATTAAAAGGATAATCAATTCTAAAATTTGTTGACACTGTTTACCAAAATTGTGTTAAAAATGGGAATTTAAGATTAGAAATGTAATGTTTAAGATTAAAGATTTCTGACACAAAACATAAGGTCACCCAGAGGGATAATAATTACAGGAGGGTGATGTTTTAAACTAAAAATATTTTTTAAGTGGATCCTGACATATCAGTGTGTTGACATGATTAGTAAGCCTCTGTTTTTTCAGATGCTTTGATGAGAGCTTCATGGTGTTGACACTGATGAATCTATAAGCACATCACTGCAGGCCAGCTATGAAATGTCACTCTACGTTGAATCTCCGGCATGATTCATCTCTCTGTCTCTCTCTCTCTCTCTCTCTCTCTCTCTCTCTCTCTCTCTCTCTCTCTCTCTCTCTCTCTCTCTCTGTCTCTCTCTCTCTCTCTCTGTCTCTCTGTCTCTCTCTCTCTCTCTCTCTCTCTCTCTCTCTCTCTTTCTGTCTCTCTCTCTCTCTTTCTGTCTCTCTCTCTCTCTCTCTCTCTCTATCTGACTTCCTGATGTAATGTAGAAATGTCACAAAGAAGAGAGGATCTTACTATGACAAAGTCATGCCATTTTAAGATTTTCACGGTTGGGTTTAATCATTAGTCTTGAAGACATTATGACCATCGTCATGCTTGGAATGGGTGAAGAATTAAGTAAAATGTGAATGAGCAAAGATTCACTGAATAAGTGCTAAGTTTATAGTGAGTCACTGAGAACTGCATGGCTAACATATTACAACCATCAAGACTGAAAAAGAGTGATTTGATAATTGGTCCTTTTTACCGTCAAAAATTAGACTAAATTTAGTTGCTCAGTTGTTTTTCTATAGTGATCATCACCTGTGTAGACTTAAAAGCCAGGGAGTTGAAGTATATAAAAGTGTACCTTAAATGAAGACTAAATGAGAGAGGAAAGGATTTTAATTTGTTTTGTAGCTGCTACTTAGTAAGCCTCATCATAATAAGACTTACTCTTGCATGTTGCGACAGATGTGATCCTTTGTTCAGAGGATCTCATGTCTCTGACAATGTGGTATATGCACAGGAGTTCACAAATGTTAGAAAGGACAAAACCATTTAGATTTTAACAACAACTTCATAACTTAGTGGAAGCTGGTGATGGGTGTTTCTCTGGGGAAAAAAAGCTGGATGAGGAATAAAATCTTTATTGACTTCTCAGGGAAAGGTAAGGGAACTAAGTATGTGACCATGAAGAATTGGTTGGATAAATATGAAGAAAACTACAAAAATACATCATATAGGATCATGCTATGCTTCATAATTATATGGAAAATATTGCTTTCGAAATTAAAGGAAGAATACAAACTGCTTTGGATCTTTTCATATTGAAACTCATAGAGAACATGAGGCCCTCAGCTAATGAAGTGTATCGAGTTTAAATAGATTGGAACACTTGCTATTTCTTTCATGCCTGTGAATGAAAACTGAGTAAAAGCCTGAGGTTAGGATTTGAGGGTCTGCCAGAAAAACACCCACTCAGGGCACTATCAGTTCCTCTCGCTTTGCATACTGTATCTTTATGCCCCCTACCTTTTTTTTCTATCTCTAATATGCTTTTTCTTCTCCCTCTCCCCTTCATCCGTTTACATTGTCTCATCCCTTCCTGTCTAATCATTCCATCCTACATCTTCTCTTCCTCTTCATGTGAGGCCTAAGGTTTACCAGGGTCATGAAGCCTTTGCAAATCTATGACTTGGGGGTTTCTGGTCTCAAGGGCCCAACATGTGTCTAATTCAATTCAAAAAAGCTACAGGCGTTGAACCCTGCAGCCTCATGCTAAATAATGAGTGGCCAATGTTGCCAGACAGAGAGACCAGACATGCCTGTCTCTCACTATCTCTATTAAATGTCATACTGCTAAGTACATTGACCAAAGGCTACTGGACTCACTGTGTGTCGGCGTGTGTGTGTGTGTGTGTGTGTGTGTGTGTGTGTGTGTGTGTGTGTGTGTGTGTGGTACTAACTGGTTGCTTGCTTACTTGCTTCCTTCCCAGTTTTGGTACAAGTGTCATTCTTTGAATTAAGTAATTAAGACTGAATTTCCTCACAACAGCCAACTCTTGTACCCAGCAATGTTTTTGTAATATTCCAGATAAGAAGCCAAACTGTGTTTTAGTAGGTTATAGGAAAATGTAATGAAAACTTTCAAGAAATGAGTCATAAGGAATATATGTATGGTGACATTTTTTAAATTGAGATTCATTTACCCTATTAATTACTGTAAAGTATTCAGCAGCTTTTAAATCTTCAAGGCACACATGTTCAATCTTTGCAACAGCCAAGGAGTCAAAATGTCCCTGAACATAACATCCAGAAGCGCACTGAATCACGACTCAGCTATTCATAGATGCAAATGACACAACCATCATCAAAGCAAAGCCTGGAATATATCCAAGTTCATGTCACTAAAGGAATATGGAGAAATATTTTTCATATTGAGAGCAATTGTTGGTGGCAATCAGTATAAGTACAACAGGTTACATTTTCAAAGTATAAAGGGGAGTTAATTAAAGGTGTCAGACAGACACAGGACATTGAGAGGTGGTGCTGTCAGATGGTTGACAGGTATTTGCAACATTTTTTCAGGCACTTGGACATTTGAGAAGCGGAATTGAATGCAACTCATTAACACGCCACTTTAATAAGGACTCTTATGGAAGCGATCAGGAGCTGCTCAGACTAGTTCTGAGGTTGGGATGCTGTCATTCCCACTTCTGTGGAGGAGGTGCGCATTTATGTGTTGTGCTGCTACATGTGGTATTAGATGCTGTGCTGCTATGATCTTTATTTTCATTTGCTCTGAAATAAACTCACCTTACTTTTACTTATTTTTTCCTGCATTTAATTTAAAAAGATTGGATGTGAAAAGCTGATTAGCCTCCATCTTATTTCTTTCACAACAAGGAAACAATCTAGAGCCATAGTGGATGTAGCCTGAAGGTTAGATAAGTACAGTTAGAACCAAAATTGTTGGCTTTAGTCCCTGGAGTGTTTCATGGAGACAAAGTGAGGTTGGAAATAAAGAAAAATCTTAACCATAGCACCATCTAGCACGGCTCTTAACCCATTAGGTGGTTAAGGGGAAAAATATGTTTTCTTCTTTGGCAGCTGCTGTTTGTGTTGCCCTTTCACTGTTTGTTTGGTTTAAAAGTAATCTGAGCCACACAGTATATCACTTAACGGTTTTACACTCACAGTATTAATATCAAAAAAGCGCATCCACACACTTAGTCACATGCGCATATCATCTTCTGTTGATAATTTAGACTAAACACTAACACTTTAAATACTGCATTCCTACTGTAAAAACTGGTAATGGAAAACAATTTAAACAATTGTGCACACATGTACACATATGCACAAAGACTCAAATGCTTTCTCTCTTATCTGTGGATTGAAGTTTTTTTTGTCTTCATACTGGGGACAAACATGATCATATATCAACCTCATTTTATATTTTCTTAGCCAGAAATATCACGTGCAGGATGTGTTTAAGAATATTACATGAATGAAGTCATGGAATCCTCATCACTGTAACACCAGTCAATGACAAACATCTTGTGTATGAGTCAAAATAAGATCAGTTCCCAGAACTAGCTATTTCCACATCACCTTTCATTAGTAAATATATGATTCAGGTGTTTAGATGATGTTAAGCAATTATGTCAGGATCAAAATGATATTCTGACCCCACACCACACCACATGATCATTCCCTCCAACCAGCTCTATAGCTTCATACTCGTCAACACCCGATTTTCTAACCGCCTTCTTTTTCTCACATATTCTCCACCTACCACATCAGCCCCTGAGGGGCTCTTCCACTTGTTGCTCTAGTATGAAAATTTGGCCTATGTGTTTCCAATAAATCTTCTAGAGTAATGATGCCTTAGCCAGGTGATTCATGAGCACGCTGACAGGTTAAATTGCTGGTGTGAATCTCTGGCACGGCATGAGTCGGCCTGAGCCGCCCTTTCTGCCTCCAGGCATGCAGGGTGGAGAGGAGAGGGGAGGAGCTGAGGCTGGAGCTACAGGTTTAACCCTGTCACCTGCAGTCTGATATCTGACCTGCTGCAATGCACATTGGAGACTGAGGCAAATCAAGTGTGCATACATGTGTATGTATTCACATGTGTGTGAGCAGCCAATCACGGTATACAGTATGTGTAATTGTAAAGTCTATTGTGTGTTATGTCAGCATCACTGTACATCAATGCAAAGAGACCTGTTAAAGTTACACTAATCAATATGTTTATATTAACACTGAAGGAAAGGTGAGAACTGTCACCTGGCTTTAGTTAATCTCAGCTATAGAACACTGTCTTAGCATCCTTCAGTTGATTGTGTTGGTTTTGTGATTTGCAAACTTATAGTTGTTAGTTTTCTAGCAGTAGTAGGTAGCTGTTTTCAGAGGAAAAGATGAATGCATGTTCTTCTTTGCAGAGGTAGATTTCTTTGAAATATTTCTGAACTTGCTTTGTTTACATTCATGTTTGCTAGTTGGCAGCCTACATTGAATTTTTCTTTGAACTGTCTATCAGTGGAATTGTTGCTGTCAACAGGAATGTGTCATTCCCATGCTGTAGGGTGCCAAATGCAGACAACAACAATGAAAGAAAATCTCAGAGAAACTTGTGGGTAAAAGTTACTACTTCCTTAAAGCTAGGCAACCTTTGTGGTCATAGCTACAATAGTAACATTTGGCTTAAGGTTAGGGGTTGATCATAGTTATGTTTTTTTTAAATCTGTCCTGACTCAGAAAATGTGACACTCATTTGGAATTAGACTGCTGTTAACAAACAGCAGTCTCCTGTTTATACTATTTTGCACAGATTGGGTTAAATCATCCAACCAACCCACCATCTCCGAATGAGAACATTTATCGACGTATATAAACACCACTATGCAGGTAATTTCTACGGCTGCTAGATGTCACTCAAGTGTAACAAGTCACTTTTGGGTGACTGACATTACAACATTGACAGTTTCTTAATTTACCAACACATCTTCTCATTCAAGCAATCACCACTACACACAAACCAAAAGTAAACTAATAACCCCCCCTACACACACTTCTATACAAAGAAGACCTAAACTCACAAGAAAACATTTTCTTGATTTAAATTTTGTAGAAAATTCACTTTACCTGAACTCGTGTTGACTCTGTCACACCTGCCTTTTGCTGTTTTACAACTACTGATGAAGCAACGCGTCACAAAAGCATGGGGTTTCGCGCTCTGCTGGTCTGAGCCTTTGTTTACATGTAATAAATTGATGTGAAAATCATAGTCAGATGAGCTCTGGCCATTTGGAAGCCATTAGGGCAACCACTTACAATGAGGTGGCTTTACAACCTCATAAGTGTCTCTTTGGTTGCACATGTAATGACCCCTGCTGTGTAAATCAGTCTTACGGCTGTTAGGAAAAGGTTTCTGTGGGAAGAGTGGCATAGTGATATAGTTTGTCAGAGCCGTAGCAGGAGTCTGGTCAAAATTGTTTGGTGTACAAATGAAATGTAGGCAGGAGTGAAACTGCTTCTGGAGTTTCTTCAAGACAAAAAAATCCAGTATGTGTTGTGAAAAATGAGAAGTATAGATGGTGAGGTCATGACATGTCATGTTTATAGACTGGCATAGCAACCAGCACTTACAGGAAGGTCAAATCAAACCTGGTGTTTAAGACATTACAGTTGCCTAAAATGATGAACTCTTTTAAGTTTTTATTTCGAAATAGTTGGATAATGATATCATGCTGCCATGTCAGATCAAGATGGTTAAGCTAAATTCAAACATCATCAAACATCTCTAATCTCATTCTAAAAACAGCAGATCAATAATCATAGTGTAAATAACAGTTTGCAGCAATACTGTCCCTTTTTCATAATCAGTTTTACTGATTCAGCTTAGCATTGCCAAAGCTTAGTAGTTAGCAGTTTGGGAAGAAGTTCCAGTCAATGCAGTGTTTGCCTTAACTTCCTGAAAGGAGGCAAAGGGAGGGCTTTGGGAATTGAAGGAGCTGCATTTGTGACAGAAGAACAAAAAGGCTCTTATTGTTAAATCCACCATTTCCCCCTCATATTTTTCCAATTACCGTTTGTTCTGAAGGATTTCAAGCTCACACTAAAAACATGTTTCCACTAAAATGCATCTCCTACCTCCCCTGTGTCTCCCCCTCTCTAACCTCCACTTTTCTCTACAGTATGATATGGTGTCTGGTTCTGTCTACCCCCCCCCCCCCCCCCCCCCCGCCTCAACTACCTAAAATGTACTCACAACAGCGTTAAGGACTTCAATCCCTCTAGGGGTTCTTGTGGTCCATGTTCCCAGAGAGTAACAGAGACTTAACGGGGACGTGCTGGAACAAATGACAGAGACAGACTCTGCAGGCGAGCCATCAGATACGCAGATGGGCACAGATCAAGGAATTGAGAAAATTATGGAGAGTGGTGTAGCAACATGGCTTTTGGTTGCCATGCCACCATGACTGCTGTCGCCCACAAAATGTGAAGATTTTTGTATGTCTGGCAAGAAAGCAGTCTGAAGTCATATCTTGACATACATAAATGTCATGAATGCATTTGGTTCTGCTAAAACTGATCACACTGACATGAATGCAATGCGAAAGGACTGAGGTTGCTTTTAAAGACACAGGGTGTGTGTTAATCTTTTAATGTGCAAATCAATAGCATACTCTACCTCATTATAATGATGAAGTGAAAATTCCATCTTGTGTGACTCACTTGACAATGACAATCTGTAAAAAGAAGTGTTGATATCTGCCAATAAATCTTGAACACACCCGTGCAAAACATTTTTATAGTCTGAAACAGACTTACTCATCCTCTGTAAAATAGCATCTGCCCCAAATGACACTCAATCTAGATGACATTCAACTGCTGCCAACATTTTCAGTCATCTGTACTCACGCTTCTGTATCTGTCATTGATTCTAACTGCATGATAGCATAATCAAACATGTAAAAATAGCATCAGAGTAAAAAGGAAACCACAAAAAATGCATACACACTTAGCTTAGTGTGTGTTCTTCTCCTTCCGATCCTTTAATCTCTGTGAACTTCGGAGGCAGCAAGGCCACAGTAAGAAGCAGCTCGGGACAAAGAGGGAGAGAGAGAAGCAGAGAGAGAGAAAGAGAGAAACCACAACCACCACAGAACTGTCAAAAACCAGGGACTCTTGTCCAACATTTAAACATCAGAGCTCTGCTCGAAGACTAAATGGGGTGACAGTTGAAAGGAAGCTGGGGTGGTGAATTGTGAGTCAGAGCTCTTTGTTCCTTCCTCCCAGGAGGTAAGCAGACACATTGCACATTAAAAGAGAATAAGGCTTTTTCTACTGTGTTTTGTTATTTGTTTCCACATTTGAGAGAGAAAAAAAAGTCTGGTGGTGAGCAGGGAGATTGAGACTAAACAGAACTGAGAGTGTCAGATACTCAACAGTGTGACGAACAAGCAACACATTTTTTATGTGGGAGCAAAGTCTTATCAAATCATTTAATTGCAGAATACAGAAGTTGGTTTGGTTATTTCTGCAGAGATAGGGTGTGGCAGAGCTTTTCTTAATGTCACAATCCATCATGTGTAATTTTAATTATGAAAATGTTTTATGATAGCAGATGATGAAATTGCATGCATCCTAAAAAGGAATTCAGCTCAAAATTAAGTTGGTTGAAAGTTTTGGGGTTCGCCAACTTCTTGTTTAAACTTAACACTCCCACCGCAGCCTTAGTCTTGTCTGTTTTATTAATTATTTCTCTTGCAGTTGCTTCTATTCTTCTTCCATGAGTAATGCTGTTTTTGTCCTCCTTCTCACGATTTTCATCTGTCTTTTCCAAACCCTCCTCCCCATCTTCCCACTCCTCCTTGCATCAATATTCACACTAATCTTTATATATTGTTTTACATCTTCCCTTTTACTTGAAGATAACTGTCATTTAGGTGAGGCACTGACTCTTACGAGAACACAGGTATGATGGTAATGCAATATAGGAAAACACAATGTACTGTAAGCACATCAGCATCACCAAAGCCCCCTAAAATCTATGTCTTCTCTTAGCCATGATTTCCTTAATATAACAGTTACCAACACAGGTAAAATAAAAAAATAAAAATAAAATAAACAAAAAACAAGAATTAAGTCACTATTGTACAAGATGTGATAAAAGAAAATGTGTGCTATTTGTTTTAAGACATAGAAAAAATACATAGCCTGAAATAATAATTTGTATCATACAGAATCTATTACTCTGCAAACATTTTTCAGTTCAAAAATTTACATCTTAAAAGAAATAAGATGTTTCCATCTTCACTACAAAGTCCATTCTCAGTGTATGTTCTCTGGAGCCTTCAGGTTTCTACATCACACTTGTGTAAGATGCCTACTGGACGACAACTGGCTCAAAGCTATATTTTTGAATGGAGGGGGTTTTAGATTTAGTGGAGTTGTTTATTATTCAGAATCCCTTAAGATTCTCAATGGTTCAAATCCAAATCTGAAATGAGCTAAAATGTATTGTGAGGAACAGACTTTGTGCCAGACTTGTAATTTAATTTCCCCCACTTTACTATATCTGTTTTTCCCTCAGGGTCCAGAGGGAAAGTTTATGGTGGAACTGGACTTTGGGGTCAGATTCAGCCCCTCCCCTGCCTTAGGCTGAAAACATGACCTGTGACACCAGAGCTCTTCTTCTGGACTGAACTCATTGTCTTGTTGGCTAATTAGATATCACCTGCCTGGCCACCATAAACATTTAAATCTCCTTAGCGATCACTTCAGCAGTATCACGGGTCATTTTGCAAAATGGTAACCTACCTACAGAAGAGAAGCCAGAAGAGTGGTGGGCATTTATTTGGTTGGTTTGCTCCTTCCTCAAACACAACCTGATCAAAACCTGACATCATTCCATAATGAGCGAAAATGTCAGATACATTTCTTGCAAGTGTCTGTCTTATCCAGTACTTAACCTTTTCATGATGACTTGGTCAACACACTACACATAATGCACTGCTCTGGAATTAGCATGTAGCTCAGTGGGTACAGAATTTTAACACCCATGAGTACCATGAAATGTGGTACTCAAAGTACAATAATGAATACATATAATACAGTAGTCTGTGTTTTAAAATCTATTTTATTAAATAACATTGCCTTTGTTCAACTGCCTGTTGGAAAACACCAGATATGGTTTGCTGTCATACAAATGTATGTATACGGTCATCACAAGCAAAATAAACACTGAAGCCCATTTGTAAGTTCATCTATAAAAGACTTTCATTCAGGTCTTCCTGCACATTTACAATATTGTTCATACACAAATGAATGATTTATCAGAATATAAAAGGACAGGTTCACACATACGCAAACATACAACATTAAGAACATGCTTTTAAACATCCCAGTTAAAAACATAAATGTTGTTGGGGCTTTCCAATTGAAAATGCTTGTTTGTGACCACAAGAAGAACATGTGTGCACATGAGGTGTATGCTCACAAGCACACATGCATGTGAGCAGCAAAACAGATTTGCAAAAGTGTACATATATACTGTAGATGGATACATTAGAAGAACAAGAACAAGAGAAAGAGAGCAAAGCCACACGCTGGCACTTCTCCCTGAAATTCCATGTGTTGTGTCATTGTTTGACAAATTGTTCCACCTATAGTAAACATGGCTTTCAACAGTTGGGATCCAAATGAGACCTTCACACACCACACAAGATCTTACATCCTATGTTGAATTTTGTTTGTTCTTTCCCTGTCACCCCCCACCTCCTTTCCTCTCTCTCTTGCATGGTCTCAATTTGTGTTTTGGGGTTTTTTGTCTTCAAAACACACATCACAATAAACAGTGACATAAAGGCTAAATTCTCAATTCATATCATTTTACCCATGATAATGAGCCACATTTCCACCACCAAACAGAACATCTGTGAATGTCTGATGAGTGTCTTCTTTGAGGGAATGGAGAATATTGAAATGCTTTAAACTGACAGCATGGGCATCATTATGTCATGTAAACAGGCCTGGCATCAAAGGATCCAACATCACGCAGCCTTGTGGTTCAGCCATGGTCTAAGCAATGAGGCCAGGGCTGTGACTCTGTTATTTTGTTGCTTTTGTATTGTATTATATAGGCCACACTGGGATATTTTCCATAGTGTTTTACAGCAGAGCCCACACATGTCAGAGCTGATCTTCTGACTGCTGATTGGGACTTTTCTCAAGTTGCTACCAAACTTGCAGAACCACAGTGGTTTTTATTATTTATTTACTATTGTTGCTATGCCACACTGACATCAAATAATGTAGCATCCAAAAACAGGGAAAAGAGAGGCACCTGTATCGAGCATAAATACAACTGCAACAATATAATCATACACAGTTTAATAATTTGATAAAAATCTAGCAAAAGAAAGCAACAATCCAAAATTAACTGTTTTTACATTTTTTGAAATAAACTAAAACGTCTCTATATATTTACCTACTATATATAACATGCACCCTTCAAAGTGACCATTTATTTTTTACATATATGTATATATACATATATATACATATATATATATATGTATATATGCATATGCATATGCATATGTATACATTGATTAACAAACGACACAAGACGTAACCAGAATACACATCAATACAGAAGACAAAATCCCTCCCTGGATTATAAGACTGTCACTGTCCTACAGTCTGTACAGTATATGTGTGTGGGGGAAAAAAACATTTACACATACAAAAACATACATACATACATACATACATACATATGTATAAATATGTATATAAATATACATAAATATGGAAACATTTCATATACATAACCAAATAAAATGTTCAGATATATGAATTTATTAAATTTAATATTTATGAATGTGAAATGTATTTGTGTTAAATCAAATTACAATATTTGAATCATTAATCATTTGAATCAATATATTCAATGTATTGCATCTAGTACAAGCTCCAGGTATTTTTTTTTTGATGTACAGTATTGTCCCTAATCACTATAATGACTATAAGTCTTATATAAATTAAGACTATAACTCCAGACCTCATTACAGCAATGATGATATCTTATTATATATTTCAATTATAAGTATTAAGACTATAGATGTTATTTATTTATATATATTTTTTACTTTCCTGTACTACTGTGGATATTCTACATTTGTGTATGTGTATGTGTATTATTATGTATTATGTATTACGTATTATGTTTTATTATTTATGTGTGGATGTATGTGTATGTGTGTGTATTATTATATATTACGTATTATGTTTTATTAGTTGTGTGTGGACGTATTTTATGTGTGTATATGTTACGATATTTGGGGGAATTACAGTGGTTCACGACACGTCAGTCCCACCGTGTCCAGACTGGTGGCCAGGGAGAGCTTTGGTCATATTATGCGACCTCCATATATATGCGTGTACACACACATATGTCTGTTGTATTTATTTTGTCACAATAATAAAAAAGAGTATAAGTATGTAGAATTTATATCAAAGTGAGAGAAGTTAAAACAAATAAAAGAATGTCAAGTTGTTTGCAGAGCACACATTAGAGACTTTTCTGTTTATCATTTAACACAACATCCATATGTGTTACAGTAACATCAAATTGCCTTTCACACCATTTAATTTTGGGTGTTATTGTGATCTGTCTGCACTCCTGTATGATGTGGAAACCTTGTTACTTATAAACTGTAAACACTGTAAACACAGTTATGATCAAATCTTATTATTGTTTTGACTGCATTTATACTTGTGCAGGAGTAACTCAACACTATGCAATAATGCTTTTCAAGTAATGCTTACACACACATTACACCAACTATGTTGTTACATCCTGACATTTACACAACTTGTTGTTAAGGTACATAGTGTTAACATACTGAAATAAAACTCCTCGAAATAAAACCCAAGAGAACTATTCCCAACATGCAGACGTAGCGAAACCATTGTCTAACTCACTTTCACTTCTAGACCTCAGTCTGGTTTTAAACACACAACAAAAGGAGCTGCCAATATTTTACAAGTCCCACACTGTGCTATCAGCCCCCACACTTTCACATGGAGTTCAGAAAATGCAGAATGACTGGAACCAATATGTTGGTAATGGTAACGTCAGTCCACAACAGGTAGGTGGAATAACAGCTACAGATAAACAAAACTTCAGCTTTTTACTGAACCTAGGATGGAAAAAGCTAGTATGCACACATATTGGTGGTATATGAGAGGCACTCAGAAACAGAACCTTATAATGTCAAATCAAAATCACAGCCGAGAAAAATAGAAAGCCACTTTGAGACGATTACATGTGTTGAGTGCTGCATTATTTTTTGCCTCCAGACACAGTGTGTGATGTATCTGTGTGTAAATGTGACTTGGTTTGGCTGGAGGCCTCTAACACTCTCTTTACGCCCTTTACTCTGATAGGCTGCAGCCTCAGGGCATGTTACAGTCACCAGGTGAGGGCCAGATGGATCTAAGCAATGAGCGCTCTCTCTCTCTCTCTCTGGCTCCAGGTTTAATTACAGTCACAGGGTATTGGCCTAGTTGAGACAAAACAAAGAAAGTAGAAGTACGGTGGGCTGGAAAAGAAACAATTTAAAACAAGATGCAGTGTTTTTTTTTTCTTTTTTGGTGTGTAAAAGAAGCATAAAGAGGGAGATGTGATCTACTCCCTTAATGAAAATCAACAGCTCCAACAAGAGTTCAGTCCCCCACTTCCATGTATGTAACTTTAAGATGTGGTATGTACTGCAATAAACTGTAAAACTATTAACTTTATAAATGTCTAGATTGTAAACATGGATAAACCGACTTCATAGCACCCTTTTGGATTGTTTAGACATTATTACATTTTTAAAGTTTTCTGCCAGGCATTCAGCTAACCCTGCCAGGCAAGCCTTGCGGTACTGTAATGTAGAAGTGAATGGTACTTATTCCTAATGGCTTCACCGTTATTTAGTGTACTTGGATCGTACCTTATTTGTTCGTCACTTTGGACAATATTAACTAATAAAAATTAATCTTAATGTAATTTCAGTGTAAATTATTAGAACCAATTATTTGTTGCAACACCTGATCTCCATGTTAGTTAATGTAACCAATACATTTCTTTTTGTGTTCAGTTCTTTGTTTTGAAACAAACTGATTGAATTTAATATTTTTAAACTGGTGACAACACAGAACTGGTCTTTATATAAGCTAAAACCACAATCTTATCAATATCAACAGTTGCTTGAGGTAGGAAGTGTTTTTTACTTTGTCATAGAGTCTGCACAAATTTGGTGGGCACAGAGTTAAATAAAATAATTTCTGGGCACAAATAATGTTGCCATAGTTTAAAATAATTTATGACTGAAGTTATTACAAATATTTGTGCCACTAACCCCTAATTTGAAACAACTGTCATCCTTCACTATGAGTTTATGAACTTCAGTCAACCTATTAGTCTAAATTGAGTTATTTAGAAAACTCCATGTGTGCTCTCACAGACTTTGCCTCTGCAGCTGGGGTTGATTTGGTGATTGCAGCGTGAAGGGGGCACATAAACAACAACAAGACTGATCCTCTGTTTGTGTCTGTTTACTGCAGACACAAATGATGCAGGTGTACCTTCCACTACTGTCGGGAGTTTGAGTAAGTTAGTAAGCAGTGACATCTAGTGGCTAGACTGGTCTGTTGTTGAAACATTATTATTCACATTTTTTTACCCACTGGTACATTAAATGCGATGATTATTTCTTATGCCCTGCTTCAATAGCTGGAAATCATTAGGATCCTAGTCAGCTGTAATGCAAACTTTTGTAAAAATGTACTCA
Organism: Scomber japonicus; assembly: GCF_027409825.1. Lineage (NCBI taxonomy): Eukaryota > Metazoa > Chordata > Actinopteri > Scombriformes > Scombridae > Scomber > Scomber japonicus. The sequence continues at coordinate 25,869,014 of NC_070580.1, read as the reverse complement.
TGTTGTACACGTATCACTGACCCATTTTACACCATTACATAATGGAAATGTACTTTTTATTATCCTAGACAGCTGAGTCTGGGGACCACAAAATGAGAAGATGTGGCTTAATGATGGTGTTACTGTAATGATGATAGTGATGATCACCATTAAGAATGATGATATTGATGTAATAATAATGGTTGACCACTTGATGGCAGCATAGTTATAGTGTCTGACTTCAAAGAGAGCATTTCCATGAGTTTGTGTTTCTCTAGAAAAAAGGAAAAAAAACACTCAGAAATTGCAACAGTTACTAAGTGGTATGGTCAGAGGGATCTTAAGCCTTAGGTTACAGGCTTCACTCATTCTTGCTAATCAGGAGCTACTGGGTGCACCTTCGATGTTCACCCTGTTGATGGCAATAAGCGTGACTGAGGGTGGTGTTGGTTGTATTTCTTCAGAGTCAACACCTCTAGTTGACTGTGTTTGATTTGAGTGTACTAGGAGTTGTTTCCCAGTGGGGAGCCAACCTCCTTCCATCCACCTTTCCAGTGACTACCAACTTTCTCTCCTTTTGTGTTCAGTCCACTTCTTTTGTTGGTCTATCATTCTGATAGAATTAATGGGTGGCTGTGGGGAGTTACTTCCCCTCAGCCAACCCTTCCAGAACCCACGGGACCCTTTTTTGTTGCTCTTCAGTGTTAGGGTTAGGGTTAGGTTTGTTAGTTTCCCAACCAGTGACCACCAGGTAGCAGTTCTGTTTTCAGAAAAATATGACACAATGGTATCCTTGTGAGATGACAACCATCAAACAAGTAGTAAAAAAGACTCACATGAATACGTTTTATTCATTGGATTTACTGTGCAGAAGGTTGTATCTAAAGGCAAAATATGCAACATAAAATTAAATTATGAATTATGTCTCACACATTTAAGCCCTAGGGGTTTCATACATGTGTGCACAAATGGCCACACTCACATTCACACACACACACATAGCAGCACAGCTACTTAACTCTTAAAAGACGTACACATTAAAAGCTCCTAATTACAGCAAACTTTTAGTGAGTGTCAGGACAAATATTTTGTGGCTATTTTGTTGTGGCTGCATTTAATTTTCAAAGCATCAACACCTGCGCCCAGATGATGTTTTTTCACCATCTGTGAAAGTAAAATATAAAAAGAAGGAAAGATCAGTGGCTACAACACTTCCCTGCCTCCAGATGGCATGATCGTTAAGTTCTCTGAAGGCTGTTGTCTGGAGTCCAATCCTCTCAGCTCCAAATGTTAAGAGGAAAAAAATATCATGTATATGCCTAGGCAAGCTTATAATGCTTCACTTTCTGTTTCCTTGTGAGACAGAGTGGGGAGATTGTGGGAATCCAAGAGCCTCATGGGACTGACAGTACATATTATACAAGCCTATATTCTAGCAGCCTATATTTGGCAATATATGCAGTATAGTTTAGAGTCGCAGTTTTAAGATTATGTGCACCATATGTCAAAATCTATACAACACAGCTGAGGCTACTGGTTGTGTGATAGTGTGATGTTGGCTGTGACTTGTACATGTACTTTCATGTGTTTTCTTAAGGAAAAGGTTTATGTGGTGGAATTCAATATCTGACCGTTTTTTTAATATTTTGAAATGCTGTAGTTTTGGACCAAAATAGTTTTAGCAGGTTTACAGCAACAAGAGTAATGATGGGGCAATATTTTGTGTGTATCTGTGGACCATGGTGTGTGCTTGCTAGTACCTCACCTATGTGTGTGTGTGTGTGTATATGTGTGTGTGTTTATGTGTGTGTGTCCTGGATTCTATATATGTGTCTCTTGAGTATTTTTCACCTGTTAGTACATACAAAATAATGAAAAGTAAATCCATACTGCACATACCACAGAGTAATCAGACACTATTTCTATGAAATTATAGAAGTTTTATTCCTCAGGACCAATTTTAACATTTGTTTTTGACAAGTGAAATCAGTTCCTTATCTCAACATAATGAGATAATTTTCATATCACAGCAGCAACAAAGAAAGAAAAAGTAAAAACCCTTTCAAAGAAACCACACAGCATTGATTTGTTGGTTATACATTTTGAGGGTTGTGACGTGGTTTCTGACAAGGAAAGTGTTTTAAGTTGTTCCTCTCCTGTCAAGACAGCAGCCAAACTCTCTGGGAGTACTGTCAGCTCCGTATTGTAACAAAAGCCAGGGAGACTGGCAAATGAACAGGTGGGGTTGTCATATGTTTTTGAAGGAGTATGCTAAATGTTCTCTCCAATTAACAACAGCTCAGACATTTCCCTCTCAGCAGTCCTCCCCTCTCTCTCCCCACAGTCGTTGCTCTCTCCATTTGGGAGAGACACATGACTTGTAACATGTCTCCCTAGCTCTGCTGAGAAATGCGAGATTGAAACACATTTAGCAGGCACAGATCGAAGACTGATGGCAGGCTACCGAGCACTGCACTAGCTGATGGAGAAACCAAAGTGCTTTCAAAATGTTCTGTAGCTATGATCGTCATCCTGCTTTGAACATTTTCAAATGTTTCTTTTTCTGCATAAGTCCTGCTTGTGATAACAGGTGACTGAGGGGCATGCAACTGGTTCTGTGCAACAGTGTGCCAATTAAATGTGTAGAGTCCCTCAGGAATGCATTATATATACAGAATGCATAATGGGGGAGTTCAATAATGGCACCTGTAACTAGCCACATTTTCAGCTTTGAGAGACTGTGGAGCTATTGTGTAATTAACCTGCTATAAGTACTGTAGTGTACTGTGAGTACTTTGAGGCGAGGGAGAGAAGAGTCTACTGGGTACTTAAATAGGTAGCTTATCCGACTGGGAGCACTGACTTTACTTGAACGGTGTAAAAAGAAATAAATAGTTAATTAGGTGGCATATGTTGACCATTAGCACTGTGGCAACATTTTGTACGGATTGTGAGGAAAGAGATGGCTACTACCTAGTTAGCTGGCTCATTTATTTTTGCTCTGACAACATTTCATGGAGGAATTACAGTGTCATAATTTTTAAGTCTGCTGGGGAAACTCAAAATCAAGTCTCGGGAAAGTCAAGTCTTACAGCAGTCAAGTGCAATTCAGGATAATGAAGTCTGTCACACACAAATAACCAGTACAGCCAATATATACATGTAGGAATGGTTGTCAACAGTTAGGTTTAAAGAATGAGCAGTAAGTGGCTTTTTCAGGTTTGATTTTAATGTGCAGTGCTTTATGCATCAATCCATCTGTTGTGATACTCAGTGTAAACTCCACTTGTTTAAATGATAAATTGCATTGAACAAAGTTTGCATCCATAGAGGGATGAGGCCTTCTTTGCTATTTTTCCCCCCTCCAAAATAACAAAACATTTTTTTTAAATGTAAATGCTATGAAGGAGAATTTGTAACTGGATGTGCCTGGATATGTTGTATATCTCAGCTGGATTTGGTTATAATTCAGTTAGACGGATGCACTTCCTTCCTCATTCTTTACATTTCTGAAAGGAGCGAAGCAGTCATACATTTGGAAGGGAGCAAGCCATCGTGGTCTCTTCTGGAGAAACACCTGCCATGCTGTATAACACGAAATGAGGACTAGCTAGGACCCTTCAATGAAGTTTGCTGGCCAGAATAATAATGCAGATAAGGAGGAAAAAATATCTCATCCCCACACTCTCGCCCTCTTTTTTCTTTCTCTTGCTCTTTTGTCTCTCATGCACACAAACACATTTCAATCACGGAGAGACATGACAGCAGATCACTGTGAGCATTCTAAACCTCATAAATGGAAATGACTCATCTGTCATTCACCTATCCTGGGTGGCATTTCTCTTTCTCTCATTCAGAAAGGAATGAACTCCATTTGGCTGGAGACCAAGTCTCCTGATATCTCATAGTCCAAATGCTTGGCGCCTGGAGAATTTACTTTGAGTCTGTGATAAGGCATGTTATGACTGCTTTTTTTTTGTCTTTGACATTTATGTCTGATACAATGTTCCTAAAATGGTTTCTTATTTTATTTCCAATTTTAACAAACAACACTGTCCCCTTCTAATTGATATGTCCAGAGAGAGAGAGAGAGAGATAGTCAGGGCTCCTGGAAACAAAGTGAAAAACATACAATTGCACACATCCATTTTCTGCCCCCCTCCTTCAGCTGAATGTCTGTCTAGCTGTCTGAACTCTTGTAGCCCATAGCTTATTCATGCACTCTAACACCTCAGAGAGGTGTACAAGAGTAACAGATCAGATTCTTCTTGAGTCAGGTATAATGTAGCCTTACAGCCTAAAAGCTGCAGCTTTGAAAAGGGCCCATTCGCTGCTCTCCAACATTCCCAATCCTCTTGGAAAAAACTGGAATCAATTATCTGTCTGAAACCCTGTTGCCTCTGCCCCTACCTGGCTGCCAGATCCCATATGGTAATGCAGATAGCTAGGGATCATATTACTGAAAAGCTTAAGAAGTGAGAGATCCCACCGGCTGATTCCATTGAGCTGTGTCCCTTGACGCTGTTCAATACTTCGGGAGGGTCGGCTCTGTGCCATTGTTCAGTGAATGGAGAAGTTAACCGACATCGCCTGGCCCTGATGGGGATTGTTATTTCAAATCTCTGCTAAACTGAGGATTGGGAATTCTCCTATCTGGTTTCTCCTCCTTTGTGATGTGATGAGCTCCATCTTTTGGCCTTCTTACAAGAGTAATTTGATGACGGGGGGGGGGGGGGGGGGGGGGCTGATATAAATACATATGAAAGAGAGAGAGAGAGAGAGAGAGAGAGAGAGAGAGAGAGAGAGAGAGAGAGAGAGAGAGAGAGAGAGAGAGAGACAGTCCTCTGCACCAGCTCACTGTGACAGTTTGTTGAGTAACAGAGTCCGCAATGTCTTTCATGGTGTGTTATTTTGGCACCGTTGCTCAGTTCTCACTAGAGACGCCAGCTGATGTTGCCACTTAGACAGGGGACCACTGAGATTCCTTGCTAAGTTGTAAAATTTGAACAGGTTTGTAAGTCTGAAAACAAAAGTGATATTGTAGTGAAGGAGAAATGAAGCCCTGGAGAGTGAAGATGATTCGGTATACTCAAGTACACTGCACATAGTTTGAATTCTTAATGCATGGCTGTGTACAGAAAGGAATATTAGCAATAGGCCAAGAATGAAAATAAACAGTTATTCATCCAATATACCACTCTGTTTTGGGGTGTCATTGAGCAGCATCTATCGCATTTTGTATTGTGTATTAACATAAATTGTTTAAAAACACTGTTCAGAACAAAAGACCAGGGGTTTTTAGGATAATAACACCAAGACTGTGCTCCACAAAACAGCAAATGCACACTCAACTCAAAACTGTTCAAGGAATCAACAAAATTACATAATAATGTCTAAAAAGAAAATGCTGTAATAAAAAAAGACTTCCTGTACTCAAAACAACAAAAAGAAAAACAACCCTACGAGTCCTCCAAATATATAAAATGCATTGTTGGTTTGTATTCTCCAGAACAACACATACTGTAGTTTCCTGACCTGATGGACAACATGTAAGAAAATACAACCGTTTTCTAAATCTACACTATGGTCAAGGTTTGGTTAGGTTTAGCACAAAAACAACTTTTTTAATTCTAGGAAAAATTATTTTTTTTAAGATCAGGCACCTTTATTTAGGTTGACAAGTATTACTCACTTACAGACAAGATCTATGTGTCATGGTTAAAATAAACTGACTGAACAAACAGCATTATCCTGTGTGAGTCCAACGTTTTTGTTTTTTGTTTATTTTGTAGTGATAATCCTTTATTTTATCTTACAGACAGTCAATTTACTGCTCCATATATTTCCTGTCATTTACATTGGGCTGTAGAGGTTTATCCACACCACACCTGTGATATCATCACAGCTGTGTGTGACAAATCCGATGATGCCATGTATTGTTACAGCAGCCCAGTATTGTTACAGGAATGATAAACTCCAGGACCTAGAGTTTGTGTCCCATCACAGACATGAATTAACATTTGCTTTTTTAATCTCCAGTTTTGCTGAATCATCTAATAGTGATGTTCTTGTGTAGCTATAGAGTTGAGCTGCAGTGTTGTGTCAACATGTTCATGGCCCCCATGGGTGTGTGAGATGAGAAAAATGCTGATGTAATAATGTAAAATGAATACCTTGGCAGTCTGAAAAATGATTTCTATCATGTTGAGAAGGCATAATATTTAATCTAGGAATATCTAAACAGTGTTACAATATGTTATGGTTTAATGTTGATCACTATGTCATGCACCCTGTCAGCTGCTCAGTTGTGAAAAGACTTCACTCTGAGTAAGGCTGAGTGCATCTTCAATGACCTTACTCACCCTCTACACAACAGGTTCCAATTACGCTATCAGGGCAAAGGAAGGAGAACAGCCAGATTAAGTAAGTATTTTGTTCCTTTAGCAATTATAATGTTAAACGAGAGGGAAAGTTCAAAACATATGATGGCATTTTGACTAGAGTTTTGTGCAATGGTGATCCTTGTGCAACACTTGTATGGTGAAATGTATTTTATTTTATTTTATAAGTTGGTTCTCATGCTGATGCAGAGTTTGTGTCTCAGGGATCATGTAGTCAACTGTACATAATGCATTGATCTGTCTCTACATCAGTATGTCAGTGTATGCTAGAGTGAAGGTGCTTGGAAATGGTCTTTGCGTGTGTGTGTGTGTGTGTGTGTGTGTGTGTGTGTGTGTGTGTGTGTGTGTGTGCAACTGGCTGAAAGCAACACTGCACCAAATTTTAAACATTATCTACAATCAAACGCTTGTGCTATCAGGATAATTAAAATAAAGGAATGAAATAATTTAAAAAAACATATCCTGCATTAAGATTCTACATATATGGTTTTAACCTTAGAACTTACATGGTTCTGTAAACATTCAGGAGTGGAGGTGGAATTTCTCTTCAGTACTTACAAGTCCACTTCACATTTTTACACAACATAACATAATAAAAGTGCATCTGAGAGATGAGGCTCCATCTCAGAGATGGACAAATGTCTAAGAGATTAAAAGGATACATAATAAGACTGGGATGCAAAGAAAAAAACCCTTCAGGCCATTTGTTAAAATATTAAGGAGGCTGTGAGTGCATCAGGGGAGGAAGAGAAGGGAGACAGAAAGAAAGACCATCCTGAATTCAATAAAAAAGACATTTATGAAAATAAGCTGAGACAGTCAAGAGCAGCCTGATAAGACATCATGTAAATCATTGAATTCTCTTAGTAGCCCATTTATTTGGCAGAAAGGCAACATCACGGTTCACACAGTGAAGTTGTGCTTTTGTAAATATAATCACATGCAACATATTTCATTTGATGGTTAATATAAGCTCTTGATGCACTTAGACATCTGTCCTGCTACATAATGGAGATCTTGTGGTAATTACACCTGAAAACTCCCTTGGATCATGCTGTGAAAGGAAAAAGAAAATAAAAGAGAAATCTGGCAGGGTGTCTGGCTCTGTGATTACATTAAATATATGTTTAGTATTTTCTTCATGTCTAACCCTAACCCTAACCCTGCTACATCATAACTATGAACGAAAAGTGTGAAGCATATTATTATTGTTATTATTATTATTATTATTATTATTGTTGTTGTTCTTGTTGTTCTTGTTATCATCATCATCATCATCATCATCATAATTATTAATATTAGTAGTAGTATTGTTGTTATTGTTATATTTGACACTTGCAATGCACAGACACACCAATGGATTTCGATCTTTAAAAAGGTGCCAGTTGAAGAAAAAGGTAACACCATCTCAGAACAAATGGTTCAAAAATAAAAATGATAATGAAAATGTGATACAACCAGCGGCTCTTTTTTCAAGGCATTTTGAAATATTCAGAGCATTGTGGGAGATTGAGGGAGGAGCAGAGGCGAAGAGAAAGGGAGGTCATCTGCAAATGCAGTAGAAGCAATTGAGAGAGCTGTGCCATATCTCTGGAGTGAAAACAGACAGTTCAGGGCGTGCTTATATTTCTACTTGGAGAATCATTTATAATGCTGAAATGAGTTCACTGACATTTATAAACACATAGTCAATATGCTGCAAATAAAGATCTTTAATGTCTGTTTTGTATCAGGCCCATGAAAATAGACAATTATGAAACCTCAGTCAGTCAATATTGCTTAGGCTTAGGTAATGTATAAGAGAAGTCATTACAACTGTATGTTTAGGATTATTAGTAGTAGTTTAAAAATAATAGTTTATAAAAATGTTATTAACATTGGTTAATAAAGTATTGCACATTAACTAACAGTTAATTAAGACAATAAACATGAACAGTTAACAGATGTATTTATGAAGGGTTTACATGTTATTTAATGTACTAATATAAGCAAATGGTTTATAAAGATGTTAATTACCATGTATGTCATGAAGTTCACAATGAAGCAGATTTCATTGAGAGTTTCACTGTTTCTTCTATGTTTGTAGTCTGTCCAAATTTTTATTGGTTGGTTTTTAAATGTAGTAATGCCAGTCTAATTTTTGCAAGTTATCCGGCTTTGTAAGATCTTGTTTAAAGGGGTTAAATTATATGAGATATGTGGAATGTATTTCATTTATATGAGCAATGCTTAACTGATACTGGATCAGCTTAAATTTGTATGTTCTGGTGTAATACCATGAAATTATAAGAAAAATCCCCTTGACAACAGGGTTGTGACATTTAGTTTTGAGGAAGTGGATGGGATCTCATTTGAAAGTAGACTGTATGCTGATTTATCTGATTAATTCTGTACTGTAATGTAGATTGGTTTTAGCTGGAATCTGATGGTAAGCCAGTCCCAGCGGTAAAACATTCTGACGGAAACCTGGAAGTGGTGCCGCCACCTGCTTCGGATCCCATTCTGCAGAAGTGACTCAATGGATTTGCAGAAAATTGCCAGATAAATAGTGATCATCACGCTCCAATTTATTCTAACCAGATAGACCATTAAGGAAAAATAAAAGTGAGACACTAAGGACTTTTTTATAGTTACAACTCTTTTCATTGTGTTTGTGTGTGTGTGTGTGTGTGTGTGTGTTTTCTTTCAGAGTCCAGGTAAAAACAGTTGAACACAAGTGCGACAGTAGGGGGTTGTCTCTCTGGACCTAGTTTCTATTCAGTGTAAAATATATATATTCACATGGTAACAACAATTTAAGCTTTATATTGGTACATAATTTTTTAATTAATAGTTTCATTTTTATGATTCTTAATGATCCTCCTGCAGTAATTAATGCTAATATCATCTTTATAAACTGTTAAATAATTTATTAATGAATACTTTAGTTAACATGAACACCATTAGTAAATTATTACTAGATGCATTAGTTGGCTGTTGATTAACTACGAGTTAATGATTATTGAATTAAATAATGTTAATTACTATAAAATGATTGTAAAGTGTTACTATTAAAATGATAGGAGGCAATATAAATCGAATAACCAACAAGAAATCATCAACACAACCCTTTTCTTCTACATATTAGAGTGTGTGAAAACAGACAAAGGCCAGGAAAAAGGAAAAAGAAATTGATGTGAGCTCCTCTGGATGATAAAAGATATGAAGAAAATTTAAACCCAAAGGCAATTTCTGTTTATATCACTGAACATTATAGATATGAGGCAAATCCTCATATATGCTGTCCATGCGGAATACAGAATGATGTTCTCTGTCAGTAAATACTTCACTATTTCAGTCTATGTAATAGAAATATGTTTGTGTCAACCACATACATTAGCATGAAACTTACCCTTTTTGATTCTAACACCAGAAGAATATGAAATTGTATTTATAGTTAAAGGAAACATGATCTAAATATAAATGATATGATTAATTCAATGAAGATTATGTATACAGGTTATGTCCTGCAACTGATTTCAAGTTACAAAAATATTAATTTACATTAAATGACTTCCACAAGTGGTAGGATGGCTTTTGTAACACTACTCCCAACATTTGTTTGCACGTCTGTTGATGTTATTTGTCAATAAGGCAACGGTGGTATATTAAATTATGCTTGCCACGTCTTCTAAAAAGAAATTCTCATTGTCGTTCTAGACAAATGACCGTGGTATTGAATGCACAGTAGTTCCCAAAAGTGTCATTACCCTATGAGTACTGTTTTAATGATAGTAAGATATGACCACAAACCTTATTGGAGAAACAGTTGAATAGGCTGCCTGTCAAAGAAGAGCTGTAAGCTCTTATTATATCCTCTCTTTTATCCTTTTCAAATAATACAGACAGCTCACAATGCAAAAATAATATTCGCAAATAAATATGTTGTTAATGGTGTTGTGACACATAGCTGTGTCTGCAGGATGCCACCTGTCTGGATGTGGGTGGACATTAATGATATACCAGCATTGTTATCATCAACATCCTCCTCTCTGAGGAACCATTTTAACATGAGTGGTAATGACTTAAGAAGCTGTGAAGTTCAACTCTCTGCAGAAATCAGCAGCCGATAACATTGCCGTCTGTTTTTTCCATCTACTTCATGTGCCGCATGCTAAACTGTTTGATAGGCAACAGCAACAATAAATACTTATCACTCATCTGCAGAACATTAACTGCTTATTCTTTCCAACGATACTCATGCTTTTATATTGATTATAGATTTAAAAATGCCATATTTGTATGTCTACCTAGACTGGAAAATATTACACTCAAGCTTTCAATAGGGCACCAACGCTGTATAGCGTAAGGATATAAATGATTGTAGTGATTCCCGTCTCCCATGGATGTATTACAGGAACAAGAAACATGGTGTCTATTCCCTGGGATATATACCAAAAACGTTCTTTAGCTTCCTTGTTTACAGTACCGTCTCTCCTGCTGGTCCTGCCCGTGCATTCCCTCTTGGCCTATGAACCTTACATTTGGGTGACATCACAAATTTAAAATTACTTCTCTGGAATTCGTTTCATAAATGTAAAACCTTCATGGATAAAAACTCAATACAAAGAATAATAATTGACTTTGTTTGATGCTCAGATTGAGAGAGACCAGATTAATTCAGATACTACCATTTACTTGAATATACCGCAGCCTAACTTTCATCGGTGGAAACCTCAAAGATAGCACAAAAAGTAGTCTAAATTATCAAAACCTGCCCAACAAAATCTTTACCCACCAGATTAAACACACAGTAGCCCAAGTGGGCATCCAGTCTAGCCAGAGACATTAAGGGACAGCATTTTAAACCAACTCATTGACTCTAGTGTTAGCTTGATTACATAGCTAGGCTATAGTTGATCTGCCTGTGACAGTTGTCATTTCAGCTGACAAAATCAACAGTCGCTGGCTGGTAAGAGTGCTATCTATCTGACATTAAGGACTCATTGCTTCAATAATTACAAGGACTAGGATGAGTGATAAATCTGCCACCTTTATCATTCTAAAGTGCAGATGTGCAGTGCAAGAATGGAAAGCTAAATGGTTGTTGCAATTTAGTTTTAAATTAGTGTAATTTCTAAGAGACAGGGTTGCAATTATGATGGTTTTGTAGTGCAGTTGTGACTTGGTTGGTAAGTAATCATCCCTTGTACTAATGATATTTAAGTGGTGCCCACCATTGATACGGAATTTGAGGAATGTACTTCTGCCATGTCATGCAGCAGTGCAGGAACCAGAACAATGCTCTGTGTGAGTCAGGGAAAAAGCACCTACACTCGCACCTTGTAAATCAAACTACATAGTAAAATAATTATCTGTATAACAGATATTATACAGATAAAGTAATGTATCTGACAGCTCCAAGATGTGTACCCAGGAAAAAAAAACAATGAAAATGTGTGATATTCTTTAGTGCAAAAAAAAAAAAAAAAATACAATAATTTTAAAATTTCCTGTAGCTTAAAATGGTAAAATCCATTAGCATTGACATTGCCTAATGCAATAATACTATATGCAAAAAAATAAAAATCATATGGAAGCTGTCATATATATGAGCTAAAGTAATTTACATTGTCAGTGCACAAACTCATCTTTCCACCATCACTGCTCTTCAGCAGTTAAAACTGACATAGAGAGCACACCTTTATTGTGAAGGTTTGAGAGCTTTACAGTGAAGACCATAGATCACTTCATTTTAATAATTCATCTGATGAATAATGGAATATGCATAATCACTTAATAAAGTAGATATTCATGAGCTCCTTCGTCTCAGTCTTTTCTGCATGCCACAGGACAGAGAGATGTGTTTTCTTATATCACAGGATCGTGGACAGATATCAAAGATGGAAGATGGAGAAATGAAGCTCCTAAAGTGAGAGCTTGATGACTGGATAATAACTTACTTCTCTCCTATCTTGTATCCAAACTAATGTACAAACATAGACGTGCGTTACTCTAAGCCTCTCTCCCTTTCTCAAATCTGATTTGACAATATAGACGCACTCCCATGATATGCAAATGTACTACATGTAGGAGGATTCACTTTGTGAGATTATTGAAATGTTTCACAGCCGCTGGTTTGGTTCACTGCACATGTAAGCAGCAGAAAATCAGCCACATTTAAATGCAGTTTCAAGGGAGCATGGGCCAGAATGATGACGGGCATATTTCTAAGAAAAGAATTGATATGAAGAACACTAAATAAATGCAGCTGTAAATGCGTCTCTCACGGACTGTAATTTAGTCTTCAAAGCATTAAGGTCCAGGTCTGCAATTTATGAAGACATCTAAAGATGTTTAACCCATGAATAGTTGACAGTACTGACATATTTATACACTGATGTTTCTCAAAACAGAAAAGAGTAATGAGATAAAGAAAAAATCAAACCATAAATCAAATAATATGCATTTACGATATATGCAGTATAAATCTCAAAAGCAGGTCAGTTTCACTCACAAATAAAACTGGGTGTCGACATGCTTATATTCCAGCCCTGGCTAACTGTAAGTGGCTCCAAAGGGATGTGCAGAGATGGGTGGTGTGTGTGTCTTTATTACCATTTGCATGTTTGTTTGCATGTCAGAAGGTGCACAAAATAACACAAGTATCTAACAATATGTACACGCAGTATCATGACGTTTGCCTTCATCAACATTTATGGCAGTGTGAAAACCTGTCATACATATCCTGAACTTTATTGGACTATTCCTCACCTTGGAAGGCCTCCAGGTTGAAAGTGATGGAGGAGGTGTAATTCCACTTCAAGCTGCTGATTTGGGAGGCCATGCAAGGTTTTCCACTTACAATAACACTGGTGTTCCTGACAACACACATAGGTGTCCTCATGTCGAAACATTAGAAAATAATGAGAGAATAGAGCCAACAGTGTTGTTTAACAGCTGGAATCATACATTGTGGGTTGAAGATCTATTGGCTTTCACCAAAACTGTTTGGATGTATAAATAATTCATAACAATGCATAAAACTCCATCACTTTTTTCCCCCAATTGCTTGTTTATTAGCTCTTTAGAATGAATTATGTATCTTTGGTTTCAGTGACGAAGCTTGCAAACAGTTCTATCAAAAATACATTTTGTGAAGCTAACAATCCTGTCATTTTATACGCTTATTGTTGTGTCAGTGTTGGCAACAATTATCTCTTCGACTGTTAGTTTTAACTTAAGATTCAGTGGTCCAAAAACTGGTACATACTGGGTAATTACAACAGTACCCTATTGCTTTGAAAACTGAGGTATATATCAGGCAAATCATCTTATAATAGATCAGTTTCCTTGACCTTGGGGTCATTTTCGATAAGGGATTTCTATTATTTTGTACAAGCCTGTATGTACATGCATTGGTCTCTGTGAATGTGCATGCATGTCTGTTTATAATTAGAGCAAGAAAAAAAGGTGTGTGTGCACCAGTGGGGCCAGGCAGCACACTCGAAGAAACTGCCTTCGGGAGCTGAAGTCTCCCTGATGGATGGCCTACTCACCGTACAATATGCACCCCCATGTAATACCACCAACCCAGCCGCTTCTAACCCATGTTCCACTGGGCTTCTTTGACAAAAGGCTTCCTCTTCTCTAAACCTGAGGCGATACCATATTCCAGTTTTCATATGGATATTATCTTTACTACTGCATAGGTAATAAAGGGAATAAAATTGCTGCTGAAGTGTACATTTTTAAACCTAATGAAATGTTGAACATCTGACCTAAAATTGAAGAAACCATAGAAAGAAAATGTTGCTTTGTTAGAAAGTCTATATTTTATGATGTTTTTTGCCATTTCAAAAGGGGAAAGTAGAATTCATAATTGTTAATAAAAGCATTATTGAAACAAAAACACATTATAGCACAACCTTACAACATAAACTTCAACCTCAACGCAAATATCGATTAAACATTATTAGCCTCAATCAAGCATTATGCTGTATGGCTATTGTGTGAGCCTGCATTGTCCACTATTAGGTGTATTTTGTAGGTATAGTTTAAACTGAAATATATAAAACGGCAGTGATGAGCCATTCAAACTGTAAAAAAGTGTGCAAATAATTATTTTGCAGTAAACGGGAGACAACAAACTTTCAATCCCATAGAAACATAGATACTGGGATATCTTGGGAGACTGAAATATTTTTAGACATTCTCACAAAATCCCCTAACACTTCAACCAGCTGACACAGCCCCTATCACCAGGTAGAAAAGCTATGCAAAGCTGCTCAGCAAGAACTATCACACAAGTAGCAACGTTTCTGACAATGAGGGTACACTGTGAGTGGTGCGTCATTTGATGATCTTGTCTCTGAAGTTATTTATTGGTGTGCATATTAAAGCACACTGCATTTTCTGGTATCTGTATTGATACCTATTGGTTGGAGCATCTCTATTCACAGCTGGCTACTAGGTCCAGTTGGTGACTAAGGTTGATTTTGGGAAAATAGCCTGTGACCACATTTTTTATATTCTGGGGCTATTTTATGTCTTCATTACATGACACAAAATGATGGGAGAGAGACATGGGGACAAACATGCAACATGGACATTGCAGTTACAGTATGTGGCATGCATCTTAACTAGCTGTCTACCAAAGTGCACTAACACTGGTATTGTTAAGCTGTCTCAAGTAGCAGTTATCCAAAACAAGACACCAGAATACAAACACACTGTGACTAAACTTATAAGGACAGACACACAGACAACACAGACAAACACTGAAGTGTCAAAACATGGAACATGTGTTACAGAAATGTGGAAAATCCAATGTGACCCTTGAACAAAACCATTTATGAGAGGGATTTAAAATGTATGTTAACAGATTGGTGTCAGAGCATCCTGGTGGCCAAGGGGTTAAGCTTTGTTCTTTATACTCAACATACATGTATGTCTCAAAATGTTATGATATATGCTGCTGAGAAACTCAACTATGTTTAATTTGCAGCAGAAAAGTACATATTAATGGTCAGCTATGTTTACAACCACATTTATGGGAGTCTACATCTCTGCCACTACAGGTTTTTTTCTAAGAAGATTCTTCAAAGAAGGAAAGCAGCGGCCCCTAGAAATCAAGTGAAGGGGCTGTAGATCTATGGGCTAAATGTTAGTGGTGATGGATGTGCCTATATTGCACATTCACAGAGGCTGAGAACCTTTATTGTTGTCATGGTTCTGTCCCAGCCTGGCTCTGTGTCCCCTCACTAGTGCACCACATACACTCAAGCCCTTTCCCTGTTTATTGAACTGGACTGAGTGGTAGTAAGCCCTTGAAGTTGAACCTGAAGTTTGCTTTCACTAGTTGTGAAATGTGACTGAGGAGTTTCACACATCTAGTGAGTCAAAAATGCAGTCATTTAGTTGGGTTTTTTTTTTAGATTTTGTTGGCATAGACACCTTTATTTATCAGTAGACTGACAGGAAACATGGGAGAGAGAGGGGGGTGTGACATGCAACAAAGAACATCCGATCGGGATTTGAACCGTGGTCGGCTGCATACAGTATATGGCATTCACTGGCAACCACTGGACCACCTGCGCGCCCATACAGCATAGACTTAATTCCAAATATCTTCTGTATTTACATTCAGGGTGTTCAGCAGATGTTCTTATCCAAAGACTGACCAGTGTTTGTTCAATGGCTGGACTCTCTTTAACTCATACTCAACACATTATGAAAAAACACGTTTGTTAACATTTGTTTCAGTAAATTTGAATAATTTGCATTTACAGCTTATCTGTGCCATTTGAGAAGAACAGCACCATTATGATATTGTAAATAAAGGTTTGCAGGTTATAGTACTTGTGTATTTAAATGTATTCATGTATATTCTTAGATGGGCTTATGGATATTTAAGAGGATTATGTGTGGAGACAAACCCTTTCTCTGGGAAACTGAGGGCCCCCTAGTTTCCCAGATAAGCTTTCAAGCCTGTTGGTGAGCAGCTCTGCATTTTGCTGGACTGTGGTGCTACTGTGCTCACCAGATCTAGAGCATTTCCAGCTGACTTTCGTTGATCTCCAGTCTTGGTCTGTCAGCCCCCAACGCCAGCCAAAGCTCCAGTCCTCACCCTGCTGGAGTCAACCCAGCTTGCTGCTTCAGCCTGACGGACACCTCACAAACCTGATTCCCATTCAGCTAACCTTCAGCCTGCTGGTCTTCAGTCTGCATCTGGGATTGCCAGCCTCCACTCTACCTCTGCAAGCCTCCTGCCTTATTACTCCAAGTCCAGCCCAAGCTCCCATGAATACCATCAGTTGGATGAACTGGCCAGCCACGAACCCAGCAGATATGCCAAAGCAGGTAAATTAAATGTTCTTCCTACTGCCAGGAGACCTCCAGTATTAAGCAGAAGAATGCACAAGCATACCGGGCTTGTTCATCCAAGCAGTGGCTGTTGGAACTGCACTTGATATGAAAGAGATTGTGAACACTTATGCTGCGGATCGTGTTTCAGCTCTGGTCCCGTTCCTGAGCTGCTCCTAAACTCCAACAATCTCCTATTCCGAAGTTGCAGCACTTTAAAAAGTCCTAGTTTTCAGTTCAATCTTGTTGGATCCTTTATTCTGAATAGTTTTGCTCGGTTTTTGTGCATTATTCAGTTCAGTTCTGTTCAGTTATCTTGGCCTGTTCTCGAGCCTAAATATACAAGTTTTTCTGCAGCCTTGCTCTGCCCATGGTCTCCTGCTTTTGGGTCCACCTTCTCCACTCCACTTAAGAATTCAACTGAATGCATAAAATTACCTATTCTTGACAAAAAATTATGCATTTGGAAATATCAATTTTGTTGTACTTGGATAACATGTTGAATGCCTTTCTCAAATTTTTCTCTGATCCTTTTCAGGCAAAATTCAAATGATGCTTACATGTTTTTATTAACGTCTCGTGTGATGGACCTTGGGCCCACGAAGTTGTTGAAATGTTCAAATAGACATACTGTAGCAGTCCATTCATAGAAACAAGCTGTCTGTGGTCAAGGGCAACAGCAGTGATAGAGGTATACTGCTCTCCACAGCATTATGCTAATCTAGGTTCTCCACTGGGAAAGTGTTTATTAAGTTGATGAATAAAGCCCTCAATCTTTCGATATGTTTCATTTCCTCTTTATGAATTGCAATACTATTGTGTTAATCTTTCCTCATAATTTTGATTTTGTGCATCACTTGACTTTCAAGGAGACAGAGATCAGTTATTATGATTCAAGTTCTGCTATGGCAAAGTTGGATGTAAAATACTCACAATCGAAGCATTAAGCTGATGTCCCAAATAAGACATGGAAAAAGGGAACATTAAAACATAATTTGGGTCTGGGGCTGTACATCAATTACTCTAAGAGGTAACTGCTATATCACTATTGGGGGTCTGCGTGCCTCTCTTTGCCTTTGTTATATTTAAATATGATATTTGTGTACACTGACTTAATTTATCACCATTATATGAAAAGGTTTTATCTTCATGAATGAAGAATATTTTAAAGTTTATCTAGAAAACTGCTGGTATTTATCATGCAATTAGGCATACCCCATGAATACCTGTACATGGTTTGCTTTTTCCCCTGACATTGAACATCCAAGACAAAATACCAGTTCCGAAGCTTCTTATGTTTCAGAAGTATAACCCAGTTAAATGTCATGGTGAAGATAAAATTAAAGTATTGGCTCATTTCCTATTTAACATTTCCTTTTATCTATGGACAAGAGAGACATGACTAGCCAGTCTGAATCTCCCAATAGGCCAAGTCCCACCCCTATCTAAAGTTGACTGATGATTTATGATGAAATTCCAGGCTTCGAACAAGTCATAGAGAAGCTAGTGGTGCATGAATTCTAAGCTCTGTAATTGGATATTTCTTGCCAAAATGCACCTTTGGAGACAAAGTTAACTTCTGCTTGTACCTTCACTTTTATCAAAGACCCAGATATATTCTAACAATTGTTAATCAATTTGGACTAATGATTAAACTGTGATTTTCAACCCAATCCAAGCTGTAGAAAGACTCTGACTCTGAGTCAGAGCACTTTTCACGATTCAAAAAAGGTTTTTTTACTTCCTGAACCAGGGAAGCCAGAAATAGCTTTAGCCACTCCGTAACTCTAGTCAACGACTTTAAGTGATTAAAAACAGTAGTTTAAGCAATTACCTCAGTTAGATATAGTGAAACTTTTTCATTAAGAAGCCGTAAACCAGATCAGGATTTACATTTACTCTTAATTTAGGAGCATGCAGTCTCAGTAAGCTAACATGGATTATTACCATGATGTTGATACACAAAATTGTTGAAAATATTGAAATCCTATGTCACTTGTGCAACTGTGTAATATAGTGACTGATAACTGCCTGAAAAAGTACTTAAGTTCGAGCTGTAAAGTGTTAGTTAATAAAGAAATATAATTGCGCGAATAAGAATTATTTCAGTACAATTACAGGAACTCCTCATATTTGTGAGTATATTTATTTTGACATCTTATTTAACAGACTTTTTTCTTCTTTTTTTTAGATAACCTGTGATTTTACTGTGTTTTGGTAAGTAAAGCTTTATGTGAAATGTATTTTATTTCTTATCCTACCAAAAAGGATAGCTTGGCAGACAATTAGCAGTCAAATTCTGTTATTACTGTCATGGTATACCTCAGTTTATCTGGTTTTGGTGATGCCTAGTGGAAGTTTCATAATGTGGCATTGCATTTATTTTCTGAATTGATTCACTGTATCTTTCCATTTGGCTAAGATTGTTCTATGTAATAAAAACTGCTATGAAAAAAAAGAGTAAGAAAAGGAGGTAGAAGAAGAACTACAGAAATGGGAGAATAAATCAAGTAGTTATGCATTTTGTCATTAAGTTTTCACACATTAATATTGATTGGATCGAAATGTCCAGCAAAAATACATGCATTAAACTGGGTAATAACCTATATGGTGTCATCTTCCCATGCACAAATTTAGATGAATCTTGCTCTCAGGTATGTATTAAAAATACATAGTGAAAAATGATCAGAAAGTAAACGATACATTATGTGGCATATTTCAGCTGAGAGACCAGAAGTCTGAGCAGTTGTCCAATGGAATTGTTTTTTTAAAACCGAGTGCCCTCTGGAATGAGGATAAAAGTGTTGAGCCTCCACTCTTAAATTATCAGAGGTCTAAATATATGTGGCGGACATGTGTTGGATGTAATGCAAATGTGAATTATAATGCAGTGATTTATGGTGAAAAAAAAAGTGTCTCTATCTTGCTACCAAGCGGTCGCAGAAGAAGGAACAAGTCCCCCCTGCCAGAGATATGAACCTGCAGGCCAGAGGAACCGTCCATCTGAACACTGGTGCAAAGCTGGCCAGCAAGGGCCTTCCGATGGTGGGTCATGATTGCCAATCAGTTGGACAAAGTGTTGCAGAAAACCAAATTTTTGGGCCACAAAATTCCTGCTTAGGCACCCAAGCCAGCACCCTATGAAGGTGGGCCAAAAGTCCGGAGGGTTTTCAGGGCTGCTCTCTGGATAACATCGCAGAAAAACTGGATGACCCTGTTGCAGAGATGTCTATCGTCAGTCAAAAAACTTCAACAAAAACACTTTTGCAACAAATTTGTCTCAGTGCTCAAAAAAGTGTTTTGCATCTTGCTAATTTGTTTTCTAAAATGCAAATTTATTTTGTCCTTGGTAAAAATGTTCTACTCATGTAATTTGATGATGTTTTGCACTTCCCAGCCACCGTAGTTTATGCACAAAGCAAGAGAACAGAGTAATTAAGATGTATAATTTTACAATTTAAGATGTAAGTAAATTGCTGTTATCATTCTGATATTGATTTGGCAATTAGAAAAACAACAACACAAACTGTGAGCTCTGTCTGCCATACTAACACCACATATCTCTGTTGCCCTTCCTTTAGAAAAACGTAATTCGCACAGCTTCATTTTGGGAGTCATTACTCAGGTCCTAAAATATCTAATCAGAGCTTGACAAAGTAGGAGGAGAGGGAGTACAAAAAAGGAATGAAATCTAATTCATTAAAGTCACTGACCCAAATAGAATTAACCAGTGGCCCAGAGTAACCAAGTATGCGTGAACCTTCAAATATTAGCAAGGTGCTCAGTGCTCTGAAGGTGGCATAAGGGGAAAAGGTTGAAACAATTCAACAGTATTTTAGCTAATGAATCAGAATAATAATAGTTTAATCTTTTTAACTTGACTTAGCAATTTCCAGAATGCTGAAACAATGGGCTTAAAGTAAAACTGATATCTAATTGTGACAATGCAACTTCTCCAGATAAACTCCTGATTAACCGTTAAATGAGATCTGAACATGCTAATATTGTAGTGTAGAGCTAATGGGCTATGTCACTAGCAAAACAAACTTCTGTGATGTTGAAGATGAATACACACACAAAACAGTGCCGACTAGAAGTAATCGACAAATGAACTGTTGAATGTATTTGAACCAAGGAGCTGAAATAGCACTAAAGTACATTAATTTTCATTTGATCGACTGAAAAATTGGTTAAAAACTCATTATTCATTTAGCTTTCATGGATAAGTCATTTCCTCATCAAAACTATTCAGTTAAAACACAGCACTGTGCTCTTCAACATGAATAAAATATGTATTAGGATCAGTATCATGTAGGAAATACTAACCATTTATAGCTATTATTATTATCATATTGCTATAATATTGCATAAGATAACATTGTGTATCACCATTTCTCTCTCTCTCTCCTTTTTCACTCCCTCTGTGTTAATTGATGACCTTGGCATGTCTGTCTTCTTAGCCACTGACTGATCAGCGTAATCAGCGAGATCATTATTAGCGAGATCAGTAGCTCCTCCACTCCCATTCACTGCTATTCATCACATCAAGACTTAATTGGATTGCTAATTGATGTGTAGAAACCCATGTAATTGCACTAAAAGGCACTTTCTGCTAGCCTGCAATGCAGGAGGGGGGCGGAGTACACTCAAGCTGCCAGACACACAGTCAGTATCCAAAACGGTCACATGGTCAAACGTGTGATATGTCTGACCATGTGAAACTTGTGTGATCAAAGAATGACAATGTTTACCGTGCTATCATAATGTACCACACAATAGATTAAGAATTGAAACACCGTTGATGTAAACATGCGTCCACCTTACAAAGACAGACACACATGCACAGTGGCTCTGGCTGTGCTATAAATCTCAAAGGAAAAAAAAACTCTCCACCCTCTGACACTCGTTAATACCAAAGGGGCTCTGCACTGTAGTCTGTGAGAATTATACCAGCTAACTGATGGCATGCAGTTTAAATTAACATGGTCGATCAACCACGTAATGGACCACAATGAGACGCCATTCAGACTGGAACTAAAGGATCCTTGATGTGGCAGCTAGATAAAACAGAAATCTAATCTCAATTAAGAACAAGTTCTCTTCATTAAAGTCATTACAGTATTCCCATAGCCCCAGTGGAGCCAACCCGTTCTGTAAAGATTTTTTTTTTTGCCCCCAAATTCAGATTTGCTTTATTGGCATGTATGTCACAACAAAAATAAATCAATGAAATTAAATAGCATTAACAACATTAAGACTGATATTACATTAAGAATATATATATTATATATACTAATATATAAATGATATATATATCAGTATGTATCAGTGCGAGTGTGTGTGTGTGTTTGTCATTGATTGTCCTTAAGATTGGGCAACAAAATATACCCTGTCTCCTTTTCCTATTGGAGTATTTTAAATATTGAGAGGTCATTAAACACTTTTGCATCATAAATTAGAGTTCAACTTGTTGAAGTAAATATTCCTTATTTTGTTTAATGTTTCACTTTGTAGAAGGAAGCGCACCTCTGTCTCAACCTTACCTGTTGAACATGTTTAGTCTGATGTTAAAGCAATGTTAGTGTGAGACTGGTCAGAGTGTGTCTGAGAGGGGGGCAGGTAATCTCAGTACCAACTATTCTAATGCTTTTCCTTTCTTTTTGCCCTTTCTGCCCTTCCTTCATACTGTCAAAGGTAAAATATAGCATTTGTTGCTTCATTTTTAAAAACATCTGGATTTTTTATACTTGCTCTGTCCCTTCTCTGTGACACCTTTTATCTCTTGCACAGAGATTGGTGCAATCATCTCTGGTTCAAAGTCTTTTAGGTCTTTGAGATTTTCTAAATGAAAAGGATAAAAATACATTCAGTTGTATGTTCTGTGTTGGCACTTAGATGTTTATACTTTCTGTATGATGCTTAAACATACTTGTTTGCTCCATGGGAAGTCATTTTTATCTTAACATAAAGAGAGATGTGACACTATTCTGGCTCAGTGATACATGTCCTCTGTCGACACAAAGGAATGGGACCATTATCAATACATGAAGATGCCAGGTGACATTTACCCGGCATCTTCAACACTCCTCACTTGCTGTCAGCTGATTAGATTTTAAAATATGCGGAAGGTGGGTGTGGATCACAGTTGCCCTGCCCAGTGCTTTGGACATGTGCCAAATCCACTTTTGGTAATTTCTTGTAAATACAAATGGCCAGAGAGTATACATTATCACACATTATAGGTGGGCGTGCTAGAGGCTATGACAGTCATGGGCCATTAAATCCCCAAACTTTCATCCCATCAATGCTGCAGTTACCCCTAAATTCTACCGGATGCGTCTGCGGTCCGTCTCTGCTCCAGCATGTCAATGTGTGTACTTCCACTGGCTGTGGAACGGCTCCGTCATGGCTGCGGAATGGCTCCGGCAGTCAAGAGTCCTCCAGAGGACATACGCAAAGCTTCTATTTTCGCCGAATGCCAGATCACGGCGCAGTAATGCAGCACAGAGCAGATTGTGCGGGACAGGAAGTCAAGCACAAATAAAAAATAAAAACGTCCGGTTTTCAAAATAAAATACACTGTGTTCATGGCGGATCATATTTCCCAGCACTATACCTTGAAAACGACAAGGCAGATCAACAGGTCAGCACCCCTACTACTCCTCCGAATGGATGTGTTGGTTTTGTGGTTATCTATATAGAAAGTACATCCCGCTATATCGCACATTTATCCGTGAATTTAGGGGTTAGAACGAAAACTACCTGGTGAAATTTAGTCGTGTGGTGTGGCAAAACAGGTGGGACATTAAACATGAACTGCTGGAGCTAGCAAGCTAACAGCAGCTGTCCACAAAGTTTTTTATACAGCTTCATAATACATATTTTATTGTCTTTTACCTCTATCACTGTTCTTGTAATCTTCTACTTTTGTTGGTATGATTCTGCTATTAATAACATACAAGTACACACTCTGTCTCGCCGACTAGACATTGGAAAGCCATGCAGTCTTGCAAGTCAGAGTTCAGTCAGATTAAAAAAGACATATCAATTTGTCACCGGAAGTGAATGTGCCTCACCCCAATCTACAAACACATGAATAACAAGTAAATTTTGGCCTTACTGCGCCATTAAACATGATAAATTTCCTGCCATGACAGTCTGGGAATGCTGAGGTGTATTTCTCAGAGGGAACATACTGTGCAGAATAAATATGAATACAGTAGCTCAATTATTATGCTATCAAGATGCCAGTTGATGTCTCTTTTTTAGGTTGAACTATCCATCATAAAGCATTGTGATAAAATAGCTCCAGGTGATATTTTGGCCACTCTTAAAATAAGTAAACTATGACGTGTGCTGTTGTGTTTGAACAGATACGCTGGGAGTGGATTGCTTATTAGCAGAAAGAGAATTTCAGTTTTTAAGTATGTTTTTCCATGGGACTGTGTAAATAGCTTTTTAATGTGTCAGTATCCAACAAGCCTGTTGATCATTGACACAATCATGCAACAGTCTGGTGCTGGTTGCACAAAATGAGTAATTATACCTTAAAAAATGTCCAACATAACATCAGTTAGAAACTGCAGATAGGATAGATACCTGCTGTCTTCAGATGGCTG
The DNA here is from genome assembly GCF_027409825.1 of Scomber japonicus. Taxonomy (NCBI): domain Eukaryota; kingdom Metazoa; phylum Chordata; class Actinopteri; order Scombriformes; family Scombridae; genus Scomber; species Scomber japonicus. The sequence goes on along the minus strand of NC_070580.1, from coordinate 25,844,671 downwards.
TAAATAGAGTCACCAGAGTAAAGGAAATCACAATCTTTCATTCAGTCTTCTGGGTATTAATTCTGTGATCAGAAAAAAAAATCTGTATATCTTCTCTGTGATCACATGTACTGTATGCGAGATAAAGAAGAAAATAGAAAGACGGGCAATCATTAATAAAGAGGTCTGTGTGGTTTTAAAAAACTTTATACTGTATGAGTGACCAAACTAACACAAGTGCACCCATGCTTGGCACGGAAATTGCAGTGTCCCACTGTGGCATATTGCAAGTCACCAAAACACTAAACTGATGCAGTCAAGAAATAACCTTTGTGTTGCCTAAGAAAATACCATTTTTCCATTACGTCACTACACTCCATGCTCCAACAGGAAAAACTGTGAATGGAATTTTTAAAAAGATTTTTCCTGATAGCATTAATTCTGCATGAGAGAGAGGGAGAGTCAGAGAGTGCTGTAGAAGAAGAGGGGAGAGATAAAAACTAGGGAGAGAGACAGTCTCTGACGACCACACTGTGCAGATGTTACACAAATGTCAACATTGGCTTCCATCTCCAATCCATCGAAAATCACATCATCAAATATTTGCTGTAGCGGTGGATTTTCCTCTGTGTGTCAGTTCTCACCCAGTCGCTTCTTGTCAGTGTCAGACTTAACAAGGCGGGCAAACTGCGCAGAGCCAGCGGCCTGTCAGGTGCAGCATATCGACACCTCATGGGGCAAAAAAGTCAATCTGTGCTGACAAACGCTCACCACTGCACTGCCAGTCTGGTCGTACCCCAGGCATTTGAGATGGGAAGGAGGAGAAACCGCTAGTCTGCAGAGGAAAATTAGAACAAACTGTCAGCCCCACTCTGAAACTGAATCTGATGAGAAGTATGGGAAGGTGACCCCTTGCATCTGCAGTAAATGAAATTTGTCTTGACCTTTATTCATTTTCATTTCTATGTGGGTGTCTCGACCCATAGACTAGCTTCACTTGGGGTGATGCCACTCAGGCTCACACACCCATGCTGCTTTTTGGCTATTGAGCATGTGGTGAGTATAGCGAGAGAGCAGGTCACCGGTGTTGTCTGATCACCATTCATGCCAAATCAGTGACTGGATTTGGATATGTCATTCCATCAATAGGCACATATAGCAGAGCAGCTCAGCCTTGAAGATCTTTGTAAAGCCATTTAGAGGGTGCCGTCCATTCAGAAGAAAATAGAATTACAAGTTACCTACACCCACTAAAATTCCAGCACCATGGTGCTAGGATATGAAGAAATGTAGTTTTATTTCTTTAAGGGATGATGATTTGACAGAAACATGTGATTGGAGCAGATGTGGAGCCTGAAAAGGGATATTGAGAGGGAGGTCACCACTGCCTTGTGGGATATTGTTACTGAAGAGAAAGAGGTGCTGTGACTTTGCATTCTCGCCTTACATTAGCACACACCTACGCATGCCATTGACTTTGGGACAAGGCAACGCACACACAGAACATCCACTTTTACACAATGGGACTGCATGTCCTTTCTCTCATCTTGCCCCCCCACCCCCCCACCCCCCCCACCCTCTCTCTCTCTCCCTCTCTCCTCTCTCTTTTTTCATCCCTCGGCCTGTCACATCCTTTTATTTCCACTTTTGCTCAACCTTTGCTATCACTAATGTGACAGTGGCAGACAATAGTTTGTGCTGCATTTACAGGGTTCCCACCTACTAATTAGCAAGAGCTCTCTGGGTCTTTGATCCCATGTCCCTGTGTTCTGGATGGCTTCCTGGTCTTTGAAGGTAGCTGTGACGGAAAAGCTGCTTTCAACTACCCAGAATCCTTTGGCTCTGGCTGTGTGACTCGGCTTAGCTCACCACAGGCCTCTTAGGAGAAAGAGCTGCCCCTGCAATCGTACACTGTGCCTGGCAGCAGTGACTAAGGGTGTGCGAGCTAGATAGTAAGCAGGGAATCTTGGGGAGCAATAGCATATTTTAAAGAATTTGCCGATTACCTAGGGCCTTCATACAGGGAACATGTTGGAGGTCAAGTCTCACAGTTTGATTTAAGCATACTGAGTTCATCTTTTCTATACCTTCAAGCATCTGCCCTCTCTCTCACACTCATAGCGACTGTCACCAAGACAACTGGAAGTGCTATGGATCAAGAAATAAACAAATAACAACTCACACACTGCAGGGCTCCATTGTCCACTTATTTATTGCACCAAGGTGACATTTCGAGTGCCACTGCTCTTGATCAGACGGAAGTGACAATGCGCGACATCCTATATGATAAAATCACATTACACAATCACGTAAACTGAATCTCTAATGTGATGTATACATTGCATAGCCAGAACACACACATATCCCTAGAAAAACGAATGAAGACACTGAGTAAGGTGGCCCTAACTAGAGACAGTCATCAAGTAGGGTAAAAATAGTATGGGCCCGGGCAGCAAGGACCCCTAGGAACCTATGAGAAAGGGGGGACTCAAATACGAGAGTGAAAGAGGGGGAAGAGGGTTAGGTTTGTTTATATAGGAGCCGGAAGGGGTGTAATTGGGGTGTGTTCGATTCTAGTTTAAGTGAGATGGGGTAATAGTGTGGTGGTTGGACACAGGGCTTTTCTGGTCATCATTTTCTGTATTGTGAGATTCTATTTTTGAGGAGCCAGTAAGTTTTCCTATGTATGTAAGTCCACAGGGGCATTTAAGCATGTAAATCACACAGTTGGTTTTGTATGAGATAGTTAATAGTGACAACTTTCCCTGTGAATGAAAGATTGTATGTCTCGTTTTTTTAAGTGAAACTGCAGTCTTGACAGTGGTAATTGGTAAAAAGTTCTGTATGACCTTTGAGGGCAGGGTTCATGGCATAAGCATGACAATTGTTTTTTGGACATTTTTTCAGCCTGAGGTGAGTATTGAATAGCACTGGTGATCCTGTTATCCGTGGTTGTAGTGCTGGTGGTGTTTAAGCATTGTGATTGTGTTAAGCTGTAAACACAGTTGGAGGTCTCTGTCACCCACTCACTTTTACACCCTCTTTCTAGCAATCTGTGTTCCAAGTCTGTCATTTGTTTTTCGAAATCAGTGTCTGAGCGGCGTATGTGGTGGTGTGCTGTGGGTTATACCTGTGATTAATATGTTATGGGATTCTTGAGACAGGGCTTGGGTCGTAGTCAGATTAATCACTTCATAAGATCAATATAAAAATGGATGAATAATTAATGAGTGAATATTTATTCATTCAGTACTATAATAAACTTTGCTGCTAACAGTCAACTGTAAGACATTTTGCAAAATTATATCTTTAGTATGAATCAGAATACGTGTGACTAAAGATGTGAGACAAAACACTGTGAGTGCACACCTCTGCAACACTGAATAGTAGGAAAAAGAAAATATTGAAATATTGAATTCAGTCGCCTTCCCTTTCAATATTCCTCTTATCATGCAAGTGCTACACTTCCCCAGGTGCACTGAGTGGCACAATGCAGGATAAAAGGGAATATAACTTATTATTTTTTCTCTATTTTTCAAAGGCACATTGTAAGCAGAACAAAAGGGGTGAACTGTGCCATTTACAAATCAGTTAAACCCAGAGGGAAATCTACTGGTGGATGACATTGAAGTTAAAAATGCACAGTGACTTGGTTGGCTCCATTGCTCCGCAAATGATACATCTGTGCAGTCTTCCTCTGTATGAATTTGACTAGGAGTAAGTGACCGTACACAAAGCTGGTACAGGAGCTGATGCATTTGCGGGGCGACTACGGTGTGATAGACATCTTTTCATTTGAATACAGTGAGGGAGACAGAGATACAGGGAATGCAAACACAATCCATGCCTGTTTAGAATTAGTGCATCGATTCTGTCTGTAAGACTGTGTTTTATCCTCCGTCAAATAGCAGTTCTGCCCACTAAGCTCTTTTGAGACACAATAGGGCTTGCGTGCTCTGTCTGCTGCAAAATCAAAGCAGATTAAATTCAATGCTCAAGCTGACAAAAGTGTGCTTGTTAATGCGGAACACTTATGAACCTATGTGAGTGCATGTGTATGGCAGTTTCTGCAACAGAATGCTTGTGCATTGTGTCTGTTTGTGTTTTGAGAGGTAAATGCAATAGTGTCAGATTTCCATGACAATAGAACATTGTGTTTTGTGCAGAGTTGCAATGTGCAATATAACACCAAATCAGTTTTGTCATTGCACTTTTTTTTCTTGATTCAACCATTTTTTTGTGACTTACTTTCACCTTGTGTGTGTATGCACTTTCCTTTACACTCTGGACAAATGCAAAAAATTTGAAAAAAACAAAATGCAATTTTCCATATGATAATTGTTGTTAATTTCACAGTACAATTAAATTGCCCAGCATGTAATAGCAGTGGCAGGATATGCTGCACTGCACCACAATGGGAATGATAACAAAAGACTTGTTTTGTTAATACTCTGTGCTGTTTTTAACCTTTAATATTTTAGTTATTGTATCACACACAGCCACTGGATTGCATAATACTTCATACTCTTCTTCCCACCCTTGCATACTAAGTCAACTGTAGCAGTAGCCATGGCAATAATGATAGCACATAATTAGGGTTTCATATCCCTTAGCTTCCATAATTGCAGTCTCCAAACCAGAAATCTCCATTTGCATGTTTCTCAATATGAGAGAAACTCATTAATTGTAGACAATAAGGATTAGGAGTATGCAAAGCTTAACTGTAATGTGGGAGCTAAAACTGAATAGGCCTCTCTGTTTGCCAAAGCAGAGACATCCTCATCAACTCCACCTCTTTGCAGTTAATTGTAAGGAAGAACGTCTGTGTGCACATGCAGATGTATCTTGAATGTCTCCCTCTGTAGTGCAGAATATGTTCAGTGTCACCTTTTCATAAAGAGTACAATGTTCATTTCAAGTTTGATTGTGTGACCTCTTTTGATCACCTATTTTTACATGTTACCCATATTAATGCAGCATAGAACGACACAAACACAACATATTATTCAAACTTATAGCGCAAGCTTTATCTTCCTTCCATGCTTGCAAAACCAACAGAGCAGTGACATAATTTGACAACATGTTCGCACCCACACGTGTAACCAGATCAGTTAGGTATAGAGAGGGTTGCAATTCCACCAAGATGGATGTTGCCTGTACCAAATAGTGTCCCAAAGGAGAAAACATTTATTATCCTGAGTTTTTCTTTCAGATCGTTTCTCAAATTAAATAAGTAGGGTGCTGCTGCGATAGTGGCTATAGAGTAAAATGGGTGAAAGATTAATCAGGGAAAACTCTATTACCAAGACAGGAATTAATGTAAGAGGAAGTCGTGGCATGATGAATGGATAAATGAAACATGGACAAAAAAAGGACAAAAGTTGCATAAAAAAAAATGCAGAACCAAGTCTACCATGACAACTAGTCAGCAAATCCCAGTGTGAGTGTTGCAAAACTCCCTTAGGAGTTACTCCTTCTTCATTTATTTACAGCTGTCTGCAGTGGTACAAGCAGATAAACAACTGCAGCTCTCCTGTGAGAGGCCGCTGCCACTGCCAGGGCCTCACCTAATGATTATGAAATGCATGATCAAATACAGTGTATAGCTCTCCATTGTGTCGATGTATGTAACAGACAGACACACACACACACACGCACACACACACACACACACACACGCACACACACACACACACACACACACACACACACACACACACACACACACACCTATAACTATGCTCCAGTCTAGCCCTTAATTTCCACCCTGACAAATATGCACACTCAGCCTTCCAGACAGCCTCCCCCTTTCTATAGATGGAAATAACGCTTTCCTGTCTGAATTATACCAGCAAGATCTGTCAGTGACAAAGGTTTTTTTTTTTTTTTTTTTTTTGGGTGGCCTTGAATCTATCTACACTTGGTAGGAGACATAATAAAGCTAGTCAGGCGTTGTTTATTGGAGATTATCAGCACATGGTGAAATTTAACCAATACTGTACACCACACAAAAAGCTCATGAGTAGTTGTTAGTTTCTTGGTGTTTTTACCACAAGGACGTAGCAAAAGAAACAGCATCTGTATACAAGCTGTTTGCAAGGTGTCAAGATGAAAACATTGTTGCACTTACTTTTGAGAGGAAACATATTGCTCTAAACTTGAAGGTTTCAGCTTCACTCCACTCTCATAACCCACAACATCAGATCTCAATCCCCTGCGTAGAAATACAAAAGCTTAAAACATTTCCATATCTCATGGCTGCCTGTGCTGTTCCCCAACAAATAGCTCTGTTTCCCTGCAGACTACACTCCTATCACATGCTGTCAATTGAACATCTGAAATTGTTATTCTGTGTCTTACACAACTTAACATGGGAAACATGCACAACATTGGATTATAGTGATAATGTAGAAGCCTATTTTAGCATGCATTGAGGGATATATTCAAGGGGGGGGCCTGTAGATTGTTCAAACAGATGAACTGCCTTGTGTGAACGCACCATCGTTCCACTCTTCGAACTCTGAGATAGATATCAGACAATATGGAAATCATGTTAAATGTGTTCTTTGTGAATCCATGAATGAAAGATTGCGCTATACCAGTGGTGCAGTGGTTGACAGCAGCAGCTATGTAATTAGAAAATTACACACATAGTTTGTAGTTATCATTAATTGTCTTTTAGCTAAATAAATATATCTGACAATGTCAATGCATATAGCTGTAAAAAATGAACAGTGTATTTTTCTGGATAAATGACCTACTGAAATTGTTAATCACTGACAGTAATAATTTTGACAGTGCGCAGAACACGCAGTTCATTTAATATACAACCATTCACAAACGGTCAAAATAAGCTGGAAGTAAAAGTTTATTGGTTAAAATCAGTGAATCAATAGATAAACCAATTAATCAATGAAACAAATGGCAGATTTGGCTCTTTTAGGATACATACTGTACATGTAGAACCAGCTTTTCTAACCTGCCAGCTGTTGTAGCAAAACAGCTGCAGCTGTTTACCAGTTTGGGATGTCTACAACTCTTCCACTTTTGACAAGCCTCACCCTTAAAATATGGCAAATACAAACTGTCATGTAGGTGACTGTGTGAAAGTGTGAAAGATACTACAAATATTGTAGTAACAACTCATATACATGTTGAAAGTTATAGTATGCAGTACAATTTACTCTAATAATTCAAAGTGCTTATCACAAGCAGTTCATACCTGCATGTGCAAAAATGAGCACTGAAGTATGTGATTTTTTTTGTAGTTATCCTTGATGATGTGTTTAATTACGCACGTCTCCAACCGTGTACTACAATTTGTGGCTGAAAAATAGGTAGCCCAGTTTCACAGCAGTTTATGAAATAGTCACAAATCTTCTGTATTTTTTATTTTTTGTGACACTCAGTACAGCTTTAAAACCAATGTATTTCAATTGGAGGCATCTTTCATGCCTGCACCATGTTTTTTTTTTTCAGTCAGTGGGGACCCAAGAGCACAGCACATTTTTTCTCATTCATTATTACATATTTAAAAAATACAACTGCTACATTACTAAACATTTAATCACAATATAAAATCTATTTTTTATTTCTTTATAATGTTATGAGTACAGTCAAGGGTCTGCATCAGTCCAGTGGGTTTACCAGAGGGAGCGTTATGGGGAAGTATTCTCCTCACTCACACACACAATTTTAATTAATATTTATCAACACAAAAACATGAATGTGTCCTTGATAACTCAACAATATGATGGCTCCCTGTTTTATTTTTATTTCTCATTGATTCTGAGAAATCTTTTCTACTGTGGCTATGACAATGAAAACAGTCCACTCTGTTACAAAACTATTAATTACATAATTGATTCAAAACTGATGAACATTTTGTGTTTGTTCAAGGACTACCTCGTTCACACCAACAGAAGTGGTGGCATTTGGATTCAGACAGATGTGAATTACAATTTAATGAAGACCACCAACTGCAGACAATCAAAAACAGGAGTCGAACACGGCAAGTCCAACCACAACACAATGCCCTTTGTTAGCCCTAATCCGCCTTTGCACTAAATTGCATCAAAGCCTGTATAAAGCCATACAAATGGGATGAAGACAGGTTTATCAAACTGGACTTAACATTTCATGTTCCTCATTTAATCCATTTGGCACTTTCACATATTTCATCAAACTGGATTTTGGATTGTACATTGCATTCAACCTCCACTGTTACATAATCAAATGATTTATGCGCACGTCACATTTATGTCATGTTTTTGCTCTTGTCACCTTAATATATTTCATACACCTCATTTATTTCTTTTCATAGTATCCTCCACATTTATACAGGCAGCATTCAATTTCAAGATTCATGTCCTATTTCAAAAAATATAAAAATATTCCATTCTATAAATATAATTTAATTTTAATGTTTATCATTATTATTATTATTATTATTATTATTATTACCTTACATTTATTGTTCTGTTTTGCATTTTGGGAGCAAATGCCAGGACACATTATCTATATGCTTGCACTGGCTAATGAAAAAGATTCTGATTGGATGGGCTATATCATGCTGACATAACACCCCCAAACTAAGAATCATAATGATACAAAATGTCTCCAGGGTTGTTGTCAGAAGTCTAGTGGATATGCATATATACGCAGGCATCTTCACAGCCTGGTTTCTTCCCTTAACATTAATTACAGTGATCGTAACACGTATGCACTGATTCTGATGTTTCATATTTGACTTGCCTTTATTTCAATAGTAACTAGCAGAGGTGGGACACGGAACAGGAAACAGAGAGAGGGAGGGGAATGACTTGCAGCATAGGACCCTGGCCAGACTTGTTTATGTGCACACAATTATTAGTTACACTATGATCTGAATATGACCATGGATCCTTGTGTTGCAAGATAACAAATAAATGTAGTACGTTGTTTACAGGAACAAAATGTAAGAAGCACATTTGTGTCAGGGGAATAGCAGGAGATGGACCCAAATGCAGGACACAGTAGCCAGTATGAACTCGAGATTGTCTCTTTGATAAAGATTCAGTTGTGCAGGCATAGCAAATCAGGACAAAATAAAACTCTGGAGAGCAGAACAAACAGAGCAGTACAGAAGAAATGATCCAACAGGACTTAAATAAAAGCCGAACTTATGAAACAACAAGGAACAGATGGCAAGACACAAGGGCAGGCTGGGAGCTGATTGGCTGGGGAAGACACAGGTAGCAAGGCAGGGCTAACAAGACTGAATACAGGGCAGCTGCGGAGGGAAGAGCAAGAAGGGAAAAAAAAAACACAAAAGGCAATAGTTGCTTTGGACTGAGGATGAATCAAATACAGAACTTAATCCATGACTAAAAAGTTTCAGTGTTTCCCCTAGGTTGACTGCTTTTGGATGGCAGCAGCTCTCCATTTGCTCCCCAGCAGTGTCGTGCCCCCCAGTCCAATCCATTTTCCCATTAGCTTAACAACAGTCCTTAACAGTCCTTCAGGGCTGATACAACAAGCTAACTGATTTATTGCAGCATTGCAGCTAAAAAGGAAAATGTAACCGCTAAATCTAACAAAAGGAAATCTGGACTCTGTTGAAAAAGTTTTAGTTTGAAATAATGTCATTACTTTATGAATCCTTGTGTCGCTTCAGTGGTAGAGATTTGCTGATGAAATCTGGACACTGTCACAGCAGGGCTTGTCACTGCCCGATGTGTGTGTATATATATATATATACATATACAGTACTATGCAAAAGTCTTCGGCCACCACCATCATAGAAACAGAAAATACAGGAAATATGTACACACAATGTAACATTAATTATTAAATATTATTAATTAAAGTCCCTGCTATTGCTCTAGTGCAAAGACGGTATTTTTTCCTTTTAGTTTTTAATTTTATTGTTGTATAAACTATATGTTATAAATGCAGTATAAGGTCCTTTTTTACTTTTTTAATTTTTATTGTGGTATACATTTGTTTTGTCTTTTTCTCATATCATTATCTTTTTGAGCTGCTGTAGCGGTGAATTTTTCCCACTGTGGGATCAATAAAAGTTTAATCTTATCTTATCTTAATACTCCACTTTAACCTATAGAAGCTGTTTGCTTTTCTATTTTCCCCCATTTTTTAATACAGCATACACATTTATAGTATTTTCTGGTTGTATTCTAATTAAGAGACTAAAAATAATGTTGTATGGTCATTATAACATTGCTAAAACAACTCTAATGGCCTAAGATTTTTGCACAGTATATACAAGTGGAGTTACCGTACAAGATGCATGCGGAGACGGGCCGTACAGCAAATCGGGCAGCTACCGCAGCTACGGAAATAAGGCAGTGACTGGGTGTCGCCCCCTCACGTGGACTGTCCCTACCGCCCCCTCAGTCAAAACAGTATTTTCTTTTTTTTTTTATTGTTTTCAGTCTATGATGTGTTCAAAACAGTCCAGAACTCGGAAAAAAATCCACTGACTTGTTAAAACCAAAATTAACAGTTGTGCAAATCCAAACTCCGAGTTTGTCCTTAAATTGAACCCATCACACAGTTTACGTTAAGTCGTCAGTGCATCATCCCGCCGCAAGGAGAAAAAAACAAACAAAAGAGGAAGAACAGATTTTCAAGCGCAAGCTAGCAGCTATATTTTCATTCAGGATGGACATTATCAAATGGCTGAAAAAGAAATATTATTTTAACTGTAATGGTTTATTTCAACTATTTATATTTGGATCATTTTCCTCTAGCCTCTAGAGGAGGAGCATAATCCCCTGTCTGTATGGACGAACCTCCTCTGACATTCACACATTATTTTGTTTTACATTTCAATAAACTGTGCAGTATTTTGTTGATGTAACCACCAATCTGCAATATTATATAATGTTATACTGACCATAGGTTATGTTACAGCTTTAGCTGGTATCTTCACCAGAGCAATGGTGGCTGAGGCTCATGGGTAATGCATGAGTAATATAGTGGTTATAGTTAAAAAGAGAAAAAAAAAACAAGAAGAATAACAACTGAGAAAAAAACAATACTGTTTTTTTGGAAGCAATTCTGTGCTCCCAAGTCTAGACTGACAGAAAAAAATGTGGTGCAAGCACAAAAGATTCCAATTTAAATAGATAAGTTCGAAAGTCATGTTGAGGGTCAGTTTTGTGACTATCTCAAACTGCTGTGATATTAGGTTGGCATGAAATACAGTACAGTGAAATGAGAAGAGCTTGATAATGGACTAAAAAGAGAGACAGTACTGTGGCTGTCTTCTTTCAATGTTTTTTTCTAGAATTTTTAAAATATTTTTTTAGGCTGCTAATAATTGTCCAAGCGTGAAGCTTTACCAAAAGCATTGACAAACCACGACTAAATGACTGATAATTATGTCAATTAGACAGACAGTGGAAATAATTGCTGTAGGCCATTTAGGCAAGTTTTTCAAGTGTAAAACTTGGGCCCTAAACTCCTCAAATTGCCAGTTCAAAAGTAATTTTAATGAGCACAAACTCTTTTTACTGTGACATCTGCATGTCTTATACTAGTGCATAGTGGAACCTTAAAGTCACACTGTCAGTATTAACACAGCAGTAGCATGTACCCTGCCAACAATGATAATCAGGTGGTAAGATATTAATTTTTTTTGTACATTTTCTGCAACCATTTTGCTGTGTTTACACAGAGATGTGGTGAAGTTGGAACTGTGTTCAGACTTGAGTTTACAATTTGATGACTTAGGACTAAACTTGCCAAAAAAAGGGAGGGGTTGGGGCACACTTGCAAACCAACTTTGACTTTAACATAAATGAGTCACTGCTACTTAATTTGGACGTGGGCCTAATGACTTAACTCTCCTCAAGCCCCAAGCAGAAGGGTCGTGTTTGGCAAGAGCAGCATGTTGAGAGAGAGAGAGAGAAGACTAGTGTTCAAATTATAGGCCTGGTTGCACTTCTGATGTGTTTTTGAATGAATGATTGTAGTTTTTTGCAGGATTTCTTCTAGGTGTATTGTATGTCTTAGGGGACTGTAGATATCAGGGCCAGTGGGAAAAGTAGTCTGACAGCTTTCAATTATGTCTTTTTATACAAGGACATTTTACTTCATGGAAATAACATTCATAGTTTGTATATTACACTACTTTTTATAAAATCCAACTGAAATTCAGTTGTCTTTTCTTGTCTGCTACATGTAAATCACCAAAATAGGGGAAGTATATATTTTTTAATAAGACACATCAATACACTCTTCCAGTTGAGATGAAAAAGAGCATTACTGGTACTGCTACTTTTCCAATAGACCTTCTTTCTTGCTTTATATGAACAATACATTTAAATTACACATTAACATTATATTTGACTGCAAAAAGAACAATGAGACAATAAAAAGGCAATGAGTGAAATGTGATCTCAGCAACAAGGATTTTTTGAAAATCAGTTTATTAAAGTTATAATATTATGGAAAAATTACCTAGTTTTGGCTTTTTGGAAATATCAAAGTAATTTTGGTATGCCAAGAGGGTCAAGGCTATCTTTGGTATCTCCACCTACCACCCAAACATATGCAAGTTTCATAGTCTGTCACAAAACCATATTCTGAAGCATAGCAGATCTGGTTGCACACAGCCTGCAAAAACTAGGGTGCAAAAATGTTTCATGTTAGACTAGTGACATATAAGCATATTTGCCTGTCAAAAACCTTCAAAGTCTCAGGTTGGGAGTGCAGCAAGACTGTAATGCTAAAATTAAATGATCCTTTTGCAAAAACTCAAACAAAGTGGTACAAATTGCAGATGACATCTTCTCACAGAGGAATTGTCCAATGGAATAAGGTGAAGCAGAGTGCAGAGAAATCCCTGCAGTTTTTTTATGTTAAGGAGATGTACGTGTTGACATGGAGAGAGGTGAGAACTAAGTTGTCTGGTATATGTGCATTCCTGAGAAACTGTAAAAAAAAGTTTTAAAAAGGAGGAGGAGGAGTTGCAAGAGTCAAAGTTAAAAATATGTTAAAACAACCCTCCTCCTGGGCCCTTTAAACTCACCTTTGCCATTCTAAGTTTGTTTACCTCAATGTCTGTGCATGTCAAACTATTTCAGAGCTGCAGGACTAGACAGTAGTGAAGCCAAGCAGTAAAAGAGGGCCTTATTGATCACTCCTGTCTATGCTAGGGGACTACTGAGCTGAAAACATCCAATGTGTAGTGGATGAGTGCATCTTGACTGAACAGCATAGGTCACAAAGCAATAACAGTCCAATTTCTTGTGTCAGAATCCTCAGTGCTTCCTCATGCTATTGTTTTCATATGTTTCTAAATACATATTGTGTTTGCCTCTCATGAACACCCCTATCCCTATAACTCTTAGTGTACCTTAACACAATTGTTGCTGTTTGTGAGGTGGTCACAGTAACCATATAGCTGTTGGAGATCTGTTGTTGGGTTAAGAAGACTCAATTGCCAATGATGTGGGTTTGGGGTCTGTGTAGTTAGTCACAGTATGTTCAAGTTATTATTGCATTGTTAACTAGCTACAGTTACAAGGCAGCAGCTTGCTTAAATATGTTTTGTTACTGCATTTATTTCAATTAATGCTGAGCCCAATATGTTTAAATATGTTTTAGTGAGTGCTAGTTGAAATGCTTATTAATGTATTAATTTATATAGGCACAGAACAAAACAAAACAAAATTAACATATGGTTACATTTGAGTGACAGCTGCCATCTAGTGGTAGTAGTTATGACCGAGAGCAGTGACACAGTTCAGATGATGTATATAAAAGCTGAAAATGTCCCTTTTTGGAGCTGGTGGGAGGCTATAACCCATCAGTGCACTTTACCACAGGAGAGCCACAGAAGCAGTTTGTTGCTTGTTTCCAACCGTGATTTGGGATAGTATCTAAAAAACTGTAATTACAATTGTCCCCTAGCCTTAATCCTGCAGTTATAGTTTACTTAACTTAACTTTAACTTTAACCCAAACCACCTCTCCTAAACCTTAACATTTATCATTTTAACTCAAACCATGATCTTTCCCTAAAATAACCAAGTGGTATTTGCGCCTAGATCTAACCAGACGTTAACAGTGTTGTCACATCATAAATTATGATTATTTTTTAGTGATTTGTACAGTTTTGGAAAGCACAGACAAATTATGTTGACCTGCCGATTACTGCCAATGCAGCCGCCAGATTAGAAAACCCTCCTATGCGTTGTTCTGGAGTGCATGATCAAACATGATCATTTAATTTGGAGGAGTTGTTGAAATAATTAGATAGTGAAGTCAATATCTATTTAATTATACCAACAAAAACAAAAATGCCATTTAATACTTTAAGATACAATTTTATCCAACATGCAGACACAAAATACCCAGGTGGTTCTGCACCTGGTGGATACTGCAACACTGGACTCGCTGGCTCTGCCTTAGACCTTGAATCAATAACACTAAGAATAATGTGTCTAGTTTACACTGGCCTTAAGAAACTGACAAAACATGAATGATTCATCAAATAAGAAGAAATCCTGAAAAATGTCAATTTTTTATTTCTGGTTCTGGCCAGAGATGGTCCATAATACACCATGAGAGGCATCATTTGGTATTATAAAATTGTAGTTAGTGCCTATTAATGTGGAGGAGCAATGGCTTCCTTCTAAATTACCTAAAAAGCTGAATGCCTCAATCCCACAGAGAGCAAAGTCTTTGTGAGTTGTGTATCTGGCCAACACATAAATGTAATTGCATTCTCCCCATACTCTCTTTTTAGCTTTTTTTTTTTGTCTTTACCAACTCCTGGGGAAATAGCTAAATGCTCCACTATGTTAGCTGTTTGCTAACTGTGTCTGTTTGGCATTTGGTGCAGGTCCTATACAGTTGATTTTTAAGAGCTTTTCTGCTGAAAGTAATTTTCAGACGATACCATAAGAGTGGTGAAAGTGAACCAAAACAGTAAAGTTACCAGACAGCTAAACAATGAAACTCACTATAAACCTTGCTAGATCTGAAGAGTCAGGTGATAACTCTCTGTTTTCACATCACAACAAGCAATGCCTCTCATTAGATACATCATAAAAATGTAGATTAAAGCTGGTTTTCATGGGCTGAGGCTGGTAGAAGCTAATATAAATATAAATTGAGGAAGAACTCAACTCAAATTTATTTATATAGCACTTTAAAATACTAACCGCTGAAACAAAGTGCTGTACATAAATAGATAAAACAACACAGGGATATAAAACAATTAACAGGAAATAAAGAAGCCCTCACAATGCCCAAGTGTTACGACCTGGTAAGTGTTACAGTCAATACATTGTAAAACATGCACCCTTTAAGCTGCAATACATTATATTCGACCATTTAGTAATAGTAGAATTTAAAAACAGACTAATGAGTGTGACTTATCGAGGTCTTATGGCTACTGTGTTGGCAAACATATAGTTGGACCACAATGATATGGTCCATCAAAACTAGGCTGGGAAAACTATTTGTTATCAAAGATACAAACCTAACTGATTTGAAACTGACTTTGGGCATTTTATTTTATTATGGCAAACATTAGAGCTTTGAATACACTTATCATATCAATACAGAGTGGGGAAACATTATACAGTAGGAAATTGCATATGGATATTTAAATACATTTTTTTCTTGATGAGTTCATATATCATGAGATAGTTATTGTTACACGTGTTACACCTTATGTGTATTAATGTAGCTTAGCTGCAAAGGAAAGCCTATATTGACGTGATTTTGACAGAGTCATTTTGAGTGAAGCCTTGATTTATTTTGGGTAGTATGAATCTGCCATCAGCAGCTGGTTTAGGTTGAACATTGCAGGGTTGGCTACCTGACTGGAGTGAGAGTTTGATGACTTTGTGGCTAAATTGTATGTGTGCCGTGCAACACTGCAACACATAACACATATCATGAAAATCACACTGTACATTGTCAAATACATTGTGCCTGATACAGATACATAAACTGGCTACACCACACCCACAATGAGGAATTAGAGAACGATTGCTCTTAAAGAAAGCAGAGGACGGCCCCAAGCTATTCAATTAAATGAAACCTATGAAAGCTAACGTTTAGGAAACATTAATCATCTTTATTACTAACAGTTTTCAATTCATAAATCATTAATGCTCACTAAGAAATTGTGCAGGAATGATGTAACAACAATGACACCTAGAGACAATGGCTTTACAATTAAACTAGCATTTCAGTGTTTCTGTGCCACATTGGGTAGAGGTAGTCAAAAAGTGAAACACATACAAGAGAAAAAACATACAAATACTAGATGGTTGTCACAAACAGGCTGGGTGCACAAGTATATCTTATATCTTATATAGCCTATTTTGAGTGCTCTCTATTATATGCTGCAGCAGCAGACTTTAACTTTGTTATTACCTCTATAGGTGGCACGTATTTGTAGCAGGTTCAATGCCTGCTCTTTTAATATACATGATGGATGACAATGTCCTATCTAGAGCAAGTCAGTTCCTGGTGTCAGGTTTGTTGAGGCCGATTAATGAGAACTGACTCAGCATTTCAGTATGGTGAGCACAGCACAAGCTTTGCTTTTTTCCTGAGTCTTGGGAAATGGTGCTTACCTTTAACCCAGCTCTTCCGCTCACTTAGATGTAGCCATACCATGTCCATCTGTGTCAAACTGACCAAGGCACTTTACCAAATGGTGTCAGTGATATCAGTCTCCTGCAGCATCTGTAGTCTAGGAACTTGTCTGCAATCTTTGGTCTCTTGGGTCATGGAATAGGAACAGGTGACATATCTGGACAGAGACAATTGCAACAAGACAAAAAAAATAGAATTACATTTTATCATTATGCAATAAATAATTCCAAAGCCAAATAGTACAGGAAAAAACACCTTTTCAATAACAGACATCTAACTATTATTAGTCTTTTACAACCCATCACAGAAGCCTCTCAAAATCATGCTTTATCTTTCTTTTAATTTCTCATATTGTTTAAAAGTATTGGTATAGTGAGTGACAGTGCGAGTTCAGTGACTTACCTTCAAAGACAGTGCAGCACCTCATCCACATGGGAGTCTTGTCTCTGCCTGAAGTCCAAAAATGGCGCATGTGACAGCAGGGGGTCATTCAGCAGTAGCTTTGCCAAGGCATACTCTGTAGACCTTCCCCAGCAGGTAGCCTTTTGCTGCCTTAAAGTATCTGGTGACTCCACCGGAGGGAATCTCACCAGTTCCATGCAGCCTTGTCAGAGTGACTTTTACTGTCAATCCAAAACTAAGTTGGATGTCTGAAGGGCAAAAAAAAAATGTTTGATGATGATGATGATTTATTGATTTATTTATTCTATTGTACTATTCATCTTGCAGCATTTTACCCACACTACGAACTTGTACTTTATTTCTGGATCAATAAAATGGTGAAATAACAATATAATCCTTAGAGTCAGGTGTATTCACCCCTAGCCTGTTTTTCTTTGACATTTTTGAATGTCATCATTCTGAAATGTATGGGCTTTAATAGCTTTGACTGAACTTTTAGATGTATTGCTTCATCTAAAATATGAAAAAAATTACCCTCCATCCACAAAAATTAATGTAAAATCAATTATTTGATGTTATCAATACACTTAATGAAGCAGTTAAGTCATGTGTTGGTAGAAGTGGAAATTAACTCCGGATCGTCTAGACAGGCACAGAGTTGCAAACATCCTTTCCTTCAGTTTTTCCTAATACCTTCAGTTTTTATGCATTTATCCTTATTTATGTGAATATTTAAAATGGAATATTAACCAGTGGATCTGCAGTAGCTCTTGAGGCCAGCTGGAGTATCTGGTTCACAGCCAGGTCAAAACTGAGCATGAACCTGATATTACAATGCAGAAGCAACTCAGTGCACTTTTTTATTGCAAAAATCACAGAATTCTGAATCAAACAAAATATGTAATTAGAATGACCCTTTCTGAATTTCTGAATCACTGCTTCTGAATACAGTACAAGTATGTTCTTCTTCCTTGTGCTTCATTTGAGCCAGTATGCCAGATCAACACAAAAATCTTGGACATCCGGAGGATAAGCAAAAAACAATTAGGGTTAATGTTATTGTTTTCTACGTAATGTAAAATATAGCTTATTCACTAAAATTGCAAATATAAAGCATTACTAAATTCAGAATACAGCTGTAGCTTCTAAGCCATTACCTCTGAGTAGATCAACCCACCGACTAGGGATGGGCATGATTAATAGATGATCGATAATTGATCGTTAAAAATGTTGTTGATCACATTAAATTTTTATCGATCAAACGCTGGTTTCAAATAGAAGTTGTGTTGCGTAGTGCGAGTCTTGAAGCAATGCAATAAATTTCACTATGTGGCAGCGATGAGACATCTTACCAACGGGGGGCGATATTTGACAGAGAAAACGGTTCAGCTACCTACCAGCTGCCATAGATATAAAACGTAACCATGAAGAGGTCAAGACGAAGTTTGGCGTGGGACCTTTTCAAACTAAAAATGACGGAGTTCATTGTAAACCCTGCACCTTGGCCAGGCTGCGCTCACTGATCCCTGAGCATGCTAAAATGCTAACATGCTAATCAACAAGAATCAGTAGGCTGGAGCTACTTTACTTTGTTAGCAGTGGACAGTCACCACTGTAGCCTTTAGGTGAGTCGCTCTAGTTAAATAAGCACTATTGTGAAGTAACACTATCTCTGTCACTCACTCTCCCTCTTTCTCTCTCGGCTCGTCTGGGTGCATTTTGGAGTCCTTTAACGTTATATTTTGGCAGTCAGGAGTAATATTTCTGTTTTTTGACTAAATTGTTATTAGATTTGATTGTTTTTCTATAGCTTCGGGCTCAGCTGCTTTTATAAGTGTCCCGTATCATGGCATTTTTAAGAGAAAAGATAATGATTAATCGATAATTGATTGTTAATTTTCCCGATGATCGATCAAGAAAATGTATTCAAATGCCCATCCCTACCATCCCTACTAATTATTGTGTACAATGTGGCACAGACAGCCAAGAATGAATATTGATGGGTTCTGGTCCATGACCATAGTCCTAAAGAAATTCCTTTTCCCACCTTTTTTTTTTAATGTATCTTGCTGTACTCAGTTAACCTTCTTTTTACCTCACAGTTTTAATCTCTTATCTTCACAAAAACCCTTGTAGGGATGGGTGTTGCAAACTTGCATCCATTATGAACACTGATACTTGCATTGGATAGCTGTTGTCAGTTCGTCTGTGTACACTGTATCTGTCCTCATCAAATAAACCATAAATAAATAATCTGCACTTTCACTATCGATTGCTAGGGCCACACAGTTGGTCCATGGAATGTCCTTGCAGCACCTTATGCATCTTGCCAAACATGGCTTCTGCTGTGGTAGCAGCCGGTACCAGGCCCATATGAAGAAATTAGTTCACAACACCTTCAGAACTCCATAGTTTGACAGCGAGTGGATTCAGCTTTTGTGTCCTGGTGACAGCACAAATGTATCCAACACTTACGGAATATGTTTTGTATGTGACTTGCGGCATTTATTTCTATTAAGTTGGGATAAGAATATAAATAGATAGATTCATTAATATACATTGGTGACTGGTTACTAGGGTGGAACCCCACCTGATGTCACAAGAAAGAACTGTGCAAACAAATTATGTTATTATCAATTTTCACATTGTTTATCTGCTATAATTTACTATATGTGAATATAGCACCTTTAAGAATTTTGCAATCTTAATTTAGGCTTGTGACAATGGTAATGTAACTTGTGTAATTGCTCTCTTGCTCTGTCTCTTTTCCTGTGTGTACAAGATCTGCTAGAAACAAACTACTCTGTCATTGAAAGTGTTTTGTGGAGTCATGCATGGATCTATGATGTGTTAAAAAGACACATCAATAGCAAGAACAAGTATAGCAGTTTTCCTGTAGCCTATCTATTGAAGTGGTTGTAACATTAAAAAAACACCACTGATTATATATTATATTAATTCAGTGTACATAGACTAATACTGAGCATTTAACTGATCAACATCAATAATACACTCTTACCGATGTGGTTGGACCCATCTGTAGCATGAAGAAGTGGGCTACACATTTGTTGACTATTGCTGTCGTTTTGGTTCTGACCAAAGAGTACTTCTGTGCAATTTTTGAGTCAGGAAAACACTCCCTGAGAAAGGGAATATTGTGCTATACATGCTGGCCTTAACCTCTGCTCTTCTGGTCTGTAGTCAAGGAATGAAATATATATGTATATATAATGTAGTCATTATGTCATTGTTTTGTCCCAGACTGGCTCTTTACCCCTCCACCTGTCCACCAGATGCCCTCAGACTTGTTCCCTGTTTGTTGAACTGGACTGAGTGCCATTACAACCTTGAAGTTGAAATTTAAGTTTGCTTTCACACTAGTTGTAAAATGTGACTAAGGAGTTTGACACACCTAGTTAGACATCAAAGATGCAGGAATTTATATACCAGGCAGTTCATTTCACATGTCCTATGTATTTAAAATCAGAGCATTTATCTGACTGACACATGCTTGTTCATTGGTTGGACTCTACTCATCCTCAACATACTATGAAAACAGGAGACTGTTAACATTGTTTTCTTTAGATTTTAATAATTTGCATTTACAGCCTCTGTGTCCCATGCTTGAAGAACTGCATCATTATTTTCCTCACACTTCCCTCCTCACCTGACTTTCATCAGTCTTGTTAGCCTGTCCCTGATACCTATGTCGTCTCCAGCCTATCAGCTCCTTTCCTGTTCTTTTGTTCTATCTGCACCTCATCCCCTCATCAGTTTAGTTTAAGCCCTGGTTTTCAGTTTAGTGTTGTTAGTTCCTTTGTATAGTTTTGTTCAGTTTTGCTTTCCATGCATATTCAGAATGAATAAGTTATTCTTCAGCCTTGCTCTGCCTACTGTCTCCTGCATGTGGGCCCACCTGCTGCGCTCCAAATAATTATATATTACTTGCATTACATAAGTTCTTGAATTATTATTCATAAATTAGGCGGATACAAAAATAATCAAATGCACACTTGAAGTACAACTGCTTGACCTCTCATGTTAACACAAAGCTAATAACGAGACACTTATGGACCCACAGTAATGCTCAAGCTGAGTGTATGCAGACCCCAACCAAGCAGCCAAAGTTTCTTGTTAATCTCAGTAGAAACAAACTCAAGTACCGATAACAGTGATCGGAGGGCTGTCATCAGACAGGAAAACTTTATTGACCATCTAGTGCGCCCGTGGAGTGTCTTTTCAGCTTGGCCAGTCTTGTGCTGATCATTTTTTTGAGGCAGTTATTACTAGCATTGCTAAGGAGTAACGGAAAAGTAATATAACTATTTTCCACAGGGAGTAATTAAGTAACATATCATTACTGTAAAAAAAGTAACAAGTAATGTGTAATACATTACATTTTTTCAGTAATGGCCTTAACACCAGCAGTTGTTCAGGCATACACTGCGCTGGCAGATGGCCTGCTCTTCACAGAAAATTAATGGGATCCGTTGATTTGAAATCTGTCAACAGATTTGGTGTCTGCACCATAACTCAGTATTTGACACGGTCCAGCCCAATTTACACATTAGTAAGCCACTACTTGGAGACTAATGGCATAGCCTACCATTATTTCAGCAAGTATCCCAAAATGGGAGCCATAGTTTATAGGGTCTTCGATTGGTTGGATTAGTAGCAGCTGTTGAGCACAGGTGGCACAGCTAGCTGTGGTTGGTCTTTTGGCAAGAGTGCCACATGGGATATCATGTGTTGCTGGCACAAGAGAGGGGTCTCCAGATTGAGAGTTGACAGTTGAACTGCAACCTGCACAAAAAGGTATGGAGCCAATTTTTAAATGTGACATGCTGAGAGAGAAGAGTTTTTTGAGTTCAAATAGCATACAGGTATAGCAGCAAGATATTTATAACCACAATTTACACAACTTTCTACATTTGAATGCATTATTTTCAGAAACCTGTTTAATAATATGAATATTTCCAATTTTCATTCAGATGCTAGTGACTGATAGACAGTAATAAATTATGTATTAATTGCATTTTGCTTGAGCCAACATTGCCAGTATTTGATGCCAGTAGAGCAGTGTTTGACAGATTGGTTGAACAGGCTGTTTCATGTAACTTGGGATGCTTCTTCTCACACTCACGTCCCTACTAAATATCTTGAAAATGTCACTTGATCAAAAAGAAACATTTTTAACTAAAAACACTTGAACAACTCACAACACATTAAACAGTGTGGAACTTAGTTTTAATGCCTTTTGATCTTTTGTATAGCCTTATTTAAAATAATTTTACAGTGGTCACCTTGTTACTGGACAAAACATAACTGTTTAGGTATCGTATCCGGTATCCTCAGCTGAGGGACACCTTTAACACCTGTTAACAGTGGGTCCGAAAAAAAAAGCTACATTTAATGTCCAGTATCTAAAACGCTACATTAAAGGTTGAATATGGAGAATGAGCAGAACACCGCCATCTAGTGTCTCGAGATCGTAGTCGCAACAACCAAAAATAATTCCAGCAGTCTGGTTTCCAGGTTCGTTGCCGAGTGTGTCAATCGATCAGCCTGTGCCATGTCAAGTGATGAATCATACAGGGTAACGATTAATTTCGACCAATTAATTTTACAACAGTATTTAACGTTAGCCAGTCTTCAACTGGAAGTCTTTCTTTGAGTGGTGTGTAATCGATTAGCTAGCTAGCTCCCAACTCAAAAGATTGCTTGGTTCTGTAGCCTGATCGGCGTGAGCAGACTAGTCAGTAAACTACACGATAACCCATAATGCATTTCGTTCCTACCCAAGCTGAAATCAGCAGGCTGAAGCGGTTTTTATTTTAGCTCTAACTCTGTAAATATACCACTTTATCCACATGTCTAACCTTTTTAGGCGAGAAAGTAGCCCTTTAGATCCACAATGTGACGCTAATTTGTCCAAATAACATCTGCTTAAAGTTTTGTTCCTGCGAATTCGGAGCCACTCAAGTTAGCCGTAGTGAGTAACGCACTTCCGGCCGTTTTCACAAAATAAAACACCCGTTGCCTTTTATTATTAAGAAAACCATAACGATAGAGTTGGTGCTTTTAATTTGAAAACAGGAAGCGAACATACCCTCGCTGTAACTGACTTGAAACCACCGAGGTACATTACATTGTAACGCCAGTGGGAGTAGCAGTTAAACTTGGGGAGCAGGGACGGACTGGGCGGTCTGGCATTTAGGCAGATGCCAGAACGGCCGCGCAGAGGTCTAGACCGGCCGAGTACGCCAAATTGATCACAGCGGCCCCTAGTGGCACTGACGCGGCCCACTCTCTCTTGCATGCTGAACAACTTCCCGATGCGCTTCTAGGTTTCATATCTCTTATGATTTTGCATGCAGTACTTGACACTGTTGACCTGATTGGTATTTATACCACACATACCTGTATACATCATAGTCATGGTGTATTTCAAGTTTTACATCAGCCTGCTTTACTTCTGAAGGGAAATTTCTTGTTAGGATTTTAAAAAATGTTCATGGTTTGAAATAAAACAAATCTACTGGTATTTTGTTTGAGAAAATTAAAATGAAGCAATGCCTTCTGGGAATTTCATGGCAGTGTAGTAAATCGCGTAAAAAAGTAAAAAAGTGTAGTAAATCGCGTCTGCGCATTTGTGTGTTGGAAGTTGGACTAATGGTGGTCAAGTCATTCAGTAGATTGGTTGTGGTGGTGATTATACGATTAACTGGTTAGAAAAAATGAATAGAGGCACTAAGCGACAGAAAGGGGGAGCGGAGAAAAAGATAGACAAGATCAAGAAAGCACTGCTGTTTGAGGGTGAAAAATGCGCCAAATTGGATTCATTTTTTCAAGCTAATGTTACTCCAACCTCAACTAGCGCTAACACTAGCAGCATTGATGTAAGCGACACTGGTGAGCTAGCAGAGGAGGAATATGTGCAGGAAGAAGAAAATGAGCAAGAGGGTGATGATCAAGACATGGAGGATAATGATTGTAATATGCTGCCATTTCATCCTCCAGCAGTTAAAACTCTTCACCTATGCTTACAGCAATATATGGTTGGCATTAGGGCTGGGCGATAAACCGAAAATTTATCGATACCGAAATTTACGACCATAACCGACGTCATTTTGCCCATGTCGGTATATTCGGTTTTTAACCTCTTAACGTACGCTGTTCCACCCACGGGACAGGACGGATGTTAGGAGGTAGCCACACGTTCTTCTGAATGTTTTAAACACCAACCCTTAAACATATATACTCATGCCGTACATTGTTGGAAAGCTTAGATTCTCCTGATTTATCCAAGACCACTCACGACTTATATGGTTGCTCACAGCCGTAATAGTATTAGCGATTAGCTCGGCTAGCCACTCAGCTAAAGTAAGAACAGCTATAATGCCTACATACCTTCAAAGTCTTCTCTTTATCCACAACGATCATCTTATGACTCAGCACTTTCTGTACAGCTCGCCAAATATCCATTCTTGTGAAATATGAAATCCGTTTCCATAAAACCGAAATACTTTCCTCAATATGTTCATGTATTTAGTCCAACACGTAACATAATAACACAAATAACAAACCATATGCGGTCCGTTTACGTCACTTCCTGACCTGCACGTCCATCTCAGAGTACACGTGACTAGATGTTTACGACCGTGAGCCCTTCCTGCTTCTGACGACACCACACACACACCAGCCAATCGGTGTTTAGGATTAGGCAGCAAGCGTCTCCAAGTGAGGACATGTGACCGACGACAACCACAACGTGGGTTTGATTGACAGCTGTTCCAGCCAATGGGAGTATTCGGTGAAATGAAGTTGATAAACTTTTAGCCAATAGTCTGAGGTTTCAAACGGTGTATGACACTAAGCTATCAGGTTTGGCTGTCCATAAACAAACTCCAAGCGTAACTGGCGTACGCCCGGTGCGTAAAAGAGTTGAACCAAAACGCACTCGGCATTTTGTTACACGGTTGGTTCTTCTTCGACTTGACATAGCCTATGACTTATAGCAAAATAAACAGATAGATAGATAGATAGATAGATGGAGGACAGTTCAAACGTCGAAGGGGCAGCTGCAGCGCCCGCGGCGGAGGTACACCTGGTGGAGGAGGAGGAAGAGCAGCAGCTTGTTGTCTTGTCTTGTTATCTTGTGATATTGATTTTAGGCCATATCGCCCAGCCCTAGTTGGCATACAAATTATTACTGACACTGTTGTGTACTCAAGTGGCATGGGAACGGAGTTTTTCCACTCTGAAGTTCATCAAGAATTGCCTAAGGACCCGATTGACACAGGATAATTTGGAGGCCCTTATGCTGATGGCGACAGAGAAAGAGATCCTTATGAACTTGGATTCAGATGACGTCATCGACCGGGTTGCGGAAAAGAGCAGGCTCCTTCGCAATTTGTTAACTGCATGAAGGTAAGACAAATGTTTTTATTATGGAGCGGCTGGCTCTAACAATCTATTCATAATGGTTTATTTGTGCATTGATATGACAATTTTCTTATGCAGTTGTTTAAAGTATGGGAGTTTATCTGCACCATCATTGGGGCTATCAAAAATGCTTCTTTTTCCATGCGTTGGGTCTGCATCTGCGAGTTGGGCCGCTTGTGGGTGCAAATGCCAGGGCCGTTTTTTTATCCCAGTCCGTCACTGCTGGGGAGCGTACCTATGTTCCCCTATCGCAGCTAACTCGGTTGCTAGCTCGGCTGCTAATTTGGCGGCTAACTCATCTGCTAACTTGGCTGCTAACTCAGCGGCTAACTCGGCGGCTAACTGTAGACGGGATCATCCCTATTTCCCCGGTCACATACAAAGCGTGGAACACAGGGACGGGGAACATAGGGATGATCCCCTAATTATGTAGCAGTCATACTGCACATCAAATAAACAGGAGAAACTCCGCTACAAGCACGTCATTTTTACACACACCAAACACAACTCAAACACCAAGCATATTAATGATCAAATATCAAAATCCTAATAGCGTCAGAATGTCAACCCACTCTCCACATTTCCATTGCTACCGTTTTGATACTTCATGGTACACAAACAAATAGCATCTCATATGAAAGCGAAGACCCTGGTGAGTTCAACAGTACCACTATTATTGCGCTAAAAACTCAGCCCAGCAGCCAAAGAATACAAAGGTAAACAACCATTTATTTACAGCGACTAACAGATATTCTGTCCTACCTTTGAAGTTTTGTGATGAAAAGTTGTACTTGAGAGCAAAAAACGCTGGTTTTAGTGAGTCCAACATGGCTGTGTTTGTTTACAACTCCATTTCACCCAGTGCCAGCCTACAGTAGCTGTGCAGGAACAACAGACAACCCTGGCAACCCGCAATTCCGGCCGCTAATTGTCGAACCCGTCAAAAAATTTTAAAAATATTAATTCAGACTAATTTTTTTTATTTTTTTTATGGAAAAGCAATACTTTCATTCTGTACCCCTCAAAACGCCCCGTGGCTGTATTATTTAAATAAAATATATAGCTTTTAATAAATATTCTACATATTCAACCTTTAAAGGCAAACAGTGCTTAATTAATTTAATAACTTAATTAATTAGCATTACTTAATTAAATGAATAATTGAATTTATTTTTAAAGGCAGATGCAAAATGTGAAGACATTGTGACTATCTTTCTCTTTCTTACAAGCTAAAAGCCTTTATTGCTATTGATTTTTTTCTTTCTTTTCTTTCTACGATTGTGGCCTTTCCACTGCTCTATTTCCCTCGTCTTATTTGCATAATGCTTGACACAATGGAGATAGCAATCTGTATTGATCTCGTAGTATTTTGTCTTGCCAAACTGAAAAAAAGAATGCTGCTTAAATACAGTGAGCTGCAGTGTTGTTTTTTTTTCATTTTGATATTTGATTAAAAAGAAAAAAAAAATCTTTATTTCAAAGTTTCAGTAAAGCAGAAATCCCACCACTAAATGTTCAAATGAAACCAGTATATCATCCTCCAAATTAATTTTGATCAGATATTTAAACTTTTTGAATGCTGAGGGACTGCTGAAGACAGCCATTGCAGTAACCTCCCCTGTTATCTCCACCGCCCACACTTCTTCTGTCTGGAGAGTATTTTTGCAACGGAAGATGACCGCAGTGGCTCTGAAAGAGGACATAGTGTTATTAGGAGTGGTAATACAACACTCTTGACATGGACATAATTGTCTTTGGCATAATGTGAAATCATCACAACCCAATGTCAGGGGTTCTCATTTCTGCCAAATCGAAAGTTGGGTTCAATTAGAAAAAGTAAAACTTTGATTAATTACAGTCTGTTAATATTGTTGGAGGGGGTGAAGTGGAGTAGTCGGCTGCTCTCAGAGTGGCCATCAATTTGCTTTCAAATGGAAGTTTTAAATTCAAAGCTTTTTTTTCACTTCATGTCCTCATCAGCGAAGGAATGTGTCTTCTCGTGCAGAGGAGTGTGTGATATTACTCTGTCACTCTAAGCTCCGGTTATCATTTCCTCTCAAGTGTCAGCACTGGAAGAACATAATGGTTCTTGTCTCCACTCCTCAGCCACCGATTCGCCTGATTATGCCCTCCTTCTCACCAGACAAATGCCAATCTGCTTTTTTCCCTGCTTCACAATTAACAAAATGCCCTTATTTGAACAGGAGGGCATCTCGGCCTAGTTGTGAATACCAAGATCACTCTGTCATAAAGCGAATGTCACTCCACAATTGAAACGCAATCCGCTTCTGTAGGGAAGGGCAGGCAGGCTTACCCTGATGGGAGGGCCTTCTCTTCAGGGCAAATACTGTTAGCTTCACCACTGATAATCTTAACTGCTCGAGCCAAGTTTAAATGGCCCATAAAATGTACTCACTAATTGATGCAGTGTAAAGGGCATACAGCACTGGCAGGGAGTCTGACAGACTGAGAATAGGCTGGTCTGATTTATACAACCATATTTAGAGAGAGGGTGGGAAAGACTATGATTTTACATGATTAAATGTTGTTATACAGTGTGATTCTTAACTTACAAGAGTAATTAATTTACTATACAAGTAGTGTATTAATTCAGTGGTTGTGTTGTATCACCAGATGTGAAAGATTATCTTGTAGTACTAAATGCGGCACATAAATGCAGTTCAACGTCAAATTAACTAAGATAAGTGTTGAACATTTGCAGAATTCTAAAACAGACTCAGCATCTCAAGCCAGATTTCCGCCGGAATATAGGACAAATTGTAACCAAATAGACAAAAGAAAATGCAAATCAATGGACATTTTCAACCACTTCTGTTGTGTAAAGATTAGGAGTTGTTTCATCTGATAAACAGCTGGTGGTGCTACTTATTCAGTCGGATGCCGTTAGACAATTCCAGTTTAAGAGGGTACAATGAGATGATGTAATAAAAAGATTGCCAGTGAAACTTCAAACAGTGGAAAACCATGTAGACAACTATGGCATTTACAGTTTTGTCATTACTTCATATATATTTGAGATTTTGGTCTTTTGCATTTTTTCTATAACCTGACACCGAACTGTTTATCCACCACCGTCTCTCACCGTTGTACCTTGTGAGATAGCTGGATTAGCAACACTTGCTGATCTGAACTGTTGGTACCTTGGGTACAGGTGCATAACTTGAAGTCTGACTAGATTGCCGTGTGACTGCCTCACAAGGTAAATTTTTCTACAGTGTATATTCATGTCACATGCTATATATACATCATGATTTATTCTCTAAGTTTGTTTTCAGTTGCACTTTGAGTTGTTGTTTTTTTCTAAAAATGAAACAGTGCATACTAAAAGATGGATTGAACAACAACAAGCAGCAAGGTTACGAGGACCCCATAGCAAGGTGAGAAGTTAAGCCACTGGAGGTCAGCAAAAACAACATTTTAAGGAGAAGCTGAGTTACTCTCTGTTATGTGATCCCCTACCTGATTACGTAATTGAATCCGTGTGTGTGGACACACACAAAAAACATTAGAAACACTTCTGATGGCCACGAGCCTAAAAACAATTTATCTTGGGCTAATTTCAAGGCTGATGAAACTTAACATTTATTTTTCAAAATGAGTGTATTTCATACATTAATATTTAATATATATAGTATATATTAATGGTTCTCTCAATAAAATTATTTTGAGAAACAGCAGCATTTTCACTGTGCACTGCAATGTCCTCTGCCCTAAGTCAGATGTAAATCATGGCTTGCATTTGAGATTACACAAATGGGGCATGGAGTGCTTGTAAGAAATATTATGTGGAGTAGCCTACACACCCACTGAATGCCATGTCTTTATGTAAATGAATGAAAAGCAGGTCAGCATTGGCCAGCTTTGATGAATTCAGCAGTCTCTAATAATCAGCACAGACAGCCAAATAATTTTAGATTATATCAGAAAATAATCGTGTGTGGCTACTTTAAACAGATCATCTTTTCACTTACACTTGCCGATGTCGGTCTTTTATCTTCCTCTCCCTGTCTCAATATATATTTATGTACAATGAAAATGATCACTCTAACTATTCTGTCACAACATTTCCAGACCCACATTCCCACTGTAGATGCAGTGACTACTGGTTCAATCAGTGACAATGGTAATCCAGTATAGTCACTTAAGAAGAACTTTACTAGAGGATAGGGCCATACCTTGATGGCAGTGCAGGCAACTCTACTACTTCAGACTCATATCAGCCACTGCATAACCATAAAGAGAAGTTGTACACTGCAAAGACTTTTATGCTAACAAATTTGAAGTTTTTTCAGAAGTTTATTTCATAAACATTTTTCTTCAGTCTGTAGTAACTGAGTTTCCACAGAAGCTGTGTTGTCCAAACTCTTTTATCTGTGCAACAGTATGAGCCCTTCGACCATTAGATATTTTCAATTACAGTATGTTGTACCAACGTTGAAAACCATGGCAAAAAGAAGGTCAAAGATAAACTTTCAGTTTTATTTGCATTAATACAATACATTTGTCAGGTGGTGATTTTGCCTTTGAGACTCAAAAATTCCAATCAAGTAAACTTAAAATGAGTTTGACCAATCCACCCGTGTGTGTTTTTGATGCAGTGTCAAGGGCCCAAGAATGAATGAGTAGTGAAATGATATTTCTCTTTTACCCGCTTTCTAGCACATAACATATCCAACAATATTAATTGGAATGAACTTCTGAATGTATTCCATAGACTTTCCAGTTCCCGGTGAGAAATGGTGTTACTGAGACACAAAAGCACGGGTGCATCATTTACAAGTGAAAAATGTAAACAGCTCTCTTTCATCTCAGTTCGAATTATGCGATGGACCACACATAAACTGCTGTCAAGATTAGATTTCTTCCTTGGCAACAATACCACAAATTGAGCTTGTTACAGTTGATTCAGACTTGCTATTGAAAGTCATCACTCCTCATTTCCATTTTGATTCAAATTTGAAAAAAAGAGACATTTATTCTGTTATTGAGCTCCACATAGTGAGTCCATTTCTAATAGCTGCTCAGTTGAATAGATTTAGTCTTGGGTGATAATAAAAAACATTGCCTTTAATTTTGACTTACTTTTGAAATCACCCCAGCACAGGTAGAGATGTGCCAGTTCTGAGCCAGCACACATGAAACGTTTTTTTTAAAATAGTCATTATATACACACACACACATATACACACACACATACACACACACACACACACACACACACACACGACTTGTTCCCTGTGCACACATGCCAAGCTTGTAGATCATGCCAAGCTGCCATCATGCCATGACACTACCACAGTGGCTTGATAGGTTAGCCAAATGACAAATTAGAAGATACCACTGTGTTCATGGACAAGCATGCACATTTGTTTGGTTTCTAAACAATTAGAATTTCATGTGTCGCAGCCAAACACAGTGTGCTGTTCCAAATAGATATGTGGGTCCATTAATCATGTTTGGATAAACATTCATTTAGTCTCTGTGCGGAGATAACATTTGGCATTGTTGCTTGTTATGTCTCCAATTCAGTATTCTTAGCTCATACGGTATATAAGTACCACTGGGAATATATAAAAAAAAAAATAATAATTGTTGTAGTATGTGTGATCAGTAACCTAGATCCCAGAAGCATTTTCACTGGTCTTTCAAGGAATCCCTGAAGAAAAGTGCACAAAAAACTGTACAGAAGTTCATATTTAACCATTTCATTACACAGAGGCTTTAATAATATGATCATTTATAAAGATGTTTTTTGCCACCATATGTGTTATTGCCATATGTTAAGCTTTTCAGTCCTTACAATTATACAAAATATAGTGAGTGAGTAAATTTCCTTTCCTTCCAATGTTGATCAAAAGTCTTAAATGTGTTACATTTAATATTAAAGCAGCCCTGATCTATATTTTCATGTTAACAATGGATTAAATGACTGTGAAATGTAAAAGATGTTGCTCTTAGTGATGAACTGATAGAGATTTATCTCAAAACTCTGTAAATCTGCAAAGGTCTATAAGCCTTTTAGCTTCTTTTAGTGTATTATTGCTCTGCTAAACCCTACCCTCATCAACCTTTTTCCAGTAGACTAGACAGCTGTTTTCATTAAAAAGACTCTGATAAAACTCACTGTATCCCATCTGACAGCACCAAAGATGGATATTTTCACCTAAATTTTTTGTCACTTATAAGGAGAGTACATCTTGGCAATACCTGCCTCTCGTGCAACTTTGCTGACACTTTGACAATAACAACTTAATAATGTGATACAATTTCAAATGTTGCTGCCCCCAAGTGGCCAAAAAAATAAAATCAACTACTGCACCTTTGATATGCATTATACACTTTATATTACAATTCACTTCCTATAAACTTATCATCATAATTTTAGTCTCTGTATCTTAATTCGGCTAGTGCTATACATCACACTACACTTTGCATATGGCAACTATTGTATTTTATCATGAGGAATCACTGTTTCTCCTCCTTACCTCTCTCCTTTTTTCGCCCTGTTATTTGGTCCACAGCGAGTTCTCCATCCATTGCTCCAGCACTCCAAAACAAGATATATGTATTTTGCCCTTTTTTGCACTCACTAGCTTTTCAATCTGATCTTCCCAGGGGAGAGCAAGTCTCAGCGGAACCACTTGGTTTGTAGACTTCGATGTTAACACTGTGTCTGGGCAGAGTGGAGTGGTTGTGATGTTTTCTGGGAACTTGGGCTGTCTTCTTAGGTTGAATTGGAGCTGCCAGTCCCATGCAGTAGAAAGAAACCCTCCCAAAGAGCTAGGCAGGCATGCCTTCTATCCAGCTCTGATGAAGGTGATATATTGTTTGGATTTTTAAAGGGTTTTTTTCCCCACTTTCTTTTTTTTTTCATTTCTATCCCCCACTTAAACTCAATGGAATTTGGAAACACTTTGCAACCAACGTGCTATTGAACTTAAATTGCTGATGCAAAATCGTTGAGTATGAATGTAATGCATAGGAGGCAGCAGTGAAAACCTCCCTCAATCTACCAACAAAGTTGTGTCAGTTGTGTACTTGTCAAGACTGCACTACAGAGAGAATCAGTAATCATAAGCAGTGGTGCGATATGGCATTTACATGAAATAGAGTTGGTGTTTTTTTCAGCTGAAAAACAATTCTTTATTTACAAGGAGAGTAGAAAGCACTCACTGCAAGGACAACATCATTGTTAGATTTCCATAACCCTTAAGACAGGCTTTGTGCAGTAAGACAAAGGTTGATTGATTGCCTCTAAATTTGTGTCGTCACGGCAGTACAAGTATTCCAGGCGATATCGCAGGTAACCTTCACTAGGCTGGGAGCAACAATAAACACTTGTCAAGCAAGACAAAAATAATGAAGTGCCCTTTGCAGCAAGATTCTCCAACAATCTTATTTGCAATTTGCTGAGACTTTATTTACACGGAAGGGGTTCATCATTGCCTCAGAGGTTATCACACGTCGCTTTTTTGTTGTAAAGTAGCATGTCTTTATGTGAGTTCCTTACATATAAAATAATTGTATTTCATGTGACCCTGTCTGTACATGTAATTACAGCACTGTGTCTGTGTAATTCTCTGGTATTGTGTTTGCTCTTGAGTGCATGCTCAATCTAGGGCAACACTACTTGTTATATTTTGCTCTTTATAATATTAAGAGTAAACATGCTGCTAGAAATGTATGATTTGACAATGCAGCATTTCTATGAGCTTTTGTACAATGCATAATGTGTAAACAAATGCAAATGGGTAATCTTTTAGTTTCGCTGCTCAGTAGTGAAAACAGGTTTTCATTTATTTGCTCTCACAATATAAACATGTATTTGTCTTTTGCTTCCCCCTTATTTATACAAAATTGTGTCATACGTCATCTTGCTGCTCATGACATGCTGAGACTTGTTTGTGCTGGAAAACCATGTAATGATGCATGGTGTAGAGGCCCAGTTGTTTTTTCGTTTGTTTTTATTTGAGCCACACAGTACACGCAACATTTTAACAACTGATAAAAAAAATGCTTTTGCCATATTTGAGTTATTTCAAAAACATCTTTGACATGTCTTGAAAGGCCCAATGGGAAACTAAATAGTAGGTGAAATGTGGATATTTGTCAGATGATTCTGCAGTGGAATTTATTGGAGGGATCCAGTTAATGTAGGTTTCTGGCCACTACAATGTAGCAAATATACTTCAAAGATTCAGCTTGATGTATAATCCTGTTTTATACTCCCCAAAATAAAGGACAACAGATTAGTATGCATCAAAAAGTACTGGAAATACTTTTCTCTTCTTTCCATCCCCTGAAGCAGTGGCACATGGAAAAAGTTTAGAAGGAATTCCATGTCAAGCCAGGACAGTGTCAGTGCTTTCTGAAGCTCTTCTCACTTCCTCTCACATACACATGTGCACACACACACACACAGTGTTAAAGTTAAATGAATTTGAAATGACCCAGAATTCATTTGGATGAATTTGAATTTGCCCTTGCACACATCTGACCACTCTCCCCAAACACCATGACACAAAGTCAGTATTTTTGTTACTTGAGGAATTTTACGTCCTAACATCTCGGTCTTCCCATTCTTCCGGCAATCAAATGTTACATTTTTAACAGCTGTATAAACTCAAGTTTTCTTTATGTCTGTCACTTCTACCTTGCTCTCTATAAAACAAAGTTTAAAGAAAACATGCCACACTTTTCATTCATAGTGAAATTCAAAGTGCTACAGAATTCATATCATAGGATACACAGTACGATGAGAAAGCTTCCCTGAATAGAAAGTGTCACAGACAACAGGAGGGAGCTCCAGCAGCTTTCAACTATAAATGTAGCAAAGTAAAACCGAAACAATAATCAAGCCAAACTGCCTGACTTAACTTTCTAATATTTGCCAAAAACACAAGTCTTTTAACTTGATCGGGATCAATTACAGCTCTCTTTTTATTTTCATTACCTGCCGCCAAGAACAT
This sequence comes from Scomber japonicus, assembly GCF_027409825.1. Taxonomy (NCBI): domain Eukaryota; kingdom Metazoa; phylum Chordata; class Actinopteri; order Scombriformes; family Scombridae; genus Scomber; species Scomber japonicus. Next base: position 25,810,230 of record NC_070580.1, on the reverse strand, counting down.
GCACTCAGATTGCACAGGCGTTCCTGGCGCACACAGGTATGAGCCAGCTTTGAGAGTTTGATGATGGCCTGCTGAGGCTAAGTGTGCTAAATAATATTGAGTTAAACAAGGCTGTACACTTGGTACTGCTCCACTCATCTGTAGTGCCTCTGCGGGGGATGGGGTGGTAAGCTCGCAGAGTTGAACTCAGAAAACTTCCACACTCTGCTTCTGAGATGTTTTGGTATGATTGTCCACTCAGGACAGCTCTGCTCACTACTGTCATTCATTTTCGTAACAACACTACAATAACCTTAGTGTATGAAAGCAGGGAAATTATACCTCGAAAAAAACTCTCTTCAGTTTTGCTTTAGCTTTGAAAAATTACAATTTTACTACACAAGCAGAGAACATAGAAAAAGTTATGAGTCGTGTTTGTGAGTCATTTGACAATCATCAGTTTCATTAGCAATGCTAGCGGAGGAAGTTAATTTGTTCATTTTCCTTCCTGCCAAATTATTTTCAATGATTTGGTAGACTAGATTCTATGCCAGCATACAATGGATATTTTAAACTGGCCAATTTGCATATTTTAAGCCAGCTATGCATATACTGATAACCCAATATTTCCCATTCGCTTCATATGCATGACTCTGGAATGTGCAAGGAAAGCCAAAGAGACAGAGAGCATGCATTTTATTTTATTGCTGAGTTTTACCCACATATCCAGATGTTGGCTGATGTTCTATTTAATAACATAATTCTCTGCCCAGTTCTCATCTCCAACAGTCCAATTCTGTAGTTTAATTTTCAATGTGCACATAAAGTGCAGCGTCACAGATATTTTCTCTTAAATCGAAGTCCTTGACAGAGTTTCCCATAGACTCACACATACACAAAACCTCAATTGTAACATTGTCCAGATCAATCACACGTAATTGAATTTGTAAGTATATCTTACATACTCAGACAGTTGGGCGGTAATGTATTATACTCGGTGCTGCCATTCATCAACACACTTTCCAAACCGGCATCTTGTTTTATTGAAATTGTCCTTGGTGCTGTGCTAATGATTTATATGGGTTAGTTTAGTAACTTAAAGATTGGTATCAGGGCAGATCTGTGCATAGTTAAAAATATATAGATATTTTTCATAATAACAATGTATCACATGGCAATGTGTAATGTCAAAGGCATTGCTCGTAGTGATGAATCTACATAGAATTATCACCCAACTCTACAGCTCACCCTCAGCTTTACTTGGTAGCGAATTAGTCACATTCTTTTGCTGTCCGACCTGCAACTTTACTGTTTTGGTTCATTTTCACCACTCTCATAGTGTTGATTGTAAAATATCAAAGTTTAAATATCTATAAGGAAATCTGATAGTGATAGCTGGTGGGCAGGTGAAGAATGAAGTACACTGGGGCTCAGATGAGGGTTAGAGGGAGACAGTGCAGGTGTCAATATGACAGCTCTTATATCCACTATGGCCATTGCACTCTCACAATGTTTGAATCATACGTGAAGCCAACCCCCTCAGGGGCCCCAGCACTGGCACCATCTTGAAATCTCAAAGAGCACCTCAGTTACAGACTCGGCATGTGTTAATGCAGATTAGCACTTTCCTCCATCAGACTTGTGGTTTTCCATACAAATACCCCTGTGAGATAGACTGGCAAAGTCTCAATGTATTTGTTCTCTCAGTTTTTTGTCAACATTTAGTTCTACTGATAGGAAGATTCTTCTCACCACATATCATCTTAATCATTGCAAAATTGGCTTGAGTATATGATAGGAGAAAACAAAATGTTACAGAATTGCACTTCAGTTTTTTTTCGCAAAATAGATAAATAAAAATAATGCAAGGTTTCAGGAGCTACATCAGTGAGATGTCAAATTGTGATGCTGAGCTCTGCGTCTGCTGATTTGTTACTTGACTTTGCAAGATGCCATCACCAATTTGATAGCCTATTAAAGCTGGGAGACCCACTTAAGCCAGGCTCAGACTAGAGGAGTTTTAGGTCGATTTTATCCCCGATACACCCTTCCTGACAATTGGAGGAGAAATCTGGTCTGGGACCTTGGTCAGTACTGATGTTCGAACCAGATTATCTGGTATTATGAGGAGTTTACAAACCCAAACTTAAACCTCTAGAACTGCTCGCAGACTTATCAGGGTTTACCTGAACATTTCAAACATGTTTGATATTTAGGATTTCAAATTTGGATGATTACGTTACTACTTTCCAAGTGAGATCACAATAGCCAATGAGAAAGACAAGTCTACAAGGAGACATAAGTGAATGAGAGGACTTTTGAAATGGGGACTGTGAAGAAACAACAGCAAGCTGTTGGAGAGCAGAGGTGGAGGAAAGGCTCGTCAATATGTGGCAAGAACACAACTGCCTTCCAAGACATATTGTAACTGTATGGATAAGAAGTGGTACATTACTCCCTCTGGCATGATAATCTTAATAATATGTGATTGCAGTGTGTACGTACTTGAGATTAGAGAGAATAATATGTTTGAAGTGATGCAACCTGATTTCAAAATGGGTTAGTATTTTAAAACTCCTGTGGTTTTAGCCTGGCTTTACTCATTCTGTGCTGCTCATCAACTTGTTGCTGTTGCTTTTTATGTATTCACACACAAATGCTCAGCAGGCATTCACCTAGTTTGCTTTTCTAATGCGATCCCAGCATGCTGTAATCACTAGAATGAATAGTTTCCATTCATGGGGCAATTAAACTAGACTCATATTAGTACTCATACTGAAATTACTTTACAGTTTTAACATGCAAAACCCTTTATTACAAAAAGTCAAATCACTTTCGTAAATTCCAGCCTTTAAACACAAAAAAAACGCTTTACTCATATACTTTGGAATGCAGCCACCTTAGGGTGTTTAAATGCTTAGTATCAGACATACAGATCACTTCACTTATTTGACATATGTTTGCAAATACATCTCCTCATTTCGGTATCATGTAACAGGGCCTGAAATTCATTTTTTAAAATAGGGGGGAATTCCCCCCTTAAATGTTTCATATATGTTGGGGGGGACTATAGGCCACACCTTGTCCTATTCTTACTGCGGATTGTATTTTGTCACTTTCCTTCAATTTAAGGTATTCTGTGAACTATATTATATAGTAATTAGTAGGCTTACGCCGATCTGATCGGCTATATCGGGTTGGCCGATATTTTGCATTTTATGCAATTTGTGAGATCGGCTGTAATGTTTTCATTCGCTGATCCGATCAATGTCGTCATTGTCGTGTTGAAACGATTTGCAGATGCTCCCGTTGCATAGATTGCAGGTGGCTTGTGTTTTATCTGTCTTATTTACTCCGAAGAACTTCCACACCGACATGTTCGTTTGAATCCGACTTCTTGAGTTTTGAGCCCTGTAAAGTTTTTTGAATCTTGAATGATTAGCTGTCGGATTCAAACAAACATGTTGGTCGTGTGGGACTTCTTCGGAGTAAATGAGACAGATAAAACACAAGCTATTTGAAATATGTGCAAGACTAAAGTACCTAGTGGGGGAGCATCTGCAAAATGTTTCAACACCACAAATTTAATCAGGCACCTGGATAAGGAACACAAGGAGGAGTATGCCGAGTTTAAGAAACAGAGCGTGGACAAAGAAAAACTAACTCCGAAAGGGATACTAAAGCAAACAGTAAATTAATTAAGTTATTTAAATACACATATTGCTCCCTCACGTGATCGGATCGGTTTATTTAAACTCACTAAGCGGTGATCGGCCCCAAAACTCCTGATCGTGTAAAGCCTAGTAATTAGTTATTTAGTATACACTTTAGTAGTTTTATTCTTTGAACAACAGTCACTTGCAACTTCATTGGGAACACGTGCAATATAATCCAATCCAATACAACAGCTCTGCTATACATTCTGCTTTGTTTGAAGTTTATACATTTTCAGTTTTTGTTGACATTGTCAAAAAAAGTGATACTTCTACTTTGTTTATTACTGAGGTGGTGGTGTTGTACTTGGGTGCATTACATTGAATGGTGTTCTTAATATTTTGCCCTCCTCATGTACGTTAATGGAGTGGACAAAATCACCATTCAATATAATGCACTCTAATACACCACAATCCGCAGCTTTTTTCTGAGCATGTTCCGCCCCATATGATGTAGATATATGTTTTAAGCTGAGGTCTGTGTTATGCCTTATGTTGGTGTTATGCTAGTGGGAGGTACAGAGAGCTACAGGTGTGTTCAAGGTCGAAGTCAGACAGTCAGACACAGCGGTTCCGGCCGGTCGTCCTGCAGTAAGCACTGCTGCAGATGTTGGTTGAACATTAATATACATTGCTGTAAATATGTGTAGGAATTTCCCCCATTACAAGTGTTGGATTTGCAGGAATCAATTAAATTGTGCGCAATACCTGTAATCCTGTGCTGCATTTCACGTCCTGATGTAAGTATCACTGCTATCACTTCACCACAACATACAATAATACAGAATGCTGTTTGGAAGTTAGATTAAATAAACAGTACTAGCTCAATGTAGTAAACCGTACTTTACCATAAGTATGTACAGTATGAGAAGAATGACAATTGTGTACTCTATAGGAATTACTTAGTTTGACAACATAATTTCATAATAGCCTGACAACTTGGTGCAATGGCTCATGTAATGTATCTGTTTAATTCCACTGGCTATATGACACTTTGTTTATTCAGATGCAAATGGAACCCTTTCATATGGTTGTATTGTGTGTGTTGTGTTGACACTGTGTTGCACAGTGAAATCTAATCAAAAAACAAGACCAGCTACAGCAATTTTAAAAAGTCCCTGTTACTGTAAAAATATTGATAAACCTCTTATGATTGGTTTATTTGGTGGAAAATATACAAAAATGACTAAAGATGATTCAATCAAAGCACAATCTTATTTTAGCAGATTCTTTTCAAGGCATGTGTAATAAGCAGTGTCCATAACAGAAATATGAGGAATTTGATAAGAATTGCTAAACCGTAACACATGACCTGTAAGAATGGGCACCTTTGTATCTGCTATGATGGTACATGGCAAAGTGAACCAGGGACATTAACAGCTGAGCCACAGGTCTTGGCAGTTTGCCAACATGAAGAAAATCATTTTGGACTGTCTTGTGTACAGAAAAGCGAGTTCTCTTATAACTCCAGGATATTGTTATCCCTTGGCAAAAGCCTATTCTACCACTAGAGACCCACTGTTCCTTAGTGAATAGCGAGAGCTTCTCCTTCACATCTACTAAGCTGTTTGCTTGTAGCATTCTGGTACGGGTAGAGGTCATCTCAGCCACATCTCTAACAGAGAGGTTCTTTAGTGAAGAGAGAAGAGATGGAAAAAATAGAGAGAGCAGGAGAGAGAGGTTCTGTACAATCTTGTATTTTGCACAGAAAGAAAAGAAAAAAAACTTGACCTAAACAATGGGAAACTCTTGGGTTTTCACATTCTTCATCAAGGTTATACAAGCATGTTTTATGCTTTTTCACTGAAGACCTTCAGCACACTGTTTTTTTAAACTTACCCTGATATCGCCTCTCCTAGTCCTCATTGTCATGAGCAACTTTTTAGGTCAGTTTGGGGTCATGAGTATAGTAAGAACAGTATAAACAATAATATTTTATTCATCTATTGATAATTTTAACTTTTTGATTTGTTGGTTTGGCAACCTCAGCATGGTTAAAAATAGTCTGGGAAAGATTTTTAAACCTTGCCAAAAGACCATTGGCACCAACTTGAATGGTTTTGGCCATGTTTATTAAGTTAGTGCTGTTAAGAGGACAAAGGTTATACTGGCAGACCCTCAGCACCCTCTTCATGCAGAGTTTCGACCCCTGCCTTTAGGGAGGAAGTATATTTTCCTCAAGAGGGTCATATCAAACACATATCTGAGGTTATTTGTTCCCTCAGCTGTTGGGTTCTTAAATAAGCTGTAGGTCTAGTTGCTATTGCACACACATTTAACAAAGGACTGATGGACTCTTGCTATTATAGCTCATTGCAACTTTATTATGATGACATCCAATGCATGTTTATTATATGCATTTATGTATTTTTATGTATTTTTAAAATGACATGTATTGCTTGTGTCTACTGCTGATGCAAACCAAATTCCCCCTTGGGTACAATAAAGACTATATGTCAGTCCAACACATTAACTGGTTTTGCCACTAATACTAGCAGGATGCCTTAAAACTTGAATAAATCTTAGGAAAACTGTAAATACCCAAATCAGAGGCTGCATTAGGTAGAAATACTCTATATATTTATTTAAATCCACATTTTATGTTCAGTTTTACTTTTTTATTACAAGACAGCATTTATTATATGAATATAAATTACAGTATATCACAGTATTTCTACATTAATGCACAATGTATTTTTAGTGTAGTGTGTTTTCACTAATACTTTGTTTTTCATTCTTTTTCATCTCTGCTTTGCAATTACAAATGCACATAAATATGTATGGTTATATATTAACAATAATGTTTTATTATGGTTTTGTGACTATATGCATTTTCTTTTCATTTACATGGAGACAAGTTGATTTGACTGCGTTTGCTTTTGTTCCTGTCACTGGTGTTTTTGTGTTGGCAGGTTTGTACAGTTGCCATGACACCACATCTGAGATAGTCCTGAACATTGCTGACTGTAACCACTATCATGCCATACTGGAAAAGCCAGAAAATCTTTCCCCTCTGTTCACTCTCTCAGCATGGCCTTAGTTCTTTCTTCTGAACCACTTGTTTCTTTGGGCAACCTCTTCAGATAATAAAAGATGAAAGAACAGAGAAATTGCTTTTTTTTTTAACTGCAGAAATGTTGAAAGACACTATTGTTTGTGTATGCAACTTGTAAATTTATCACAATACGTCAGCTTGACTGAAAGTACAAAGGCAAGTGATTGTATAAACCATAGTACCTTCATAAGAAAAAAGTAAGGTTTGCCAAATATTGTGCTTTTGCAATTTAGGTAATTAAAGCAAGGCAACTTTATCTCACGGCAGTGGTTTTGCTGCATTTAACCACCAGTCTAACTGCAAAAGCAATCAACCCCACAGTAATATCTGCTCTTCTTCACAGCTAATCACATGCGGCTTGAAGAAGGGAGAGAGAGGAAGCGGATGAGATGAACTGAGATGGTGAGAATGTGTCACCTCTCTAGTTTTTCACACTTTTCTGAAATAGGGGTGACAAATAGGCGAGTGCCATTTGTGAGCAGGCGGATTGTGACAGGATTTCTGTCATGGCTGGCAACTCTAATTAGAGGAGTTGAGCGGGTAGGCTGAGAGAGAGCAACACTTAAGCTGGAAGGGTCAAGGGTTCAATGACACATTCACAAACATACTGTACAGTACAGTGTACATCACACACACACAGGCACACAGTGGAAAAACTCTACATCGCACTATCACAAGGAGTGCAAAGGTCGAAAACACTATATGAATTTCTCATGTCTTACGGAGGTTTAGTTTTTTCCTGTTCATTTTTTCTTTGGCAGTTTTTCCTTATTTGAATTGATGCTATAATGATAGAATATGTCATATTGGGGCACATATTGTAAAGTCCCCTGAGGCATAAATAAAATTGACTTGACTTGATTAGTGTGTCTGTGTGAATGTAGACATGGTGATAGGCAATAGAACTAGTTTTTTTGTGTAATATAACTAGTATAACTAAGTATTTCATACCTTTTTGAAAAAAATATTTTAAATATGAATTTAAAAACGTTTCATCAGTTCAATTATGAAGTAGTGTTAAAGCAGTGCCGATTAAAATAAATCCAAAAATCCATCCTTCTGCTCAAAGCAAGTTTCTACAGTTTTGTTTTAATCCCGTAATTTTCCCTTTGTGATCCAGCCTTAATTGATGTTAATTCACACTTAAAAGCAGCCAACAAACAGCATTATGCTTCCAGTCTAACACCTGTGACAATTTACCTTGTATAATCCTTGTACTCTGCTGTGTGTAATTATACCCACACATTGCTCTGTCATCTGAATGTCCCACTAGCAATTGATACAGACGACTACAGTGAGACAGTTGTACATTGTCCTTTATGCTGTTGTAAAGGTTGGGCTAAGGGTAAGGGCTAAGACTTGTACTGGCACACACACACACACACACACACACACACACACACACACACACACACACACACACACACACACACACACACCTACAGATCCACATCACATGTCCCCATTTACAAGGGAATAGCAACTGGAAAAGGTCCACATGAGTCAACAGACACGCAGAACGCTGGAATTTGAACCTGAGGGACTGTGTTCAATCTGGAGGACGTAATACCCTGTCACCCCCCTCCTGCCTAACCCCCCCACCCCCCATACAGAACTGCTCGCTCAGCTGGGCCTACACCCCCGCCTGCCCTCACTCTCCAACAAACTGATATCTGCCGCAGGCAAGGCCAGTTTACATATATCTAACACGACAGGCGAGCCAGGAGGAAACAAGACCAATGACCCGCATGGATCCATTCACATGCAAAGAAAGAGAAAATGAGACACTACAAGTCTCTTTCTCTTTTTGTCACACAGTCTTTTTTACTAATTTCTATTCTTTTACTTTTCTTGTTTTGTTGTTTTAGCATCACGTTGGGTTTGTAAATCTGCACTGCTTCCTCTTGGGTGATATACGTTATATGTTTGTTTTCACTGGACTGTGTTTATTTTTCCACTGAAGATGTTTTATTGTATACTGCAGTCTTTGATACTATTTTATTTACTATTTAATTTAATCATAGGTGGCTTTGTCCTTAATAAATGAGCAGCCATAACTTCATGCTTAGCCAGTTGATGAGCAAATCAGTTTTACTTACTGGATTATTTACATGCTATCTGTTTAGTAGCTTAGTTTTAGGACTAATATTATTTTAGTTCATATGTTTTTCATTCACCTTCTATGTTCCTGTTTTAAAAATGTGCATTCTCCTGGCATTATGATGAGCATCTTGATAAATATCACATCTCACCTTGAAGACTAAAAATAAACACAAATATTGCTGCACATTAAGCCATTCCTTAACACAGGTTAAGGAAAAGGTTGGACACAATTACATACATTTGAACAGAGCTATTACTATGTAAACACTTTTATGTACTACACATAGAGAGAACACATATTTTGACAATGACTAATATAGTGCACTCAACCACATGCAAATCCAGCACCATGTTCAACCCCCTACACAGCTCAAACAAGAAGTGAAGTAAGTGTGAGGCAAGCTATTAACCTATTTCAAATAATCTATAAATTAGTCTGGCAAACTGATGGAGAACCTCAAATTCACCTGATCATAGACTTCCTGAAAGCCATGATAATGAATAAATATATCAGATAATAAATACCCTAACAAGCACTTTATCCTCCTATTCAGTATGGACTTTGTTCCACTGGGGCATCTTGATGTTTGAATATGATACTCTAGCAGTGTAGCCTGGGGCTATGCTTTCAAGATATCTTAATTACTCAAGTTAAACCACAGTCTCTGTGCCACTATCAGGTAGACACAGCTTCCTGGGCATGTGTTGATTGAGGAGTGTTGATTTGATAGACAGTTTATCTTTTGCTTTAATTAGGGGCAGGTTTGGGGAGAGACATTACAGGTTAATTACAGTCACATTCATTAAGATGCACAAATGTATTATAATTCTTGTTCGGTGTAGTTATCTTCACTGATATAGAGTAATTAACGGGATTTCACCTTTGGCTTTATGACCTGTCTACAAGAGTTTTTATTTGGGCTTGCAGCTCCAGACACTGCTGTCTGGTTGCAGTCGATCTCCCATAATGTTTATGCTTTGTCACTGTGGTAATTGGCAATACCTCGAGCACACAAACACCTATCTAATTAGGAGAGCTACCCGCAGCTTGGAGAGACATCTGAGAGAATCGAAAATGTAATCCTGTGCTCCTTTAAAGCTTAAGAAAATCATTAAACCCTATTAATTTAATATATAAAAAACTAGTTGCCTTAATGTGATGGGGCTGAGGGGTGCCACCTGCCCACCCCTTGGCCCCAGTGACTGCAGCAATAGTCCGTTACACATCTCCCCTGATGCATGAAAGCCACTGGGCGCTAGAATGGGGTGGGTTGGCCTGGTTGCGGTGTGAAGGTGCTTTTGGTGTCATTTAGAGGGGTGAGTCCAAGCTCCAGAGTGCAAATGTTTATGCAAGTATAATGGAGAATTCATGAGGGACACAAACCTTTTGTGGATCTGAAAACAAAAACTTATTTGATTTTGACTCTCACTACTACAAGTATCTGTGAAATTGGTGCGTAGGTGGTCGAGTGGTTAAGAGCACACATTATGTATGCAGCCGACCCCGGCTCCAGTCCCCGCGGGGGGACCTTTGATGCATGTCATAACCCCCCCTCTATGGCCTCTTATACGCTTTGTCTCTATGTCCTGGGACATCCACAGGGGACTCGCCGCCTTTCCCTAAGTCCCGTGGCCGGCCAGTTTGTCCGTTCCACATCTCCCCTGATGCATGAAAGCCACTGGGCACTGGAATGGTGTGGATTGGCGTGGTTTTAGCGGGTCACCCGTCCACCCCAGGGCCCGCTGGCTGCAGCAGGAGTGTTCTTTCTCCCAAGGTGCAGGTTGGGCAGGCGTTCCCGTGCTGACTAGTGACTGAGGGTTACCTGATTGATTCCTGAGAGTAGCAAAATTGGCTGGATGCTAGCTACTATACACACTGTCACACTGATCTATTGGTACCCGTGACCCACCATCGCAGGGCCCCCGCTGGCTGGTTTCCGCCCGTGTTCGGGCGGGAGGTTCCTGCGGCCTGTGGGTTCACCTCTATGGCCCGGGACATCCACGGTGGGCTAGCCGCCTTTCCGTAAGTCCCGGGGCCGCCTGGTTACGATGCGTGTGCTTATCAGATTGATAACATCTATGGGGGGCCCCTCACCATGCTTCACCTTATTAGTAATAATGTGAAGCAATATTGTTATTGTTTGGTGTTGTTTGTTTTGGTTTGCGGTTTGGTTTGGTTTGGTTTGGATAGCAGGTCACATGCATATGGTTTTGTTGACCGCCATTTTCTTTGATCACTGTAATTTCTTTGATCATGCGCTCGTGCACTAGGTAGTATTGTATTGACGTATTGTTGCGCAACTGTGCAACTTTGTTGTCTATCTATGTAGTTGTTTACTGTATTTGGTGCACAAATACGCAACTTTACCCCAACCGGTCGAGGCAGATGGCCGCCCACTTTGAGCCTGGTTCTGCCTGAGGTTCCTTCCTGTTAAAAGGGAGTATTTTCTCGCCAGTGTCGCCAAGTGCTTGCTCATGTGGGAATGTTGGGTCTCTTTAAATGAATCTTAAAGAGTAGTACTGTTTAGAGTACCAGCTGAAGATGCTGATATGTTGAAGTTTCTCTGGTGGCTTGATGGGGATTTATTTATATAGCACCTTTCAAACCAGAAGTTACAAAGTACTTTACAATAAAAACTAATAATGCAAAAAATTATCAAAAGCAAAAACATAGACAATGTAAAATAAAATAACAACAATTTTACCCACTGCTGAAGCTCAAAGTTGAAACATTTCTAAGTGTAACACATGATAGGATACCAGGACTGGCTGGTTTGCACCGGTGTTCAGGCGGACGGTTCCTCCGGCCTGTGGGTTCGCCTCTATGGCCCGAGATATCCACGGGGGGCTCGCTGCCTTTCCGTAAGTCCCGGGGCCAGCCGGTTTGTGGCGAGATCTCAGCGGTCCTTCAACGGAGGCTGTCGCAGGGTTGTCGGGGACCTCGGCCCGGGGCACGCGATGCGGCTTCCTGAAAACACAGAGTTTCTCAAACCCTCTCTGTCGTCTGCCAGTGAATCACTGGGTGCCGGGCTCAGGTGGGTTTGTGTGGTTAAAGCTTGCCACCTGCCCACCCCTCGGCCCCAGTGACTGCAGCAATAGTCCGTTCCACACCTCCCCTGATGCATGAAAGCCACTGGGTACTAGAATGGTGTGGGTTGGCGTGGTTGCGTCCGGCCACCTGTCCACCCCAAGGCCCGCTGGCTGCAGCAGGGGTGTTCTTTCTCCCAAGGTGCAGGTTGGGTGGGCGTCCCCGTGCTGACTAGTGACTGAGGGTTACTTTGGGGGGTAAGTCCAAGCTACCATCTACAGGATTTCAGAAACCAAGTTTTCAGAAAGCCTGTTTTACTTTGGTTTTCTTCCACTTTTGTCAGACTGATCGGGGCAGAGGCTCTACATCATAGACACTACTATTGTAACATTGATTAAAAAAAAACAACAAAAAACAACAAAAGAACTTTCAGATAACCAACCATACAATTTCTATTGTATTATTGTCTTGTCTGAGAAAATTATAAGGCTTCTTGCAATCAAATCACATATACAGAACAGTGTTTTTGACTCCAACAGCAGTATATTAGACAGTTTTGAAATGAAAGAAATATTCCAACAAATAACCATCAACTCTTCTCAACTCAATCTTTTTAGTATACAATTCTGACTACTTGTAGCCTTGAAAGATGCCTCTTAAGAGTTTTTTGCATCCACCATTGCAGAAATTGGTTGCTGCTATGAATGATAACCCAGAGCCACATAAAGTAAATAAATAAATAAAAGCACTCTTAGCAGTATATAATCTATAGAAGCTTCTCAGGTAATATAGGTAGCACCTTTTTACTAGGAAAAAGACCACTACTGCATCCTTTCCATTCCCTTGCATCTGTTGAGAGGATGTGTGTTCATTATGAGTGTCCAGGGGAACACTTGTTGCCTAGGATTTCAATGAAAAAAGATGTATGCACTCAATATCTGTGTTTTCCATTAAAACATCATACATTCTGAGTAAAACTGCTGAGGTTTAAAAACAGATAAAAGCAAGGACTAAATTCAGTTCACATTCTGCAGTAGGTTTATTGTAGGATTGTCATTTTATGTGGGAGCATAGTGGTGCATGTGTGCATGTTAACCTGTGAAATAAATGATCAAGATAATTATGATAAAATCTTCTGGGAGAAAACATAATTAATGATCAGTGCAGGTAGGTTGAAATACAGTGTGATAAATGGTTCCAAAGTTTCCACACGTTTTGAATAAAGTCATCATCAGGGTTGTTGTGGCTCAGGTGCATAGATTCAGGCTGCATTGTTGATTGTCAGTGGGACCTGCAGTACAAACAACACACAGGCACGCTCCTGTTTGCACAGTAACCACATGATTTGTGACAGAAAATACAATGTCACACATTTTCATAGTTTCATTGGGAAAGTTAACATACACAGCTATTTCCATGCCATTATTTATTTGAAATATAATGATGATAGACTGATGGATAGTTGAACACAAGTCATCACAACTTCTGCAACTTAGTGGATATGAAGAAAAAGACTCCCATTCACATTTTTTCCAGAGAATCTGTGATGGTGCATTCATCCGTCTATGTTATTCATCATATTTATGGTAATTTAAGTTGAAAATGTTTTACTATTATTTGCCTCTTTTGAAGAAATGGCTTATAAGTGAATTCAGTGTAACTCAGTTTTTCATCTGTGTAATTACACTGCAAAGAACTGATAGTGAGCTGGGAAGCTCAGAAGCAAAGGCATTGATGTAGTGCTACAAAAATCCCTTAGGGAAGAGATCAGAGTCGGGGTTTGGTCATACAAAGAATCTGAATATGACACGGGAGTCCAAACATCGCATCCTGTCTTTTGCCAGTATTAAGATTTGTGATTTCTTAAAAAAAAAACTTTCCTTAGCCTCTAGAGGCCTAACCTTAACTAAACTTTAACCTAACAGAGGTGGCAGATGCTCACATAAACTCTTTTTTATAATGGCAAATGATGGTTTTGTTGTTGAGCTGTTGGACTTGTTTAATATTATTTTCTGTGAAAGTATGACTGACAGTTGTGGTTCGCATAATATTGGAATAAAGCTCAGTTAGATCTAAATTGACCCTACAACATATAAAAAAAAAAACGGATAGGCTCAAACTAGAAAAGAGTTGAAGGCTCATGTCAAGTGATACTTTTTACAGATTGTAATGAATCACTTGGGGGAAGAAGCCGACAGGCTTGTCAGCCCCATGCCTTCATCAGTGTCAAAGTTAACTTTGAAGAAGTTTGTCTAGTCTCATTTAGTTTGACACACCAAACCTGAGTACAGATTAATTGTTAGTACATAAAGAACTGAGCTTGAAACATTATTTTCTCACTTGTTTGTTTGTTAAAGATGCAGCAGTTTGTCTTGAGGGTAAACACAAGAAGCGCTCTTACAGGATTTGTATTATTGTTGCGTGGATGCAGTTACTCTTTGTTTATATCAGTATGAACAAAAGAACTCTGTAACAGTAAATGTTGTCAGTAAAGATGACGGTAAATTCCAGTAAGCAGCTGCTATAAATGCAAAACTATATAGGTAAATGGGTAATGGTGGTAAGCTTCCATCAGGTTTAGGGTGCAGGAAAACCCTTTTAAATTTGTATTGATCTGTCTATTTTCTCTTGAAGTTCATGGTATAATTGATTCCAACATTACTGTTACACACTGTGTGGCAATTTAACCAACAAAGAATGAGCTTAAGATCAATATGGAAAGCTGACTTTTGAATAAGCCTTGTCAAAAAACACGCACAAAATAACCCAAAACTATTAATTCTGACAGTATTTAACTACTGTAGACATTACTAAAAGAAACTTCAAAATGAGAAAACTTTTGGTTTTGATTCTATAAACAGAAGTGTAAGTCTTTTTGATAACCAGAAACTTAGAATACACACACATGAAAAATGAAACAGCTCTTTACAATTACAAATGTTACAAATGATAAACATTATTGAAGATTATAACAAAGCTCATATGGCATCCTATAAATCGATAGAACAAATGATCCCTTTCGCTGAAGAAAACAAATTAAAGAAATGATTGTGAAAAATCCAATAGAAAGTGAACACTGGTTCTGAAACATGTTTTATTTCTACCAGACTGTTCTTATTTAGTGGTCAAATTCCATCATCACATTTTAAACTACAGAGATCAGCCACCTTTTGTCAAGGGTAGAAAATTGTGACTGCAAGCAACTCTTCAGAAAAGGATGATTGAGTAATTAAAAATAGATTAATCACCATCCTTACTCTTTAATCATGTATTCACTGTCAGTGTGATGTACGAGCATTGTAATGGGATTGCTTAAATTGCTATAAACTCACAATTCGAGACATACTATCATGCACAATGAGAGAATTACAGGGTAAAAAACAAAGGGAAAAAAATAAAAGACAGAAGCTAATGCAAAGGGCTCAACCATTGTGAGACTTGTGCTGATTGAAATTGACCCAAGGAGCACCATCGAGATCTCCTACATCGAGAAAAGGGGCGAGACAACCTCTGGTTTTAATTCAAGTGGCTCTCATGTGGTTAGCACGGGTGAAATTCAACAGAGAGCATCTCATCTTGATCCAAAGAAACGAATGAAAAGGCACTAATATGTGGCTGTCAATCAATATGGGAGAATGAGAAAAGATGGGCAAGGATCTGCCTGTGATGAATTCAATTCATTTGCACTTTCCATTGAAATAGCGCGTGGATGTTCTGATCACACAACCAGAGTAATGATAACACAACACTGAAACAAATGAGGCAAAAAAGAAAGTCACATTTCACTGCCTTGCTTTAGTTTCCTTTGAATTTAATCTGTACAGTCATAAGTAGAGTTTACATTAAAATAATAATCTAATATGTCAGCACCAATGTGTGCAACACTTATTTACTTCTCATTCATTTCATCCTGTATGTCTGCCACAGTTAATCACATTGGTGGACAGAAATTAAATCGCTGATGTTTTCAGTCTCTCAGGTAACAAAAGAAGAATCCACACAGACATACACACAGGCTCATCATGTCCCATAAACAAAAAAAACTTAGCAACAGAACTTTTTACCAACTTTTACACACATTAGAAGAAACAACCCAAAGGCAGATGTAAGATTGACCTATTTCCTAATGTCTTACTATTGACTTTGTGTAAGTTGTTTTCTTTGTGTACATATAAGGAACAAAATGGGATAAAAGAGAACCATGCAAAGAAAAAATATGTGATGTCCGAAGAGGTTGTATAAAATAAGTATTATTTATGCATTTAACCATAATACTGACTGGTGTACCCACAGAACCCAGAGGCATACTTTTTGTCATATCTCACAGGTGCTTCTGTCATTCAATTTTTTTTTTGTCGATTAATTTGTTCCTTATGACTTCATATCATTGTTTTCTTTTCCATTTTCATTAGTGCTTTTCAAATATATTAATATATTGGCAAAAGCACCCAATTCCACCTATGCAGTTTTAATAGATGGAACTATTTATTGAGTTCATGTTTGCAATAGGTCTTAGTTTAAAGTAGCACACACTATCAGGGTGTAGGGGCACTCTGTCAGTCATTTTGAAGCCTTTGTGGAAATGTTCTACTTGGGATAAAAACTGCAATTTGTATTAAAGGAAAGTATACAATATACTTTAGTTTTATACAGTATGCAAATTAACTGTAACTTTCGAAAAAAATATATTAATCAGTTTTTCATATAACATTGATTACATAACTAATAATGTTTTGAGAAGAAATAAGTTAACATTTTGCTATGATGGTTGTTTCTTACAGTAGTTTACTCTTGGGATCTATTCCAAGGACCCAAATTGATAATCCTTGTATGTTAAATATATTGGTAGGATGAAGGTTAAAAAGTTAAAGTCTGCAATTACTTATAGCACAGTAACCAGAATATCTGACCTTTGTACCAGGCAAAATCTCATTATTATAGTCTAAGTCTTTGGCAAGTTTTTATTGTTGGCTGTATTCCTCCATATTTGCCTTCCCATGAATAATGTAACTTATCATGGGAATTCAGATCTTGACTTAACCAATTTTTCAACCCACACAGCCTATAATTTGCAGTTTGTAGACTTTGTAATGTGAAGCAGCATTAAGTCATTTCACTGTTGAGGCTCTGGGGTTCTATGGTAGGGTTACAGTGCAAATCACAACATTGTGTAAAACAAACATACAAATTACAAAACACAATGACAGTTTAGAAATATGCCAGCAAAAACCCATTGTAACAAATGAATGAAAAAGTAGGTATTGTAAAGTAAAGGTTTGTCTTTGTCAATCTTATTTGATGTTAATTAGTTATTTTTTTAGAATAAAATGAAGTAGAGTAAGGTACTCCAATCATACTTCTCTTGCTCCAACCTTGTTCTTTGTGTGGCTGTGAAATAAATAGAAGATGAGTCAGACTTGATTTTGCCTACTTTTCAAAATGCTATCAACCTTAACAGTGTGAGGACTGAAAAAGGGAAGCAGTATGGAGGGGAAAAAAGTACTTCTCTCAACCTACACACAGAACAAAACTTCAATACATTTGTTTTAAATTTAAAATGACTCAGAAACTGAACATCTGTATGCACAATGAATACCTCTGAATTCTGATAAGAAAGGTATCGTATTGTATATGCCACTGCAATGATGTCCTTTGTCTTCATGTCTGTCTGTTTTCATCTCAATTTGAAACCATATAAGTTCATTTATGTCTTCAGTGCATCAGCCTCAACAATAATAATAGTAATAATGATGGCAGATTCAAATTGTCTCACCAAATACATTTTCTAACAATATATTGTTGTGAGTAATGTTTTATTGGCTTCACTGAAATCTATTAGTCAGATTTATTGCCTTCATTAAAAGAACCATCCACTCAGGAAAAAGCAAAACAAAACATAAATATTGGCTTCATTTTATTTGTACAGTACCACAGCATGTCTCACACAACTGGAGTAAGGGTGGATGGCACCAGATCCACACCTGTGCACAGCTGTAAAAATAGCACTGACACATTGTCTGCTTGTAACGCTGATACTTAAAACTGTTACTTATTTAGTACAGCAGTGAGTAACATTAGCATTTTGTTTGGCGTCATGTTTCTGGTCTCTGATGGATGTAAGCTCAACATTATCGCTCTTTTAAGCTCTGTTTTGGTCTCCACCAACTCCTGAAGGACATATCTAACTCTTTAGTTGGTAAATGCTCCAATTTTGTCTGCCTGACATTTGGTACTCAGCAGATAGCTTATCATGGGTTTAGTAGAGTGTCTTCTGCATCTGAAAATAATGCCAATGTGATGGTGAACTGCAATAGCAGGGTTGCGACCCTACAGCCAAAACGATGAGCTGTCTATATCTATTTCAATCAGGAGAGACCAGAGAATGCAGTAAAAAGAATGTTTATTATACAGATGATATTAATGATTGGGTATTGTCAAAGTCTTTGGCGCTTGGGCTCTGCAGGGAGAATTTTTTGAATCAAAGGACGTGAGTCCTGAGCTGCAGCAAGATAGATCCCCCCCATGGAGTCCAGACACTGGTAGTGGTTGCTGATGACTTCAATCAATCAATCTTGAATCAAATCGTAAAAAAAGTCATCTTGAGGCACCTTTCGTATGGGGTAGGACTAGACTGTGTACATGATTAATTTAGAAAGACACCCAACATTCCCACCTGAGCAAGCACTTGGCAACAGTGGCAAGAAAAAACTCCCCTTTACGGGAAGAAACCTCAGGCAGAACCGGGCTCTAGGTGGGTGACCATCTGCCTTGACTGGTTGGGATTGAGGGGAGAGAGAGAAGGAGAAGAGAGAGAAGGGAGAAAGACAGAGGGGAGAGAGAAAGTGAGGCACTGAGGAATCTGAAGACTGGGTGGTGATGGGGAGGTGGCATCAGGAAAGCACCTGAGCAGAGAAGGAGAACATTTAAAAAGACAGCTTCAACATGATAGGGTCACAAAGAAGGTGTGTCGCCGTGTTATTGGTTAGATTTGCCCCAGTGATGTGAACAGCTGACAATTGATGCTCCAGAAATAACAGCAAGGAAGAATGAGAAATAAAACTATGACGTGAGAATACAAAAAGATGGTCTTCCTGTATGAACTTTTGCTGAGCTTCATGTGTCCCATAAATTGATTTATGTGTTTCTCTTGGTCATATTGTTCTCAAAGAAACATAACATTTGCTCTTGAGCTGAAATGTGGACCAACTAAAATCTATCCAAAATCTGAAAAGTACCTAAAGAGATTGCAGATTAAATGAGACACTTTTATATATTTCATTTTGGCCTTTGATTGGAAGTGCTTCCAAAAGACCCATCAGTGATGATATCTAGGCTCAGCAGCTTGTTAAAGAGACAGTTACCAGGTGACTGTGAAAGTGAGAGAGGTGACTCAGAGGTTCTCAATGCTTAAGGACGTATCTCATCTACCGGTAGAGGTGATAACCTCTGCTTTAATGATCCTGTCAGGGTCATTCAAATTAGAGACCCACAGGAAAGTAAATGAGAATGAATCGAGATATAATCCCAAAACACTGCAGACTTCATCAGCAATACGCCAGTGATATATCTCTTTTAAAGGTTCTTTATGTGGGAAGGAGGAAGCTTCCCAATGACAAACCTATTATCTGTCACTGTTCAAGGTTAAAGCCAATAAATCCATAGAAATCAGAATTGGAAAAGAGGGAATTTCAACACCAGCTTGGTTTTTTTTTATCATATCTGAAACAGTTATAGATGATCAGTGTCATTATGAATGATGAGGTCCCACTCTCGTTATTCAAAATGCTAGTAAGAGGTGAGAATGACTTTCATTTCCTCTCCAGATAGCATCTTTTGTGTAGCTTGCACATGTAGATAAGTTGGACAGATACTCTTAGGTAATAGGTGACCTGCAGCCTAGTTCCACATGATTAGCATGTTCAGCAAGGTTGTAACAAGGTTTACCCAGGGGCTCAAGGGCACAGCACGGTACTGTAACTCTTGTAATGGCTTGACATGTTAAGGGCTGGTGAGGAAATTAATGATTATTTAGAAGTTAATTGATAATGAATGTGCTGCTGGCCACACTATTGCTATCCTTGGGATGTCTGGGTATGGAAAAGTTTTCTCTTATGTGCCCCCCCCCCTTCTCTCTCTCTCTTTTTATCTCTCTCTGGCATCTTCCTCTCTTGGTTGACAACTAATCAAACCACAAAGGACCACCTGTGACTGTGACAAAGCTAACTTAAATTGTACATATTTAAGTTTCATTATCATATATCAATAAGTATAGATTATACTCTTGGCAAATCTAAATCTCTGTCATAACCCTACAGTTCAGTACATACTGCATTGGCCTCTTTAGTACTGCCTGAAGCTGCCATAGACCCTAACCCTAACCCGAACAGCCTTTTGGGTTGCGAAAGTGATTATGTTGCATCGCTGCTCATCTGCTTAATATTGTTTAAGTAACAAGACATGTCTGCAAACATTTTAAATTGATTAGGTAATCTATATGTCCATTGTACTATGCATATGATCATTTTATAGTCAAAGGTATGATTTCAGTGAGGCAGTTTGTCTCTTTGAATCAAGAATTTGCATAATGAAGTTAAAGCAATCATAAAATACAGATGAAGCTACATGTCTACCCACTGTGGTAGCAGATAACATATTAAAACAATTTTCTAACTTACTTTGATTGAAAAGTTTAAACCAATGCAGTGTATTTCCAAAATATTTCCCACTCAGTGCATCCTGCACTCAACTGTGATTTTTCCAAATTTATTTTCAGCTGTGGCTGACTAAGCAATACAGCAGAAGCAGAGGTTTACTAATAGATTCTGTCAACAGAGATCAGTTAGCTCTATTTAATATGCTATAGGCCTACCATAGATTAGAAATGTCTTGTATTTAGGATGCAAATTTTACAAGTACAGCTTGTGATACTTGTATCCCACAGACATTGCACTTATTAGTCCCTGCCCCAGGACATAATCATTTCAAGAGCAATTTTTCTCTGCTTGGACGTTGCAGCAGACATACACGGACAATATGTGGTACATATTAGATAGCATACACAGAGTCAATATTCATCAGATACATACAGTAAGGATCACTAAAGCCTCACATTAAGGAAATTATGTTTATCATTCATGTCACAAACAGGAAGACAAGAACACGTAAATATTAGATGAGACATCCAAAAGTGACTGATACCATAGTCACCATATGTCAGTGCCTGACATGATGAAAAGAACATTAGACAGGGGCGAATACAAAACATGCCAGATTATGTACAGTCATATGACCTCACAGATATATAAAAACACTGTGAATGTTGCATTTAATACAACCAATTTACAACCCAACTAAAACAGAATTTCCTCCTAGGATTCCACAAGCCTCAGAGCATCTAGCCTTAAAATTATGCTCCCTATCAATTAGTCTTTGTTTTTCAGTCTACCTGCTTTCTTATCATCAAGTCTACTCCAGCTCAGAGAGTTGGAAGCAAGAGGTACGATGTCTGACTGACAATTGGATGCCTTTTGTGAGTGGACATGGAAAAAGTAAATTAAATCAGGACTAATGAAGACTGAACAACAAAAAAGGAGGATAAATGGTTTGATGGCAGCAAGACAGGCAAGGTGGAGCAACTTAGAAGACTTTAATCTGCCTTCCTTAACGTGCCTAAAACACTATTTGAAATGCACTAGTAGAAGTAATAAAAACATCTTTAAATTCTCTAAATTATTGTGGCGAGCTGTGGATAATACTTTCTCTATGTATTTATCAGCTTGATTACTAACATTATGTAAGAGAATTATTCAAGATGTTCAAACATTTTTGATTGCATATTTCCTGATTAATTGTACATTGCATTTTACAAGAACATATTAAATGGCATTGTCGTCATTGCTCTTGGAAAAACAGGATTGTTTTAAACACAGTGCAAAATGATGTGACAGACTTGATGCAGGTCAAGAAAAGATTGACAGAACAGATTCATACAGCAACATCAGTAATTTATCATAATGCTAATGAGAACAGACACATTCAGCACATATATTCTTGGTGATAGAGAACAAATCAGAGGTTTGTCACTGTTCTGTTACACCGTGTATTGTTTGTTCTGACAACAAAATGAATCATCAACAATAAACAATCGGCTGTGTTACATGCCGGTGAATGGTAATTGTCAATTATGCCAATCAAAATCCAATTGTCCGAGTGCAAATCTTGCATTATTGAATTTTTATCTAATGTTCTCACCCAGATTATCAGATTACATTATCCTCGGTGGCTACACTTCCTACCCTCAGCGGAAAAATGACAATTACATAATTAAGACAGTTTCATTAATTAGATAAAAGGGGAAAAAAGTAGATTGAGAATTAACAGCCTTACTGCAGTTATGACACAGTTGATCCTGTGTGATGTGCAATCACGCTCACAGAGGTCAGCTCCAGCGGCTCAATAAACAGTTCTCATGGATGCATGACCACGCTTGTGTGTATACTGTCCCAAAGAAACGATTTCTCAGTTGGCACAGGCTTGCCACGAGAATGACTTTCATGTCAGTGGCAATGTCAAAAGCTTGGATGAAATGATATCCTCAGGTATCTTTATTTATAAACAAGACATTCAACACTCAGAAGCTGACAAGACACTAGGGTCAGCAGGCTGTGGCCTAATCAGCCAAGCAGAAAAGTCATTCTTCTCCATTGCCTGCAGATTACGCTTCCGCCAATGAGTCATGTTTAAAGATTTATTCTATCTGCAAGGAGAGTGCAACCAGGTTCATACCTATAGACTGCACATAATAACCCCTGCCATCCAATGGGCACTAGCCTGCCATCACTCGAATCTTTGTGTCGGATGAAATATAGAAATGTACTTGTCAGCCATTTGGGATGAAATGTACCTGTAAAAAAAACATCCATCAATCTTCACTGACAATGTGTTGGCAGAATGGTAAGGTTACAAAACAGCAGTGCTCATTGAACTCAGGCTACCATAAAATGTATTCTGTTTCACACATGCTACACCTTCTGACAGACTCTGTTGGTGGTAGTAGATATAGGTGGTACAGCCGCACCCCTCTGGCAATACACTGCCTCAATTAATGGCCAGGTTAGGTCTTTCACTTTTCTGTAGAAAAAATTAAGAATTCTTTGTGTTTTAAAGAATATGGATTACACCCTAACCAGCTGATTGCATGGAAGTAAACTACTAACAATCACAGCTGTGTGTTAACCACTTAAAATGCCTGTGCAGTTCCCACAGTTCTCACAACCCCCTACAGGTATGAATAGACTGAATCATTAAATGAACACTCTCTTACTTCAAAGATCCTGTCAATTATCTCAGCTAGACTTCTATGGTCCAATATCAATTAAAGATTGGCTCATCAGGGAATAAACATTACAAATCTCATTTATATTCCTTTGAGATGCACAACATAAACAGATCAACAGTGTGACTGAGCTCATTATGACACTTTTAGATGTAAGGCCTTTGTCAAGCTAATTGTTTGTTCTAAATGATAACATCTCAAATAAATGAGAAGACAAATTTGCGAGATGTTTTAAATTGAAACCTATGGTACAAATCGGACACCAATATTATTGGATACGTCATTGCTTAATTCTAACTTTTCACACTGATACTGAGAGGATAAGAACCCACATCATTACATCTCTTCAGCACTAATGCCAGCCTACATATTAGGTTTGACCACAAATGACAAAAACAACCCTGTTTTTCCACACATAATACTGCTTAGTGAATCATTTTCCATTTGTCGATCCTGACCTTACATCACACAAATGTAAGGCCTTTGTGTTTTTTTTAGAGACAAGACAACTGACATCAAGTCAGTTAATGGGATTTTGGTTGCGTGTCTGCAGAACTGCAGCACACTATCAGTGTCTCAGCAGAGACTTGCTGTCCTGCTTTACCAGAAGTGGAAAAGAATTGCCAATCAGAATGGCTTTAGAACTGGTGATCAACAGTGACGAAAGTGATGAAACTGTGTGAGCTGCAAGACACACTTGCTAATGAGGAGGATAGTGGAACAGCAGTAACAAAATAATGATAGGGAAAAATTGAACATTCGTGCTGTCCAAAAGGAAAGTGGGGAGCTGAAAGATACTGTGGTTGGAACATATGCCTCAGTTAATCATTCTTAACAACCTGCACACATGGGCATGTGAAAAGTCTAGCAAATGGTTTGTAACGGGGTGGAGATATAGTGACTCTGCAATAGTCAGCTGTCCATGTATGTAGAAAAAATTCAATGCACTTTACTGATAAGGGGTCCAAACCTGTTGAGCAGTGACAAAGACACAGCAACATCAATATTTCAACTGAAGAGAAAGCCCAGACTACAGTGTCTCAGATAACCTCCCACTCTTGTTATTATCAGAAACCAGAAGTGGAGCCTTATACTTAAAGGGCTCTAACAATGCCGACTCAAATAGTCTCAACAGCAGACTGGGAAGGGAGCCAGGCAGCAGCACAGGCTGGTAGATGATTTTCTGCCACTGTCTGACCACTGGTCAGATCTTCTGCTGAGAGGTTGGACAAAGTAATTTACTGCTGTTCTTCCCATCTCTAGCTTAGTGTAGCCGTATGAAGGCTGGAGAAGCTACAAACAATTATGAGACAATCCAGCCAGAAGCTGAGGCCCATTCAGACTGAAATCAGCCCTGCATTAAAACAGTGCAAGGGCAGCATTGGTGGGGGCATGTTGTTTAAGGTATTGGGAGGGCAATGAAGTAAAATCTAAGAATTAGTGTTTGAGCTATTGGTTTGTAATACTCAAAGACAATATTTTACAGTTAAACAGTGGCAACTGTTTTATTTTTTGTTGTGATAATTGCGAGGTAAACAATATAAAATGGCATTCATGTTACAAAGAAGTCCACCAAGAATGTGCACATGCCTGTATGTAATTGGCCAACACAGCAGCTTGTGGGATGTCGCTGCAGTCCAGTCCAAGTTTTTTTTTGACCTTTCAGACTGACTCTGCTTTATCTGTTAGCCTAAACAGTACAGTACTTCCAAATGGCCATGGAGCCTCTTAAAGGACAAAGCCAGAGTAAAAAGGAACTGTACCACAAAATTAAAGAACACTAAAAAAATAATAAACAATAAACTCTACTCCACCTTGGTTTGCTTTTGGTTATCCTTGGCGTGTCAGTATAAGGTAATTGGATAAAGTGGATTGAAATTAATGTACTTCAACAAAACAATTTGCAGGCATGCAGGTGCCTTCCTCAAGGATTAATAGTGTTATTACAGTTGAGACACCATACTACAACAACAAATTAACTCTCCCTCTCACTCAGCTTGTGTGAACACTAAAAAAATGCTGAAGTGAAACCTTCAATGTGACAGATCAAAAGACTGTACTGAATTGGGTACTGTATTTTATTTCTTATACTTTATACTAATTATATTTTTTAAACTCATGGCAAATGTCCAACTCTTGTTACAAACCTTATTATGTTGTATTATATTATATCATTATTTTATCTAGGCACCATTTTTTATCACGTGTACATTTGGAAAGGATAACATTGTTCTTGTACATGTATCACCTCAGTCCGCTATTGATGAAAAGCAATAGGTCGAGGCACATGTCGCTGCTGCTTTACCATGCATCACCACAACTTGCTGGGATGATAAAGATTGAGCTACTGAGACCCAGTAGTTACAAGTAGATTTAGTGCTCCAGTTTCCAACCTTCATCTGTTCCACCGATAACATAGTTTTTGATGGATCTTTGCAAATGCCAGCACAGACATGAGAGAAATTTCAAAAAATAAAACAAACCAACAAACACAGTTCTTTGTCAGAATGAACAACACAGAGGTTCAGAGATGATGTTTCCTAACACTATTTCTGTATCAGAATGAAGATAGATGTAGCAAGGTGTGACTCACTGTTTTTCTTTGGAGACGGTTATGAACCCAGAATTGCTGCTTATGGTCAGTACCATATTTTCCAGTTGGAGCCAGGCCCTCCCATTTAAAAGAGTGGAGTGTTGCCTTTCACGCTCTGGAAACCCACCCTGCTGCCTCAGAGTAAAGTATAAAGGCTAGCTTACTGTAAACACCAATCAGGGCACATTTGGGCTGGCATTACATTGTGCTAAAACGACAGGTATTGTAATCAAGTAATAGCAATATTATGTAAACTTACTAAAATATTGCATATAAAAGGCCAAACAAGCATGAATCCAGGAGCTGGGGAGCAATCTGTCAATCACAGCTGTCAATCCACACTCACAGTCTCTGAATTCTACTGGAGAGATGAACACCATTCTTCCAAAAGATAATCCCTAATTTAGTGTTTTGATGATGGTGGTAGAGAGTAGGGCTGGGCAATTAATCAAACAATAACCGAAACCGTCATTTAGAAACTCTAATCGACTTAATCTTGCTCATGTCAATTAATCGTAGTGTTCACTGTTGCCATGACAGTAAAGGTTGCATATCTTTAAGGAATTTGAAAACTTGTCTCCAGTGATCATTTTAACCCAAACCCCAAACCATGATCTTTACATAGTTCTAATCAAGTAAACTAGACATTAACCACAGCTTCACACCTTAAAACATTGTTAATTTCACTCCTAATCGAGGTTAAAAGTTCAATTAATCGTGATTTTGATTTTTGCCATAATCGTCCAGCCCTAGTAGAGAGTGCTGTCTTAACATCTGTCCAAAATCTCTGAGAGATGTTCATTTGGGTAGAGATCTGATGACTGTGAAGACCATAGTTTACAATTCAAACCATGTTCATACTCATCAAACTATTCAGTGACCCTTCCGTGCGCTATGAATGGAGGCGCCGCAATCCTGGTGGAGACCACTCCCATCAGGGTAGAAATGTTTCTTCATGGGATAAAGATGATCACTCACAACAACATTGTATTGATTTGCAGTAGGGATGTCCCGATATGACTTTTTCACTTCCGATACGATACCGATATTGTAGCCTTGAGTATTGGCCGATACCGATATCAATACGATACGATATAGGCACGAATCATACATATATTTATTCCTTATTTTGTTGTGTGGAATGTTAGAAAAGGCTTGATAAAGTGATGTTACTGTTACTGTTACTGATGTTGTAGTGATATAACAGAAAACAATAGTCAGCAACAGTAGGTATAGGAAAAACTGACCCATTTATTATTAACCAATTGGTTACATAAATTTTAACCTTCAACATAAGAGTATTACCTCAACAAATCCAATAAAAACAAAATGTTAAAGTGCAAAATAACCACTGGTTACCAACACAACTGAAGCGAGCCAGAGGCTTGTTGCTTCGCCTTGCTGCTCACGCGAAAATCCTCATGTTCTTTTTTGTGGTGTTTTTTCAAATGTGCGATGAGGTGGGTTGTATTGAACCTTCCCGGTTCTGTCCCTCCACGGGACACTTGCGCCTGACAAATGTTGCATTTAGCTGCAACGTCTTTGTCCGAGTTTACAGTAAAATACTTCCACACAGCCGACATCACTACACCTTGCTGCAGGCACACACGTTGTCGTTGTTGTGATCACGTGGGCTGTGCATGCTGGATCAGAGACGCTCTTCTTCCGCGGCCGGCACCAACGTTAATTAAGGGGCATTACCACCACCTACTGTGTTGGAGTGTGATCAAACCAGAGTCACCTATTATTATAGAAGTGCTGGAGCGGTAAATGGACAGCTTATATCGGAGCGTTTATATCAGAGTTTTTAGATTCAGTCCGATAAAATCCGATATTCACTTTTTTGGCTGATATCGGACTGATTTCCGATATCAATATCGGATCGGGACATCCCTAATTTGCAGTGACTCTTCTCTATATTGGCACAAGTGGACACAAACCATGCCAGCAAAATGGCCCCCACTGCATAACAGAGCCAACGGACCCTGTCATCAATCAGACCTGTACCAGTTTTTCTGTATTATGGCCTATTAGATAACTTAAATTGCTCATGTAGCCAGTGTTTGATTGTTGCATATTACATAATTTATTTCAAAATCCAAAATGTCCTCCAAACTACATGACAATTTAAATCACTCAATAGCTTCTGCAGTGATACACAAACATCATGCTCCTTCTGATTTGTTCTTGAGAGAGAGCAATCATTATTTGGACAGCCACAAAAAATGTGTAGCCACATATTTGGGGGCTTACAGTGACATGCCTACTCTCACATACAGTGCTAATTTCTCCATAATTTGGTAAAATTACTTAAATTACTTAAATGGCTACCAACAGTATACAACAGGCTGGGTCTTTAAGTCACACACAATAATCATGTAAAGCATGTAAAGGTCAGAATTTTTAGTGGATTTACAATTCTGTATGTGACTCCAGTGAAGTATGTGGTCCATGCAGGTGTACTCTACCTTGCAGAATTCCAAACTAATGAGCCATTCTCCACTCTTTGAACACCTTGAGCAAACATCCAACTACGGCCATTGCTTCTACCACAGCTGGAGAGGAGGGTACATTATAATTTGCCATTTAAATACAGTGGGGGGATGGAGGAAGTCCTAATTGCTTTGTGAGATTACCCTTCTGAAGCAAACTGGGAGAAGACAGATCGCTGAGCTGATAGGGACCAAAGGTGTAATGACAGGTGCTGTTGACTGAGCTAGGCAAGTCCCCCATCCCATTCACATTATCAGCCCATCAAGATAGGAAAGCAATTTCCCAGCCTTTCATTTCATAAGCTATGCATATCAATGCTCCATTAATCAAATGATAAAGTTCCCAAAAACCTTCCTGAAACACATCCTTCTTCTGCCCTTTCAGGTACTGTATACTATCAGGGATTATCAAAAGGAACTCACCTCTATTTGACTAAACTGATAATGCACATGTAATATAACATATCTTAATTGATACAATGAGATAGAAATATCTCCCTGATCTTATATACAAAATAAATACATGAAGGCATAATGAATATCTATCTATAACTGCTTGAATTCGATCTGCGTTTTGTAGCAATAGAACTCATTGATTATTCAGTAATGCTAAGTTCACTGTGAATGATCAATTACTTGAGAGTGCACAATGAAAAAGCACAAGATCAAGACTGACAGATTTTAAAAATCCTCCCATTTTCTCTTCTCCACTGACTGTAAAAAGTGGTTGCGGCAGGGTAAAAGTGCTTTGGTTGAAAGAAAAGATGGAATGGTGTCCCTCATCTATTTCACGCCTGGATAGTATGACAGGTAACTAGTGAATGGTATGATTGATTGCCACTTTGTTAAACAAAGCAATTAAGTAGGAGAGGAGTTGTTGCTCTGGAACACAGAATGGCTTAAATAACAGCAACCACTGGAAAGACCTGAAACAGGCGCTAATTAAAATGGATGATAGAAGAATGTGTCACAAAGACTTTCACATCATAAAACACACAGTTTAATGCTAATCACAAAACAGTATCATATAGAATTAGAAATAGCAACCTATTTTATATACAGGCATTTTTACCCTCATTGAACACTATTTAATACATCAACGTCACAATTTATCAAAAAGATCTGTAATACAAGAACCCAAGTTAACAGTGAACTTCAGCATCTCCTGATCCAGTCCATTAAATCCTTCTCACAGCAGAGGTATTTTTCAATGAGCTCTGCAATTTCCTGCCTTTTCAATAAACTGTAAGGGACTGAAGTGGAGCCAAATAATTGTGCCAGGACATAGAGGGGGTAAACAAAAGCATGTAGAGGTGACTAGTATATCTCTGAAGTGGACAAACAACACCTTTTTCTGTTCTTATTACCAATGACATGAGCACAAGCCACTCCAATTAAAGAACACAAGCAATCACCATACCCTTCAATCAGCATCTATGCTAACCAAGCTAACAAGAGTTCGATTTGCCACTGAATTGGCTTACACACTAATAGAATCACCAGGCACTTAATCAACAGTGTTGATGCGTTTCCATCAACGTGGTCAGAGGACATTTTGACCTGGTGGAAATGCTTCTTTCTTTCTACCTTTAGTTGATCCAATATTGTCTTCCTAGACAATCGTATACAAAGACTGTAAAGTTTGTATCTTTATGGTACATACTAGAGAGGACAATCCCGGAATCCACTGTGAATCAGAATCAGAAATACTTCATTGATCCCTGAGGGGAAACTGGGTCATTTTACATTTGCTCACATTCTATAAGATAAATATGAGCATAGAGACATTACAAGAAACATAGAAAATATGTAAAACATATGCATTTTAATAATAAGGCTGATAAATGGGATCTATGGATATGTTAAAAAGCAGAACAGTATAAATAATAGGAAATACTAGTTGGAATGTGTATAAATGCAATTTTAATGCAGTATATAAATATACACCAGGGTATTGCACAGTTGAATTACTGCGCAAAATAATTTTAGTGTTAAGTCAATATTGCAAAATTTTAAATATAAATGACAAATTACAGGGGTTATGAAGGTGCTGACAGGGGTGAAATAAGTCCACAGGGCCAGACTAAAAGTTTGATGGCTACAGGGTGACATGTCTTCCTGTGGTGCTCTGAATGCACGATACTTGACCAGCATGTCAAGGATTGGGTGGCAGATATTGTCCAAGATGACATGTAAATTACAGAGCACCCTCCTCTCTGATTCTGATTCTGCCACCAGAGACTCCAGCTCCACCCCCCCCCCCCCACCCACACACACACACACACACACACACACACACACACACACACACACACACACACACACACACACACACACACACACACACACACACACACACACACACACACACACACACACACAAAGAGGCAGAGTAGTACTCTATTAGACATGTGATAAGCTAACTGTGAGAACGTGTACGTGTGTCCCCTGACATTACTTAGAAGCAGAGCACAACACCAGATAGACCTTGTTAGCGCCCCTTGCCTGGGGGTATTGATTTGAGTTTACCTCTGAGGGTCCCCCTCTCCTCTGCACACAACTGTTGTAGAGAGTAACCAGCTAGCCTGTACTGAAGGAGCTCTTGTGGTAAGTGATGTTGAAATTGCATAATGGAGAGAGTTTAATGAAGGGTCCCAGTCGAGTTTTGAGACAAACGTTACTTAATTAAACAGACAGGGTTGGAGCGTCCACAGAGACAAAGGAAATACAGGCAGATAAAAATGACAAACTGTAAGAGGTTTATGGGGAGATGATCAGATCTGATTTCGATGAGTTCTGGAAGGCTAAGAATTAATGTGCTGCTATTAAAA
This sequence comes from Scomber japonicus, assembly GCF_027409825.1. NCBI lineage: Eukaryota > Metazoa > Chordata > Actinopteri > Scombriformes > Scombridae > Scomber > Scomber japonicus. Next base: position 25,779,101 of record NC_070580.1, on the reverse strand, counting down.
CTACAGCCCATTATTTATTTGAGGATAAGAATATACTCACATTGCACAGCATGCATGAATGGATGCAAGAAGTAAGAAACAAAGCAACACTTAGGTTACCTGGGCATATTAAACATATTTGGACATCTGAGCTGATAGACACTTCTAAATCTTTGGAAATCCTCATTTCCTCCCCATTCAAACACATGCACACACTTGTCACTTTTTTATTTATAATATCTATAAGACAGGAAATGTGTAGTATTTATACTGGTAATTGGTCTTTCATATTGACTTTTGTGAAGTTGTGGGAAGCAGAGATTACAGGCTTAGCAAGGTCTCAAACCTTTCCAGGAGAACAGGGGATTATGAGGCAAAGATTCTGTCTTGTCTGAAATAAAAAAAATAAAAAATCACCTCCCTTTTTCCTATTTTTACATCTGCAGGGTAAAATTGGCTGACTTTTCAGTACAGCTTTGCTGGATTTAATGAATGACATGCACCGCAGAGTAGATGAAATGTGAAAATGCCTCTTGCAAACTTCAACCAAGTGTTAAAATTATTTACTAGAGGTCAGAAATATTTTCTCCAAAGGACCATGGCTGTATCAGCACAAACCAAACTGCCGATAAATTGTGAAAAACCTTACTTATTTTTCTTCTCTGTTTCAGTCTCTTCAAACATGTCCAGTCTCAATCAGTCACTACACATTTGGCAAACTAATGATTTGGTGGTGGACCTTTTATAGACAGAGCCATCACCATAAGAAATAAATAAGAATAAAAAATACACTCCTGGGCGTGTGGTTAGAGCGCATGCCATATACGCAGCCGACCCCGGTTCGAATTCCAATCCGAGGTCCTTTGCTGCTTGTCACACCCCTCTCTTTCTCTCCCATGTTTCCTGTCGGTCTACTGCGAAAATAAAGGCGTCTATGCCAACAAAATCTTAATAAAATAAAATACACTCCTGTTTTAGAAAGAATATCTATTTTAACAGTGTTGGGGCAAGAGAAAAATAAACCAAGGATCCAAACAAAAAAAAGAGTTTGGTTTGACCTTAATAAAACCCTTTGGTGCTTTGAGTTTAAGGCATTAAATTCAGCATATTATCCTAGCATTAAGGCTTCCTTGGGGGCAACTTGCATTAAGATACCCAGGAACCCTTATCTACAATATAATGTATGATAATTTACGCAATTATACTGAATGAATGTGATAATAATACCGCAGTAAAAACAAATACGTTTTTGGTTACACTTAAATTACTCCATAGTCCGATTGTTCACTTTTTGCGTTTATTATTTTTGAAAAATACCTCACTCCAAAAGTTATTATCAGTTATTTTCTATCAAAAGCTCATTAAATATGGTCACTGATGGATTTTCAGTGTCATGTGAGGGGTACGAATGTCATGGGGAGAGTCATATTAATGGGAATCTTTTTTGTATTGTGACGTCTGACATGGTAACCCTCCACAGCTCACCACCCACATAGCCGGAAGCCAAAAGCCAGTGATTCAGACTTGGATGTTTCATCAGTCCTCATGTCCAAAAGCAACTTTGTAAGGGGGCCCACACTGTCACAGGAAATATTGTGTGAAAGGAAAAGAGGAGGAGAGGGCAGTAATACCATTGTGCCCTTAATGCATTTCTTTGATAAGACAAGAAAAAATGAGAAACTCTAAAAACACATCCCTGTCCCCGTAGGAACTGCTTTAAATACAAAACAAGAGGAGGAAAATAAGTTGAAAAAATGGGTGATGAGGAAGAAAATGCATAACCTAGGGTCAGAGACAGAAGACAGAGGTTTGTCCTCAAAGTCATTAATTGCCTGTGTGGATGGCTGCAGCCTTCAAACACACACCTCCTCTTCTTTCTCCACTTGCCCCACTTGTTCCCACCCCTCCTTCTCCGAATGCAGTTAGCCAAAGGTTTAGCTGGAATCTAAAACTATTACAGCTGCGCAACCTCGGTGAGTAGCCAGACTAAAGAGAAGTGACAACACTGTCTCAGGGGAAGGTTGACATCAGAGGACAAAGGCAGTTAGAGAGAGATAGAGGGAGGAAGTGAGAGAGAGAGTGGAGAGCGAGAAAGCAGATGGCAAACAGCAAAAGGAAGAGGGGATTAAAGCAACATGAGATACAGAAGATCGTAGAAGTTGAGCACATAAAAACACAGATGCAAAACAGGGAGATTCGGCTACACAGAGACCTTGAGCAGATGAGAATAAAATGATGAACACTTACTGTATTTCTGCCTTGCTGTGATACAAGATGTTTGGGATACCCAAAAACCACTATGATGATGAGCTCTTTAAACATTATATATTATGTGCTGTATATTATATATAATATACATTACATATACATTACTTTAAACATTATGTACTCCGAGATATTTTCAGAATAAAAGTCAGTGTTTAACCAGCTATTAAGTATTGACAATTCACTGATATGTTTTAGAATTATATATTTTATACATTAACAGTATAAGGAAACCCCCCCAAAAAAAACCCCAATGTATTTGGGTCCTGGGGGCCCCACAGTCCAGAGCACCCAAGTTTGCTTGTGCCGTTTCAGTAGATGGAACTATTTATTGTGTTCGCCATGGGCACTAATTTAAAGTATCACCCAATATCAGGGAGATAGGATCATTCTGTCAGTCATTTTAAAGGTTGTTTTGTACAATATGCAAAAATAATTGTAACATTCCTTAAAAAATAATAATCTGTTTTCATATTTAATGAACTAATTATGTTGTGAGAAGAAATAAGACATTTTACAGAGATGGTTAGGTTAGGTTACATCCCCAGTTGGTAGTCCTTGTATGTTAAATATATTAGTAGGGAGAGAGATATAAGCTGATGTTTTAGCACAATGGACTATGCCTCTAGATCCACACTGTATCTACTCTAGATCTGTTGATCACATAATGTAATTTCCATCAGCAGTTAAAATTCTGCTCCGTGTTGGCTTAAAGGCTGCAGTTCAGAATTCAATTTTGACCTTGGAAAAAGAACATAATGCACTAATAGTGTCTGACTGAGCATAAACTCTCATAATGATTACTGAATAGAAACACTCTGAAGTTGTGTGTAGGCAGGATAAATGACTCACGTCAGTCAATATAAGGGCTGAACAATTTCTTATATAAAAATCGTATTGTCATTATTTGGACTGATACTGCAATTGCAATATGATTTGCAATATTAGAGGGAATGATTTTTAAATCATTATCACTAATTTTGATTGAAAAACATATTAAAATGATTATGGTGTGATGTGATTGTGGGGATCTGTACCAAACAAAAATATTTTCTTAAGCCTGTAGAATACGATGTGTAGGCCAGGACATTTCTGCAACAGTGTTTAATTCAAAATGGTGACACATATTTTTACCATAAACAAATATTGTGACCCCTGACTTTAAAACTGCAGTAGGCCATTTTGCGATTTCAATAACATTTTGATTAATTGTTTAGCCATAGTCAATATTATGTGTGTAAAATGAGTACATCAACAACAATTACACTTTAAAGATGTCATGTTATGCTTATGCCTTTTCCAGTTTACTATTTTAATTTTGGTGGTCTTTACAAACATTTGCATGTTTTAATGGTCAAAAGGCATATAGTTACAGCTGAGCAAGCCATGGATGCAGTACCTATGTCTCACTCAACCTGAAATGCTAAAACCACAGCTGTTGCTACAGTAAGTGTAGGACTGAGCCAGTGACATTGGCTCAGTCCTCCACACTGTATTTGACCCAAAGTCTATTCCTGAAACACAAAGTCAGGCAGAATAACCCAACACACTAAGACCATGTCTGCAAACAAGACTAATGCAGGAGGTTTCACAATAAGGTGTATTTCATTTCACATGTATAACTGTAATTTCCCTACATTACAATAAAAACTGTATGCAGTTTACAAACTGAAGATGCACTTGTGGGAGCTGTGCCAGAATGCCCAGGGAAGTTGAAAATGTCTGCTGCACAGAAATACACAAGGTAGCTAACAGTTAGCATACTCACTATAATTAGAAGCTAACTACCTGTAAACACCAGTTGGACAGTTGGAAGAAGGATGCACACGTGAAATATGTGGCTGCTGATATTTGAAGGTTTCCAACAGGGGTGCCGTCAACAATGGGCTGGCTCTGTTACTGACTGGAATAATGACAGTGTTGGCAAAGCTGAGTGAATACCACATAAGCACCCACCCGTTGTTGCTGGACATCACACTCTCTGTTGCACACTGGACAGGTGTCAAACAGCTCTCGGATGCAGTTTTAAAAAGACAATTAATTTTGTATCATTTCTAACATAACAAAACACAAATAACAATTCATTTCTGCTTCAGTCTTTCAATGTTTTCATCACTGCTGATAACTCATAGTAGCATGTAGCCCACAAATTAAACTTACAACATTTCAGATTCCTGTGCAACAAGCAGAGTCGCCAGGGTTATACGTTGAGTCATTTGAATTAGCTTGTATAGTATATAAGTATATGTCTCTTCCTCGTCATCCTCCAACTCAAGACAAGGTTTCTTGCTTGGTCTGAACACTGGGTCCTTTACAGGTGTTGAGGACAGTGGGACATCTGGATAACTGGAAGTGGTTTTGGTGTCAATATTGAGACAAGGCACTGTTGCTGTGATGCCTATGAATAAAAAGGATAAAAATATATACCGTAGATATTTTCTGCTGTAACGTCATGATAAAATGAAGGGATAACTCAACATGCTCACTGGAAACTGTACTGTGTGTCTGATTAGAAACAAGAAAATATAGTTTTTAGACTGTGATACTGTGATGCAAACCAATACATTTATATGTTTCTAGTTTATAAACTAATTACACTCACTGTCGTCTCAGTGTATCAATGGCAAGCTGTGTGCCAGCTGTTGCCCTAATGGGAGGGGGGTCAGTTAAAGATTCATGTTTTTATTCAAAGCTCAGGTACAGGCAAAGTAAAACTGAACAGAGCAAACACAGCAGAGCAAACTAAACAGAGGATCCAACAAAACTGAAGTGAAAACACAAACACAACTAATTGAACAACAAGGAACAGGTGGCAAGACACAAGGCTGGGAGCTGACTGGATGGAGAAGACACATGGAGCGGGGCAGGGCTAACGAGACCAAAAAATAATGTAAACAATGTGTAAACTGCCCCAGAACACAGGTGAACACAACTAAAATAAGTGCACAGCCAGCACACAGCAAAATAAACTTCAGCATATAACATGAAAAATCTGTCTATCAAATACAGTGGCTTCCATGTTAGGATTGCATGACACAACATAAATCAACCTAAAAGGTAACTGCTGCTCTGAATAACATAACTAGTGTTATAGTTCACTTGAGCACTTAGTTCCAACAAGAGTTAATGTAGAAAGCAACAGTTTCTCAGGTCCTTAAATATAAATACAATCTGCAACCCCTCTAAGTCCAGTCTTAAAAAGCCTGAGCATCTGGTGGACTGGTGGAGGGACATGAAGCCAGAAGTCTTGCGAGTGCAGCTATTGGTGTGACAGGCCTAGGATCAAGCCAAATGAGACACTAGATGGCACTGAGATTGGACATGGAAATCTATTCATTTATTCTTGTACTATACTGCACCAATAACTCATTTTATACTATTAGACAAAGGCACCTGTGTGCATATCAGCAACAAACCCCCTAAACACACAAGCATACACACACAGCCCCCCCCCCCCCCACCACCACCACACACACACACACACACACACACACACACACAATTTACTAGCCTTGCACAGTAGCAGAGGGCTGATTACCATTGTCAGAGGACTGCAGACTCGACACTTTGTCACTTCCACAGTTAGTGCAGCTCTGTTGGGCATTATGGATAGTGTTCATACTGAACTCTTCCAACCTGCCATAAGGATATAAACTAAGAATGGATCTCATCCTGAAAGAAACCAAAGACTATCTATGTTCAGCAACAGCAAAACATAATTGTTTTTTTCCAAACTGCCTAACACTGCAGGCATGTGCATTTAGACAAATGTGTGGGCTGTAGCAGATACAAAGGAGAGAAAAGAACTCATGTTTTGACACACATGTACACACACAAACACTCATGCATTCACGGACACCACTTGCAATAAGTATTCTTGTTATATTCTTTGTTGGACACAGGTGCAACTATGACATAAAGGTGTAGTTTTTGAGTTTACATGCATGTCTGATTAAATTTACATGACCTTGCCCTGTATGGGGTAATTGCAACAAAGATTAATGTAACCCACAAAAAGACATATAAAGTCCCAGGATGGATGACTTGAATCCTATCAATCACTCTTGAAAGCAGCATGAAGGAGGAAGTGGTGTGAGATTGGCAGACAGTTAACCATGAAATTCACTTTCACTGACGTTTAGAGGGTTGCAATTTTCCAGAGGGATTGACTTAAATCCTTTACACTCACATGTCACATACTGTATGTATGAGTGTGTATGTGTATCGAGGGATGAGAAGGCATGGTTGGAGTTTAAACCACGTTAACAAGAATGAATCAAGTACGGATTTCAATGTTTTATGATGACAGTTTTTACCAAAACAAATGTAACAACAATTTGATCACATAGTGTACATAATGGGCATAATTAGATAACAACTTGTAAAATATGTGAAATGCTCAATTCTTTGCAAGAAAAAAAATGCAAATCTTGCAATCTTATACCTCTGTGCTATTTGACTTGGCAAATAAAACATACTGTACTACTTACACTACTAATGAGTAAAATGTCTCATTGGCTCATGGCAAAGCTCAAGGCAGTAGATACATACTACTTTGTGGTGATTACAAGCCTTACAAAAGTCCATATCAGTATTTCTTTTTCCCTCTTTAATTCCCAATTAGGATATGTCTCCCGTTGCATCTTAATGACTGTTGACAACCACTGCCTGAATCTCTGGGCCTCTCTCCTCTCCTCTCTCCTCGGCCAAGATGCTAGGCCATTTGCTGGTGCAGTATATGGGTATTTTCAGTAAATTATATGGATTTTCCTGGATATTGACTGTGACGGCTCGAGGGACTCGGGTTCATCAGCCTGGCCAGCGGTCAGAGAGAGGGGGAGTGGATCGGGTCGGTGGTAGTCGGCAAGTAAACAGGAAATGTATCAGACAGGGAGGATGAACACAAACTATCATGATAGGAGTGCATGCAGTCAGTTATGGAGCTGGAGAGGTACAGTGAGATGAAGAAAAAGAGAGAGAGAGGGAAAGAGACAATGTGACTACTACTGCTCTCTCACCCAGTTCTGGATTCCCTGCAGCATGAATTAACATTTTGTATTCAGAGCAGAATGTGAGTCGCTCTGGCTCTGCTGAGGGCTCACTGAACTCTCATAAACTTGGCAAGCTCTGTAGGCTTCTACACTGGCATTTATAATTAGCCATCCACATACAGCCTGTGGGAGACAGACGAAGTATTTTATTATTATTATCAAGACAATAGAATTTATCACCTTCACTGCTAACTGAACATTGCAATTTTCTGCCATATAGGAAATGATTGCTGTGATGTAGGTATCTGAATATAAAAAAGGAATGTCAATCAGGAATGGTGCAGCTGCCTCACCTCTGTCAAACTGCATAATGTAATTGTCCATAATTATTTTTGTAACTTCCATTCTAGCATTCAAATTAACATGAACTCCTTTAATACTTACATCCAAATAGGCACATTATTCAACTATATCACTGTTAATTTTAGTAGGCAGTGCGTATTTTTATACTGATTAGCACTTGCACCTGCAATTTAGTATTGAGATTTGTTTTCATTATGCTATGATGAAGAAAAAACATTTTCTAGTACAGCTCTTTGCAAAATTAAAAAACACATGCAATTATTGTTTTTAGTGGATGTATTTGATACAGTAACAGCATGCATGTTAAAATGGTTGAGGTCGAGTTTGCAGTGGCTTTGTTCTGTTGAGTGCTCTGTATAGGGCAGGGGGTACAGAGGTGATGAAAGGGTGTTCACCCTGACAGCATCATTGTAGGGAAGGACTTAATGACACGCTCAATATCGCAAACAATGTCGTTAGGAACAAACAAGTCCTGCCTCCTCCATCATTGATGGGGAAGATAATTGTTGCCCAATTTGCATAAGAAATGTTGTCGAACCGATTGGGGTCATGAGCAAATAAGCATGTACATAATACCACTGAAGCGTAATTAAAGGTGAAGAGTTACTGATAATTAACCAATGACCTTCCAAAATGTCAATCAAAATGCTATCTTCTGATCAGAGGGCAAAGGGAACAGAAGTGACTGGAACACAGAAGTGACTGAAACAGGAGAATTTGCTTCATCCCTCTATTTTTTTTACTACTTTGCACTCACTCCCATATTTAATGATTCATATTATCATTACCGAACAAGTACATACCAGGGTCTCTTCATGGCCCAGTGATGTTCAATAATGGTTTGGATGTCACAGCCACAACCGTGTCTTAGTACTTTCTCTTGTGATTCTGTGTGTTTCCCATTTCCCCTGTGTCTCCTTTATTCCCACGTTTGTCTATCCATGTTTGCGATCATAGTGTTTGTGTGTCTCTCACTTTTCTGGCTCCTGGATCCCTGCTCCACCTGCACACTTGCCTTCAATCAGCTTATCTTCTCTCCAGTATATCAACCCCGGCTCTTCACACACTCTTCGCCAGATCTCTACTGCTGTGATGGTTTATGTCCCTGGCCTTAGTCTTTATATTCTTGGACCAGTGCTTTGTTTAAGCCTGTGATTAATGCTCATGTGCCTCAGGTTCATCTCAAGCCTGCCAGTCTGCTTGTTCCTCCTGCCTTTCTCATAGCCAGCTCACCTACCAACCCACTAACCATGCTGCTGCTTGCCATTGCTCACCAACCCTTTGCCTTTTCCTGCAACATTCCTATCGCCCATCCATCCTCACTCAGTTCACCTACATAAACCGCTTAATACTTAATCAGCTTCCTTGTCTGTGTCCAGTGCTTGGGTCTGTTGATACAAGAACGATCTGGCAACTGTAGAGCCAGCCAACCCAGATAATCACCAACAAGCTCTCACCAGTCAAGTTCCCCTTGTTGGATAATATTCTGATTCTGGGTGGAATGATGAGTCGCTCCAGGGCTGGCTCAGTAACTCAGTTAAAGTTGAGCTAGCAGCTAGGGAACAGTTAGTGAAAACTAAGGGCGCTTTCACACCACTAGTTCGATTATTTGGTCCGCACCAGGCAGTAAAATTGTCACTATGTAGCATACAGACTGCGATGTGGTCCGCGTTCACACCTGCAAACGAATCAAAATTGGTCTGATTGATGTTCCCTCATCTTCCGGTAGGTCGGTATTTGGAGCGGAGTCAAGCAGACTGAGACCACTTCTTTTTGGAGGTCTCAGTCTGCTTGATTTACTGCACACCCGAGTGCGATTGATGCTTTCACACCAACAAAAACGAACCGAACTAAGAGCTTTTGGTCCAAATGGACTATTTAGTGTGTACCAACTGCTGTTGGTGTGAAAGTGCCCTAACTTTTCTTTTCTCCTGTCTTCTTCTCACTCTTCCCCTCCATCACTCTTGAGGGCTAGCGCCAATCCTTCCCCTGTCCCTTGTGTTTACCTCAAAGAAGAACCCATTAAACTGGCTCAGACCAGCCTTACCCCGACTAAAAGTCCCAAGTGGATTAAGACCGGAGGTTGCATCTACTGTGGTCTTTAACCAAAAAAGTAGGCTGCTCACCTGTGAAGGTGGGGATCCTGGTGAGCCAAATCTCCTCTCCTCATCTCCTGATCATGAATGCATTTAGACGCCACACTTCTTGTTGACCATCAGTCCCTTCCTTTTCGGTCCAGATGAAAATTTATTGACGCCAACTTTGTTTCCAAGGCTGGCATAGGCATGAAACTACTCACCACTCCCCTTGACACTAGTGGTCTAGATGGGAAGCACCTTGCCTGGTTCACTCACCGAATTAAGCCCTTGCATCTGGTCATGTCTTTGTGAAGCCACACAGTTCCACGTCATGTCCCTGCAATCTCCCTTGGTTCTTAGTCATCCCTAGTTAAGACAGCACAACTCCTCTTTTGACTGGTCCTACCTGATCAGAATCAGTCAAGAGCTGAGAGGAAAATGGGCCTTAACATCTACCTTGTTATGCCTTTCTGTCTGACCAATGTCCACGTGTTCCAAGCCCTGGTCTGTGATTTCCTGTGTCTGTTTTTGTGTCCCTTGATGATATCCAGATCTCCAGAAATCCCAAAGAACACATGCAACATGTTTGGCAAGTACTCCGGCAGTTAATGGAAAACAAATTGTTTATTAAGGCAGAAAAATATGAATTCCATTAATTCCAGTTGGCTTCCTTGGCAACTTCACTGAGAGTGTAGAAATGAAGACAGTCACAGAAAAGTTTCAGGCAGTGTCAGACTGGCCAAAGCCATCATCCTTCAAACAACTCCAGCATTCCTTGGCTTTGCTAATTTCTAAATTCATACATAACTAGAGGAGTCAAGACTATGTGTGGGTTGTGGCTCCTTTCACATGGCTAATTTCCTCAGCTTTCCCCTTCATCTGTACTCAAGCAGAGCCAGCCCTCTGTTCCCCCCACCTGCCGCTCTTCCACCCTCTTTTGTAATAAACGACAACTTGGCCCACATTATGGATGTGCACCACCAAGGCTGGGTTTGCTAATAAATGGTGGATTGGGAAGGAAAGAATACAGTGTGGTGGAGCTATCCTCTCTCTTGTCTGAGATTTCTTGAAGTCTGCTGGGTTACCTGGAGGCACTATTGAGGGAGGTGGCGGGGGCTCTGTTATAGTCCAGTTACTTCCCATGTGTTCCCACCCTATCCTGCATTCCCTGTTTGTCTGGCTGTGTTTGTGTGTTATGTGTATGGTGTTGTATGGCACTCCCTCTCTCACTCTCCTGGCACCTGCATCCCTGCCCTACACCTGCCTTCAATCAGCTCATCGACTCCCTCTCCCTCCAACTACTATCCATCAGCTTGTCCCCACTCCACTTTTCACCATACAGTTGTCTCTAATACTGTGGTAGTTAAAATCTCTGGCCTCTTAATCTGTGTATTCTAAGAACAATCCGTCATGCTTTGTTTACACTTCTATTAATGTGGGGTTTTTTTAATATATTTTGGGCTTTTTATTTGTACAGTAGATGGTACTGAGGCCGATAGGAAACAGAGAGAGAGAGAGAGACCTGCAGAAAAGGTCCCTGACTGGACTCGAACCAGGGAGGCTGCAATTACGTGGCATGCGCGCTAACCACTCGACCACCAGGGCGTTCCTTGATTAATGTGTTTGTTTCCTGTGCCTCTGATCACCTCCAGCCGACCTTTCTGCTTGCCAGCTCCCTAGCCATGCCTAAGTTACCTCCACAGGAAACACTGCTGCTTCCCATTTTCACCAACCCTCTGCCTGCTCCAGCCACATTACCATCACCACTACATCCCACTCAGTTCACCTAAAATAAACCTTTCTTAACTTCATCAACTTCCTTGTCTGTGTCCAGTGCTTGGGTCTCCTAACACAATATCTTGACACGAGGAGTTCATAATGAGTTGGAATATGAACTTTTGGAATGCATATTTTTTTTGTCACCACAAAATGATGCAATTGCAATCCATTATCGTCCATTAGTTCTTGCGTTTGCAGTTGAACACGGGTTTGATCAAATTACCCGTGAAAAAAAGACAGCCCCCAGGTTTTAACTCTGTTCAATTTCATGAACTCACCTTAATTGATTCAGGACTGCCTCTCTCCAGCTGGCTTCAATCCATCACCAGTGCTGCCTGTGCAGAATGTAATACAGCCACCAGTTAGGCAGGCTGCATACCTGCTTCTGCTTGCTTTCCTCCCCTCCCCATGTCATTCCCTGTTTGAAAGACAGATTATATTGGCTTCCTCTCAACACACAAACCCCACACCCCTCCGCCGTATCATAACAAGCTCTAAATGAACTCCAATACTATCGTCAACTGAAGAGCAAACTATCAATGGACACGATCATGTTCCCTTTCTGTTTTTTTTCTTCTGTCCATTATTCTACCATCAGTGAATAGTTGGATTTACAGTTTTAATAAAACTAACATTATTCTTCCTCATCTATATCCACCAGCCACATATTTATGGAACCATGAATTATTCCACCAAACATTGTGCCAGTAAAGCCAGAGTTATGGGGACATCATCTTGCATCAGCACGGATGAATCAGTGTGATGAAAAACGACCACACCGCACGTTGCTGTATGGCTCTGCCAGTTAGATAAACTGTCAAAGGGACTTACAGTAGCGATCAGGATGCCCTTTTTTTCCTGCTGCTGTACATGTGGCAGTAGATTCAAACATCAGTCATTACTGCTGCAATTCTCTTTATCGTCCCAGAGACAGCAACAGGTCCTCAATCACAATAAATGCCTACAGCATGTGTTTTCACAGTGGCTCATTTCAAAAGTCAACTGTGTTCTGCCCAAACGGGCTTTCTAAATCAAAGCAAGTCAAGGGGAATGGCATTGTTTCTGATTAAGTCACTGTCAAAAATCTAGACATTAGAAATCCAAAGAGAAAGATATTATTTTGTGGAGGAATTTCAAAGCAATATTTCTGTTACAGTGAAATTACAGAGGTGGGGAACTATCCATAGATCCTCTCTGATGTCAGTGGTTTTGACATCCAGAATAGCATAAAAATGAGAGCTATCTATGGACATTGTATCCTGTAGAGAAGCTTGCCCCGGTGAAAAATGCTTTACTAATATGTATTTTCCCTTCAGTAAATCAGAAATAGTAGCCTTTTTGAAGAGCATTATAAATTATGTATGTAATAGAAAGGCAATTTCAGTTGTGGAAACTATCAGCATTACCTCCTTCATTCAGGAGACCTGTGTATGATACACTTCATTAAATACACTTGTTAAGATGACATTTGTCTCTTTTGATCCATGTGGGGTTTTTTTATCAGCTGCTAGGGTGACATCAAACATGGACCTTCACTTGGGCTTAAACTTGGGACTGCGAGGCTCCCCGTGATCACACCTGGATTTTCATGCATATGTTTTGGTTCTCTCTCTCTCTCTCCCTCTCTCATTATTATCAAGTCTTTTATTTGCTCTTTTTTAAAACAAACCATGTAGTTGGTTTCATAATGTTGTACAAATAGCAATAACAAAAAAAAAAAAAAAAGATATGCCTGTGTGAAACACCACTCATGTACTTACTACTCATGTTTCCTGGCTTGGTTGTACTGTACTGATGATGTCTAGTGTTGTTACTTGACCTGTACACTGAATATTTGTCTCATCTTGGCATTTAGTACGAATGCTAGTGTTCTGTTGCTCTGCAATTTATTCAGGTACCGGAAAGCACTCAACACTTGTCTCATAACAGCCTGCAGTTAGTGTGCGTGCAGGCATAAAAAAAACCCCAAAACAACAACACTTTTTTTGTGTTGAGTTTTATTGTGGAGTGCAATTCATTTGAACATATTCACGCTGTATTTGTTATTTGACCCAAGAAATTGTCAATTATAGGAATTTACTGCAATCGGATTTTTTACTGGTGTGTGTTGTATGTTATATTTCTGTTTGGAATCACTTCTAAGTCTAAAACAGGTGTTTTCACAAATAACCAAAAAAATTACTTTTCATTCTTCTTTTCCTTGTTATTCATTTTTTTTTAATAGTGAAAAATTCCATATAATGCAAATGTCATGAATGTAATCAAGCAGTAAGTGCAGAAGATGACACACCATATGAACTGTACATGATGTCCTGAATCTCCCCCGAAGCTGTTTGACATACAGATGATCTGCAACTACACGGCCAAAAGGATGACCAGACAGCTGAATGATCACTGTACACCCTGTGAACCCTTTCAGCCTCATCTTTCCTGGCTGTGGCATTTCTCCCAGCTTTTGCTCCTAACTCACTCCATCATAATGCTAGACATGTCAATCAGAGCTCTGAGACAGAACACTCATCTCCCAAGGAGATTATATGTCATCACAGGATGGAGAAACTTGCAAATCCCCCTTTCCTTTTACTGCTCCTGTTGAGGGCTCGAGGAGTAGCCTGTCTCCTCCTCGGTGATTAAAGTCGGAGATTGAGTGTGTTTGCCCAGCACACAGAGAGGCTCATTACAATGCACTAGCATGTTGTTGGAAATAGCTCTGGCCAGGAGCTGTAATCCAGAATGTGCTTAATGAGGGGCCACCCAGCCTCTTCATGGGCCCAAGGAGTCAGTCAGACCTAAAGGGGAGACAGAAAAAGGAGAGTAAGAGAGAGAAACAGCTTCTTCACCAACATATCAATCTTCACAGTGATTGAAAAATTGTAATATAATAGAGCTCACTGCTGATGCTTCGGCCTCGCTATACTGCACTGCCTGTGCTTTAATGAGATTCATGTCAGATGGCTGTTCAAGGGAGAAAATGAGAAAGTATGGAGAGAAGGGAGTGTCACCATTTCAATTCTAAATCAAAAATCGATCAAAATGAGGGTTTGATTTCAACCTTCGAAATCAAAAGCAGGCTTGTTGATTTTCCCGTTTATATTTCTCTCCACGCCCGCCTACTTGTGCATGTCCAGCACATGTCCAATGAAGAAAATGAACATTTCAAAGACAACACAGTGTAGCATACAGGTAACCTGCAGCTGCTTTACTTTTCAAGACACCGTGGCTACTGCAATAGTCAGAGACGATGGTGTGGCTTTCCATGTGGCCTTCCCGGTGAGTTGTGTAAACAGTGGATGTGTCATTGACAAAAAAAAACAGCAAAACACAGTTTGAGGGCTGTGCCACACGTTTCAGATTTGAACTTCCCAGATCATTAACGCATAAGTGAAATGTTGTTAAAACACAAACAGCACCTCTTTCCTACCATAGTCAAGTAGATAACAAGCTGAAAATAATTTTCCCCAAACAAGCAGTCCTCTAAGTTGGACATATAACATTGGTTTCTACAGCCGGCTGTGAGATGAGTATGCAGGGACCGTCTAAAAAGTGCAATGCTTAAACTTACATTTGGTTTCCTTGCCTGCAAAAAGCCCAGCTGTTATTGTAAAATACTCTTCTTACATCAAGGGCTCCTCTTTTTGTTTTTGTGTTTAACAGTTTAGTTCCAGTTGACTGCTGAAATAAGGTGTTGCTTATTGCATTTTCAATAAGTTATTTAAATTCGACCATATGGCCTTGGTGTGATACATTCCCATAAAAATGCTGGTTGTATCAAACTTGATACTATGTAGCTTATCATATAATGAAGAATTTTAAATTGTAAATGCCAGTTGTCAGGCCATTATCCCAATAATTTTGTATCTGTACAAATCAAAACTCGAGTTTAACAATGGCATAGCCTCAGTACTGAAAACATATGTTTAAAATCGAAAATCAAATTGAATTATGACCTTAAAATTGAAAGTCAAATCAAATTGTGGATTTTGAAAATAGTGACACCCTTAATGGAGAGTGTTACAGGAATATACTATTAACGTAAGGCTAGTTCAGATCAGTGATTCACAATGAGATGAAACCATTTCAGAATGTGGCAGGGAGAGCCAGACTTCTTACTGGTTGGTAGGTGATCAAATACTTATGTCATGCAATAAAATGCAAATTAATTATTTAAAAATCATACAATGTGATTTTCTGGATTTTTGTTTTAGATTCCATCTCTCACAGTTGTACCTATGATAAAAATTACAGACTTCTACATGCTTTGTAAGTGGGAAAACCTGCAAAATCGGCAGTCTATCAGAAAACTTGTTCTCCCCACTGTATATATATATTCTTACACATATATTCTTACACTAGTATAGGTCTACTGTCGCTATATTGCAGTGAATCCGGTGCGTCATTATATTCACAGGATTGTGTGTGTGTGGTTGGAGAGGTGAGGCGGTAGTTTAAGTGTTCATTGATTAGTTGTTTGTTCTATAAAATGTCAGAAAGCGTTGAAAAATGTTCACTGTCAGTTTGACTGTCACTGTCAAACTCAAATGTCAGTTGATAACCCAAAGATGTTCAATTTATTATCAACCTACCAGAAAATATTCACTTTTAAGAAGCTTGAACAGAATAATCTTAATATTTTTGTTTTGAAAAATGACTCAAAATGATTGTTCGATGTTGTAAACCATTTACTAAATGTTACAGCACTAATATACAGTAAACCTGTGATTATTTTAAATGTTCTGCTCTCATTTGCTGTCAATGCTCCCACTGCCGTATGCAGCTGTGGCAGCCTTCCTCACTTTAATAGTTAAAACCCATCTCACTGGCCTGACCCATTGGACATTTGCCCACAGCAAAGACACAGTAAGCCACAAATCATTCTCTTAATTATTGATAAGCCCATTTAAAGTAAATGGCTACTCAAGGGGATACAGACTAACACAATAATACATCTTAAGCAATTATTGTTGTTTTAATGTCAAATAAGTAGTGACTGGCTTAGTTTAACTTTGTTGGAAATAATGCACAGTTAAAAGATAATGGACCAGTGTGTTATATTGAGGATTTAACAGAGTATAACAGCAATCCATGGTGGTGAGGCCACATAAAAAAATATGATTAATTATATATTGCTGATCAATGTAAGCTGTAGTGCAATACTCATAATTAATTAGAGTACTCAAACTTGGTTGTAAAATTTGATTGGTTGATATAGCTTCTACTTAAAAAAGTACTGTGCCTGACAAAAAAACAGTAGAAAGTAAGTGTAAGACATATTTCAGATCACATAACAAAGTGAATAATTTATAGACATCATTATTTTGTTATTGATTCAAGACATTTGTGGTTGGATATTTGTGTTGCACCTAATTTGTAACAAAATTAAGTGTTTTTTGCAATGTAACTCATAATGGATAACCAGAATAATATTGTCAGAAAACAAAACAGACTTAATTTGAAGAGATCCCACGTACAAGTGAGTCCCAAGCTTCCCATGTTATATGAAACCGTCCATGGAACAATAGTCTAATACATAATTGAGGGAGGGAAAATTAGTTTTTCTCGGATACATCTTCCCACAGGAGGACCTGCACACATATCTCTCAATCCCCTGTTTTTGGGAGGTCTTTTCAATTAATTTACTTAATATATTTTCATCCCCTGGCTTCTATCTAGTCAAAAGGAACTGCCTCCTTGTTGCCGGGAGACCAGTTGTATTATCACAGTCATTCATCCTTGCTGCACTCTCTTGGGTCAGTATGTGACTGGAGTGCTGTGAACATAGCTTGTTGTGTAGTGACATACTGCTCGTCTTTTTCAAGTCCCAAATTAGCCACACAATTACTCACACAACAAACAGTGTTTAGAACTAAACAGAAAAAGTCAGCGAGTTAGAGACTATTGCAGTGTAGTTTAGGAATATTAATAGTGTTGCAAGCATTTTAACATTAGCAAATCATAATCACATGCATTTTTAAACACAGTATTCTGTAATGATCATAAACAAGTAAACTATAAATTAGGTGACTGGAAGGGTTTATGGCCTTCCCTCTACCTTTTCAAGGGTTGGGTTTTGTGATTTTTTTTTTCAGGCATATAAACAAAAAGGAGGTCTTTTTGCTTCTCCTCCTGTTCTTCTCAAAGCTTTCAGATTTTCTTGCTCTAGCAGATGGTGTAATAAGTAAAAAGCCTTTGAGAAAATCACTTCCAACATGTGTATCCTTCCCTGTTAAACAGGGGAGAAAACTATCACACCTGGAGTGATCCCTCTGAGGGAGTTACAATAAGAGCTGAAACATGCTGAATGTGCCTATATATCTATCACTATCCACAGTCATATGTGCATACTATTGCACTTGTGACTTTATATGTAAAGTTGCTCTTTTTTGCTGTTGAACCATGCTGATGAAATCCTAGACACTAAAGAAAAATAATCAAACTCAATTGGTAAGTGTATTTATTGAAGAGCATTTAATTTGACATTGACATATTTACATTCTGTAACAAGTGTGATGTCAAAATCTGTCGAATAGGGGGGGAAAAAATCACCAACCAAAATATTAACATAAGAACAACTGTGCTAACACTGGAATTAGCAGTGGTTTTCTGGTTTTGTTTCCTCTAACTGCTGTGATATAGAAGCAGGGAGTATAGCTCATCCTGACAATCGGTAGCCAAACATCAGCTGTGTGTGAAGTTGGCACATCCATAAACAGCAATGTTTTGAGAGACACTCACCAGGCTTGCACACATGGTATAATTTTGCCACCGCTAAAGTGCGGGCTGCCATGCAGCATCATATGCCAACAGCTGTGAGAGGCTGGTAGTGGCCTTCAGCCACATGGCTGTTAGGACTTATGGTATTAGTAGTAGTAGTAGTAGTAGTAGTAGTACCATTTGATGTACTGTACCAGACAATCTAATATCACAATAACAAACAGTACAAAGCAAAAAGCACACAGCACACATACACATTACAAAGTCGCACACAATAACACATCACATACATTAGCATGTCTCACGGAAAAAGGAAAAAAAGAGATATTTTATCTTACTTGATTCCTTCTACTATACTTGACTCCTGTTACAGAGATGATATATTTAAAATAAGATTAATCAACGGCACCTTTTTGATAATTCCCAGTTCATGCTTTATTATTTAATTACTTTAGCAACACTTGTGGGAAGCATGTGTTTGTTGACATTATAAAAATTGGAAGGTTAGAATATTTGCTGCCAAACACAGTCAATCTCAAAAATGCTGTAACATAGAATAACATCCCATCAACCAGAAACTTCCTCCCTTATGACCTCTTTGGAGAATAACAGAGTGCTTTTCAGAAATTGATTGAAATTAGCTCTGCACCACAGAACCATAAAAGCACAGAGCAGGAGGGAGGGGGAGATGGGGTAGTAGGTGGCTGGATGCCAGGTGAAGTTCTCCTGAGAGGACCATGGGCACTGTGGCAGAGAGATCCAGCCAAAGAGCTTTGTTGTGATAAATCAGATTCACAACCCTATTTTTACTCATCTATAAATCTCATTGGGAAAAAAAAATCCAGGGAGCCATGGAGGCTTTGCATAGGCAGGAAATGAGCAAGTTACTCTCCGGTGCTGCATTGGTTGAACATGCTGTAATGACCATTATTTATTTCTGCTGTCGTCCTGGTTCCAGATTCTAATCTGCAGCAGATATGTCTACCAAAATGAGAGGATCATTAGGGAAGGGAGCGAGAGACAAAGAAAAACAGTGAGAGAGGGAAGAGAAGCATGAGGCAATTGCTGTGCTTTGTTTTGTGCTCATTTGCACTTATCATGGCAATTACAGGCCCCTGTGGATACAATGGTGAAACTACATGCTGGAAGTAAATTTCTGGCATGCTGTTGTGGTAAATCCAAGGAGGGTTGACTCGAGGACAACTGGTCTTGGTTGAAGATACATGAAGACGTTTCGCCTTTCATTCAAGGGGCTTCTCCAGTTCTGACTGAGTTGTGGGGAGTGCCAGGTATTTAACCTCTGTGGGGTCATTATCTAGGTCATTGATACCACTCGGTCCATTAGTGCTCCAGCCTTTTGTAATGACAGTTGTTAGAGTCATTGGAGTCACCTGTGGCTGAGTGTAAACAACAGTCGTTGAAGTTGTCACATGAGATCAAATGTGAAAGGTTGTCAAGTCTCCTGGGAAGGGATGAAAGGACAGCATTGTAGGTGAGGGATAAGTGGTGTCATAGTCCACCTCCTCTGTTGAGGGATGATTTCTCTACTTAGATGTCGATACCCTTTTTCACTCTTCTTTCAAACCATCTATCCTCCCTATCCAAATATGTAAGTTACTGTCTTTGAAAGAGTGTCCCTTTTCTTTCAGGTGAAGGTAAACTGTCTTGACCTGAGGAGTTTGCCCACTTGTGTTCAACTATGCGTTTGTTTAATGGTAGTTTAGTTTCCTCGATATATTAATCTTTCAATTCCTCACTGCAATGGACTCCATACATTAGACATCTTCTTGTGTTTGGGTGTGCAGTGTTTCAGGTGGACCCGTTTCTATCTTAGTGTGTCACTGGGTTTGAAAAACACAGGGATATGTTGTGTAAAAAATGAATGTGTGGTAAAATACAAATTTGGCAGTATTTCACACCAGCCGTTGTAATGCAATTATTCAAAGGATTTAATTTTTGGCTATACCTTGGATGTCATACTGCAATGATTTCCGGCTCTGCAGCAGATGATCCATCAGCACACTATAAAGAAATCCATTTACATTATAAAACAACAGCTTTCACAGTTTATGAGAACAGTAGTAAACTAGTGATGTATTGTCAGTGTGTAAGCGGTCAGTCGCTTACACAGACCATAATTAAAAGTAATATTTACAAAACTCAAAGTGTTTTGGGCTGAAAATCATAGGCCATATTTAGCACATTCATAATATACAGACAGAGAGACATTTGATTGTAGTCATACATCTCAGCAGCAGGATTCACCACACTCAATACATGATGTACTAATAGGGGCATTTTAAATTAATGACATGATATGGAGGATACTGGCTAATGAACCACACAGTTTATGGTAATGATTGGTACTTGTCTATAATTTAACCAACCCTTCCACTTTGACAAGCATATTATTGATTGCCTATGCTGAATCTAAGAGGTCCACTCTGTCTGAGTCAGGGTCTGGTTTCCAGAAATAATTATGTCTCAATTGAGAATTAGTCACATGATCTCTTTACATTACTGAACATTGATTTATTATTTGAGTTTTAGCGTTTTGCAAGCGTCTACTTTTTCCCCCACTGGACATGAAAAAGCCTAATGATCTGTTTATCTGTTTTATCAGTGCATGGAGAGAATGATTTCACTCACACTTGCAGCTGGCTTTAATAAAAATTAATGATGTACAAACACTGATAATTAATTGTGTGCCATATCTACTTCCCTGCACTACCAGCTTACTCAGCAAAGGGCAAATACTGTATATGCAGGTTGTGTATATAATGAAAATTTCTTGTTTAATTCATACTGGATTGAAGAGCAAGTTCCAGGGGCAAGTGATTTTTATTCAGCACAAGCAATACAAGGACAGACAAGGTTACCAATGTCTTAATTGTTAACACTTTACAGTATATATTATGAATTGAAATCCATTATCCAGGTCAGGGGTATGTGTGGTTTATTAGCACTGCTCCCAGTAAACTACACACACCAGGACCTGAATAATTGAGAAACAGCACTTTTTAATGTACATTACTGTGCAATATCAGTATTTCAGGTATACTATTACATCAGTACTGCCATACAGTTCCATATCAACCTCAAAGTTAAATTTGCTAGTGGAGTTTCACATGAGGACATCCTCTTCTAAGGTTAGCCAACAAAGTTAGCCTTATTCTTCACTTATTCCATTTGGTTGATTTGACATAGGTAAAACTGATTGGTCCATATATTGTATGCATATATATTTTGTTAAGCTATACATGAGAGGACAAGCCTTTATTGGTACATTTGTTCCCTTGTGTGCACACTGCAAAAACGAATGTGTCAAAAAACAACACTACATGTTTTTTTTTTTTAATGCCTCTGGATAGATTGACACAGTACTTGTGTTATCATCTGGAGGAGGGCAGTTTGAGATTATAAAAAAACAAAACAAAACATATTTTATATGGTAGGACATAAAAAGCTCTAAATAAAATATAGTAATTATTAACCAACTCTGCCTAACCTGTTGCTAAATCACTTGCAAGTTTCGTACGTAGCAGAGCAGCTCCCTCACTGTGTTATATTGTAAGTCAGCCCTTGATCCAAGCTTTTGTCGGCTGAGGGTGCGGGCCGGAAGGTAGTCGGAGGTGAGGTTACCAGGGGTGCGATGGGCAGGTGGGTTACTGGGGCGGTACACTTGTCAAATGCTTATGTAAGTAAGACTTTTGGAGAATTCAAGGACACAAACCTCCTGTGGATCTTAATACAAAAAACTTGGGTTAACCCTAACCCTAACCCAAATATCCCATTTAGAACATTAATTCCTTTTAGAAAAAAGACAAAAAACACCCAAAGCAAATGTAAAATCATGGAAGTTTGTTGTTTTGTTTGTTTTTTGGGGGTTTTTTTGGCAAATTTTGCTGTTTTCATCGACTTTTTCCAGTTTCAGACAGTTTCTTTTAATGAGACACCATGTGGAACCAGATTGCCTTGAAAATAAACTAATTTGCCATATGCCATTTTAGTAGCAATGGAAAAAAATCCAATCAATTGACTTTGTCGATTACCTGCTCAATGCTGAACATACCAAACAATTGCTACAGTCATGAGAGGTAAGAGAAAGTGCTTCTTTGATCAAGGCATTACTCCAACTCAGTATGTGATTCCTGGTTAGTCATACAGTATACTGTAGATAGCAGTCAGACCTTAGTGAGACAAAACTACCCTTAAAGGTGAAAGTCCCTGCCATACTCTTGTGCTATCTATTTGCACTGCAGAAAATAATGAGTGGTTATTATAGATATGCCTTTATGAACTCTGCATCCCATCAGCCATCACTACTGTACAGGCTTGTTTGAGGGCTGTAGGGGAAAACGTGCTGCCATTTTCAGACAGCCAACATCCGATAGGGCATTTACTTTTTCAATGAAATTCAATTTTCATTGGGCTGCCAGGACTTCTTCACCTCTGTGTATAAGTCTGATATGAACAGCAGGCCCCAACTCTCAGCATTCTTCAGGCACATCTATGCTTGAGTGTTGGGTGCCGGCTGCTATCCTAGAAATCTGGCACAGTAAAGAGTGGAGTTGTTGTTTTGAACACTTGCTTGTGGCAACATTTGTTTTTTTAGTCAGCCTACTTAAACTTTAGTATTACAGTACCAGTCAAAAGTTTGGGCATACTTTCTCATTAAAGTGAATGGGAAGCTGTGTTCAAACCTGTGTAGTGTTTATGTTGAGACAGAAAGAAATGTAATCACAAGGAATGTCATATAAATCACCTGTTCTTCTTAATTAACTCTAAAGATTTTGCAACAAATTCACCTCACAGACAGACTGAAACTGGAACTTTGGAACGTTTGATTATAACTGTACTACATATATGTATGTACTATAACTGTACATTTAAATCAGTTTTTTAAACAATTCAGATTCACAGCTGTCCAGTTCAATACACTGTTCAGGCAATAATTTCATGTTAGGTGGCAAAGTGTCATATATCATAGCCTACTGTGTAGAAGTGTATTATGCATGTTAATAGAATGCCATAAAGGACACACTGCTCACATGAAGACTGCAATTGTTTTGGGTGAAGCAGTCCCAAACAGATGTCTCCACCAAAGATAAAATGAACATCATGCTCTTGGGTTTTTTTGTCGGTCAGCCACAAGTAAGGTGGTTGTTCTCATTTTCACCACAGATTGCCTTGTTTTTGTTGACATCAGCATCACATTCAGGCATTATGCAGATGCTTAGGACTGGTGGGATAAATTAGTGGCAAAAACATCATTCTTCACCAAGCCAGACTGAGTGGGCAGCTTTTTTTAGTTTGATATCATGAGACATTTTTCCATGATTAGTGTAAAATAAAAGGCCCACTGTAATTATGGATTCACAATTTCTGGATATGTCAAATGTTGGAAAATGAAAAAAAAAGTGTATTATTGACTGTTACAAATCCTAAAAGTAAATTGTGTGTTCTGATTCAGATATAAAATATCTTTTTAAAATGTTAATTAGCTTAATGTTTGATAGTTACATCTTTGGTATATTTGTCCTAACTTTGTCCACAAAGAGTCATCCTACATTAAGAGGAACTAAAAGTTTGTAGGAAAGAGTTTCCTTTGCTGAGAAACTTTTATCAAGAAATGGAGATGATTTTGTGTTTCATGAAGTTGCTGATTCTTGTTGATGCCAGATTGTGTTAGTCAATGTGAAATAGAACATTGTCATCCATCAATAGATTGATACTGTGATATTTATTCTGGTTGACAAACAAATCTTCATTCTTAGATTATCAAGGCACATTTTCAATCAACAGCACCAATCACAATGATTAGTCCATGATTAGCAATGGCCAGTAAATATTAAAACACTTTAATTATTTTCTCTGTTGGTGATAATCTAATGGAAATTTAATGATGTGACAAACAATGTGGGCTTAAGACAGTAATTATAGTTTGATGCATTATTTTGCTGACAAACAGATGGAATATTCCAAATTCATCAGCACTGAACATTTGCATTTTTCCAGTGGTCAACAGTTATTCAAAGCAACATATTGTTGCTATAAAATGCTGTTGCATTTTCATATATCAAATAACACTGCAATGTAATTTTTAAGTGGCACAATTTGTGACATAATTGTAAAAATACTGAATATTACATCAAATGCATGTTTAAATAATCTATTTTGTTTTTAATACATAATCCATAATAATTAGCCAGTGAACAAGTCTGTAAGTAATCTTGTCTCAAAGCTTCCAAACTCCCCGAGCAACACTAACACTTGTTAGCAATGTCACCAGTGTCTCCCCAACAGGTAGCAGGCGCTTTTAATCATTGTATTCTCCTGGTAGAGACAAATGAAAAATGAAATAAATGCACAGCTAATATAACAATAAAAACATTTTTTTACAGATGATATTCAGTTCACATAGATTTTGCTCAGCTCTGTGTATGAACCACTATGTTCTTTTGTTCATATTTCAGACTACTGTTGACCGTGAAGCATACTGTAAGTCAAACATTGTCCAACTAGCATCAAAACAAGATTCATAATACATATTTGATCGATAGAGCACCTAACCTCTAACAAGAGGCACAGCATTCTACTTCTGAAAATGTGACTTAAAAGCACTGAGCTTGTCAAGTGAAAGCCAAGAAACAGGAGTTGGCAACATTTGTTCTTGGCTGAAACTGAGGCCACAAACAACATAAACAGACTTCATGTACAATATATCCAGGCAATGAACCACTCGGTATTGTGTGGGTCCAAATATCACTTTTAATCAGCATGAGGTGACTGGTTTTGGCTGGGAGAGACTGCTAGGAATGTAACTTTATGCATATTGGAGCTTCATATTAGATAAGATGGGTTGATTCACTTTGATAGTAATTTTCGATGCTGGAGTGTGTAGTATTGCTTCTGATAGATGGTAGATGCAGATAAATAAATGGATGAAAAGCAAATGTCAGACATAAGTGTGCACTTACCTTGTTTATTTTATTCAGCTATGCACTAAACCACAAACCCTCTCACATTCATGAAGATGACGTTGGACCTCTTTGATGTATCTGCAATGACGTCCTCATTATTTTTCATACAAAAAACTGAATAGATCAAAAAGTAAAGAGGGGGGATCATAAGGACACATGAGACTGAGTAATACCCTTGCCAGTGGCATTCATTGTTTTTTCTGTGTGTGTGTGTGCGTGTGCGTGTGTGTGTGTGTGTGTGTGTGTGTGTGTGTGTGTGTGTGTGCGTGTGCGTGTGCGTGTGCGTGTGCGTGTGTGTGTTTGGGCAGACTTTTAGTTAGCTCGGGTAAGGACTGGCCAGCTGAGACAGCTTGTACCACCCCAGCGTCTGTCTGGCCACATACAGAAAACACTCTCAAAAGCATGTACACGCTTTATCGAATGGCATGTGGAGAGCAACTGCAAACTTCTCACCATGATGTCTGGCTTGTTGCCTTCACATCACTTAGCGAATGGCGAGATTTAAACTCTTTGGTCATAGTAATTCAATTTGTTAAGGGTGTAGGAGTAAAAGAGCAGCAATTTACAGGAAATTCCAATGGTAAACATGCCAGACTGTGTGAATATGTTGTCTGCATTAAATGAACATCAAAGTAATCTTTGGCTCTTAAAAAAATAAATACAAGTCTTTTCAGAAATCCTTACTGTGCTAAATGAGGAAAACAAACAAACAAAAAGACTGTTTAAACAAAAAAATCATATTTCTTTTTTGGGCAGCCACACAAACACATCTTACCGCACTGGAGCAGCAGTCGCTATAGTGACATAAAGATAACAAGCACTATTGAAAATGTATGATAATAATTTTATTATTTCCACATCACAATTCCATAGACTTGCTCGATATAGAACCCACTATATCGCTGTAAATATTACATGAGCTCGTTCATTGAGAAAGTAATTGGCTTTTAGAGTTGGCTGATACTGCTCCACTGTCTCTGCAGAGATTTATAATGTTGACTTACTGTACAAGACAGAGAGGGTAATCACTGAGACAGTTTATCCTAAAGCTCCATCTGTCTCTCACCCTCCGACATTGGGCAAGGAGTGGAATTGTTTTAGGGCAAAACAGGTGTCAACCTAAATCAACTTAGAAGGCTTCATGGATAAAAAGGCTGAACGGGGGTGAAAAAATAGAAGGTTTAATCCATTGAAATTAGATCCAGGGAGAATCTAATGCTTCATTGTAAATGCATTTTGTTGTATTTCCTTTTCATCTTTTTCTAATTCATCTTTCTCTCTTACCAACTCTCCCTCGCTTGCCCTCTCCAGGTTTAAGCTGAAATTAAATTGATTTGCATAATGAAAGGAGATCAAATTTACTGTACAGAAGTAAAATAGAAATAAAAAGGAGTTTCCTCTGAGGGCGGATGGGGTATGAGCCACAAGAGGAAGGGAGAGGTGAAAGAAAGAAACAATAAAATGCAATTATACAGCTTCAATAAACCTATAATTCCAGCACGTACAAAAATATCCAGATAGGCGCTTCACATTATTTCATTCGACAAAGCTATAAAGGCTCATTCAAAGCCGCAGCGAGCCTTACAAAACCACACATTGTCTAATCGCTGGTGTAAGAAGAAAAAAAAAAGGAAATTAGAATGTCGCTAACCCTTGTGACAGCCTCCACTTTCTAGGTGTTATTGCTAATTACATTTCTATTATCATGTTAATGCTTGGCAACCTTCAACAATGAATCTCATCTAATTATTCTGTTATTTGTTATGTCTCTGTTCTGGGTACCATTCTGAGGTATGGGATCACTTTTGATTTGGATACATTAGGGTCTGAGATCTCCCAAATGTTGACACAAATATGACAGATTGGGGAAATGGGACATGAATAAATGCCCATTAGTATTTTCAGTCAAGAAAGTTTAATTAGTTTTGCTTTAGGTTATATACAGCATTTAAAACTTTGGACGATTGCTAATTCTTTCTGCATGGAAAGATCAGTAGAAGGAAACAAACTGGTATTAGACTGTAGTTGTCGAATAAATGGAATTCAAATGGACATCTTTCATGGATACGCTTCATAAATATGTCAGAGTCCCATTTTGTTTCTCCATAGTGTCTTAGAAATCAGCTTCAAGTCAATGAGAGAGGACATGAAAGCATCTCAGAGGATTGACATCTAGAGACCTGCTGCAGTTTCTCTCAATCAGGGCCTCTCCTCTCCGCAGCCATGCAGTTAATAATGTATGAGGGCTAAGTCTTCATGTCTGCTTGCTCTCTTCATTTCTGAAATGTCAGGTGAGTAGACGAGAGGTGGGAACTAAAAAAAAAAAAAAGAAAGCCCTCATAGCTGGGTGTATCTTTTGAATCAGCAATGCAGGTTACTCTGTTTGTAGATACACATACACATTTTCCTGAGTCATTCTTTAAGATTTAGTTTTCTTAAATCAACACCTCTAATGAAATCCCATAGTTAAAGGTGCTGCCAGGACATTTCTAAGGCTGCTTAGTTGTCCAAAAACATGCAGGATCATCCTTACTGGGCCACGCACAATACCCTACGATGTATGGTCACCTGATGATGGGCAAACAGCATGTCGGCTATGCCAGGATCAAATCAAGATCAGGGACAATCTTTTTTTTTTTTTTGTGCCTGCATTTTGTGCCTGCATTGATGTATTTTCTCACATTTTCCTGCACTTTTAAATTAATTGCAATAACATTTCCTGCCCAAGGCTACAGCCTCACTATACTGAGGTCATGTCCTCACAGTACTTATGGTGGTTATTTTATAAGCTGATTCCAGTATTTTAGACTCTGTAATTAAAACTGGATTACTTAAAGGCTAATTCATTTAGAAACATAGCGTGCTGTATATAGGCATTTAGTATTTACCTATATTGTGGTGAAATGTTGAGGCAACATATAGGCTGATAGAGGTTACAGGAAACACAATTGTTTATAAATAAATGAATTAATACTATGAATTAAAGGGCATGTCCGTTGTTCAGCCACTGGAATGACCATACCTAGATTAGGTTGTCTCTTATTAATGCAGGCACATGAGATTTCTCATCTAAAAGTGAGGCCATGGCAGACCATTGGTCTATTAGCAATGTTCGAGTAGACTCTTCAGACACTCCAGCCTTTTTTTTTTATTGAGATGACCTTATAACATCCTCTGCTCATGAATAGCAATGGATTGCAGCAGCACAGATGAAATCCATATTTACAAAGTTATAGCATTTTTTTGACAATGCAATGCTCATTCATGTGAGACATAAAACTTATTCATGTTCACTCCACACAGTACTTTTTCCTTTATCTTCACAGACTCTGTTGTGACAAATACCATTGTTTGGCAAATTTTAGCACAAGTGCAAAAACAAAGCGCTGGGAAGCATTTCAAACTGGCAATACAAGCCTGTTTATCACTGTTTAGTTAACATTTCCTGGGGTTTATCTAGCATTGTTATTGTATATTGAATGCCAATTCAAGTGATTAGTCATTGTTATTTGGTAGCTCATGTCTGTGGGGCCACTATAAATGTTTGAATAGTCAATCAAGAGGTAGCGAGTGAAAATGCACTTTTATTGTTTTCAAGAAAGTAAATCATACCTCAGATTTCAGTCCAAAAAAAAAATAGCTTTGCAGAGTGATTAAACAAAAAGCATAGGCATATGACACATTTTGAAAACACATTAGGACGACTCTTCCCCTGCCCTTGACAAGTGTGGTACTGTCATTCCAGTGCTGAATTATGATCTCCATTTAGAGGACAACTGATCCAACCAAGGCAAGAAATTGTGGAGGATAGGAATACACCTCTGCATGTTGTGATATGCTCTACTGTATCTGTGTCTTCCTATTACATAGAGACTAATGCTGTATGGCTTGCGGCATGAGTAATTCCGTCTAATGTACTTTCCTGTGGGAAACAAAGCTGATGCTTGAAACACCTCCCAGAGGAGAGATCAACTGCATAGACAACCATTAATTCACCTATAAATCTTATATGTGATCATCACTAATGAAGTGCTGCATGTTCAGTAAGACAACTTTTGACAGGTAGAGATGGGCTTTTATGTCTCCTTGGATAAGCCTTTGCAAGGTACTGGTGAAATGGCTGGTTTTAAATGATACTAGTATGAGCCTTGTGCTTCAGCCACTACATCTGCAGGATGGGGCTTGAAGGGCAAACAAAAGTAGCCTTTTGTTGTGAGGGCATATGATTACATCATCATGATTTTTTTGAATGTGGCATTTATTTATTTTTAAAAGGCTGGTCCCTCAAGGAAGCTCATTTTAATTGACAAGATAATTACATTTTTCTAAACACTGATGGTAGATGTGATGATGGTTAATGGCAGCTCAGGTGGAATGATGTTCTGAGGGAGGGAGGTATCATCTAAAGCCTGGGTGAAGCCTTGAAAAGTGCATGGCCACAGAAATAGGGTCTCAAGGACATCTATAAAGAGATATGTGAATGGATCAAGCCACCTTTCAACTGTGTAAACTAGGTAGTTCGATTGTCAGCTTTTCTCCTCACAAAGCAAAGGATTTTGCTGGTTTGCCAAAAAAAAGAGGGAGAGAAGATAGAGAGAAGAGGAGAGGATTGCAAAGCTGCAGGATTTATATGAAGATTTTCAGGGTTAGACTGGGAACGAAATTGGGATCTGGAAATTTTCGTGTGGACCAGCCCCATTTTTCCTCAATACACACTCTTAAATAATAGCATAAAGAAATATCAGGTTATTGATAATATATAGGCTAAGCAATAGATGTCAAGTTGACCCTATAAACAGGTGTACTTCCAGAGTGTTTAAAAAAACCCAACTAATAAATAAATAGTCAAGAGATCGCCTAGGGGAAATGTTGCCATCTAAGAGGTGCAAATTACAATTCGATTCATTTGACAATTGATATGGGTAACCCAACTCTCATATCATAATCATATGTCATGAATGTGGCCATGACAAAATGCATTAATGTCATAAGTTAACCTATTATTAGTTAAACTTTCCTATAATGATCTGAAAATGTGAGCACTATTTATAGTCAGTCATCTGACATTGTGTTCATGGCTGATCTGATTCAATTCACAAATCAGGCTTAGTATTTGGGATTTAGTGCTACCGACACTTTTTAAACTTCCATTCTGTTATTGTCAGGCTGTGACAAGTAGCTTGCCTGCACTCTACTGGAGCAGGCCCAGTGTGACATTTGATAGAAACAGCATAGCGCAGCGGCCTTAGGCAGCACATAGAATAGCATGTCCTACCTTAGGCAGTGAGGATATTTCTCACTAGTGCGCTCTACTCTGCTATCCTATCAATTATTCCATCAGTCCAAAGCCATAACAATGTGCTCACATGCCACTTGTGTCATGGGGAGAGTCAGGTCTGGAGCTCCGCTGTTCACACTGTCACTATTTGAGCTAATGTTAAGCAGTATAAGTTGCTGTAGGTTGTCTTACATGTTTTGCTCATCCTTAGCGGCAGCCTCCTCTTCTTGCCCCTGCTCTCCACTGGAATCAACCTCTGTATTCTCTCACTGAACTTACCACAAGTGATCATCATTGCGATAGGCTGTGTTGGACTAATAGTGCTAACCATCAAGCAGTTACTGGAGCTGTTCAGCCTGTCGATTGACTCACCACCATTGACCTTAAGGACAGATACTTCATCTCGAGATGGCTCCAAAATAGAGGAGGCTCCTGCATTTTCCCCTCCATGGATAGCCTATGAGTACAAAAGTTTATTCCATAGCCTGTGCACTTTCAGTAGATGTGTGGACAAAGTGACCAGCCATTGTACGACTTAGGCATGAGGGGCTTCTTTTACCTCAATGACCTTGTTGTCATGGCCATGTCCAAATAATGGGCTATGTTCCATACAGCTAGGTTGATTGTGCAGTGTGCATAATTAAACACTTCCTTTTTAACATAATAAACTAAAAACATTGTAAAAATACCTGCAATTGTAGCTCATGGTAACTGGAGAATAATGTTCTCAGATGTTCTCCTACATTTTGTAGTTTGTTACCTCATCATTCTGCCAAGGGGAGCACCGTAAGCAAAGCTGTGATGCCTTCCTGCTCCGTATTTTTTCATCTTAGTAATATGTAACATTATACACTTTTTACCCTCCTTTATTTAAACCCTGCTCTTTATAACAGTCACACAAGCTGCATGTCAAGAGACTATGCCACTAATGTTCTCCACAGTGTACACTAAGGCATCACTGAGATGTCCTCCTTTATTTAAAGTGACAGAAATGCTGTTGAGGCAGACTCAAATGTAGTAACACAGAGACAGTGTCAAATCAATTGTCTGCTACACTGCCACTGTGCAATGACGTATGGAGGAGTCACAACTGACCTCTGAAACAGGTCTACCCATTTTAAATTGACTACAAAACAAAGTTGATACAACATTTTTGAGATCAGTGTGATTACTTAAATATCTTATGTGGTCCTTAAAAATATGAGGGTGAAAGATATGAGCCCTGTAACACCCAAAGTTAAGTCCATGTTTCATTTATTTTTTAAATCTGTGCTTAGTATGGATCTAAAAAACCCTTTGACAGTGTTATGAGTCTGCAGTTGGAGGCTAGGAGCCACTTCAAAAGCAACAGACAGACAGTCCAGACACAGTATATGCTAAAGAGCTTGGTTTTCACTCTTTTATACATCCTACACTGTGAAAAGCAAAGATCTCTTTAAGTTAACATAAAGGCACATGTGCCTCCCCGGTCTTAATGAAGGAGATAGCAGCTTTAAATGCACCATCGTCAAAAAAAGCTAAAGTTGACACATTAACTTATTCATTTAACTTTTAACCGCACAATTACTCTACAACATCTAACAACTAAAGAATAGTGCTTGAGCTGGAAGGAAAAAGAAATAAGAAATAGAGAGAAAAAGAACCCAATGTTTCATCCCTCCCTCAAATCGCACAAAGCATGGTCTAAATCACCAACATCAGGGAGAGCACACAAAATGTAGGTGCACCTGTTAATGAGTCCACCTCCCCAACCAAGACAAAGTAAGAAAGAAATACTTCAATGATGAAAAATCTAGTCATGAGATGAGGATAGCTAGATGCGGTGTACAGTAGCTCACTTCTTCTTCCTATTATCTACTACATTATTTACACACATTTATTTAATCAATTTTTTTTTTTTTGAGGCTTTGCAATATTATGACATGGGTGTACTGTAATGGCTTTTCACTTCAATGATGCCAATAAAACACAAAGCAGCAGGCTAGCAATATATATACATATAGATGTCATTACTAAGATAATGTTTTCAAAATAGATTTAATTACAGAATAGAAATGAAGGTTTATCAATTTTATTCTGTATTTTATTTGCTTAATAAATGTTACAAGTGTCACTCCTTCATGATGTGTTGATGACATTGATGCCAGAAAATGGAAATTATTTTTAATCTCCTATGTTTATCTTGTAGTTAAAACTTTCTTAAATACTTTTCCAAGGACTCGTCTGATTAGTTTAGAGCTCCATGTATCAAACTCTGCAGCCTGCCACTGGGACACCTCCCTGCTGCGTATGTCCACTACATGGCCTCAGCTAGTCTGAGGCTGGATTCATCCTCCTGAGAAGCAGTGAACCAAAGCTGTTTCACTGAACCTACTGCAACAATTCTCATCTGGCTGTCACTCTGGCGACCCGAGGATAACAGTAGGAAAACCATCTACCATGTTTCTGAGTTGATGCAAGAGCTATTCAAAAAATATTTTTTTATTGGCTGTAGTTAGAGTCTTGGCCCCTTATTGTGTTTTTGATTTGTTTTTGATAACATACATTAATCAATTCATTCATTCTGTCTGCAATAGCTTGTTAATTAAATTTACCCATTCATCTATGCATTCATTCGATCATCCAATTTAGTTGTAAATATGTGTTTTGATTAGTTGTTCATAGTCATTCCTATTTCTTAGTAATTCAGTAAATATCTTGCCAAGTCATTGTGTTTGTTGGTTCCTTCACAACAGAGATGGTGGTATCTGTATTTAGAGTCCATGAGTTTCAGATAGAGGACTGATTACTTTGGTGTACAGTAATTAATTGTCCTCATAATTCATTAATTAATTCATTAATTAATCAATAGAGGTGGTGCCCCATATAATTTATGAGTGCATAATTTAAACTTGTACTGTCTACACTAGTGTTTTAGTCCCATGCCTGAGGAAAATACCAGTGTATCTTTATCTCCATTTGGACTGAATTTTACTCACCAGCACTAGTCAGTGATTTTATACTAGTGCAGAGTGCATATGTTTGTAATCTTTCACCTCCATCCCAGTCATAATTACACATGCAATTACCCACTGTTTTTCCAAGTTGTTGGTCCAGACCCTGTAATTTAAATCCCGTCCAGAGAAAGGTCGCTTGTATTGTTGTTCTCCGTAGGATGGACTGTTTTTCTTTCTTCTGCATTTTATCAGCATATTGTGAAATTTGACTTGAAAATAAAGAAAGATGAAAATGTTTTTGCGAATCTGATATATCTCAATATAAAGGCCTATTTAAGAACCAATATAGCAATTAGGAGAGCAAGAAGATCATCAAATAAGTTATAATAAGTTGAAATGTGAACCACAAGTGTGTACCACTTATATTTCTTAGCTAGAGCTTAATTTCAAAATTAAGTTTAAACACTATCCAGATCGATGAGTTAAATTATAGAGGAACAGAGTCGATATTTTATTCCCTACTTCCTCCTGTAATGTTAATACTGTCCGAATGCTTTTTGACTTCAACGTATTTCTCCTGGACGTCACTTTCCTAACATTCACATTCTTGAAATGGGTCACTTTTGATGCTTGCAAACTGAGAATGCAGTTTTATGTTGCAACAACCAGAAATACTTAACCATACATACTGACTAACCAAAATATGAAATAAGTAACTAAACTCTGCATAGAGCTGTTGATTCCCAGTGGGGATGACAGTACTTGTAATCCATTGTGATATTAAAAGCAAAGCGTTTTGAAGCCATTTTTTATTGTTAATCAAGGGTCTGTTTGATTAGACTTCTATACTGTATGAATCAGAAGTATCCTCCATGTCACCAGCTTGCACAAGAGCAAAGCAAAATACACTCTATAATTAAATGTGATTGATCACCTTTAAAGCCTGGTTAGGTCTGGCCCCCAGCTATACTGCATGCATTTCATACCTCTGTGAGTCAGAGCACAGCCACTGATACTTCAGCAAGGTCTCTCTTGCTGATACGTTTTAAGTTAAAGGACCAGTATGTAAGATTTATTGGCAAGCAGTGAGGTTGTAGATTGCAAACACCCTCTCTCACTCATCCCCCCCTTTCAGAGCATGTAGGAGAATATACATGTAGAGTAAGAATGTACAGTGACCATGAAATTAGCCAAAAACATCAAAGGCCCTCTGTAAAGCCAGTGTATGGTTTGTCTATTCTGGGCCACTGTGGGAACATGGGAGTGCAACATGGTGGGCTCCACAGAAGAGGATCCATTCCCTCTGTAGATATAAAGGTCTCATACTAAGGTAAAGAAAACACAATCATTTTCAGGTCATTATGCACTAATGACCATTTCTGCAAATAGGTCCCCCTAAATCTTACACACTGGTCTTTTAAAAGATGGGGCAAACTGGCGTACTCCATCAGGGCCTCAGTGATTTGGAACAACCAGCAGCTCAACCGCTCAGTCAATAGCAAAATCAATATTATCATACCATTTTAAAATGGTTTGTTGGTGGCACTGTTCCCTCAAAGCAAAAAGATCCCAGTTTCTAGTCCCTCAGCACCTGCTGTGTAGAGTTTGAATGTTATCCACATGCCCACGTTGATTCCATTCAAGTGAACTTGTTTTCTCCCACAGTCCAAAGTAATGCTGATTAGTTGAACTGTAGCCTCTACAGTAAATTGCCTGTAGGTCTGTATATCTGTGTTAGCACTGTAACACATTGATGACCTGTCCAGAGTGTACCCAATGCAAACAGGAGAAAGGCTCATGTCCTTTGTGACCTCAAACATGATACGTTTAGAAAATGGATGCATGTTGTTATTTGATGTTTTTTATCCCTTTATTTCCACCGTATCCTGTCTCACTTTTTATATTTTTACCTTACAATATTGATTCATTCAGTTTCAAGCACTTCAAGTACTTTTTAAAAGGAATATACAAATAAATTGTACAATTGTTTTGTATTAGAAAATAAATAAATAAAAAACTGCAAACCCAAGTAATGTACTGTCAATGGAACAAGAGCAACAGACAAGTAATTCTCATTATCCAAGCTTCAAATGAAGTGCTTGTCTGTCCATGGGAAAGGTTTCACTTTGGGATAAAGCACAGGCTCACGACTCCTTATCTAAGTTTTTGTAGAGTCAATGGCCGTCTAACTGCAATAGTCTCACTTTATTAATTCAGTCTGTCAGAGTGCTGCATTTGCATTCATTGTGGAAAACTTGAGATTGTTTGTGCAGTGTATTTTAGCTAAATTGATTTGTTGTTATGGTGGTGAAGGTGAAAGCTTTGTTTTGGCTGTGTCTGAAAACTACATAACAAATGCTGTTCAGCTATTAGGCTATATATGATTGATATTTTCTACAGTGCGTATTCATATTTGCCCCCATAGTTTAATCAATTGTCATTACCCAGCCAAGAACAGAGAGAAGATGAGAGGATATTTCTGATTATTTCTGATTGATCCTTGTGATTGAACTAAGCTACCTGTAAATATCTGTTCTGTCATCATTTTGCTCATTGAAAAAAAGGTTTCTCATCTTAAAACAAATTGCCTGTGTTCTGGTAATGCTATCACTGCTCCCTTATTTATTTGAAGATTGAACTTCTTTTCTTTTTGATTGTGACTCATCTAAGGTTGTCATTTTTCCCTTTTCTTAATTTTCAATTGTTTTTAATTATTCAGTTTATAGTTGTTTTTTGGTTGCATGTTGTGTGTTTTCTCCTTGTTGTGTTACATATTATTGTGTCTTGTACTGTTCTGTTTTCTGAGTGTTTGTTTGGGACCCCCTTGAAACTGAGATGATCCATCTGAAGGGAGTTATCCTTATGTAATAACATTTATGCTATAGTTAATGTGCTAAATGTGCCATAACCCCAGAGAACTGTCAGTCACCACACATCTCTATGCATAACTAATGACGTTGCCCTTGGAGTTAGTAGGAAATGTTCTGATTTATGGTAACAACATATATGTTTTCATATAGAAGCCATCACTGACAAATGACTTTTTCTTTGACAATGATTCAAGATGAATGAAATGCTCATTTGGAGAAAAAATAGGACCAAAGTGACCAGTGGAGCTCACTTTGCCTGAATATGCTCTTACTCTTTAACCTCAGCACTCACAGCATTAGTCACATGACCTGTGGCCATTCGGATGACATTGTCTTGTACAGAGTTTCATTAAAAGGAACACACATACTGTATTCATCCTTCCCTGTGTGAGTGTTACCGGTGGAGCTCACACTGACCTACATTATTCACCCAGGCCATGACATTTACTTATCAGTTTGCAAATGTTGTTAGGCTAAAGGCTAAGATTAATAATGGATGGCCAAATCACTCCATGGCAAAGATACACAAATAAACACATAGTGAAGCAATGTAGAGCAATACAGTATAATAGATTGATGCAGACGTAAAGATTGAATTTCAACCCTTCTTAATTTCTGAAAATTGTATTGTATATCTGTGTCCTTGTTGAGTTAGAGAAATTGGAGATACCCATTCAAATTATGAGTTGAGTTAAACCCTGTAACAAAATGATATTGTCATACGGCAGCTGCAACACCATTTTAAACTGTCCAAGACTGAAATGTTCTAATTGTAGCATCAGTCCTACACATAAGACGTTTGACAGCTGGTCTGACTTTTTTTTTTTTTTTCAATAACATATCGATAAAAGCCTGTAAGATAGTAAACATCAATAGAATGCTTTTTTTTCTCTCAGCAAACAATGAGTGGATACAGGAGGCTTACTACTAAATGAAAACGCTGGTATTTTCTTTGAAACCCAATAATGAAAACAATTGATGGTGAATCCCAGCCACTGTCTCACTGGCCACTAGCAGCAGATCATAAAGATGAAAGCAACTTTATATGCTTCAGCATTCTCTGGTGACTACGACAATTACAGTAGTTTGGCAGAAGGCAGCCAGGAGGGAGCCACACTGAGAGCAGAGTCTTTGTTTGGCTCTGGCCTGTCATATGGTCTGTTTGTTTCCATCTAGGACTATTCTCTGAATCTACCCCTGGTGTAAACACAAGCTAACTCCACAACTATTCATAATTCAGGGGACATCTTCAGCAAACAAGTGGCAAACAATAATTAATAAAATGGATGCTCTATTTACTTTATCACTGTGATCTCATTTACAGAGTAATTGACTTGGTAATGTAGTTTATTACAGACAGCGAGATGAGGGTTTTTAACAAAAAAATTAAATATTTATTTATTTTAATATTTTTTTAAATTTTCCATACATTTGCAAGTTAAGGTCAACATTGAATAGGTTGTGGGTATCAGGTGGATGGGACCAGTCCATTCATCACGTGTAACCCTTAAACCACTCCCATTTTATCAGACACAACCATGTTTTTGTCTACCCCCCCCACCCCACCCCGCTCCCACCCCTCCAAAGGAAACAAAATATCAAAAGCAAAACAAAATTCTCAGGATATAAAATGAATTGAACATATTGTACACATTCACACATAAATCTGGAATAAAAATTGGCTCCTGGTGGGACAAAGTTGGCCACCAGCCAATTTCATGAAACAGTCATTTTGTTTAGTCTTAAATCACTGTTGCGGTTTGTGCCTTATTGCCTTACAATTGGCTGTGGAGAGGATAAGAAAACAAAATTGTTGACACGCAATTGTCCTCGGTTTGTGACCTTCAAAAACCTCCTTTATAAATCACTAAAATACAGGAAAAGTATGTCAGTCTCAACTGTTCTTTCACTCCATCTGTTTCCTCTTTCTATGTACTTCTGCTTTTCATCTATTCATCTTAAGTTGGTTATTTTACAAAAGTGGTCATAGAAAATAAATACAAATATTTTCCAGAATGTAATTTTTATATGACCCAGACGTCACCTCTGTGCCAGTATTGTGTAGAGTCCATTGCCACTGCAGTCCTTCTTTCTTTCTTCCATGACATTTCATTTATGATGTCCTCCTCCCCTCACTTGTTTAGCACTTCAGCAGAGTTCACTGTTGTAGTTACCATAGTGATAACGGTGCAAATAAATAAATAAATACATAAAAACAAATAAATACATAAATATTTCCTCCTTAAATAAATACTGGTTTTCCACACAGGTTGCCTTGGCATGATTAAACTTTACCCATGTAATGCTGAACTCTGTAAACAGTAACATAGTTTAAAATAAAGAGTTATGAATTCCCTTTACACATATCTAAATGGTAGTTTTTTTTTGGGTGGTGTGACATCTCTATTTCTTTCCTCTTTCATCATTGCCAGAGCTTTCATACTAAAGTCTGAAAATTCAACAAAAACAAACACAAGTGAGTAAAAAAAAAAAATGAGTTCAAAGTTTGACTCTGGGATTTTTCTTTTAAAGAGATAGAGAGGTGGTGCTCTGTCTTTAAGGAGTACACAGTGCTGGCTCTGATGATCTCAATAGAGTGCCAGAGGGTGAGAAGAGGAGGAAGAGAAGATGGAGAAAGAAGAGGACAGAGGGGAGTTTGAACGTCTCTCTCCAGAGGAGATGCTGTGCTAGGACCCTTCCTCCTCAGGATTTCCTGGAGCATAGTAGCCCGCCAGTTGCCTGAAACGTGGTCCCCAGTCGCTGAGGTAGGAGAAATCCTGTTCGGAGGTGGTGGACAGCGTGTGGATTGAGCTGAGTGATAGAGCTGGTGAACTGGTGCCCTCAAAGGCATACGTCTGGAACGAGTCATACGGTGGCACCGATAGATCAGCATCAGCCTGTTCCACCTTCTTTCGGATGTAGCCTTTGAATAGGGAGAAGTCTGCTGCAGCTGCTGCTCCAGCTCCAGCTCCCTCTCCTCCACCACCTACCCGATTAGCTTGTATCCATTGCGGGAGTGAGCGGATGTCCGGGCCAGAGTCACAGCTCTTGGCCTCGGGGAAGTCATAGAGGTTCCTCAAGGCACTCATGTCATAAGCCTGAGTGTCCTGCTCCCCTCCACCCTCGTCATTGTACTTGATGACGTTATCCCTCATGTCCTCCTCGTCCTCTGTCATCCTCTGGCCCTTCCTGTGGCGTTTGAGGGTCAGGATCAGCAAAACAAGGACTGATGGAGAGGGAGACAGAACAAGACAGAGAAAGAGACAAACAGAAAGATTATAATTTCACAGTTGTCAGATATGTACAGGTTAATGGAACACTTAACAAAGAAGAATGTGTTATTCTTAAGTGTTGGGACATGTTGCACCCGCATATTTTAGCACAACATAACATGCAGGTTATAATATGAATTTGTCAGATCAGCATGAGGAGTAGAATGAGATAAAAGCCTAGAGAAAGACAGGTTCCTATTTAAAGGATTTTATAAGCTGTCATTACAGCAAGTGTTTTGAAATCCATGGCTTTAGCTCTCTTGCTACACAGTAGACGTGGATTAAGAGTTGTCAAGCTGAGTTAAAGAGCTTGCATACAAAAATGGAATGCCTCTTCATCTTGCAGAAAAGAATGACATACCAAACCAAGATTCAGGGCAATAAATACTAAAAAAAACAATCACACAAAAGGACATAATTGCGCTAAATGTGTACACTATTACTGCAAGTACTAAGGTGCTGTGCATCAAATATGGACTATGCATGTTGGATGTTCAATTACTTTCCTTGGGAAAGTTTGTAACTACTCTTATTCTAACTTTGATTTCATTTCTCAGGGCAAAGGCACAGCAGGGGAAGATAATATATTATCAAGTTTTACATTTCAAATGCATGAGCATTGATTTTTCCACAATCCTGATTGCCTTGCCCAGAAATATGATTCAAAAGGCTTAATGGAGACCAATCTGTATATCAATACTCATCCAAATCCAAAGAAACTGAGATCCTGCAGATCCATCACTACTTAAAACCAAAGGCAACCACCTACAAAGAGAAAGAAATGCCCTGGAAAATTAATATCTGGATTAAAAAAGGGAAAACAATAGAGATGGATCACAAGTATAGACTAATGAGACGAGAGAAAAGAGAAAAAAAAAAGGCTGTATGTAGATAAATCAATGAGGCTTTAATTTCAGCTTAGTTTTTTTAATCACTGCCTACATTTGTGATTAGAGAAGTTTCACTTAGCTCAGACACCCACCCCCTGACTTCATCATCCCTCCTCAGGGCTGCACCCATCCCTCTGAAGCCTCCACCAGATTTTCAGACTTGTAGCAGCATCAAATGCCATTTTCAGTTCAGTGATGATAAAAACCTATTATAGCCAGTTATGAATGAGTTATGCAAACTGGAGAGTATGCAGAAGATAATGACCAACTCCATTTACAATAGTCGTATGGATCAACAAATTAATAAGCAAAGAATATGGACAGTGCTCTCAAATATAAGCATGTAACTAAGCTAGAGATGACTAATATTATCATGATAATATATTTAAAATCATGCAGGAATTAATTTATTTAATAAAAAAGAAGCAAAATAAATTACATCAATACAACAGGGTTGGTGTTACCTTTAGTTAAAGGATTTATACCAGACCGTTTAGTGGCACTTAGGGCTTCTTCACTTAAATACTTAACAAGTGTTGATATTCTTTTATATTGCTTGAATTTATAGTAGCTAGCGGTGGATCTTTCCCCCCTATTTTACAATGGCTAACTGTTAAAATGAAATTGTATTCTTGCCAGATGTATTCCTTCTCTCCCACTTTACAATATCATCTAAAGTAAAGTAGACCGTTGAAAAGATGGATTGATGAAAATATCTGTCCCAATTTTTTTTATTTGAGTGTATTTTCTGTGGCCAATCGGCTATGAACAATGTCACTGTGTAACCATGAAAACAATCCCTTTTTTTCCCTCCTTTTAGTTGGGACAGTGAGGAACTACTCTGAAGGGATGCCAGTGAAGGGACATTTAAATAGATCATTAACCAGTAGGCACCATGCATCTTCTGAAACAGATAGCCTGTTGCTTAAAACAAATGCCTACAAGCCCACAGAGATAAAAAGACTATCAATTACAGTGGAGCCTGTGCTGCCTGGGACAGTTCAGGTTGTTTGATGCTGGGAACCCACCAGTACACCCATCCATACATTGTGAAAATGAGATATGTCCAGATCCTTTCCCTGTCAAATTAGATCGATGTCAGGAACTTTTTGTGCTGTGTGCAGGAAATTCACACGTTAAGGCACTTTATTATTATGCATGAAAAAAGCCCATGGACAAATGTACTCTTTGAAAGTGACCTTGGTAGTCAGGTTGTGACTGTAAAACCCTGTATATAACCTTTTATTTAATCTCCCTCCCCAATTCTTTTCTTTCTCTTGAGCAAAGCACCCCTCAAAAAAGACACTATGAGTTTCAAGCATATAATCTGTATAAATGACTTGTTGCTGCTCCTGGTAATTGTATTCATTTGGTGTAAATGGCCTAAAAATAACTGGAGTGGAGTGAAAACGCCCCATGTGTTCCTTGCTTAAAGAGCTGTGCCATCCTAAAGAGCCTTACTGATCTTGAAATGGGGATTTTATTCAGTACCTCTGACTGATAATGTACAGTCGTTCCCCTCTTATATTGTTCGCTGGGCTCCATTGGGAAAGCGGTGTCTGTAACCATTGTGTTTATTCTTCTCCTCCTTGAATGGGGCGAATTAATTGCCACGGGGGTTGAGGAAACAGTCATGGTTTGTGGTAAATTGCTGCGCACACTGTCATGCATACTAAACAAGCGCTAAGGCAATTACTCTAAATTCACACTAATGAGGACAGTAATAGGAGGTGGAAAACTTGATTTTATGAACTTCATACATGCAGATCAGCTACTTATTCTGTAAATAGTACTAAAGAGGCAGTATGTGACAGAATGTGGCAGTTCAGTTTGGAGCAAAGACGATCAGATAACCTCACCTCTGACTAACCCTTCCTCACTGATAATATGTGAGTGCCACTGCCTATTAGCTACACAGATCCTTGAATTGTCAGCTATTGGAAACCTATTTAACTTGAAGATTAGCATGCCTCAGGCAATGTTAATACAACACCAAGTACAGAGTTTACCATTGTAAGAACCATATGCACCTGTGTATAGCTGCCTTATGTACATACAAAGCTGGTCCCCGTGTGTACAGATGTTGCAATAAGCGTTCCTGACAAGACAGTTAATTTACCCTTGGGCTGCGCTGGTTGCCCCCACCCAAGAGTTCATCACAAGCAGATGGGAGGTAATTGGAATGGATGCATGCAGATGCTGTGACACAGTGGAATGGATTCATCACATCAGGCCTATAAATGAACTGATGGAGGGACTGTTTGTTTGTAAAGTAATTAGGCAGAAATTTGTTTTCATTTTTCTCATCATCCAACAATTGATGTAATAGAGGTGGTCCAGCCTCTGGAGACAGCGAGTGTTGGCTGGCTGGTTAAGTAGATGATATGTGTGTGTGTGTGTGTGTGTGTGTGTGCGTGCGGGTAGATAGGTAGGTGCACATCGTAATGTTGCATAGAAAAAAACTGACTGTTTTGCAGTTTAGAGTAGAGGAGTGATTTATCTAAGCATACAGAAGTGTGCTTAGCATGTAGAAACCAAACAAGTGTGTGTGTGTGTGTGTGTGTGTGTGTGTGTGTGTGTGTGTGTGTGTGTGTGTGTGTGTGAAGGGGGGACATTAAAGGCAATGGCAGCTGATAAGATAAGGTTGATGCCACATGCCTCGCGCTCCAGTGTGTTATTCACACCACATGATAGT
The DNA here is from genome assembly GCF_027409825.1 of Scomber japonicus. NCBI lineage: Eukaryota > Metazoa > Chordata > Actinopteri > Scombriformes > Scombridae > Scomber > Scomber japonicus. Next base: position 25,736,011 of record NC_070580.1, on the reverse strand, counting down.
TGTGAAAACACTGCTCATCCCCTGATCTCAGCCCCTGAAGCCCTTAGATTTTACTGTCCACATGGTGACTGGCAGAAGCCAGACGATGCTACTTAGCCTGTCCTTCATTGCTTTGATGAGACACCTTCAGTCCATTTTCTACCAATCAGTAACTCAAAGTGGCATGAACTTAACAGTGATTAGTCACTGACACCACTGGAATCAGCTCCACATTATCCAATTAGTGGAATCAAAATGGCATGAAACATAAAATAATACTAAAATAATTAAAGCATGTTGGCATGATGCAAATGTTATGTATATTTTTATCTAAATCATCAGGCTGCAATGAGCAAAATTCTGACTGTGAATTTGTGTCATGCAACTCTTTTTCCTCAAAGGGTCTTGATTTCCACAAGATTGAAAGGCCAGAGAATCATTTTCAGCTCAGGCCTTTGAGGTGATGTCATCTAGCCCAGAAAACCAAAACCACGGTACACTGCAAACACAGTTTTTTTAATAGCCAGTGGAGGTTGTCTCAGATTTGTACATAACATATTTGTTGAGGCTTTTAAAACCACAATGAATAAATGATGCTCTGCTTTTGAAGCTGATTCCAGTAGATGGTTTGGTTAAAGGCAGAATGAGTAGGATTTGTCTTTTGCAGTTTGTAAACACAACATTCAAATTTGGCCCCTCCTCCTCAGTGCAGCGCCATATTGCTACGTTTTAATAAAGTCCCATCCTTACATCCTGTTATTGGCCATTGTCCAAACATTTATGGCCAGAAACATCCTGAATACAGCCAAAATGCTGGCAAAATGCAGGGGCACTGCAGATACAGATGCTGCATATACTTCTACTGGGTCATTAGTGATGATTGAGAGGGGCAATTTTTGTATGATTCTGTACATTGTTTTTTACTCATTCTGCCTTTAATGGAGACAGAGTTTTAACAACTCTCATTAGAAAAGCTCTTAAAAGAAATAGATAGCAATGTTAGTCACAGTTAAAGCTGTTGTGTGTCACATCATCTATCATTCACTGCCTGCATGATGTTAAACGTGTAGAGGTGAGAGTGGGGAAGACAAAACACAGAGACAGCGTTGTCTTCTCTTTCTGTCACAGAGGAGTGGGAAGCTAAGACATCCGGGTGGGGTGGAGTGGGGAGGGGGGCTAACTCATAAAATTTTTAGATATGACAATACCAAACCTCTTCGGTTTCTGAGAGGGTGAGCGTGTGCATGCATGTGTACGTGTCTGTATAAAAGTCAGAGAATGTCTGGAAAGCCTTGTCTATTTAAAACCTCTGCTCTGGAGGGATACAAGTGCTGAGGCAGCTCTTTTGCCTGTTTGCTCTCTCTAACCCCCCCTTCACTTCACTCCCATTCATTCCATCTCCGTCTGTGTTCTGAGGATCAAAGTGGCTTGATATCATTCATAAACCCAGGCATCATCTGTGCTCCTGTTTAAACAAAAGCTTTCTCCTCCATAAAAGTAGCAACAAAATGTCAAACAAGAAAGTCACTCATGAAAGAAAAATGAAAAATTGATCTTGTTTCTATGTCACTCGACTTTTTCTGCCACTGCATGTGCAATTTTAATCTTGAAATATAGATAACTTCTAAAAGTGGTCAATCCATTAAAAGACACATGCTTGGTTGCATGATTTTATGTGCAGAAGACGTGAAGTCATGTCTTAAGGTGCGGCCCTCAGTCTTGCCTTTTAACTGGTACATCCCGCTATTAAATGCACTGCTCCTGGTGGTCCTGCTGGAGTAGTTGAACTTGGCAATGACCCCAGAAAAGCAATACTAATGAATTGTGCTTATCCATCCATCATCTGTCCATCCATTTGGCCCATCCATACATACTTACATGAGTACATCCATCTGCTTACCTATGAGGATGAGCATGCAGACCAGTAGTGCTATAAGTGCTCCGGGGCTGAGAGCAGCGCTCATTACATAGGCTGTGGCATTGCAGGACTGGATGGCTCCCTCTGTGTTTCAAAAGAAAAAATAGCATTTATTATACATATTGAGCACCACTTATGAATCAGCTCAGTGGACGATGATTAAGCACTGTTTTATCAAGAGAATGTGTTTTTTATCTGGCATATTTCATATGTTCATCCAGCTGAAATCTCTGTTGTCATTTGTCTACAGATTTGTGGCCTTGGGTTATTTTATTTTCCACACACATAAGCTGATAAGAACTGTTTGCTGACCAAAACAATAACATGCACATTACAGCTGCTGCTGATGCAGAAAGTGACAGTGATGATAATATTAGTTAATGGTGCAGCTCCTACAGTAGCTCTCACCTGTGTCGCAGCCGCAAACATGAATGGTCAAGGTCCCTGTGGAGCTGAGGGAGGGAGGCCCGCTGTCAACTACCAGGATTGGTAGGAAGTACACATTCTGTTCATGGCGGTTAAAGCCTGACCGCTGGGTCCGGATGCCAGCAGTGGTGTCTAGGTGGGCAATGTGAGTGTGTCGTGGATCAGAGAGAGAAGGTTGCAATGTAAGATGTTTGCCATTTAATTCAAAATTTAAAAATACAACAAAAGTAACTTTTTCAAGCATCAGTCAAGTGCTCCAGTGATAATGAAAAAGACAGACATTGCCATTTATGTTAAATATAGTTAGAATAAATCATTTGCCATAATGCACAATTCAAGGACTTTCAGGGAATGGTGCCAAGTTTAACTTGGGGTTGAATTATTTTGCAAGGAAAGTTAGCTCCTTTTGCATTTTCAACATTCATTATGTCTTTTTGTTTTTTATAAAGCAAACAAAAATGGGAGAAAAAATGAGTGAGAGAGCCACTGAAATTAAACCTCACATATGAGCCTTCTCCTGGAGACATAGACAAATGTAAGACAGAATACAGGAGGAGGCTTTGACAAATAGAGTCAGAGCAGCTTCATGTGGAAGACTTAGCATAGTGGATACCAAGCAATCCATCTCCCTGAACATATATCACTTCTATTCATGCCGCCCTAGTGCTTCTCTGGCACATGTAGAACAATCTTCATATTACTGTTTGTGTACGGGAATGTTAACCCCCTGTGTTTGTCCTTTTGACTTTTCCACAACATTCTCTTCAGCTGTCTGGTATAACAGGATTCTCTCCAAGACATATGGTTACTTATGGATATAGAGGGAATCATCTTGTATAGCTTTGAATCAAAACCAATAAACTTAAAACCAAGGCCATATATGTAGATTTGATCAAACAAACTTCCTACATTCACCTTTACCTGAGAGTAGTAAATAAAGAGACTTATAATGGAGAAAAAATTTATTTTTCTGTTTCTGTTGTAAGAAGCAAAACAAGTATGAACATTTATTGTGACTTGGCTGTCATTATCAATATACTGAGCTGCAGATACAAATAATTATTTTATGAAAAAAACGCTGTCAGACAAGATAAACACAAATGCAAGTTAATGTCTGACATTGAAATATCTAGAGTCATGTTGCTAGCTTGGCTAAAAATAAATACTGTGAAAAGGATAGTGAAAGTTTGTTGTCATGGTTAAGGGAAAGTAATGTTGACTGCTGATAGAAAACTGCAGCATTCCAACAGTGGCCTGAAGGCCCAGAAAGACAGGAGTTTCTTACCAGGTAAATTAAAACATGCATTTGAGTAAATGCCTGATAATATTATTTTCTTGTGAGAGCTGACTTGGACTCCTGGCATATCATATAATCACTTACAAGCACAGAGCTATGAAAAAAAGTAACAAATATAATAACAAGAAATATAAAATATATAACAGCATAAAAAACTTGAGGGAAAAACAACTTAATAGGAATTTTCTGTGGATGTCTTACAACAACCTGGTTGTTGAAACACTCCTGTTATATTCATGCTTTATAGAGTAGATGAGTTCTGTGGTGGCACATGTGAAGGTTTTTGACATTTTAGGGACTGACTGACAAAAACTAAAGAAAAAAAAGGTTACATTCTAAGCATGATGTGGGACATTTTTCAGGCAATGTCATGGCAGTTTTGCATGTAACGGCAAAGTTTATTCAGCAAAGATGATATTTTATTGTACAGAGCATCAACATGGGGGAAAGAATACAACTTTTCATCATTGTGTGTCAAGGCTTGGAGACAGAACGCAATGTGAGGCCATGATGGGGAAAAGAAGAAGTGACAGATTGAAAGTGACAGGTTGACAAATGTGTCCATGAAAAGAGACACTAGATTGGGAAAAAACAGGGGTGGGAGGATAAAAAGTCTGTGTGTGGTTTTGTTTGTCTTTCACCTAAATATATACAGGGTCTATAATGTGTATGTGTGTGTGTATTGTGTGTATGTGTGTGCTTTGTAGAAATAGGGCAGGAAGTATGGCATTTACATCTGAACATGTGTGATTATGATTATTTATCATTATTTTAATCACTTACATCCACACCATATCATTCATCCACTTACATACACACACGTGTGAGAAAATGAAACATAGAAAAGCAGATGCAGACAGTCTTCTGTATGTTTATGTGTTTGTGTGTGTGCGTGCGTGTGTGTGTGTGTGTATGTAATGTATGTGAAGCCAGAGGGATACACTTAGTCATTCCTGCACGTGTGTGTATACAGTATGTGTATGCACATTATACAATAACCATGTTATATGCATGTGTAGGGACTGTAGCAGACCTCGCTGCCTTCACATGGTGACATTTCCCGAGCTAGGGCTGCTCCCCTGACATTTTCCTGGTGTCAGATCAATCTTGATTTAGCCAGATGTCACATTTACTTAGGTACACATCTCTAAACGTGGGATCTGCCAGTGCGTTTGCGAAAGCACAGACAACCATGAAAAAGCTCATCTTCCTGACAAAGCAAAGTCATCACTAGGGAACACAGTGATTTTAATGTTTCTGAACATTTTGCAGATACATAGAAATGTTGTGTTTTAACAATAGGCAATTTTCATGATGACACTTCAGGAAATTATGTAAGCTGTTGACATTCCCATGAATAGGAGTCAAGAAAAGACGTGGTTTTAAACAATGTTCAAACAGGCAAGCCCACAGATATTTCAAGGATGATGGGATTCATAAAAAATTGTCATTACTGTGGGGACAATATTCCGTATAGACTTGTGGTTCGTAAACTAAAAACAATTTGTGAAAAATGTCTTTTGTAAATACAGAATGTTGGAGTACTTTCGAAAAAATATTACTCTGCTTGGAGAACTAGAACAGGTGGTGTTTATCCAAAAATAATAATAAAAAAAAAATCTCTCCTTATCTCCCTTATAATGCAAAGTCACAGAAGAAGACAGTGTTTAGAATTTCACTTTGAAAAAGACTGTGATTGTTAAAATAGTTTGGCAGTATAGTCTACGTATTGTTTTATGTTAAAAATGTCTACCATCTGGCACCTGCTAGCTGCATAATTTTAAACCAACTGAATATTACCTTAAGGTCTACATTTGCAGAACACCCTCAAGCATTTCACACAACTGTCACATTGTCAATCACTCTGGGGAGTGTGGCATCACCCTAAATGCATCTATCATCATGAGCTGCATCATAATGTAGAACTCAAAACACATATATAATCTGGTTTTACAGACTCCTGCTTGTACGATTATACCATAAAACCAGCTACTGAAACATGCTTCTTCACCCATAAACCAAATGTATAACCCTTTGCCTCTCACCTTTGACATCCCACAGGGTAAAGTGTCGATTGCTGGAGGCGTCGGGGGCCAGGGTGAAGTAGAAGTGATGTCCAGATTGTGGCTCGTCTCTATCCACCACACTGATGGTGTGAATTAGCTGAGGAAAGAGAAGCAACCAAAGCAGAGAGGGAATTAAAAAGACAAGAAAGAGGAGAAACAGAGGTTAGATCTTCTACTCAGATCCACTCAATGGGAACAAGAAAATGAATATGAAACGCACTATACACTTCACATTTCATATGCCTCTTTCATGAGGAAGGGAGCGAGGTGGAGCGAGTGTACTTGGATGCAACAGACTCAGAAGCTTCCTATGAAAGTGCAGTTCAAAGGGGCTACAGTCACAAAGAGATAAAAAAAACAGGTTCATCTAGAAAGTTGACACAGCAATATTAAAACATGTCTTAAATGTTAGAAAAGCAAAACTATAATAAAACGATTCACTAAAAGGCCTTGGGAACGGAAACAGACAGATTATTTCAATTTACCAAATCCAGAAGAAGCAAAGTCACAATGCAAATGTGCAAATAAACAGAAAGAGAGATACAAAAACTAGGCAGGTGTGTAGTCCTTCTATCTATTGCAATAATAGTGATTCACATTCAGAGATAAAACTCAACTGTGATCCAATTTTGAGAACTCTGTGTGGACACAATAAGGTGAGATAGGATTCACTGTGAGTTGAACAGACATCAAACAGCCCCTGGAGATCCTTTCACCTTAACACGGGCCTCTCAGTGACAATTCATCCTCCTCTCATCCTATTACTCTGCAGTCTGCATCAAACCACAAGCTGATAAATGAGAGTTTCACATCACATCCGTCTGCCCTGTTTCCTCTGCTCGTGCACAACATTCAAGTCTACATATTACTTTGATTTCCTTCACCTTTTATTTACTGCGTTCTCCCACTTAAAAATAAAAGAAATATCTGCTTTTCCCAGATGACACCTTAAATCCAACCTCACTCAAATAAAGCACACACAAACAGAAAAGTGCAAAAGCAAAGGTTTTTGTTACATTCTGTTGTAAAATTTAAATGATATAAGACATGTGGTCTCCAATGTATAATCAGTCTATAATCAAATCAATACAATAATGTGTGTTTGCCAGAGATTTTAGTTTTATAATGTGTCTATTCTTTTGAAAATACATTTTTGGATTTTTTTTGTGGTTTTCTTGACTTTTCTACAACCCCAACTGCAAAATCTGTTGCTGCTTAACTATAGTGCTGTGGCACTGAACAGCAGTGCTGTGGCACTGAACAGCATCTGAACTTTTGTGAGTATTTGTTGGCTTTGTTGATATGAAGCTTTCATGTCACAAAGGAAGAAGCTTTACTTTGCTGTTTGGTTGAGGCTCCTCATTAATAACAAAAGTAAGTCGAGACACTTTTTTGGAAACTGTGACACACAAAAGACACACTAAATAAACACTAAAACAATTCACATTTTCACATAGATGATCTGATTTTTGTTTTTTACAGTTTAACTTTCACTTTTCACAATTATACATATTTAACAGTTAACAGCAGAATCTGTTATGCAATGCCTCAGGGAGTATGATAATCAGTCTCTTTTATCACAAACAACGACTCTGTTTCTTTACTTTCTGTTCAGCCATTTTGATGCCCGCTCATCCACGTTGGTGTTCAGAGCGCTACTCCCACTGCACATATCACACACTGTTCTCACTCATCCAAGTCAAAATAGAAAGGTTCAGCGTGGTTGGAACTTCATTTCATATCACTATGTTAAAATATATGCTCAGTTGTCAGATTTTTGAATAATTTCAATCTTAACTGGAGAGACTACTCTGCAATGAGTTGCATGAGAAGAAATCAAAATACATCAGCGCTGAAAGAGTCACTCTTTGATTTTTTCCATAACCAAAATTGTACTTAATAAAACATGAGTTACCAACAGATATGTGGATGGTTGCCAAAACAGACTGAAACAAACAGGCCATCTCTCCAACATCCTCCACTAGCTTTTCTAACTTCTGTAAAACCATTTAAAAAGAGTGCCAGAATGAAGTTAATACTACACAGTGGGCCTCATGCAGCAACAGTCTCTTAAATTTCTACTTATAAAAGTTATAAAACTCCACATGCACAAAATGTTCTGAGCCACACCAATCTGCTCTTTCCCAGGTGTGCCGAATGATGAATCCCACTGCATAAAAAATTGGAGGTGCATGGCCTATTGTTTCTTATTAGCATATGTAATGCCCGCCAAAACACTATATAAGGACAGGTGCTGTGTGCAAATATTTTGGCACATCTCCAGCAATCAGAGATGCAACAAAAAAAAAGGCAGTAACAAGTTTAGCAGTAATGTTAGTACTGTTAGATAAACTTAAACTTATTATAGTCCTATTTCTTTAGCTCACAAATTGAATAATCCAAATATTATAATTATTCTGAAACATGATCTAACTTTGATTATATGGTAGTCATATGTGCCTTAAATTTAAAATGTGTATTTCCTAGTGTGGGACTAACAATTTGTGAACTGAGAAAACAAGATTTTTCATATATGGCTTCTTGCATGAGCTTCAATGTCCCAACACCTGTTCTTTTCCCTCTTGTTACAGAAGACAAATATGATCCTGCAGTAAGTTCCCCCCACCTTTGCCTCAGACACACACAAACACATAGGCAAAGGTGAAGTGTTCAGAGGCATTGTTAGAAATCAGCAGAGACACACATGACAAACAGCCCCCAGAACAACTATTAAGTGAAGCATTTCTCAGAATGATTAAAGCAGGATGTTCGATGGCTGTAATGCCTTTGTCGGGTCTCACACAAGCTCACGGTCTCAGATAAGATCGAGGGAAATATATCAAACCATTACTCGGCTGTTACTGTAGCAGTCACATCTTTAAGAGGCAGGACACTTTTAAAATGTTAAACATGGCTTTGTTTACTGGACTGAACCCTTCCTCTGTCTATCTTTTCTCCTCCAGCTCTCTGCCTCTTCTGCCCGCTTGCTCTATCCATCACTGATTCCCTTTTCCTGTGATTTCTTGTCCTTTGCATTTATCTCTTCCAAAGTATCTCACTTTCATTCTTGTCCTCTCCAGAAAAGTGTGTCCCTCATTCATCATTAGCCTGCAAATTGATTATTTTAAACAATAATACTGTCGATATACTCTACATCTCTCTCGCACTTTAAGACATCTGTGTTATTGTGTGATTTTTAAGCTCGTGTTGCCTGCCTTTGCAAGACAGACTCATTCATTCACAGAGCTGCACACAAGTCTGAATTACAAGCCTGAGCGCTGGCTATGCATTACTGTGACTAAGCCACTGCCGAGCACACTTCCGGGCCACAAAACCTTCACAATAAACAGCTTCTCAGCATTGACGTTGCATCGTAACCACAGAACAGGCTTAGTCATACCCACAACTCAGGGAGGCTGTTTGGGATAATATGGCTTACTTTGTAATTACAAAATGCTAAGGCATAATTTCAGGGTAAATCATACACTTCTTCCTTGGCACACTGCAAAATCTGCACTCGAGAAACACACAGAAATGCACCAGGAATTATGGCCTATATTTTCTACAATGATGTTTGAAAAAGAAAATCAAAAAGGAGGAAATTATAACAAGAGCAAATCTTACCCTTGGTTCACATTGCTTTGTTTCATAAACTGTAATGGCTTTTATTGCATTTGAGAGTACTTGCAAATTCTTGCAAATTTTAATTGTTTTAGTAAAAGATATGATAAACTGCAACTCTCTTACATAATTTTACAGAATAACCATTAATTATGTGAAATGTAATGCTTCCTAGACCACAGTTCTCTAGGAAACATGTTTTTGTCAACTGTACCCGCAGAATATTAATCACTAATGTTTTGAAAAATATATATTCTACAATGTCCTTGCCTGGAAATTAAAATATGATTAGGGTACATTTTATTTGAAATTAGGCATAATGAAACCTCTTGACTAAGGGTTAAGAGCAACACACACAGGCAGTGTATGGTGAGCATCAAAACACCTTTTATTTGCATGCAAGACCACACTGCGGCAGTGTTTTGACACACACACACACACACACACACACACACACACAGACGCATCAGAATACGCAGTTGTTTGTTTATTACTCTATTCATTTCCAGGATTGGCACATCCTGGCCTTCAGTTCCTTGACTACTTCTTCTGTCTGCCAAAAAACAACAAGGACTACTGGCTAATGTTAAAGGGATAGTTTGGGTTCACAAAATTGTTGTCCCTAAAAAAGTCAGACCTCACAATCACCTGGCACTATTTTCCTTCCCTTCGTATCACTGCACGCTGGGCACCTTGGCATCAGCTGTATCACAGTGTTAAATGCTCAGATGGTAAACGTAAAAATGTCTGACTATGAAACGAGTGATGAAGACATTCCTTTTACCACAGAGCCAAAGGGATATCTTTATGAACCAGAATATACAGATACCGAACTTTGTCAGATGGAGTTGGAACGGGCAGAGAGAGAGGAGAGAGACAGAGGTCCAAGCTGAAGTTGGACCTGCAGCTATAGCTGTGATGAGAGACAGAGTGAGCGATAAATGGTGGTGCACTTGTTCAAAGTGTCAATTAATGCCAATGGAGGTGGAGAGCTACTCCTGCCACGAATGGGAACTTGTCATGCCACAGATACAAGATCTCTCAATTGATGAGGACGCCAGTGTACCTGCTGTCTGCATAATCGCAAATCTGCACCATTTTGTATATATTTTCTTGTCTAATCATATATTTACCTCTCTCTAGTTCTCACATCAGCTCTTTCGCATATCCGAGCATGTAAAAACTGTGAAACAGCTGATGGAAAGGTGCCCAGCTGTCAACAGGCGGCAGCGCGCAGTGATACGAAGGGAGGGAAATAGTGCCAGGTGATTGTGAGGTCTGATTTTGTGATGCAAATGTATTACTCTTTTGAACACATATTGTTTTTCGAAGCAAAACGATGTATCTTTGTGACCCCAGAAACTAGCCGGAACTACTTTCTTCAACACCAAAAGCCGGCCAGACCTCCGCTCACAGGACGCAGTCGGGGAAAAGCCACTACTGATGCACGACACTGATGGTAAGGATGTCATACAACTTCATGTTAAAAAACCTGAACTATCCCTTTAAATAAACATGACACCTGAAAATGGACAAAATGTATAGGTGACAGAGTTGTAAATTCTACAAACACATGACTCACGTGTTTACCATGCAATCTTTAGTTGTAAGTCATAAGTTTTATTTTTGTATGCCTCTATACATGTATGAAACCCTATATTTGACTAAATTAGATATGTGAGATTATGAGAGACACTTTCACTGCTGTTAGAAAGGAGAAGAGAAAGAAAGATGAAGGCTATATACATTGCTATGGGAGTAACAACAAATCCCTTTAAGAAAATCATAGGACTCAACTATGACTATTCTGAATTGCATCCAAGCTTCTGTACATGTGTGTACATTCTGACACACAAACCAAAGTTATGAGGCAGAGACCCCCACATATCCAGTCAATCCACAATCATCTATGAAAAATATATATTATTTCCAAAACAGGCCTGATCTTATCTTTTCATTTCTCATTGAAACCTGTCCAGGTTTATTTCAGTCTGAAGGTAAAAGAATAACAAGCAAAGAGATGACACTGTAAGCAACAGCTTTATTACCAACTGAGGGATGAATCTACTCATTTCTTTGAAGAGATATGAACAGCAGTGAAATGTAGTAAGAGAGCCCTGATCTGCGTTCTGTGACTGTGCCCTCAGCAGGGGGACTCTCAGACGGCATTTCAGGGTGAGCGCAAACTGCTGAGCGAGAGAGAGAGAGTGAAGCAAGAGAGGGAAATGAGAGAGGAAGAGAGCAAGCGTGTGGGAGTTTATCGAGCAGCTAGCGAAGCTCCCTCAAGCACAATCACCTAATTAGATTTCTATCTAGCGGTCCCCTTTCCTGACCCCCCTAAATCTCCTGCATCTCTGGAAAGCTAGAAGGGGAGACTTTCCCAAAAGTACAGCCCATCTGCACCAGAGGTGTCAGAAAGGTCAAGGTTGTGAGAGGGAGGCGGTTTTCTCATTCACAGCAGAAATCAACCATTTCACGATGGCAGCTGGGAGGTAATGAATAAATAAATAAACACACAACTACTTCAAATGAGCTGAGAGAGGTTCATCTCTGAAATCTGGAATGCACTAGAAGCATCAGAGGTGTGTTTTCAAACCACATCCATTATTTCTAGTGGTAAAAAGCATCCTCATGGTGTCCACTGGCACATTAAAATTTCACAACACACAGCTCTGGACTTGATTCAGATTTTGGAAGCCAGCATGCTGTTTTCATGAGCAGGTCACAATGTCAGAAAAAAAATGGTAAGATAAGTTTAAAAGCAAAATATTCCCCTAGACTAATATCTAATCTTGTAACACTCCCATTAACATAGCATATTGTTTTTTGATTCCAATCACTAGCATATATTGTAGGTGGTCCACATGGAATAGACAAGTTATATATACCAGATTTATTTACCAGGACATAATATATATATATATATATATATATATATATATATATAATATTAGTTTTTTGGTTGTAAAGAGTGCTTAAGTGACCCATGATTAAAAGGGCACAGTGGACCTTTCTTGTTTTAGTTTACATCAGTGTTACTTGTATTGTGTGTATCCCTGAGGTCTAAGAAATGCACTGAATACATATTTTAACTGTGCATCTTCACTTACAAAACAGGTACTCAAGCTTCACTTTACATTTAGATAAACTAATGTTGCAGCTACAATTGTTAGATTTCATCTGTGAGACCAATATTTGTCTTCCAAAAGGAATTATATTATATATCAAAATGCTACAGAGACATTAGAGCCAGCAGTAAATGACCGAAAAGCTGCACAGATCAGTTGTTTGGATAACATTCTGTCTGATGACGAAGGAGTGACAGGATGATGGAGTCAGAAAACTATTGGCCTCTATTCACAAGAGTTCCTTGCCTGGGGCATATGCAAAATAACTTACTATCTTACAGATTTACTTCCAGGGCTGACAAAGCATAGTCAAATGTTTATTTTGTTTTAAGTGCCTAAAACTGCAATTTATCGAGGGGCATCAACAATCATCAAAATGATTTTGGTCCCGAAAGTTAACTTCCCATTGCTTGACTACTGTATGGAGTCCAAATTTTTTACATAACTCACCCTTTTGACTTCATTTAAGCTAAAATTTATGAATAATTAAGGATTAGTGGCTGTTTTGAGTGACAGGTGGGTACCATCCCAGTCAAGTCGTTAACACAGTGACAAAGTTGGGAAGGTAACGTAACCATGGTGTAACAGATTCACAGAGCCGTCGCTATTTCAGTGTATTTTCACTTCATAAAAGTTGATTGTAACATTTTGGTCACCTAAAAAGCCTTATTCAGCATCAGTGGCCTTCATCCAACAAATGGTGTACCTTCATCACTCAGTGACTCACTCTGTCAGTCAGTCAGTCAGTCATTTGCATTTAGGGCTGGTTCTGCTGTTGCATTCCAGCCAAAAAGATATTGCTGAAATCAGTGAATATTCAAATCTATGAAGTCTGCTGGTTTGTCTGATAGGAAGCTTGGAAGACAAAAGGAGGAGGCATTTGATGATTATGACTCACTCAGTCTCCTACACACCTCATGAAATACTGTCTGGCAAACTGTGAGCCTGTCTCGATTTTTTCCTTATCTATTTTGGTTTGCTCTTTCTTTCACTTTCTTCTGTTGTATTTGTCTAATGTGTGCCTGTGTGTGTATCCATGCTATACGCTCATGAGGTGAGTAAGTGGTGTGCTCACGTGTACCTGATGTGACGTGTGTGTGTGTGTGTGTTTCAGACAGGCCTAACATTTAGCTATTTCAAACTGACTCTCCCAGGGGATGGAGGTTGGCAGCGCTGTGGCCAAACTGAGGTGATCTGTCGCAGTGACCCATTCAGCCAGCTGTGACACAGCATAGCAGAGATGACAGGCCTCTGTTACCCCAGGCCATACTTAGTATAGTATTTGGCTTTCCACCCAGCCTTTTTTCTGCACACATGGCACTATATGATATCTGTCCCTCTGCATTCAGTCAGATAAATACCACGAGGTGGGCAAGGAATGGGCTTAAGAGGCAGACTGTGTTCACGTGTCATTCAGTGAGGTGCAGCAGATGGGATAATGGGAAAATCAAGACATGGATCCATAATGGTGGAAATCTAGAGGGGATTTAAAGCTTGTGAGCTGCAATTACAATAAGATCAGATTTGCATTATTTCTGTCTAATCCGATACAGCAACCTTGTTCAATGGTCACAGATAAACTGTCTTACATCTTAAAGCCTCCAAGGCCCATTGAAGTATTTGATTATGTGTTACTTTGGAGTATAGTGATCAGCATGGTACCAAACTGCTTGCTTGTTTTTGAACATCTACTCACAATAGTAGAATTTTATATTTGTACTTTACGGATTTACATTACACTTTTATCAAGAGTAACACACAATCACTGAAACAGCATTATGTTGTTAAATTGTTATTTGTTCTAATTACATTGACTCAAATGACTGATATATATATATATGGCAGTTACCCAAATGCTTTAAGTGATAAATGATTTTGTTGAATGTATGAATTATTAACAATGCATTACGAAAGCTATACACACTGTGCTTTACTCATGGTGAATAGGTGTGCTGTTACATGTTATTATTGTCCCTATCTATATTTCCTACCTCACAAAAATGTATATTGTGAATAATCACACATTTAGGTTTTAGACTTTGAAAGTGAGGACACCATAGCAGAAAATGTCTACAAGTAAGTACATTTTGCTCAGTACACATTTCAAAAATATATTTTTTTAGTATGTGAAGTTTAGGGTTGTGGTAAAACATACAATTGTGAGGGATGATGTTAAGATCTAAGGAATACACTATGTCACTGAGAGTTTGTGTGTGTGCATAGTGCACACAGGGGCAGGTTGAGATAGTCTGGAACATTTGGATATCCCTCCTTGTCTTGCTTAATGCATTCATTGCTAATGAGAAGAAGAACTTGCTTCCAGTTGAACAAGGTACATTCTGCAGACATGACCAAATCTGACCTGACCTGAAGAAACTCTGCTGAACAAAACATTGTTACTAAATAGAGTCTTGGTGCACAGGCTCTACTGTAGCTATCTTTCTATGGTAATAACTGATTGAATCAGAGGTTGTGTTATACTATTTAATCATGCTGTAGTCATGGACATAGCAGAAATGTATTGAGATTAAGATGAAGTGTAGTCTATCATGAGTTTTCAAAAATGTCCAAAAAGATCAATGGATAAAAAATGTGCATTTGTGTGTTTACTGTGAATCTAACACTTGAATGAATAAAACAATAAGTCACTTCTTGAACCCTTGACCAACAAGAGAATACGTTCTACTGACAGTGATCTTCTAATATGTTGAAATTAAATCTGGTCAACATTTATAAATGGTCTTAGGTTGTTCTGATCACTACACTGGCTATTTGCTCAGCCAAGAAAAACATATTTCCGTAACGTTAATATTGCTATTTCAAGCTGTTAACCACTATAACACTATTTTAATGAATGAATGTGTCTCCTCTGTTTAAACACGTCATGCCACTTGTGGTGGTTGATATTTTATTCCTTTTTTTTCTCCTTTTGAAATGTGAAATGTAGCATGGAGGGTAAATGGCACCAAAATGACAACGCTGCAATTACAGAAGATATACAAAAACAATTGTGTGTGTGAGAAGTCTGTTGCTAACTGTCAACCGTTTCACCTAAGGCATGCATAAAAATCTTTTGCAATAATTTGGCTTTGTTTCAAATGTCTATTTCTGGCATCTATTAAAAAAAAGAAAAAAGAATATCTAATAGTTGCCAAGCAATACTACCTGTAACTGGTTCTATATGATAGCATGCTAGAAATATGAAGCCAATCTACTTATGTGTTTTTTTTTGCATTCCTTTCTCTATTATTCTGTTTTTAAGTCACTTATGATTTATGTTTCCATCTTTGAACATCAACCTGCATAAGACCCCCGGAAGGTGATGTGAATAAATGGTGAGAAGCTATTTAACACTTTGTGTCATGGCCCTGGCTTGAACTGTGTCCCTGAGTAAAAGCTGCTTAGCCCGTGTTACCCATTTTTTTATTTACTTCTCAGCCAACACTTCCCCGTCCCATCGCACGCGTTCTGCCTCTAAACACAAACAAAATAGGTTGCGTTGCCAACTCTCAAATGGGATCAAACCCAACCGCAGTTAAAAGGCTTAGGTTAATCTGATTTTCTCTGTGGTTCCACCGAAAGCTAGACCTGAGCCAGGGAGCTGACACTCCATGAACAAGACTGGGTGATAACACTGCACACAACAGGAGACAATGGAACGCTCCTCATTAGCTTAGTGTACCGAAGGTTGATCTGACATATTAAGAGTGTGACAGTGAAGGCTGTGTGCATACAAGTATACAGCATGTGTGGGTGTGTGTACTGTATGTGCATCTGCTTTTCATTCTAGCATATGTATATATGGGGACACAGGCGAGTATGATTGTGTTTGTGATACATTTTATGGTAAACAGAAAGTGCTAGCAAATTTAGTTGAAAAGGATAGATCTAACGGATAGGATACACACAAACACATCTGCACACCAAAAGCATGAAAAAAACAACAGCACACACACACACACACACACACACACACACACACACACACACACACACGACTTCCTCACAGCTTTTTCCACAGTAATTGTCACTTAGGTAAATATTAACAAAGCTCTCAAAAACCAAACAGAAAAACACTCCTTACAGTATGCTATATGCCTTGTTGGCCCGCTGACAGCATGATTGAATAATTTAGGTATAAAATAAATTACTGTTTGCTTATAATTAGCAACAATCAAGTCCTGCTATCAATCATATGATACTCATAATGCCTCATGAGTTAGTTTTAGCTGATTTGCAGTTGCAACATGGAACCAAGGATCACTGTTCTATGAAAAGTTTTAAATCTTGAGCCAAGCAAATTTGACAGTTGATTCATTTGCAAAATAACAGGTGTTGTGTGGGCTTTAATTAATTCTGCTGGTGTAGCAAGCCTTTGAAGAAGGTGAAACGGGCTAGACACTGAACAAAGCAGCAATAACTCTTTCTAACTTCAGATTTTCTTTTCACCGTAGCCAAATGAAGTGAGCAAAGTGCACATCGTCTGGGACCAGAGGCGTATGCAATAAGGCAAAAGAGGGCAGCTTGCCAGTGTTTGACTTCTATTCCAGGTGAAAGAAAAATTGACTTAATTATGCCTATTTCCGAGAGCCGTTGCCCTGTCCAAATTTCCAAATTGATTAATAGCATTCTGGGGGACTGAAACAAAATTGAAGCTCATTTTACATGCAAACATCTGTTAGCTGATGCTTATACCTCTGGGCTCCTCCTTTGGCAACTTATTTTGTTGAATAAATAAGTGCATCCTGGGAAGCAGACATCAAAGTGCTTCAACATACCAGAAAACAGCCCTCTGCTCCAAGATAATCCTACGGTTTTGACCTCTGATTTTATATTATAAAGGTAAGATAACACCATAACCTTACAAATGTGGGAACCTGGTTCTTAAAAACAACTTCACATGAAGTAGCAAGCTTCTATAGTATTTGTTTGAATGTCAAAATGTCAATTTCAAGCAAATGCAGATCTGAAAATACTGTCTCAGATAGTAGTCTCAGATGTACTGTCTCCATCATGAGCTTTGTCACTTTACTATAAATAATCAGATCTGCTTTCAGAAAAGCATGTGGCATGTGATATAATGTGACATTCATGACTATTATTACTTCTATTCCAAGCAGACACCTTGTGAACAGGCTTCTGTACAGGGATGCAGATTAGTGTTAAACAATAACACAAATTTGCAGTAGCTATATTTTGGAAGTGTCCATTAAATATGTTGTCTCAGTGTGGTATGATGTTGGCTTATCTTTCACTATTTTGCACCAGGACTCCTTTTCTGTCTGGGGACTGTGCACTGGAAATTTTATGAAGCCTTTATTACATTTAATGTTAGTTTTAATTAAATAAGTTATACAAAGCGTAACTCTGTTGTCTGCGTGTATGTGAGCTAATATTACTAATGTTGTGGCGACATGTATCTTTGGCTCGCCTCCCATTTGGGGACAGAAAACTCATAAGTCACTGGAATGTAAATAACTATAAGGTGAAAACGTGGTTTAAACTGGAGGTATGGTTAGGATGGTGTTAGGGTTAGGCAGTTACTGGTGATGCTTAGAGTTAGGGTGAATATCCAGGAAATAAATGTGACTGAATGTTATTTCCTCTGAAGTGATGAAAGACTGTTGGTGCACGCATGTGTGTGTGTCTGTGTATGATTGTAGGTGTGTGTGAGCATGTTATGGCTGTGATTTCAGAAAGCGGCAGAGGGCAAATATGTGCTGTAGTGGCAGAATGAGGAGGAGAAAATGTGCATCAATTTATAAATGACAGAGATTCATAAAGGCTGTGTGACATCATCTTGTTTGCTCCAATTTCCCAAACCTACAGTGCATGTATACGGCCTCCACCTCATGTAATTCCAAAAATAATGGCTTGTCGTGTTTCTTGACAAGACACAAATAAAAACCAGGACAAGTGCTAGCATATTGGATGTGGCCAAAACTGCACTGATTGGACAGTTGCCAAACAACTTGATTACTTCTAAAGAGAGCAAAGGGTTTAGACGAAGGCGGAGTGCCAACACTTCTCTATTTCCTACAGAATATTATGAATCAAAATAATAGATATTGGTGTTGTTTTAGTTTTTTTGTTGTGCTAAATAAAATAAATATCAAAATCATGATTATTTTACTCAATATTGAGATGATGATTATTTAACAGGGTTACTCAATTACTTTGGAAACACATTACATGTACTGAAATGTCTTTTTATCACTGGATGTCCTTGAACTTTAAATATAACTCAACCGAAAAAACTAATAAAAATAAATGTTAAAAAAAGATACAAATATTATAATACAATACAAATATTCAATATATAAAATAATAAACAAAAATAAATTAGAAGAAAATAATTAAGATCATGTTATTGTAGTGATTGTTTAGATGCATGTTGTGTTGATCATTTTAGTAAGATGATCATTCATCATAGTACTTTTAGAAACAAGAGTTCTGACAGAAATCACTGACTTGTATTATCCTGCAGTGTGTTTACATGCACTTGGGACTATATTCAGTTTTCTCCAGAAAGCTGATTTCTTAACTGTGTGAACAAGAAACCTGCTTTCTGTAATTGGAGTATAGGATTAGAGAAACCTGGTTTCTACAGGCAGATGTTACTCCCTGGAGAACACTGATTTCTCTGCAATGTATACATAACCAGGTGTCTCATCAGCTTTTTACATGTAAGCATGTGCACAATAACAAACTGCAGAAAAAGAAAGCACGGCGCCAAGCGGCTGGATGAAAGAAGAAATCATTAAACCATTTTATCTAAAATTTATCTAAAGTTTGACTGAAACTAAAACAAATTATTTATCTGCCCTTACTGCGAATAGATAGATAGATAGATAGATAGATAGATAGATAGATAGATAGATAGATAGATAGATAGATAGATAGATAGATAGATAGATAGATAGATAGATAGATAGATAGATAGATAGATCCTTAAGAACATTGTGGTGATATTACAGGTGACAATTACTGAAGGCAGCCTCTCTAATATTTAAAGTAAATTGTTAAAGAAAACAGTTATGCATCAAAACAAAACACATTGAAGAAATCACCTGGAAACGTCACACTGTTCCACATAATTCAAAAAGCAATAAAGCCTACCATAGAGTTGGAATGAAATGTCCACAGTAAGCAGTTCCGTATTTTTACTGGACTGGCTCGCACACAACACAAAAAAAAAAGAAAAATGATTGCAACTGTACAAATGAGTCTATTGGTTGCCAGCCACCTATAGTCGGGGGTGATACATGACAAATAAAAAACTTAGTTATAGTTATAAACAGGCCAGAGGAAAATCTCCAGGGGAAACTAAACTTTCAGCTTCAGGAATAACATGTTTTAGACAGTTCTTTATTAGGACAATGGCTGCTTTAATACAAACTATTTCACTGAAGCTGGGCTGTGTGTGTGTAACAGGTGACCTTTTGGATGTGTAGAAGAACACAGAACATTAATTACCATTAGATTCAGACTGATCCTGTCGGCGCGACAGGAGATTTAAATAAATGCCTTGTGCGTAAATACGCACAAACGTGTCTCTGTGGAGGGATCGCTGCAGGTATTTAATAAACTCAAAAACATTGTGTGTGTGTGTGTGTGTGTGTGTGTGTGTGTGTGTGTGTGTGTGTGTGTGCAGTAGAGGCAGATAATACAGATATAACAATACAAGTGGAAAAACAAGTTGTTTTCTGGTTTTGGTTTCATCTCTATTCCAATTGCAGATTTGAAGTGTGCATTTCTATTTTTATAAATTACACAAAAAATTGGAAAAAACAAAATAATACATTGGACATTATTTCAACTGAGGTTACATGGACCAACAACAACCACTGGAAACCAGGTTTTTGTATTATTTTGAAAATAACTTGGAGGAGAAAATTGTTTCCCTTATGCCCCTCAGTGGTTACCCCTGAGGCTGAAAATGAGCGTTAGAAACCCTTTGACCCAAGGCTAACATATTTTCATTCAATCCCAGCAACCAACCAACAGAGCTCCCCACAACAACATACAAAAACAGAGATACAAAAAAAAAAGCCAGTGTATACAAAAAAGAAATGAATGAGAATGAGCATATAATCAGATGTTCCTGTCATTTGTAGACTCCCTGTTGGTAGTCTGGCTGAGGTACAGAGCAAAACAACAGATAGATAGACACAATGTCAAATTCACCTGTATTTACTTTCAAATCCTGTTCTTTGGTCCGTAATTACAGTGTGAAATATTTCACAGCATTTTTCTCTAATGAGAGCCTTTTCTTTTACAATGCTGGGAGCCAGCAATGATCTTTTTGCTGGAAGACTAATCATCACTGTGTGATTAGGAGCTGAAGGTTAATGTGGGCTCTCACAGATGGGAGAGGGAGCGAGGTGGGAGTGAGGGAGATCAGACCAGACAATGTTCTAGAAAAGTGGTGTTGCAGATGCACAAGGGGGCTATAAGTGGTTAAGAGTCTGTGGATCAAGGGGAGGAGAGGCCTGAGCCTCATTACACATGTAAATGCAGCTTCCAGCATGGAGGCCCCACTTTAAAGCCTTGCTTTTTATTTATTTATTTATTTTTTATTATTCCTTTGCTCTGCACATGATAATTGGGCCCAACTCAGCCCAGGGCCTGTTGACTGTGTAAGGAGAATAAAACACCCTAATGACTTTGTCCATTTTTAATGGTAATCAGTGGAAAGACCTGGCCTCCTATTGGACTCCTATTTGTCTTTTGTCTTGAACACACTCCCACTGTTTGATGGGTGCTGGTTAATGATGCACATAAAAGTCATTCTTGAATTTAATTTTGTGTACAATTTTGCTCTTTAATCACACCTGCTAGTCACCTGTTTGCTATTTAGGAATTTATGTTAATCTATACCAATTACTGTATATATTTTTATGGGACATAAATAGGTACAGTGCCATAGTTAAGTACTTCTCTGACTGAAACATACCGTCTTTCATGGAGAGATTGGCTGAATTCCCCAAATCTTTAGTTTAAACACATTCCTGAGACAGACAGAAATTCAATATAGAAATCTGTGAAATATCAATCTCACTGACATTTAATTAGCACCAAGCAAAAAATGTATTTTTCTTTGGAAAACAGTTTGTTTCTGGTATCATTCCTCCTTGGTGAATTGTGCCTTTGCCTGAAATACGACTTGAAAATTGCCTTTGGTATAAAGTGTCAACTAGATCATATTGTACCATTTAAAATGATCCAAACCAGAAATATGGTAATGGCTGGTAAGTATGAGTGGGTCCAAAAATAAACAAACAAACAAAAAAACAAACAAACACTGTTATAAAATCTAATAAACTCAAGGTTCACTGAATAGTTTTCCCCTATGCTCCCTAGCCTTCTTCAGTTTGTTCAGGTGTCAGCATGTGAAATATATCTCTGTTTGTGTTCAAGGATGGACATGACCATCTGGTATTATGTTATCAACGTTCTGTTTGTCACATAATGACACTTGATCAATTTGTTGAAGAAAGTCCTGGCATATAGTTTAAAGCTCTGTAAAAAGCTAATAAATGAAACTTAAGTGTATATTAAATGTAATTGTTCTCAAGGTCTAGAATGAGTGTTCATGATGAAATATAGAAATAAATCACATCTACACATACACAATGTAATCTTAAAAGTCCTGTACCTTATTGCACTACTTTTTGACAATTTATGACTTTTTCATTTGAATGAAGATACACGTTTATATTACTGTGTCTATTTTAAAAAGTATATTTCACATAAATTATAGCAGTAGCAGAGTATCAGAGTATGTTTAAGTCTTTTGTCCTATTCTATCTTATTTGTATTAATTTCTAATCTATTGTATCTCTATATAGAATGTATTACAGGCATCTTTGTTACTGTGCCAAATGCATAGCAGTAGTTTTGTTTTGCTAGTTGCTCTGATTTCTGCCTTTAGTCCTAAAGCAACAATTATAATAAGAGTGCTGGCTGTTCCATATGTAGTGCATGCATCACCTGAGAAACTTAATGTTGATTGCTAAACCAAAGATAATGGAAATGGAAGAATATTTTATATAAGTCACTTTCTATAATAACTATACAGCACATTTGAAAATCAGAAAAAGCTAATTTAAAGAAAAGCCTGAAGCCATGCTGTTATCTGTGAGTCACCAATTTACTCTAAATCAAATGAGCTTCTCACACATAACAATATACACTATTTTTTAGCTCTATAGAAACTGATGTTCTTAACACATTTAATGCAACACTGTCTGCCACCTTTCTTTCATCCTTGAAAACTGCAGTTGGTAAGTGCTCATTAAAAAAGGCAACCTCGATACTTTTTTTTTTTAAAAAGCTACAAGAAGCATTTGAAATTATTGAGCTCAATCTTAATTCTTTAAAGTAAGTTCTTTAAGAGAAGACAGCTAAAACATTTCACCAGAACCCTGCCTGGTTTCATTCCTCACCCCAACTCCATACTTTACAGGGCAGGCCAGTAGAATAGTTTGCTCATACAAATACATGGACTTAATGTTGGAGGAAGACCTGTCTTTTAAGTTTCATGTTGAGAATTAAACTCACCAAAATTGATTTGTTTAGTTTAGTTTTACCTGAACTTTAGATTCTGTGACATTCAAGGTATGAATTGCAAAAAACAACTAAAGCTGGAGGTTTTTATTTCAAATACTGAACTCAAGACCAAACCTCAACCAATATCAGCCTGTTCTTGTATTTAACTTTTTTGTTCAAACAAAATAAATAGTATAATGTAATATAATAATACAAAAAAATAAAATAAAATACTATAATTAGATATAAGAAACTACTAAAGGTACAGCAAGGCAACTAACTAAAATAATGAAACAGCATTAGCTTATTTGGTGTAAAGCTTGCATGCCCTATCAGAACACCTAATTTTACGTGGCTTCCTGAAAAAGAACCCTTGAGTTCTGGCCCATTTATGGAAATTCTTAAGCAGGCTGCCAGGTGTTCCCCTTGCAGCCTGTTGCAAAAATACATTAAAAATACATAAAAAAAACCCGGAATCAATTTGTGGCGCTCGGTGTTGATTCTGTGGCGCCACGCCTCACATTGGTCTATGTATGGGAGACACTGATATAGAGAAGGCAGTTTTCAATCAGCAAACACACTTCTTAATTTTAAATGACTATTGTTTGTGCTAATCACAAGACAGGGATGGCTCTTATTAAAGGTTTCAAACAATAATCTTTTTAATACTACAGTAATATAGATGAGTCATTAGTTTTAGTGCCTTTAGATCTTAGTGCAGCCTTGGATATGGTCCATCACAGTCTACTTCTACATAGACTGGAAAACTGGGTTGGTAGCTTTGGACTGATTTTAAAATGGCTGGAATCATACTTGCAGGGTAGAGAACCATAATTCAAAACACACTCCCTTGCCCTGTGGTTTAACTCAAGGGTGAAGGTGTTCATGCTGCCACTTGGCCAAATGCCTCAGAACAATAACCTTGCTAGTTATGTTGATTACACTTAATATTACTTGGCTCTCTAATCAAATAAGTTAAGTCCTATAGAGTCATTATGCAAGTGCATTGTACAAATAAATAAGCGGTTGTCTCCAATAATTTTCAATTAAACATTGAAAAAAATAATGGTTATAATAATTTTATTTAGCTGCAAAGATGAGAGGCTTAGGGTTACTGTTCACTAAAAGCAAAAGAGCGAATATATAACCATGTCGTTTTAATTAATTTTTAACAGTTATGTAAAAGCATGAACAAAGTCAGCATTGTTGATTACTGCAATGGACTTCTGACAGGACTTCCTCAAAAGATCATCAGGCACTTACAACTTATTCAAGATTCAGCTGCAAGATTTCTGACCAAAACCAAGAGGACAGCCCACATCACCCCAGTTCTTAGATCTCTACACTGGTTTTCAGTAAGCCAAATAATTGATCTTCTTAAGTCTTATTACTTATTTATAAATCTCTACATGGAGTTGGCCCTAAATATATGACTGATACACTTGAGCAATATAACCCTGCAAGACCTCTTAGATCACTATAGGGAGTGGACTGCCAGTGGTGCCCAGGGCAAAATCTAAAGAAGGAGAAGCAGCTTTTAGTCATTATGCAGGACATCGCTGTCTGATGGTTTTTGAAATGTCCCAACCATTGAAGCTTTTGAATCCAGACTGAAAAATGTATTGTACTCAGACTCAATTCTTGCTGTGAAAAATACATGTGAAATTGTCTAAATCCGATTTGGCATTAAATGACTTACCTGGCCTGGCTTGGCATCTTCACATATAGAGGCTTCATATGGTGTGGCCAGTTCAGGAGGATTGTCATTTACATCCAGAATCCGAATACTCACTGCTGAGTGGGATGCCATAGTGTGGTTATC
This sequence comes from Scomber japonicus, assembly GCF_027409825.1. Taxonomy (NCBI): domain Eukaryota; kingdom Metazoa; phylum Chordata; class Actinopteri; order Scombriformes; family Scombridae; genus Scomber; species Scomber japonicus. The sequence continues at coordinate 25,711,203 of NC_070580.1, read as the reverse complement.
TATATGAAAAACAAAGGCAAATACATCAATAAAACTTGTCTACTGTGGATACATTTTAATAGTACTGTGATGGTTACATGTTTCTGCATGACTTTCTAACAGACAAACCACAGGTGTTTGAATAAAGTAAGACTGTTACACATAATACCAAGGCTTGATAAATGGCTGATTAAGGTTCTGATCCTATTTGGAGCGTGTCTTAAGTAAAAGGCTGTCTTCATTGGCTTGCATTTTACCTGCATTTTACGCATGTAACTGCAGCCCGATGTGTATTTTTAGGTATCAAGTCTATTCTATTCAGACATAAGTGAAGATAAACTGAAAGTGAGCTGCAGTGACTGTGTATTGGGTTGTCAGTGCTGCCAAAGCGTGGTAACAACACAGCAGTACTTTGGCTGAATGCATTCAGTGTAGACATTGACAGAGGACTGAAGCTGCTACTAAAACAGCTGCCATGCTGATTTTTTCTACAGGCCTCTGGTACAAACAAGGTATGATTGGGTATAGGTTACGCACATCCAAAAACTTTCACAGGTGCTGGATCAAGAATCAAACTGAAGGCAAAAGAGGATCCACACTCTGTATTAAAATCTCCCAGCAGCTTTAATTACAAAAGCAACAGGCATTGTCAAACCACCATGACAAAGCAAGACAAGCAATATATAGACACAGGTACATTCATTACACAGATGATTGTGATCTGCATGATTGAGAGTCAAGCTGCTCAAAAATCTGACCAGTCAGAAGCAGAGCTGGGCAACACTGTCTGATACTCCCATACACACTTGAAGCAAAGAAGTACACTGAAATGTGAGTAAAACATGAGCTAATACATGGCCTATGTTGAAAGTTATAATAATTACAATAGGAGTATATATTTTCCATCAGATGCACGTGAGATGGATGACAAATGTGGATGAAAAGCTTTCTATGTGGACCTTTCCTCTGCCTTTAGTATGAGTGAGACAAGACTCAGATGGAATACAATTTTCCACAGGGAAGCAGGCAGTTGGTTTGGCATTGTGGCTAAGTGCTGAAGGATTTTAATCTAATGCCTCCTCAAATTGCATCCATTACCTGAATAACACTCTCTGGTACCAGTGAGTGACATGAAAATGGTACCAAAGATTCCATTTTTGTCTCCCACTATCTGATAATGACACCAGAGCATATAGCTGTTTAATAGTCTGAGTGTAAGAGGCACACCTCAGCACGATGATAATGACAAATAAATGCTTTTGTCAAAATTGCACATGTAGTGCTGTCATTTTATTTCTCCTGTCAATTTCAAATAGACCAAGCAAGAAGAATAACACCACAATGCACTCTCTAGACATTTTTCTTAATAGACTAAAATGTAAACGTGGGAGGGGAAAAGATTATATAATTAGTACAATCAAAACCTACTTGAAATTAGTTTGACTTCTTCTTGAATCTCAATTCCCATTCTTAAACATACGATAATGTTTGATGGCGTACCCATTTTACCCATTTTACTCATAAAACACTATGTACAGTAGAGAAGGGAGCCTGAGGGCCCCAGTGCGTGTGTCTGTGCGTGTGTGTGTGTTAGAGAGACAATGCAAGTTGGCGAGAGAAATAGTAAGAGAGAGGGGACATTATCTCTGTGTTAAAGGAGTGAGCTGGTTGCTTCAAGTGTTGATCTGGATATCCTGGTTAATTAGAGTACACATCTTATGAATAAATCAGTATACACAGCTGTCACCACCCAGTTCATGCATTTGAATGCCACCATATAGAAAATGTAACAACATGCAGGCACTGACTATTATCTACAAGTGGAAAAACACACATAAATCCTTGCAGTAAAAGGAGCTCTGCTGAATGAATTTAAATAGTTGTAATTATGCAAATATAGCAGATAGTTAAGTATAATTAAGTAAACCCACTCTTTAAGACAGTGTTTAGAATTTACTGGCATCTAGTGGAACAGACTATGCAGAAATTGGAAATAATATTCATAAGTATGTTTTAATTAGTGTATAATTACTTAAAACTAAGAATCATTGTGTTTTTATTAACTAAGAATGAACCCTTCATATACACATGGGGAGCAGGTCTTCTACCATAGAGCTCGCCATATTGCTCAGTGGTCCAGAATTGATAAACTGAGTGCGGCTACTGTTTGTTCTCCAACACCCTTGAGGGGCAGGGTGCAGGGGGTGAGGGAGATGTTCAGTTGGTTGCAATCGGCAACCTCACCATTAGATGCCACAACATATTACATACTGCACCTTTAAGAATGAGTACCATCAATATTGTGGAATTAATGGTGCATTAAAATTTAAAAAAGAGTATTGACACTGTTAGGTGATCTTAATTAGCGTTTACATTTTTTTTTACATTTGTAACTATTAATAGCATTGCCATAGCATTGCCATGGGGTAGATAGTGTACAAATCCTCTTTGTATTGTTCTTGTGAAAAGGCACTGCCTTAAATCTACCAAATCTAAGTATATAACTTTGTAAGTTTACTTTTTTTAAACTTTGTATCAAAAGGTTACATTGCAGTGTTTTAGATTCTAATCTTGGAAGAATGGGAAGTCAATGACTCATTAGCGTTTTTTGATCTGGCAAACTTGGGCAGCTACATGGTCTGTAACCTTATGGTCATGAGGTTTGGGAGAGATGGAGTTCAGGAAAGATGAAAAGAAACATAAGTAATTCCAATACACAACCAGTACTCTCCTAAAAAGGCCATGCATTGTTTGCACAATTGCGTGTGGCTGCTTGTTGAATCACAGCTTGGTCTTCTAATGTCTCTGGAAACTGATTCACCTCAACTTCTTTCTTCAAAGCCAGTTTTTGCTGTCTTTACATCATTTTTTGAAATAATTATATAAAAAAGATATTAAAGGTTACAGAGTGACATGTTTTGGGATACGTGTTTGCTTTAATTGATAAACCTCTTTCACACTCAGCTGTGGTAATTGCTGCCTGCTTGCCTCACCTCAGCTCCAACCAGTTTCCTCTTTGTTGCCTTTATTTGGATTTCAAAGCTCTTGCAACAACATGATGACAAGCTTAAACCCACATTTCAAATTTTAGAAAGTACAACAGAAACCTATGGGTGAACTCAGAGGCACTATTGTGTGTCTACAATGTTCTTTCCAGTCTATGAAAAAGACAGATGGCTGAAATGTTGACAGCTGACATATAGGTGGGCCACTGGGTAGACAGTAAAAAGACGAAACAGGTTTACCAAAGACTGTAAGGCAAGACAGGTAATCAACAGACTATTGCAGAGAATTTTTCAAGCTCTCCCTCTATCTCACTGCACAGCTCTGCCCAGCAGTGGCACAGCAGCTAATGAGAATGCTGGTCTCAACTAATAGCATAATCCTCACATCAATGCAGGGTTTTAATTGACTGCTTTTTGCCGGAGCAGCAAGAACATAAATGCACAGAGAGCTCCACCAGTGCAAGATATCTCTTCCCTTCTTCTAATTTCGTCTTCACATTATGCCGCTGTCCCCGCTGTGCCAGAATGAAAACCAGCAATCATCAGATGTTACACATTTTACATTTCAATTCCCAGAATTGAAAACGGATGAAACAATGTGAGGATGCCCCGCCTTTACACACCCCAAGCTCCCTCCATGGGGAAAAAAAAAAGAGTTATTCAGTGAGACAGGTTCATTCATCTGGACCAAGTGGCGCTGTTCTAAATCTGTCTTCAGATAGAGAAGAAGAATAAAAGGATTTCAACAGATTATTGGCATGCTCTGCATCTGTGCAGCACTCACCAGCTGTTGCGAATCTTTCTGAACGACTGTGTAGTAGATCTCTAAGGCACTGAATTATACTGACATAACTTCAGGGAAGACAGATAGAGGATGTGTGAGCGTGTGTACATGTCTTTGCATACATGTGCATGCCTGCATGTGTGTGTGTGTGGGTGTGTGTCAGGAGTGTCATGCTGCTCGTGACCAAATGGTTCATCTTCTTTGCTGGAGGAAACGGTTTGGTTTAAAATGTCACTTTTGTCAAGAGGGTGGAATGAGGATACAAATGTACTCAGCAGTGTCTGCTTCTGGTCTCTTTACTGAGCCAGAGGCCTGGCAATGCAAGGCACAGAGGCTACAGTATTATGGGATTTTTTTTTTCAGTTACATAGATCCAATATTACACAGAACCAAAATCTCTTTATTACAGTTATATGTTTGTGCAGTATGTGTGTGTGTGTGTGTGTGTGTGCGTGTGTGTGTTTGAAGGCTGACAGCTGTGAGAAATACCCCCATGTAAATAGTACAAAACATTCAAGGCCCTCAGAACACAGTGAATTATTGAACATATTCTGGAAATGTGTCAAATTATATGGAACAAGCTTAAAGCAAAAAGAAACATTCCACCATAGTTCAAAGATAATCATTTTCAGATTCAGGTGCTGATTTATATTCTCATACAGTACATGCCCTCAAAACAGTTAACAGTGAGGAGAGAAAAGTTATAATCATGCTCTGATTCCCAGTTGTTTATTTACATTACAATATTCAGACAACAAATAAGAAAAATCATTTTCACCACTATCACAACTAACAAAGCTGGGAATACACATGTCTGACAGACAGAGGAATTCAAAACATGCTTCTACTTTTTCTCTGTGCCTGTGACACCCGCTTTTCATTCATTGCTAGGGACCTAAATGAATCTATGTAAACCTTTAACACCACACCAATACGTAAAAATCACAATTATCCTAATTAAATCTCAACACCAATCAAGCACAGACAACTTGGTTTCCATTATACTGATATTAATAGGATTTATAATACATGATACAACACCAGAGAAAGAGTTAAGTGATTCACCAAGCTACCAAGAGCAAGCAAAGACATGCTCAGTATAACCCTAACACTACATACTAAGTGATGCTTCATAAAATCACAAAAGTTGACCATTGTAAAAAATAAGCATTAAAATCAGTTCTTTGTGAGATGTGTATCTATGAATTCTTCTACTATATAATCCAAATTTATATTCCTTATGAAACTGTGTGGCAGATAAACAAGGCAATAATGATTAAGTCGCAGTGTTGCCCCTTCGCAGTGTGTCAATGCCATTAGTCTAGACTCACTGTAATCCTAAAACAATGACCTCATGATTGAACTTTGTTTTTCTCTTGAGATTGTTTTTGCCTTTTCGCCTACGCATCTGATATCCTGATGAGATGTGCACTTTCTTTAGGCACCATGCTGTTTATTAACAATCCTCTTGACCAATCAATGAAAAGTCCTCTGCTGCAACAAACTGGAGAGATGCACAATTTCCCCAAGTTTCATCAAAATCCAATTAGTGATAATGGCCCCTCCTTGGGATAATCAGTGCAATAATATGAATTATGAACATGTTGCAAATCATTGGTGGATTCATGAGCTCTCTTTCATCAAAATTAACTGAGCTGGGTTTGAATCACCAATGGGCGGATGATGAAACAACATAACAAAAAGTGAACTCCATATTTTTCCTAGTGAATACTACTACTCCATAAAGCATATAAATATGAGGTAAAAAAATCAGAACACAACAAACAGCATTTAAATAACTGATGACAGTAGCAGGGTATATAAGCAACTCTGTGGCCTTTAGTGCCAGAGATTTCCCACAATTCCCCACTCTATACTCTGTGCATGACCGTTATATGACAAATTATGTCAACTTATTACCAACTGTAGGAAAACAAAACATTCAGGATCTTCTGCTACTCTGCGACGACACTAACACATGAGTGATTATATAACAGAAAAGACAAACAGAACACATAAGCAAGGTCATAACCTCTGGTCCCTTATTATATATATAGTATATCTCCCCACCCCTTGTTGACAGTGCTCTTCATTACAATAACATCTAGTGTATTCATCTGAACAGAACACTTCAAACCCCCAATGCTGCATGATTTGTAAATAAATAAATAACATAATAATAATAATAATAACACCCTCTTTTGTTTACTTTGTTACCACATTTAATTTAATTTTCACTGTGAATCACATATTGTACTCTGCAATTTACATTGTTCCGCTTTGATTGAAAAGAGACATTCATCTCCCCTCACAATGCTGCAACAAATGCGTGATTCATTTGGAGTCAGGCACAATAGTGTTCTAACGCCATACAAATCAAACAGTGTGATTTTTTTTGCCAGACAGCAAGTGAGAAAAGTTATGATGTAGAAAATGTCTATTCCCTGCAACACTGCAAGAGATAAAGACTTTCCAGCTACTTCCGTATCTGTCTGCCCTCTGGGTCTAAGCTCCTTTTTCCCACCTACCTGTCTGGGTAAAAAAAAAAGCAGTTTTGCAAGGTGATATCATACTTGCTATCAGTTCTCGAAAATTATATGTCACTCTAACTTACCCTGATATGTTTCTATGGCGAAGACTGTCAGGAAGCACGAGTACCCTGGCTAGTGACAGTGCAGTTAAATGCTCCTCCTGTTCTCAGGAGGTTCTGTGTTCTCTGGAAGGAAGACAGTACTGTACAGATGAGAGGTTGGTTGTTTTTTTTATTTTTGTTTTTTTACAGTGACACTGTCTGCAAGTAGAGATGCTAGCAGTTGCTTTTTTTAATTGGGTGAATCTGAAGACAGCTGTGTGTGTATGTGTGTGTATTTGTGGGAGGGATGACTGGAGGGATATCAGTCCCGTACCCTCTGCTCACACTTGCACTTTAACTTAAACCTTTTTACTTAGTCCACAGACTAATTGACATTTAGTGTGCTTCTTGCAGTTTTGTGGCCTGGGTTAATCCTAGAGCACAGATACTGAGCATTGTCAGAAAACTGTTGTCACTTGTCCAATACTGATGCAATGGCAATACAATAGTTCAAAGGTCAGTAATGGACTGGGGGAATAATTAAGGGCTGTGCTGCAAAACTCTGGTTTTAACAATACCCTCAGACAAGTTGACCTTGTGACTCTCCAGACTTAATGAGCAGAGACACCCAACAAAAAAAAGAACAAAATCATTATGGAGAAAATGAAGTCCTTTCTCAAAATACTCTCGCTAGCTGCTTTATAAGACACATAATATATTTCCCTTCATCCCCCCTCTATTACCATCTCACTCATGGGCCCTTTTTTTCCTTTTTGTTTCTTGCCTGTGTGTGTACAGCTCTCCGGACTTGGTGAGCTAACAGACGATATAGAAACAATCTGGATGGAAATTCTGATGGCATTGACCACTGACTCTGTCTGTCCAGATGTTTTCTTGGAAGGCAATGTGAGAGGCTTTATCTATCAAGTGCAGGCATGTGTTTATGTCTGATATTGGAAGGGGTAGGGCTGCTTTAAATGTTCAATTAACATTAAAATGTGCCTATGACATAATGCCAAGCACAAAGAGGCAGAGCACAAAAGCGCGCAAATTGCTCTGGGAATTTCAGCCCAGAAAAAAAAAAGACTCAGAAAGACTAATTTTGTCTTAATGCTTGTACTGGATAAGTACCAGAGGTGCGGGGACTCAAGACAAGACTTGACTCAAACCGTACTCGAGTTGCAAATTTGAGAAAACATTGATAAAGACTTCACTTGACTTTGACTTTGTATTCATCACTTGAGACTTGACTTAGACTTGACTTTTTAAAATTCAAATATTTTCATTTTAATTGATATTGAGAAGTTTTTGAAATATAAATGGGTGATTTCTAGTGCAGTATGCACTCACCTGGCAACCTACTAGGAAGCGGCAGACCATAAGAGGCCAACACACGAGGCAGCTAGTGGGCTAGTCCAAAAATGATGAAACATGGATTCACAGATTATGTTATCTATGACAGTAGTAAGAAGAGAACTGCTGTGTGAGAGGTCTGCAGCTCAAAAATCAGTGACATGACCACTACAACATCCAACTTCACCCATCACTATAAAACCTAAATAGAAAGGTGCATGAATTAATCTTTTTAGCTAGCTTTGGCTGGTTCGTGTCATACATCTGTTTTCACTTAAGAGCCCTTTAGAGCTGTAGGGCTTTATACTAATTTCAGAGCCAGGCTCTCCATTGCTGTTCCATAAGAAGGCGTGTTATTTATTGCCACAAAATCTCAAGTATCAGTAAGATTTATAAGCTCTAAGCGTGCTGCAACAATTTTCATTAATGTTGAAAATAAAACAACTGTCTTTTGATTTAAATGTGGATACTAGGGGAGATCATCAGAATTTCGTGACTTGCTTGATTCTCACCACAGTAACTTTAGATGTGCTTGTGACTTACACGTGTGTGACTTACTCCCACCTCTGGTAAGTACTACACAGTTCAGGGTGTATTGGTTATTGTAGTAATCACAATGTGAGACTATATGGGAGAAGAACAAATATGAAGACAGTTTGAAATCAACTTTGTTAATGCGCATTGTTTTATTCTTCTTTCTTGTGTTTGTGACGGGTGATACCAGTTACACGCAGAATGCAATCTCCTCTACTTTCACTGCAATCACAAAATCACTTCATCTGTATGAGATTGAAAACGTGGGGAATACCCAACCTCCTCCTTTTTCAAGTTTACTTATAATGGTATAGTAATAACTTCCCAGCTTTTCCAAGTTATTACATTGCTCATTTCTTTGCTATGACAAAGGGACCCATTGAAATGAAAAAAAAAAAAAAAAAAAAAAAAAAATCTAAACACTTCCTTCATTTTCAGTGATGTGTTTGTCAGCTCTAAGACAAGTGATGAAATGATGATTGCATTTTCTCCATGGTATCAGAAAAATGACAATGACAGTGCATTGATAGCTACCACTGAGGATGATGTCCCTGATGGCTTGGAATAAATGAAAACTATCTCAGCACAGATTTCAGACTGAACAGTAGCATTACTTACTGATATACAGTACAGTGAAGTTGAAGAAAATAGTAACCCTACCACTGAAATTAAAAACCCAGGACTGGAACCTGCCATGGCAATCAAATTCAAAAACAGGGCTATGTTTTCAGTTCTGAACATTAAAGGCATATTTTTCATTCACATGTAAAACTATATCATAACTCACAAAAATGCATGCCATTCGAATGAAAATTAGAATACTGTTAGACTTATTGTATTTCATTCTTAGAAAATAAAGTGGTTCATGACAAAATCTTATCTTACATCCTTCCTTGTGTTTCTTCAAGCTAAAGCCATGGCATTCTACAGCTGAAAATGCTCTGGAAGCTTTGGTAACTAATGATCACAGTTTGAGGTTGTCACCCCTTATCACCCCTTATCGCCCCTTATCACCTCTCTAAATTCAACTTGTACAGTCTCCATCACTGGCAAGCACTGGGTGTAAAAAAGTTTTGCCAATAATCAGCAGATCTATTTTAGTTGCCCCTCATCTAACTTGTTGTTTTTCTAGTTCTCTTCAGTGATATGAGAAGAGTACATGGCTGCTAGATTAATTGTAATTGTGAATGATTATAAAACATTAAGTTTAATTATTTGCTCATTCCAGTGCTGATACATTTGTCTTGTCTGCAGTATCTTGCATCAACCCAAAAAGGGTTTATTCTAGATTTGTTTACATATGTCGAGATCTAAAATGATCACAGCAAACACAGAGACATCAACATCATTTTGGCTCCTATGGTATCTGATAGAGATAATTATACAGACTTTGTGATATGAAAATTTCAACAAAAGATTTGCAGACTCTTGCAGGAATGTTGACAGGGTGAAGAACTCACCAGACAATAAATAATATCACACTCTTCACCGCAGTATAATGATGAATCCTATATGTAATTTAGGTTGGGAAATGATGTACCTGCTTCGACTGCCTTCACAGTGATATTGTGCCAGCCAGCGGTTTCTCGGTCCAAAATCTTGCCGAGTGTGATGGCACCTGAATCAGGATCAATATGGAAGATCATCTCCTGATCTGTGGTCGGATCAATGGAGAACCTGTAACAATATAAACAAAAAAACATAAGATATAGATGTTGAGGGAGAAAGAGAGGCAGTAAGTTATAGGAAAGAAAGAGACGTGGGTAATTCAGAAGAGTCAATAAGTAAAGATGTATTTATATTTTCAATTCTTTAATGTAGGTCTTCGTATATTTTTCCTAAATGTTTATCCAAGGCTTGGAGGGTTAACTTTGGGCTTCACTAAATAAAAATAACTTGTAGAGAAGGGACCAGGGTTGGAGTAATTATATTTTGACAGCATTTACTGCAGTCTTGTCACAGGTCCTGTGACCCTAATAGCACTGTGTCTCTTCACTGCAAGCTTCCATGTAGTGACTCTCTTTTTTTTCCCCCATTCAGAGTAAGAAAATAAACATTAAATTTTCATTGTGCACTCTAGAAAATAAAACACAAATGCATCGTTCCTTCTTTGGGGTACTCGGTGCTCTCAAAAGATTGGTGAGTCAACAGAAATCTGCTGAAAGGTTTCTTTGTTCTTAGTTCCTTCCCCCTACTGCACACACACGCTCACAGCTGGCTTATACCCACATAAACCATAGTTAAGTACCATGGGCATTATCAGCTCTTAAGACCTCTCTGACTAACATGCCAGCCAGCATTTTCTCAGGTCTCATGAGAATGACAGTCACGTGTTGTACAATATGAAACATAATGTCAAAGAAATAATATGCTAAATTGGTGTAATGTATGGAACTTCACATGGGTTAGATAGCTTTCTGATTTATATTTTATATATGACTTATAGTATATTTAAATAATACTTCAGCATGTGCATTTATTTCATGTCACTGAATGTCAATAAATTACACTACTATTAACTACAGGAAGACCAATATTTATTTAGTTTATTAGTCATTGGCTAACTAGATATGGACATTACCTTGGTTTGAATTGAGATCAAAATGCATTTACAAGAACACCATTGTTGTATGCACAGTATATGCATTCATGTGAACAGCCCTTTTACATTTAATATTGACACGGATCCCATTTACAACACTAATTTGATTTGTCTGGCTTTCATTTATATTTGGCATTGACATCTGTCTGAAATACAAACCAAATAAAATTGGATTCCTCTCCCCTTTGCTAAATTTCAGATTGTGCTGCACAATTTTTTATTGTATTGTCTTTTTTTCTTAAAAAACTGTATTCAGATGACAGACTCAAAACGAATTGTTTTTGTCTATCTTTGTCTCCCCACACTCCTACCGCTATGAAACAAAAGAATCGTTGGTTCCAAGTAAATGTCAGTTTTTTACAGGAGAGTGGAGCAGGAGTGGGGGGATATTATCACCATATTTTTAGTCCCTTAACAGTACTTTTTGCACATAAACATTGAGTCTCTTACTCTTCAGAACACATCCACAGTTCACAAAGTAGTATTTATATGCTTAAAAATAACAATAATCTATTTTTCATGCTTGTTGTGAATCCAACAGCATCTTTTGACAAGTGTATCTAAGTTGTCTGCCAGCTGATTTACCTGGCTCAATCCTTCTATGTTATTTTTTTTTTGTTTTTTGTTTTTTTTGTAATATGAAGAGTAGTTTCATTTGCAGCTCATTTTTACTGCTGCAAACATTACTTAAACCTCATCACCCACAGTGCATGATTATGCAGAGTTTAAATAGAGTATGTTGCCTCATGCCAGAGGCCATGAGATCACTAACTTAGCCCAGTAGGTGGCTTCTGGCCAACAGCATCTCCCTCCTTTCCTCTTACTCACCCATTCACTTACTCAAACACATGCACACACCTAAATACACACACACTCATATATGCTAGCACACGTATCACACACACACTTTCAGCTCTGGGCTGCCAAGACACTGGTGAACGACAGTGCTGCCATTGTGTTGTACTTTATTACACCTGGAACTCTGAGCCTCATGCATTTTTAATCGAGGTAATTTGCACAGGCTCTGCGTGTGTCGGTGTATACTCTGTCAGTGAGACTGTCTTAGCCCTTATCTATATTCCCCTCTCACACTGCAATTGCTCTTCTGAGGACATATAAACTACAGACTTTGGTACAGAAGATTACCACATGATATTGTTTTATCACACACCATGATCTGAGAGAAAAAAATAGATGTACATACAGTGTCATCCATTGTACAAGTCATACTATTCATGCTTTTCTTTGGCTTTCATTCCAGCATCATGATATATTGTGAAAAAAAAATAAAATAAAAAAATAAAGATTTTGCTGTTATGCCCATTTGGTACCAATGTATCCACTCATGGCTCCTGCAATATGGGACTATATGTCATAGTACAAGTTCAGGATGAAGTATGTGCATGCTATACATATTGCAATGCTGTAGTGCCCTTTCCAAGCTATGATGTTTTTGTCATAGAGAATGTTTCATGATATTCTTGTTTGTATTTAGCAATAGGGCTATATTTAATCAGTTTGGTTTACATGCTTATTACAGACAATATTTTATTAAGCTACTGACTTGTTTAGAAGGCAGTTGTTGCTTATTCTGTAGGAACTGCCAAATATATATAATATAAGTACCACACATGCAAACAGTACAACATCATGACATTTGGTCATCTTTCTTTCTCTCTCATTTATAGAGCCAATCTGCTCTAACCATCACATTACAGTAAGTAAGTGCTTTGTATTCCAATGTGGATCAAGTATTGTAATCTATAAAGTCCATTGTTGTCCATGTGGAGTCATTTTTTTTACGCATTTCCAAAGTAATCACATCTGGGGAGCTTTGCCAACTTCATCAGTTTACTCATTGAGGTGAAATCCAGTCGTAACCTTTTTTCTAACCTTAATAAGAGAGCATGTAGTAAATCTGATGAATATTCTGCCATTCTTTAATGATGCACTACATTTTTTACTTTCAGTGAAGTTGGTTCTTGTCATACCTGACAGGTTTGTTCTTCACATCTGGATCCCTGGCAGTGACAATGCCAACCAGTGCTCCTACTTTGGCATCCTCCTGTACTTCCATTATAGTGCCTTCAACTGGTTGAAAGAGTGGTGGCTCATCAATGTCCGACACGCTGACTCGGACAATGGTCTGGTCACGGAAGGAGCCCAGGTCCACGAAGCGAGGGTCTACATGCTTGTTAACAGCCTCTACCACCACATTGTGTGTGCGCTTGCTCTCAAAGTCCAGCGGCTGAAAGACAAATAGGAATTTAAAAGAAAATGTTTTGCAACATAACTGATGTATGAGCATTGACCTGCATCAACATCACCAGCTAACTACTTGGTCATCATTACTGGTAGATAGAATAATTATGGCATTGACCGTTCATTGAACCAAAGCACTACTGCTGATTGAGTGTACCATGGTTCATCCAGCCATGAGGGCCTCTTTAAAACAACAATTTGCCACTTAGGATAAACAGTTTGTATTTCAATGAAAAGATGCAAATGCTAGAATTCTGCATTTTTATTCCTTTCTCCCTTTTTTGTGAGTACAGTACAAAAAAAACAAAAAACAAAACAACTAAAAACAGATCAACATTTGAAGAGATACAGCACTGACAGCACCTGTCAAACCCTAGTGAACAACTAATGATCATCAAAGACCAATCATCTCTTTTTTTATTTCTCTTCAGTGTGCCTGAGGGTCTGCACAGGGCATAAGAGCTGGTTAGCCCATTGAGGAGAAAGACTATCTGCAGGAGAAAATTAATAATAAATTATATTACCTAGCCAACAAAACCCCAAATAGTTATAGTCAAATGCTAACCAACAGAGATCACTCGTTGATGTCTAGCATCGATAATTCCAATAGTTGCATGCAATACTGTGTTTGTGATTTTTTTTTTGTGCTGTGGAGAACAGAGATTCTGAGTCACCAAACACTGTGTTTATAATGAAAAGTGAGACTATTTAATTTGAGGTTTTTAAAGTTAAAGCTGAGTGTATTTGTATGACTCACCTATCTAGTAAAAATTATGATTGACCTAACAGACAACATGAATAGTAGCGTAGCATTCCATGAAATTAACCTTACCTTTTTGATGGAGACAACAGCTTCTTGTGTATTTGCATCTGTAGTGACCTTGAAGAGGTCCCCTCCCTCTTTGATCAGGTAGCTCATATCTGTGTTCTCCCCCATGTCTTCATCTGTGGCAATGACACTTCCAACCGGTGTCCCGACAGCCGCCCCCTCTGACACTGAAAACTGGTACATCTCTGGTGTATGGAGTAGGTGGCCATAGATGGACAAGTTATAGACAGATAAAAAAGTGTGTTAAGTTTAGAAAAAGCAACAGAGGAATAAAGTGACCAAAAACAGTGTAGGTGTAGGTATAGAGAACACCATAAAAGAAGAGGGATGAGAGGCAAAGGTAAAGTGGAGACGAAGAGGAAGAACACCAGTACAGGAAGGATGAGGAAAGATAGATGGATGGCTGTAGGTGGGAAAAGGAGGGTGGGAAGTGAGGATATTGGTAGGAGAGATGGATAGAGACCACAAACACAAAAGTGGGACGTGGAAGGGAATGAGAGTAACAAAGATAAAGAAGGTAAATGGGAAGAGATGGGTAATGGGAAAATGAAGGATACTGAAAGAACATGATAAGTAAAAGATTTCAAGCAGTGACTTTGATCATTGCATTCACATAAAGCAGAGTGTACAGAATGGCATATCCTTTCCCCCATACACAACAATTGCTGTTGGGATAGCAATCCACATTTAATTTATATTATACTGTATACCTGATAGAAAACAATATTTAATTGTATTTTAACTGTGATGATATAATAAAGTCAAACCTAAAGTGGGGTACATTTACAAGTATATGATACATTTCACTTGTGCAGACACATTTTGCCAATTCTTAATCTAAAGATATACTCTAAATGACAGAGGATAATTTACAAGATCTGCCCGTGTTTATTATGAACAAGATAAAACATAAAAGTAAGGGGATAAAACCTTATTGATCCCTTGGGGGAAATTATGTGAAAACATCAAAGTGCTTAACATATACAGTATGTCATCTTCCTTTGCATCTTATTTATAAAGATGCATTCTGAACTCTATCTGTTCCCCATACCATACAGTGGAGATACTATAATCCCGCAGGGTTTATCCCTCTGACTGGGTAAATATGATTTTCTGAGATGAAAAAAGGATTTATACAGAAATAAGAAAAGGTGCGTGGAGACATATCAAATACAATCAACCATACTGTCAGATGCTGTTCCTTCAGCTGTAGCAAAAGTAATAGTGTCAAGGTTTAACTCCAAAAAGAGGGCAAAACAAGGAGTTGGTGGAATCGATGCAAGAATGGAAACACAATTTTATTTACAAACCAGATTAGTATTCAGAGTAGCACTATCATGCTAATGTGTCATTGATTGGGAAGTAGGTGCAAATTGACTTGAAAAAGGTGACAAACCTTAAGTACACTCACAGTTAATGTAAAACAGAATATCATAAAATCAACCAGACTCTGCAGCTGTTCATCTCTCAGATGAATTAAATGTGTTTGTGTGGTGGGTGTAATGTAGATTGCATTTTTAGCTGGGTGACTTAACTGTTGCACATGTGTGTGTTGAAAGCAATCTGAAGGCCATTTACCCCCCCCCCCCCCCAAAAAAAAAAAAAAAAAAAAAAAAAAAGAAAAACCTCTCACATTCATAAATCCAAATCCATAACATTACAATGAGGGTACTATCAACTGTATTGATTCAGTCCTCTGTTGAGCTTGGCTTAAGAAGAATGATCAAACCTGCAGTGGAACACATCAATTTTCCACAATTGATAGAGTACTTTGTTATGGGCTGCAGGTTTGACTGGCCTCATATATTTAAGTTAGGTCATTTTCTCAGACTACACACAGGCCATTCAATATAGTTGCTGATGCCTCCATTCCTTATTGGTGTCAGCAGCCTGCTGGTGATCTTTTCCACTGTTTCTACATCTTGACTTTCACATTCCTCTTTATTTTTCCTCCCTCACTTAATTTTCACTTATTTCTTTCACAGTCTCTGTTATTTCCAACTCTGTTCTCTGTGCCTGTTTCTTCACTCTCCTCCTATACCTCACCACCTCTTTCTTTGTCTAAAGTAAGAGAATGTGCGGGAGACACTCACTCTGCGGGAAGCGTGGTGGGTTGTCATTAACGTCTGTGATCACTATGGTCACCGTCGTGGAGCCGGAGAGACCACCCATTTGTCCTGCCATGTCTGTTGCCTTGACGACCAACTCATAACGATCCTGTGTCTCACGGTCCAAATCTGCCACTGCTGTCATGATGATTCCTAATGATTGAAGGATGGAGGAAAGATTGAAAGGAGAGAGATAGAGACAAACAGAGTGAGAGAGAGAGTAGCAGTAGTAAATGAGGCCAAAGGAAAGGTTGCATTAGTGGTTAGCACTTATAACCAGCTATATTTCCCCTCTCAGTTTGAATATCAACTTCTGCTAAGCACTGTATTATGGAGGCACAAGTGCAGCGCATTCCATTTCACCTACTCAGACAGGCTGGATGGAGGAGATTGTGTCATATTTGCGCCTCTGCACATACACCATTTTATGGCTCAGCTGTATTAAAATGAATAATATATAGGGGCAGAATGAAGGCATGCCTCAGCCACCCTGAACAGCATTACAACTCTTCCATGGTGAGTGAGACCGCACTCGAATCTGAGAAGTGGATTTCCAAAGAGCAAGCGAGGGACGTAGAGAAGAGATACATGGTAGATTGAGAGAGTTAGGAAGCACGCAGAGAGAGGTAAAACAAATGCGTGCGATGCCTTCATATACTCCAGAGCACACAGTCTGTTACATCTGAACAAAGTCAATGATCAGTTAAAAATATTCCCTTGACTGAGTTCAGCCACGCCAGTTTTCCAATTTACATACAAAGATCTAGTTCCCCTCTCTACTGAGGTTTAATAATCTATCTATTAATGGATATCACAAAGGTCTGATAAACCAATTTGGTCCTTTTGGTAAACTTTTGTGACAACATCAGTCAGGTTTACGATGGTTAATTGCAGACCGGCTGCAAAAATGTATGTCAAATGTGATTTCTGTACTCTAGGGTATAATTTCCATGAGGGATGGGATGGATGGGACCTTGTTTTTTATTGTTTCAGGTTGATTTTCTTACTAAAATCTCTCTGAATCTCTCTCCTTTTATTGTCTAAATACCACAGCCCAGATGAGAAAGGATATAAACTGGTAAAAATTGCACTACAATCAAAAAAAGAAAACACTAAAAGCAATAAGCTTATGCAGCAGGTTTGAATGGTATGCTGTATGCTCTACACATTGATTTGCCCCAAGTTTCGCATCTCAGGCTACATATGGGCTGCTTTATCATATTGGTAAAGGTTGTTGGAACTGTACACAGTCTGAATACCTGAAAGCAAATTGTGTTTTTGGGCTGTGAGAAAGTCACCTAATCAGAAAAGTACAGTGCTACTTGCAGCATTATCTATCAGAAAGTGTCAGGCATCTAAAGAATATTTGAACAGGATTAATACATTAGCATGTCAAACTCTTTGTTATATAATTATTACGGATAGCTTTATAAGTTTGTCATTGTTCACACACAATTTATTCATGTTTGTAATGTAACCATGACTACACTTAAATTCATTCAATTGATGTTTTTATTTTGTCAGTGTGAGATTATATGACATATTGTTCTGTTTGTTTACATGCATTTTACATAAAGGTTATGTGTGGTTGCTCAAACAGCCAATTCTGAGTTTTCTCTTTCTATATCTGACTCTCTCTCTCTTGCTCACCCAAACTAGTACTTGGTCTTTCTTCATATAAAAGAGACATTATCCTTGTTGGCCCAGCAGCAGCAGTGGCAGCAGCAGCAACAGCAGCAGCAGCAGCATCAGTAGCTGGCTGGTTTATTCTGCAGTGGTAATATAATTCTACTTTACCCCTTGGGATTTTCCACATCAGAATCTATTGATGCATTTCCTGGGTTTGGTGTGCTGTCTCACTCCCAAAGGTTTGCGTTGTGTTGGGTACACAACTCACTGATTCCAGTCACATTTAGCCCAGGGCCACCTTCTATGTGTAGCCAAAATACAGTACATGCAGTACTGGAGTTAAAGAGGGAAGCAGATGACATGCTCCTCTTTCATCCACCAACGGCTAGAGGGGATGCATCTAAATTAGGGCTGTCAAAAGTAAAGCCCCATTCCGCAACTAGTATACAACACTACAGCCCCAAACGTCATAGAGGAGACTATGTAGATGAGTCTACACGTAGTCTGTATCCATTAATGAAGTCAGTTGAGTCTGTGTGGTCCACATTCAAATGCATACCACGTACCCTTACCATTAACCAATTTACCTGGGTAGTATGGCTGTGTACACCAACTGTGAAATAATACCTCAGTACGGTTATGCATACTATTCATTTCAAAATGAAAGACGATTTTCAATCTTTTTTTTTTTCTACTCACATAAATTGCATTTCTGTTTTCATCTCACTAGGCAATGAAAATGTAAATCTGATTTGTACCTTCAAAAACACCTGCCGACATTTTGGTCCTTTGGGCTACTATACAAATTAAAATAAGGTAATGCTGCCAGCCCTAAAAGTCTCAGTATGCCTTTTGTACTTGTTTAAGTGTCTGTCTTGAGTTGTGCAACTGATGATCATTTCCATTATCAATTATTGTGTTGATAATTTTCTTGATCATTATTATTATTATTTTCATTGACTAGTCATTTACGGAGCCCCCCTGGGGTCACATGGTTGAAAAGAGACTCAATGTTTAAATCTGTGCAGACAGATTTGTAAATGGTGCTCTTACATTCACAAGCAGTACGCATGGATTACAAGCTGCTCTTGAGTGAATGGACCTGCCTTGCATGGACTGTGGTGACCACATCCACCCAGTAAATTCAATTTCATCTAGTTTTAACAGCATATTGCTGCTTCACTGCTCACCTCAATGTTGCTTTTCAGGTGAAAGAACAATAAATGCTAAATTGCACATAAAAGCTGTAAAACTCCAAAAACGCAAAGCTAAATCAATTTAACTGATTTCACTATTGTTAAATCTGCCATTAAATCAAGATACAGTTTCATTTAGTGGGTGGATGTGGTCACCGCAGTCCTTGCAAGGAGGTCCATTCAATGAAGAACAGTGGTGGGCATGTAATCTGTGTGGACAATCATGGGCATGGATTTAAACAGTTTTTAAATCCATTTTTTCAAATCTCTTTTCTAAAACCTCAGGTACTTCTTGTAGGTCCAGTAAAGGTCTGGGCCTTTTGTTCTTTCATTTACATCATCATACTTTATTCATGGATGAAGGATGTATAGGTGTCTCTTGCTAAATACAAATATAACAGCAGTAGATAATAGAATAATCAGTAAGAGTTATATACTAAATAGTAAACAGTGCATGGCTGTTGCATTTCAGATGGATTATTTTAGGAGTTTTATATGTAAATTCATTCTTCTTTCAAATTAAAAAAAACACCCTTATTTACATATAGTACTATGCTTCAGTCTTAGAGTAGATTCACCCCTTTGACTCAGATACTCACAAACACCTACAGACAATTACAGCACGGCCAAAGTGACAGAAAAAAACACAGTGACTTGCTGTTACGTTTTTTGTCAGGGTGAGGGAGAGTGATATTAATGAGGCAGATTTCACAGCTGTTCTGTCTCCTCTTCATTTTGACCTTCCTTACTCGCACCTATTAGGCTGCCCTATCCGCCTACAAAATGGGGAAAGGAGGTGTATGGAATGAGGGTCATAAGACAGAAGCTGGAATAAACCCTCCAGTCTCCTGGTTTGTCCAACATAGGCAAAGCCATTTATCATCCAGGCACCCAGGCTGGCCAAGTCAAAGTGGTGGAGACCAAAAAAGATATAATTAAAACTTTTGTACTTCTCCCTTGGGGGGCAAACACCAGTGTTAAGCTACTCCAGAAAGACTGGGTCAGGCCATATTGCTTCAGTAAGGAAATAGGGAATATTGAAATATATAGCTGAGGGTGATTCTTCAAACGCTGAATCCAGATCTGGTGGAGCCAGAAAATGCAAATATGTTATTTAGCACACACATTGTGATTTACCAAACCTGAAGGTAATATTTCTGACGTTAACTGCGTCTATAAATAATACCTTTTAAAGGGCAGGTATTAACCGGCTGAGCACTGCGCACAGATGACTTTTGTCACTGTGGAGGGGAGGAGACACAATGACAGAATACGCACAGGACGGAGTTTTTCCACCTGTGTTAATATTTTTGGAGTGGAATATTTTTGGTTTTACTAACAGCATTGACTTTGTCACAAATAATCTCCCATATGTGGGTTTTTCTGGTAATATTTGTTTTTGTTCTAACTCAGTATATTTGTTAACCTTTTCCACTAGAACCTGATCACATTTCATTTTGCGCTTGCTGCTTTCTGCTTGTCCAAACTCTCCATTCAGACACGCAAAACCCTCATTTAAATACTGCTGTCTCCACCCTGTTGCACCTGCTTTCATTTACACAGTTATTCTTAGTAGACGCAAACGAATCGTGCAATCTATTGCACTGTGCACGCAGTTGAGTACCCAGTATTTGGGATCTTAGTTAATCAGGCCCTTAGAGTCTTAAAATAAGTAGAACAAAAAAAGAAAGAAAAAAAAAGGTCTGAAGGAGCTGGCAACGGAAAGGCCACGTTGTCACCTGCAGTATGAAAAGGCTTTATTCTATGCACTGTGGCTATTTTAGCACTTAGCTTGTCAGACTCAGCTCTGTGATGTCAGACCTTAGATCTGCTGTACCACGTCTGCACCAATATTCACTGCAATCCAGAGGTATGGAGATATTTCACTGGCCCACCATGGACTGGCACACAAACTGACAAACACCATCTCCATCCCTTGAGCATCATCACATTTACCAATTAAATATTTTAGGCTTCACAGTAATGACCACTGCTTTAACTATGCACTGTTCTTGGAGGTTCTTCAGTGATGGCACTAAATACTATGTTCAATCTTTGCCATGTGGTATTCAGAGTATATGCGTGAAGGAAGCAATGAATTACTGGCTGAAAGTTTATAAAGTTGCTTATTTGTGGCCAATTGATTTTTATGTTTTTGGCTTCTAATTTTGATTGATCTGGGAATTATGGTCTCTGGGCTCCAGATTGCTCAATGTAGAAAAATAAGAAGGACAAGAATATTTTCTAAGAAAAATAAATAACATGAGCAAGTGGTGATGAAAATGCAGTCTTTATAACTCTTACCTGTGTTTTTGTCTACGGTGAAAAACTTTTCTCCTTCCAGAACGCTGTACACCACTCTGGCACTGCTACCGTATGTAGGGTCGTCAGCATCAGATGCAGTAACCTTCATAACGGACGTTCCTGTTGAGAAGAGACACAACATCATGTCAAAAAAGAGGATGTAAACTTCTGAGCCAGGCCACTCGAGAAACTCTAGCTTGATGTAGTCTTAGTGTACACTGCATACTGTAAGGACAGGCAGCTGTGGGGATGTGGGGATTGTTTGTGTCTAAATTCTGGTACTTTTGTTGAGTTCCCAGACCTGACAGTAAGGATACAGTGCTCACTTCTGCAAATGACTATTTGAAGGCTACATTGTGGTGTCAAGTGAAAGTTTAGTTTAGGTTAGGCAGTAAGAATTTCCATGTTGTGATATTCAAGGTAAAGGTTGAAAGCTTGAGATTGCATTATGTCTACAAAGAGGACTCGCAAGTATAGTAACAGCAATGTTTGTGTGTTTGTGTATGAGTGTGTACGCAGACCTGTTTGTGCATTCATGCATACTTGTCTGTGATTATACTTGGGAGAAGGAGGTTAATGCATTTGGGTAAAACTGCACCAGGTAACTATTTCATCTCTATGCACATCATTTTCCAAACAAATTTTTTGATGTTTCAAATTATGTTTTCACTCCTCCGATGCTCGGAGTTGTTTTGCCTCTCATCGGCACAGAAGTTGTGCTCGCAGATGAAAGGGAACACAAAGTCATAACGTCAACATTATATCTTCAAAGACTGTTAGAAGCTCAAGAAATCTACAACAAAGAATTACTTATGATTACTGGCACTTAGGCGGAGAATAAAGTCATTTTCACATGAAGCCTTAAAATCAGGATTTGTGGAGTAACAGTGGTTAAGTCATTATTTCCCATTCAGTTTAGTGTATTATTTGTCAACAGTGAGCATATACACAAGCCTCTGGCAGCAGATACGCAGGCGCATCGCCCCATTTAGTCACACCTTTTAGTAAAAGCTCAGCCTAAAGTCTACAAAACTTAAATGATCTTCATTTTTAGGTTAAGAAACAACAGCGTACTTGCCTTTTAGCGTGTGAGCACATTTTTTCTTCCTTAAATAATTACACTTATGTAAAAAAAAAAGAAGATTAAAAAGGAGACGTTCCTCAAGGACAAGGAGTCAGTCTTTGTCTCCATCCCTCTGGCCAATGCTATGGGTAATTAATGACAGCTGGTGTTGTCCACCAAAGGTCACTGCTGTAGCCTTTCTCAGAGCCCTGTCATGCTACTGTCCAGCCACATAATGGCCGTATGCTAATGATGCTAATTAGCGGGAAGTGTCAGAGCACTGTTTGTTTCCTGTCATCCTGCTGAGCTCCTAAGGGGGAAAAGAGGGAGGGAGAGGCCAGTGGATTATCATTAAGTCACCCGGCCATTAAATCAGACAGCTCAGATCACTATCCTGCTGCTGTCACCTATAGCACTTCTTTTCGTTGTGCCTGCAGGTACAGTAGATATGAGCAGGATGATCTGCCTGCTAACATATAGCTAGTCTATGATGCAGCACGCTACCTGGTCTATGCAACTAGTGAAAACAATGAGGCTGTGCTATTTCGCTGCTATTCTGACCTACAATGACAATGTGACAAATTAGCTCAAAGCTAAATTATCCTAAGAAATAACTGGTGTGAAAAGGGATACACGAGGACACACAGAAATGGTTGGATGGCTGGATGGATCAGTGTTTTCATGTGCAACACCAAAGCATCACGAATTCAGGTGCTGTCAACAACCTTGTGTGGTTATCAGTTAAATCCTGATATATTGCAGCTCCCAGTGGATACAAAGCACTGCATATTAACGAGGTTGGAATAAGCTTTTAATTCATATTGTGAGTCGTATCATAGCTTCATTACCTCATCCAAATATGCAAAATACACACCGGTGTGATCCTTAGAAGATCAAGATATGTTGCATCCCAGTTGGAGGATGAGTGTGATATCATTTGTTATCATATTGAAAACATAAGGCTATACAGAGGCTAGGCATTTTCATTACTGGCAACGGGCAGGGGTATGCTAATTCTTTCTACCTGGTTGGCCCTGCTGTGGGTCCAACAAAGCCATTTTTTCCCCATGGGATTATTCCCTTATCTTAATTTTCCCCAGGTAACAATCAGTTTGACGCTCAGCTGTTTCTGGGTACTGGCAGGCAGCAATGTTAGATGGCTTGGAAGAACTATATAAATGCTAATGCTACTTTATTGTGTTTATATTAAAAAAAGAGAAGTATGGCAGTGAGTTTGGCGCTTGGGTTCTTATTAAAGCACTGGCTTGCATCAGTGTTTTTAGTAGGAGAAGTCATTACTTACAGTATCCGTTGGCATGGCCGGTGTCTCACTTAAGGAGATTCTACTGCTGATGGACTTGTGGGAATTCAATAAAAAATATTGACTTTCTTAGATTTGAAAGTAATGCATATAGCAGAAATAGACACATGTCTAATGGGGAGAAGCTCCTGATATTCATTATCTAAAGAGTTGTTTTTTCTCTCACCAACTAAAAGCTCAATCCCAAATTACTCTCAGATGAGACAGCAAGCACTGTAGCAATAATAATTTTAATTACCAGTATACAAAGGTTTGTCTCTCTTTCTTTTCCCTCTCGGGCACATTTGTTTGGGCTGAGTTCGTTTAGTTTGGTTATACAACAAAACTTTCCACATCATAATCTTCACGTATTCATGCACAGTCAATTATACCTTGTGTGTAGTTATTGCTTTTTTTTTTCTTTCAAAACAAAAAACAGCAGTAATTTAATACCAACTGAAATGATTTTTTTGCTGATATCCACAGCACTTGGTTATCTTACCTGGCTGCATTGGTGTAGAGTATCTGTTTACTAAAGTACACCTTGACATCACTTTGGATGTTCTTACAGGTCCAATAGAGGTAACACATTTCTGACTCTGCACAACTCATCAAAAGTCAAAAGTGCAACTTTCAACCAGAAGAGACGAGAGAGACAATACTTTTCAGCTCGGTGTCACATCTAATCAAGTTTTTAACATGTTAACCTCAATAATTTTGACAGAAGTCTGAGCCAAGTTGTGACTCTTACTTGACAAAGACACATTTAGTCATCTCACTCCCTCACACCTTCAGTGCAGCCTGCAGATATTTACAATAAGGGTCTTGCCGTCAACACAATAGTAAAAGAGATAAGACAAAATCAGGCTCATTTTCAAATGCAAATATTCAAAAGTAAAACAACTGATTTTCTGTTTATTATTTGTGTGATGCAGTTAATCAGTGTAAAAGTTAAGTTGGAGTTGATGAAATAAACATATTGTGACTCAAGGTCTTGCTAAAACCATGACAGTATTCATGAGAGCGTCCATATTTGGCTGTGACTTGCCTCATCATAGAGTACTCGACAGGGCAACAACATCTCATTGCCATGCAACTATTATGAGGATATGCCTTTGTTATTCATTTAATCCTCTAGCGGAGCAAAATGCCTGGGACATAATTGGGGTTGAATGGCAGCTGTTTATTACACTATATTTTCCACTCCTGTTTACCAGTTAGTATTTATATTATTCTATTGTTATTTGCTTTATGGCACTTAAAATCTCAATGAGTTGGCAAGATTAAGACTAATTTCATAAAGTAAATAAGACACTAGTGGCAATGAGGGAAAAAAAAACATTTCTGTTTATTAGTCTGTGTCTCTCTGGTCTCTCTGATGGTCTCCATCGTACCTTTGAATTTGCTGTAACATTTTCATGGTCTGAAGAACAACAGTCAATCAAAAATAACTCCATAGTGATATAGTCTGTGTTGTAAATTATGCTTAAGCAGTGCACAATATCCTTTGAAGGATAATGTAAATAACATTCCGATGAAAACTAACCTTGGGGCCATCTCTGGTGAAATGGAGTAAGAAGGAGGGTTGATTTTTGGGCGTGGAGGATACGGTGGAGGGCGGGTGACGATGGCTATATAGTTGGATTTATGCATGAGTTTGGTTTAATGGCATCAACACAGGCTGTCGAAATGGCTTCCCACACCATTTCAGCACTCTGGGAGAGATGGTTCAATTACTGTGAGGGGAGCTGGAGGAGTGCGCCACGTGTGAGACACTAGACTGACAGCTATTTAAGAGGCAGCCTCGTAAAAGAGATTTGTGCCTATCTCAGCTGGTGCCGTACTGGTGCAAGCTTCAGTGGAGGGGTCTAACGG
Source organism: Scomber japonicus (assembly GCF_027409825.1). Classification (NCBI taxonomy): domain Eukaryota; kingdom Metazoa; phylum Chordata; class Actinopteri; order Scombriformes; family Scombridae; genus Scomber; species Scomber japonicus. The sequence continues at coordinate 25,685,808 of NC_070580.1, read as the reverse complement.
TTGCAGCACTGAGCCTCTTTCCCACTCCGACCCGCCTTAATCTGCAGGACTGAGTGCTCCCCGCCCGCATTATGGATCATTTAGTAAAGCCATAAAAGCTGAGGTGTTTTCACATGAAAAGTTATTTCTTCACTTCTTCCACTGTGATTCATTCCCCTCTCATCAACATAAATGCCCCAGGAGAGAGAGGCATGGGGATGGAATGAGGGGGAGAAAGGAAGGGGAGAGGGAATGAAGTAAAAAGGGAAGAAAAATCTGCCATGTCATAAAAGTCAATGGCCTGCTTACATTGATCCTCTTCGCGATCTCTACAAGGATTTAGGGATATTTTTCATCGCTCCTGAAAGAGGTTGTAAATCTAATCCTGGTTAGACTTTGAACTTGTGTTTTTTAATAGTTTGGATTATTATTTGTTTTGTAGACAACATTGTGGACCAGTGTCTTCCTCTCATTATTTTTCCACAGTTGTCTTTATAGAAACTATGACAAAAAGCTATCAACTCGTGGTCTGGAAGAACAAACACTGAGGTATAAAAACCTTCTTGTGCATCCCGTAGCAGTAGAGCTACATAAAATGGCTCAAACTTTGTTAAAAATCCTACAAGCATATCAAACTGTATTTATGGATGAATCATTTAATTTGAATCCCCCCCTCCCACCCCTGTATCTTTGGGGTTAGGAACTGTCTATTTAATCCTTGCAGAGTAATCTTTAATTTACGCTAAACTGTACAGTGTCCATGCATCTTTACAAGATTGCAAATGTGCAACAATGAAAAAGTGAGAAGCTTAACCAATTTCACAAGTGCAAATCTAAATTGTGCTGCTGTTGTCATACACATCTTCAGTGGCTCTTCACACACTGAATCACACATTATCTTGCTCTTTTTCACTGGGGTCTTGGTTCCGCCCTCACCAACATACACACTGATTCATACACATGACCACACACAGATCAGCCAAAATCAATTATGTCAAGCACTGTGGTTGAATGCATAATGGTGGATGTTACTGGTCGTATACATAAAGGTGGTTGGCAGAGAATATTGATTTTGAGTTGCTCCTGCCTTGTCGCATTGCTCTCTCCTGTGATCCTACTGCTCCAAATGTCTCATCTACTGTTAGCATGACAGGGCTGAGCTGTCCTAATGGTGACTGCAGCAATTTGCAGCCTCCTTGGCAACCTCTCTGGACCACAGCAACAGTAGGGGTGATTATTACTTTAATCCCCTTGTGGAGTTCTCACATTACATACAAAGGAAGTGGGGAATTTATCTCTCATGCTGAGTATGCTGAAGTGAGTGAGATATGAGTCCAGAGACAAGTAGAGAAAAAACCAAAGTAAAAGAGACAAACTTTTTGTTTTGAACAGCTTATCCACAAAGACATACTTCAAATGGTTTGTTGTATTACAACTTTACTCATACAAATACCTTTTTAGCTATGTTTAGCCATACTATGGCAACTATCTATGAGCTCTTCATGCCTTTTTGGTTGTTTTTATGTTGTATGTCACTTATTTTCCACTAAGGGTGTCTGGAACAATAGCGTATAACCACCAGACTTTACTGGACATAAGATTGGAAGTTCCCAACAGCTGGAAGCTGGACTTACCTAAAGAGATTGCCTACAACAAACAATGCTGCTGGGGGCAAGGTAAATGAGGTAGCATCCTTGTGACGCTACAGCCACGTCCTATTTGGCACCCAATTCCCAGCATATTGCTGGCCAAAGTCCAGCCCCTTGACAGCAAGCTGGATAAACATCAATGCCAAATCAGCTCTCAAAGGGACATGAAGGACTATTGTAATTTCTGCTGTATAGAAACTTGGCTGGGCCTTAAGACACCTGATAGGGTTATACAACCAGAGGGTTTTTCTGTGTACCACATGGATTGGCTACCACTGGCAAGGTGAATGGAGGTGGTGTATGCTTCCTTATTAACAATTCATGGTGCACTAACATGGAAATAATCCCCCAGCACTGTTTGCCAGTGTTGAAAGAATTAACACTAAGGTGCAGACCATTCTATCTCCCAAGGGAGTTTCCCTGCGTGTTGTTAACTGCTGTCTATACACCATTGCAAGCTACTGCCACAGCAGCCCTGGAGAAACTGTATGGAGCCATTAGCTCCATACAGCACTCACACTTTTCAATTGTGGTGGGATATTTTAACCACTGTTACCTGAAATCTGTGCGATCACAATTTTACCAACATGTCAACTGCCTAACCAGAGGCAATAAGACTCTCGACCACTGCTACCCCACAATCAAGGAAGCTTACAGGTATATCCTGCGACCATACATTGGAATTTTACCACCTATCACCACTGGACCACCAGCAGAAAGCAAAGTGCGTGCAGCCCATTGTGAGGACAGTAAAGTGCTGGACTATAGAACGCAAATACTACTTCAAAGATGTTTTGGAAAATGGTTGGGGGAGCATACCGGGGGACAAGGAATGCTACACAAAATTCCAGGTAGTACTTACGATTAAAAAAAAAATTAGCCATAAAACCGGTAAGACACTATAAAACAGGGGGTGTCAAATATATGGCTCACCAAGTAGGTCTTTGCAAAACATGAAAATTACAGAAAAGCTATTCTAATTTGTTTTATATAATGCACCATTATTATTATTATTATTATTATTATCATTATCACTTATTTTCGCTTGCCATTCACAGTCAAGAACATCCAACTTAGGATAACTGACTTGCAGTGATATTCAGATTTGAAAGACACATTTGCTTCAGTGGGCTTGGACACATTTTATCAGTATCTCTTACCAGGGTAATCCCAAATTCATGCGTGTGTGTTCCAGGTTGACATAAAAGCACCTGAATAACAAACTGAAACTGGCAACTGCTCAGGTTCTGACACATAATATTGGATGCACTTGTAATGGCTAAGATTGTTGAAATGTCACTATTTTTTCTTAAGACATCACAGGCTGTTCATCTGTTTTGTAAATGATTTATTATAGTAAAGTTATAGTATGGTTGTAGTATATGATATATATTATTATGTTATTATGCAATGGTCTTACTGGTTCAGCCTGCTTGAGATCAAAGTGAGCTGTATGTGGCCCTTAAACAAAAATGAGTTTGACATCCCTGCTATTAAAGGACAAACTGGAAAATTACTGCAGTGGCTTTGACTCGTGGTGCATCTGCAGGGCACTGCAGGCAATTACAGTACAGATCCAAACCCAATGTTGTTTCCAAAACCTCTGGCTGAACAAGCTAAACAACTTATATGCCCTCTGTTAAGCTCACAACTTGGACCAAGTGACAGCAGCGCAGTGCCCACCCAATAAAGTTGATCTACAGGTGACAGAGGCTGACGTGAGTAAAACTTTTAAATGGGTTAAGGATTTTAAAGCTGCTGGCCAGATGGCAACCCTTCCCGTGTCTTCAAGACATGCAACCCTCAACTATGTCTGGGTTTTGCTGACATTTTTAACCTGTGTGTGGTTCAGCTGTTCTAAGAAAGCCACAATTGTGCCTGTACCTAAGAAAACATCAGCCTCTTGCAGTAATGATTATCGGCTTGTTGCTTTGACCTCTGCTGTTGTGAAACGCCTGGAAAGATTGGTTATATCATATATAAAATGTACCCTTGACCCATTACTTTTTGCCCACTAGTCCAATAGATATGTAGATGATGCCATCTCACTTTGTCTGTATAGTGCTTGAACAGATTACAAAAATAAAAATATCTATGTCTTGTTTATGCTGTTGATAATAGCTCTTATGTCAGTATAATTGTGCCATCAAAACTGGCGTTTACACGCAGATGTCTTCGTCTAGGCCACTCTATCTGTAATTGACTATTTGATATCCTGACAGGCAGGCAGCCCCCTGACTGTGAGAATAAGTAAAACATACTCATCTACATTACCTTTCAGTACCCGCGTGCCTGAGGGTTGCTTTCTCAGTCCCCTATTGTCTGTTTACACATGACTGTACTGCCAAATATGATAACAGCAGCTTCATAAAATTAGCAGACCACACCACAGTGATTGAATTAATAAGCAAAAGTGATGAGAGGGCTGATAGGAGGAAAGTGGAAAATCTAACCATATGGTGCAATGATAACCTCTTTTTAAATGTCAATAAGAAAGGAAATTGTTGGCTTCAGAAAAAAAAATCTGATAAAATCACATTCCTATATCCATCATTGGATCATGTGTTGAAATTGTTGAGTTTTATAGATTTCTTGGCATACACATCTCAGGTACCCTCACATGGTCTCTCAACACCAATTGCATCCTCAAGAAAGCACAGCGGAAACTAGACTTTCTGTGGCGTCTTAAGAGGTTCGGTATGTGCATCAAAACTCTTGTTAACTTTTATCGCTGTACCATTGAGAGTGTCCTGACAGCCTGTATCACAGTGTGTTTTGGCAACCTGACTGCTCCAGATTGCAGAGTACTACAAAGGACTGTAAAGACAGCAGCAAAAATCATTGGCACAGAACTACCACAACATGTACACCACTCACTGCAAAAGGAAAGCCCAAAACATCATTAAGGACACCAGCCACCCTGCTCATGTTCTGTTCTCACTCCTTCCATCTAAAAATGTTACTGGAGCATCAAATCACACACCACCCATCTCAGTAACAACTTATTTCCTCAGGCAGTCAGGTTACTGAACAGCTTTGTTGTTATTGTGTACTGTATATTGTGTTCATAATGTATACATATGAATGCACTGTGTAGATAATTTATGTTTAGGTCTGTATGTTGTGGGGTTTGGGATTATGTGTCCTTTGTGTTGAAGGCCGAGAGAGGCAGAGCACAAGTATTATATTTTTATTACATATGGCAATATAAATTAACTTAAAGTTGAAGCAGCCTTCAAATGCCAGTTATTTCATGTATGTTCAGTGTTATACTACACAGTGATGAGAAAGGGATAAGACAGTGACCTTCACAAAGAAAATGTAAAAAGTACATCCCACAATGCCTCTCATACAACATAGTCCCTCGGCTTTCAGTCTCGTTAGTCTCCAAATCTCAGGTTACATATGTGTGCTGTCTTGTGCAATAACAAGCCAATACAGACACTGCATAGATAATTTTTTGTATGTAAAAAACTCTGCTGTGCTGATATCCTTATACTCTGTCTGCTTGATACTTCAAATCAATAGTTTCCATCAAAAAGAAAATTAGTCCAAAAACAAATAGCAGCAACATAGTTTAATTCAAATTATTATTTAAAAAAAAGCATGACCAGACATTGCTAGTTGTGGTTTACAGAGTTAGCATGCCTTGTAGTATAGAGGAATGCAAGAAAGCAGCAGATGTTGGCATATGTTTAGTAGATAAAGGTGTGGGGTATTGTGTTAAAATGTATCTCTGTCATCAGTTTATTCAGCCTAATGTCACACATTAGATTATGTCTTTGAAAGAAAATAGGATAACTGTCACTTTAAGGCTACTATTGTGCTACTTTGAACTCTGTCCTTTGTGCGTTTTGTTACTTTACACGATATCAGCTTGTGTCATTAGTAGATAATAGCTGAGGATAGTGGTCAGCTTAATGTCTGTTATTAGACTGCTATTTGGCTTCCTGTTTTGCTCTGGACACTGACTTGTCAGTCAGTGTTACCTGAGGTTAGAGGCTACGGCACAGGCAGCGTGTTGTGCCACATCTCTACCACTCAGGGGTCCTGGGGTCCTCTCTAATGGAACCACATCAATCACAGGATTAGCTCTGTGGAAACTTTTCATACAGTTATGATTCCACCACCAAGAGCTACGCCTCCTAGCCACATTTCCACCTCGCTCCCTTGCTGTCACCCAACCTTTGAGTGGTAGGAAACGATGCCTCAGTGACTAAATTGCAAATTGCACTATTTTGTCAGCTGGCATAAAAACTGAAAAAAACCCCAGAGATACAGATGTCTTAGTATGCATGTTGTAACACAGTGTAATACAGATTTCAAATTGGAAAAGGTCTGTCTTTATTACTTCAATATAAGCTGGGCGTGTAGAGCATAAGCATTAGCCTGGGCTGCCACTATGCCACTGCCAATAATATCTCTGCAGTATGTGTTGTAGATATTAAGTCTAAAAGCTCAATCTTTCCAATGCTTAACTATGTAGAAGCTTCTGAACTATACAACTAAGTAGTATTGTGGAAAACCAACAGCATGCCAGTTTGACTTTACTTAAGCCTGCGGGTTGAAAACTTTTGAGGTCTAGCTTAAAGCTACATAAATATTTTAACGTTTACTATGGCTGCTGGAAAACCAAAGGGGAAAAGAGATGGATCCAATTCAAATATTAATGATGAGGCTTTCCAAAACATAAACATTAGGCAAAACTGTCCTTGCATGTAAACCAAATAGTATTAACATATTATCACCATGAAAAAGCTGTTGTTGATACAGAATGGTAAATTCAATGCCCAAACTCTTCCACTGGGAACCAACCAAGTGGGTCTGTATTATGTTCCAGCTCCAACACGGTTTTGTTCTGTTCTCCACCGTGCATCCTTCTCCTTCTGAGAAGCAGAGCGTTTTGACTGTGGTCAAGCCATCCATTTTTTAATTCAGTTGCACTGCTACTACAGTAATTATGACATTTGGTTATTCTTCTTATTTTGTGTAAGTAGAAGGGTTAGGGTTAGGGTTAATGTGCCTGACTTCCTGCCCATAGGTTGATCTTCTCGGTGCAGCTTGACATGGCTTTGACATGACTTCCCCCAAAGATAGACTGTGTATGTTTAGCAGAGCGGAGCAGAGAGCTGCTTCTGGTGAGAATGTGGTGGGATCACAAACATTGACTAGAGTTGCCACGATGAGCTCCAGCAGCTGCGTAGGAACCAAAATGCAACGTAGATGTGCCTAGTGGGATCACGCCGATGTGATTACATCAGTTGATTATATGAGATTCACACTGCCTGAGGCAATAAAAGATAGGAAATAAATATTTTTAGAGCTTTGTTAAATTCTACAGCCACTCTTACTAAAGAAAATAGTATTTTTCTCAGTAGGTATGTCCATTACATTTCTTTAAAAAATACACACACTGAAACCTAAAATGTTCCTATCCATCTGTCTCTAACGTAGCAACTCACTCATAATACATATCATTATCATCATAGATATTTTATTTTCAGTAGAGTGGGTTTTGCAGTCTTAAGAGCACCATTTTAAAGATAAATGTCACCTCTCTCAATCACTTCTCATCTGTAAGCCTTGCTGCAAGCAAATATTCATGCCCAACATTACTCTGGGAAAATTGGTACTAAGAGGTGAGATACAAATTAGGACCAGAAAGCTAATTTGGAATGTAAAATTAACAACAACAAACTAATTTCAACTAAATTTTATTCAAAATGAAAACACTGAATTGCTAAAAGACCTAGAGTCAGTTCTAAAAGTTTTAAACAGTAACAAAATAACACATACTTTTTAGTATTTTATTCATGTGTTTTATGCTTATATATGTGAAAAAAAATATAAATAAATAAATAGATAGATAAATAAATAAATAAATACATATAATTTGTTGAATCAGCAATGACATCCTGGCTTTAGGGATGTCAGTGCACTAGCTGAATCTGGTTACTTATAGTCTTTATGCTAAGCTGAGCTGATCGGCTTCAGCTTCATATTAGGTGTACCTTGAGAGTGGTATTGATCTTTTCATCTATCTTTTCAGCAAGAAACCGTGTGCAACTATTTACCAATATGCTGAAGTCTCCTTAAAAAAATAAAATATATACTGTATATCTCAAACAATTACATCTTGTGTAATTGTTTTTTTTTCTACCTGTAATATTTTATGTTGCGTGATGATGATGCAAATAAACCATTCAAGCTTCTACCATTTGTGGTTATTTTCCTCTTTATATGTTAACACATTATGTCACCTTAAGTAGTCTCAGTGGCTGTTATTGGGACTGTTAGGATGACACAGGCTATTGGCTGAAGATGAATTGGAGTTATTCTAAATAGACAGACCTGCACTAACATCAACTCACAAATGGACTTGAAGCAACATTAGCTTTTAACATTGTGGTTGATTTACATTAATGATGAGTCCTTTTTTTATTTTATTTTTTATTTTGGACTTGAACAGAGGATGGCATAGAGGCCTGCAGGAAACTGGGAGAGAGAGAGGGGAATGACCTGTAGCATAGGTCCCTTGCCAGAATCGAACCAGGGATGCTGCCATTATGTTTCATGCACCTTAACCACTCAGCTACCAAGGCTGGGTCCATTTTTTATTCCAAAATTATAGGTGGTGATGAGCCATAAAGAGAAAGATGACCTGTTAGATTGCGAGTGAACAACCATTAATCAAATGGGCCTATAATTAACAGTTGTTTTTGTTTTGTTTTTTAATTTCAGTATACAATGCAACTTTATTTCATTTTAGCCTGAAAATGTACTGAAACATGAAATAAACTACTAATACAAGGTACTTAAAGCTCCATCATAATTATGTCATATACTCTATTTTCTTTCCACCAATAATATATGCACCCATATAAAAATAGGACAGATGCATACTACTACACATACTACTAAGTCAGCTCAGGAACATATAGCTGTACTGGAGCTTGTTGAGTTTAAACAAGTCAGATATATTGAAAGTATTCATTTTGAAACCAATCATCAAACCCTCTTAGACATCCAGAGAATTTCAAAAGCTTTTGATTTCATCAGTACAAAATCAGCCACAGTTGTTTTTGCAGGTGAAAAAGTATTTTTATGTTCATTAATGCAGAATAGATCCAGCATTACAAAAATGTGAACTAGTTTAATGTGTGAACCTTGACTGTGCCATTTTGCTTTCTCTTTGCACCAACCATATTAATAAACACAAAAATAGATCAATGTTGTACAGTATGCTTAGAGAATTCTGTGGTTTCAGTGTTTTAATATCAGCCACTCTACACTCCAGTCACAGGCTAGTGGTGGTGGGCAGTTACTGTTATTTAAGGTCAGTTTACAAGGATTACTGTTGAAGACTCCTGATCCTCCTGCATTTGTCATACAAGATACAGGATTAAAGATGTGGAAACAGTAAATTCACTGTTCCACAGCATAAGTGCTTAGCACCACCAACAGGGGAAGGTAAACAAAAGGCAGATGGAGGACTTATTGCGCCAACGCACCACTATGTGGGTAAAATTTATGCATCTTCTCACAGAGACAAATGTGCTTCTCTGACCAGACAACAGCCAGATCCATCCATTTTCTGGGAGTGAGGCAGGGGATAACCATGAACAGGTGGCCAGTCAATCACAGAGGCCACTGGGATAATATGCAAACTTCAGGAAATACTTGCAGAAGTCCTTAGTTGTCCATGGTCAAGTTTGAACACAGGGCCTTCTTGCTGTGTGGGCGAACTTGGCACCAAGAGGGCGCTTGATGGGACTGCCCCTTCTTAAGCTTTATGTATCTATAGAAATATTTGCCAGCTTTATTTTAGGGTATTTGTTTTGGTGTATACTGACTATAGTCAGTAGACTGAAATAAAGTAGAGATTGATAGACAAATCTTGTCACTTTCTAAGCCTACTTGCTTTTCGTGGTTGTAACTAGAACTTTCAGCCCTAATTCAGTTCTCCCTCCATTGTAGAAATCCAGAGACAGATAGGAAGCTTTTGTCTGATGTAAGCCACAAACAGCTGTTTCAACCCCCCTTACTCATGCTAATTTTGACACAGAATCGTTCATAAATTCAAAATAAATAAATAAATGTTGTGCTCTGCTATTTTTTTGTGAATGCTCTGATTATTTATTCTTTGACTTCGAAACAATAGCTTTATGTTGTTATTTTGCCCCTTTAGAGGCTATTGCATGGTTAAATCAATTAATTTTATTATTTAAGAAAAAAGCCCCTCATAATTTGTAACAGCCCCCTCAGTCACTTTATCCCGGTGCCAAGCCTGTGTGGGTGCAACCGTGCTTAATAGTGAACCACAGTCCTGCTATTTGGTATATTCCAATCACTGTCCACTACTATGAAAGACATTCAAAACTATAAAAATACAGTACTGATACATGGAATACATTAATTAGTCGAACAAATCTGGTACCTTTTTCAAAATACTGTTTGTTGCTTCCAGTGTATGTGTGTATGTATGTGTGTGTGTGTGTGTGTGTGTGTGTGTGTGTGTGTGTCTGTTTGTGTGTGTGTGTTTTACTGAATGTGGCCTATGCTCCAGTTTCATGTTGATGCCGGTGTACCTCTATCCATACACTTAATTAATGGTGCTGCTGTGTTGGTCAGCTATGTGTGTGGGAATATTTGGCTGCCATGTCACACTGTGCAGAGCTGTTAATGTTTGCCTCGGTTCTTCTAAAACTACCTTTGATAATGTAAACTATGTTGGTTAAAATAAGCGTTTCAGAATTCTGTGTTTTCTCCCTTCACTACTAGCTGGCACCCTTTCTGCCCTCTCCATATTGGCTTCTCTGGGCAATTCATAATGCCCCTAAATAAACTGCATTAGCCAGGGGGCACTTTGTAATGCTCACCTGTTCCTGCCTGCCAGCTTTTCTCTGTCAGCACATACTAAAGCTAGTGTATATAGTAAATGATTTTGTACCCTAATAATTGAAATGGTTGTCCCCTTTATTAAATAAATGTACAGTATGTCGTGAACGTCAGCAATTTCTCCTAGTATCTTCAATTCCCCATAAACATTCATAATGTAATACTTAATTATTTGCTGATGCTGGCTGATACACATGCCAACATGTGAGTAAGGGGAGTATGGGCACTTATTTTTTTCTTAGAGCACTGACCTAGACTCTGCATTAAATCCATCTTTCACAGACTTGATCATCACGTGTGAGAGGACACAGCCAGCATTTTACAGAGTGACTTCATCCATGTTTTCTCTGTTCTTCCCACATCATGACATACACGGCACTCAGCAACGTTCATTCAGCCAAGCACAAAGAATTTGATTTAAGACTTCAATTTCATTAGCTGCACATTTTCCACAGGACAACACAGAGCGCAAACCCTCAAACTTCATCATCATCTATGCCTCTTTTCATTTGCCCTCTCTTCTCCTTTATTTATTTATTTATTTATTTTTGTTGAGTTAACCAACCCTGAAAAACAAACAGATTATACAAAAGTGTTATTTTTGGTAGCAGATGCTGAGCTGTGTGTGTGTGTATGTGTGTGTGTGTGTGTGTGTGTGTGTGTGTGTGTGTGTGTGTGTGTGTGTGTGGTGGTGGTGGTGGTGATGGTGTGGGGGGAGGGGGTATAGGCTGTAAAGCTATGACAACAACGTGTACTGGGGGGCATGACAGGAGTGATAAGTAAAAATGAATATGCCTCAGGCAGCTGACTACTGATTACTTTCTTACTATTATGGCCTCACGTTTTTCCAAGGCAGTTTGCTGCATGGTGGGCTGTAAAACATCACAGTGAGCATATCACCGGTGTGGCTAATGCTTGCAATCTGCCTCTATCACAGCATAAACTGCAAGCGGGCTTCAGATCACAGGGGCTGTGTCCAGATTCTGTTATATTCTCATTCCAAAACGATTTTGAGTAAGAGGTATTAGTAGTGTGTCCACGTGGCAGAACTAACAAAATCACATTAAACCACGTGAACTATTTAAAGATGTTTGCATGCTTGTAAATGTCCTCGATTTTAATGGTGCTAATGGACACTATTGTCTGAAAATGCAATGAGAAAACGAACCAACATAATTACTACTCACAGTGACTCACAAAAAAAAAAAAAAAATAAATCAAATAAATAAGAAATGTGGATGGTTTTGTTACAATTCAAGGAGATATTGGAATAATAAAAGCAAACAAATACATAGACAATTATATATTTGAAATGAATGGATTTAAACTTAGTTTTAAAGTATAAGACGGGTGTTTTTTTGTCAACAAATTCAAGGACAAATTAATATATTATACATTAATATATATTATATATTATTTCAAATATTGATAATTAAGTGTCAGTATCAGCTGGGCATTGTAGTTTTTGGCAAACAATATTCAAACAGAAGTGCATAGTGTATTTGTTGGGACTATTTTTAGCTGCAGATTAATAAACCTTGGCAAATGAGTGATATTTATGCCAGCAAGATGGACTATATGGAACTGAATCAAAATAGTGCAACAGTTCCCATGTTAATCATAATGGAGGGATAAAAGGACATATATCCAGTGAAACAGAGTGGCTCATTGATGTGTTTTTAGTAGGTTTTGGACAACATTAGAGGTACTTTATATAGCACTTTTTAAAACCCACAGTTACTAAGTGCTTCACACAAGAAAAATATAAATGAATAAATACATAAGCAAAATGAATTATAGTAAAAAAAAACACAAAAAAACCCACAAACAGCACAATGAGAAACAGAACAAAATAGAACAAAAAAACGAAACATATGACATAGCACAACACAACACAATCAGAAACAGGCCAAACTAAAGCAAACAAAAATATACAACAGGGATGCAGATCTATAAAAAGCCCCTTATGCTTCAATGCCACATATGAATAAGATATGTTAGGCTTTGGTTACACAAATGATACTTGTTAGTAGGATTGATTCTTGCTGCTTTGGGGACTTGTTAGGTTACTTAAAACTATTTTATGAAAAGGTCAGAGATGATCCAGGTGGGAAAAATCTTTCTGACGCATAGTTTCAGTGTTAAAACTGATACAATAATTGCTGTCTGTGGTTCAATATGGGCTGTGCAATAATTTTGAAAAATAATAGCTTGCAGCAACATATTAAAAAAAAAAAAGAACTATGAACTAGTTCATTTTTGGAACTGTGAACTTTGTTCAAAATGTTGAATTATGAACTATGAACTGAACTAGTTCATTTTAAAATGTGTGAACTGAACTTATCACTGAAATGCCAAAAACAGGAAAAGTAAACAAGAAAACTGCTTGCCTTAGCTGATGTTCAACAGGAGAACAGCAGAAAGAAAGGATTCAGGGATAGGGCATGAGAATGCTTGACTAAGCAGTAGCTGTTACCTCATTAGGGCTACTGCTTCACAACGATGTTTAAAACATGAACTGCACACTCATTTAGTTCGTAATTTGACTGAGGTGCGACAAGGTCGAACAAAGGGGGGCAGCCAAAGTGGAAGGGTTGTGATCATTAAGATTACATTAACTAACATTAACTAAGCCTGGTCTCTACGACTACATCTCTCTCTTTCTTTAGGGAAATAATAGGTGTCTTTCTTCCCCGGGCTTTGCGTCTTTTTCTAAAATACTGCATTATTTATTTTCTCTTTATCTCCCCCATTTTTGCAACTTTTCTAGTGCTCTGTCCCTCACACTCTCTCTCTGTTCCTCCCTCACACACTCACTCGCACAGACCCCATTCAGTTTTAGACAGCACTGTAGGCAGAAATGCCCATAGTTTGGATCATGCTGAGGAAGCAGGAATTAATTCCAATCAGGCTTGAACAGGGAAGAGCCATTCCATTTTGCACCACTGGAGTCACTCAAACAAGAAGCAAACCCCCACCTCTGCTGCATATGCACACACACACACACACACACACACACACACGCACGCGCACACGCACACGCACACACACACACACCTATCGCACACATTATGAGCACACATGGCGCTGTGATATCGCTTGACAGCCAAACAGAATTTTGTTTATTAAACATCAGCTGTGTCTTTGACACTAATACCATGCTAATGAAGCCCCCGACACCCTCATTCACCTGTCTTCTCCATTTCCCTGAGAATTTTAAGCAGCCATGGGGCACCGCTAATACTGGTGCTCACAATAAATACATGTTTTTCAAGATTAAAAGCATTGTGGTTTCAGTGTCAAAAGCCTTTCATCAACATATGCTATACCCTCACCATTATCTACTCTTGTGAAGCACCTCTCCTCGGCTCCTCTTTCCCCCTGATTCCCTGCTTCATCATTTGCCTCATAACAGTGTGTCGGAACACAGCCACAAATCTCATCTGGGAGTAATGCAATTCGTCTACCTCACCTTTCTTTATGCACTGTCTCCTACATTTCAGGTTTCAATCCTACCTACAGGTCATAGCTCAGACACAACCAATATGGGGATTCACCTGTAATGTCCATATCACTATTCTGCATCCCTCCCTCCTTCTCATCCACTGTGAATTCACTGACTCCACATCTATTTTCATCTAACATCTCCTGTCTGCTTTTTCCTATTTCCATCTTCACAATGGGAGACAATTTTTGCATATTGCTCTGCGTGGCACTTTCCAGCTTCCCCTGAGTCGAGAACAAAACATTATGTTACAGACCCTACTTTTGCCTCCTGAAAATAGCTGTGATATAGCTGGTAATGCTATACAACATGTGCACCTCTGAGCCATTCTGAGCCCAAAGCCCTGAAACAGCTTACTAGATGGTCCCTATCTGACTGCACTACATGTTTTGTGTCTTACCTATGGGAGACAATTCCGCCACACTGCCGATATAGGGACCCTCCAAGAATTTGGGCTCACTGTCGTTGATGTCCTGGACCTTGATGACAAACTCTGACTCTGGTTCCAGAGGGACATTGGAGAGTCGGTCCCGGGCCTGGGCCCCCAATGTGTAAAAAGCCTTCTCTTCACGGTCCAGTCTCTCTGTGGCATGGATGTCTCCTGTAAGCTCATCGATGATGAAGATGGTGCCTGCTCCTTCTCCAGAGATAGTGTACTTGATGTTGCCCTCACCTTCGTCTGAGTCTGTATGAATCTGTAAATTGATACAAAATAGATACACTTAGTTTACTTTTTCAGACAAAGGTTTGTAAGTGTTAAGTGTTAAAGTATTCTAATTAAAACTGTTTTGTACATTTGAAGGTAGGTTAAGAAGCACTGATGAAAAGATGCATGCTTTCAACCTTTTTTTTATTTATGAATGTACATCTCAACCATGATGATCATGGGGGTCCATCACATGACACTGAAGACCATCCTTGAGCCAAAACAGGGTTTACATATCTTTCCCACTTACATGACTCCTTTCTATCATATGATAGGACTGACATTTCACTCTCAGGTGACATGATTACACCTGAACCAGCTCCATTTACTGATGAAGACTGATATATTAGATTGAAAGTTCAGAAAAACTATAACACTGACCTTTGAGTTGAGATTATTTGTCACACATTTACCATAAAATCTTCTATTTAGTTTCAACAGCTGTGAATTCTGTAATTGATAGTTCTCAGATAATGACATTTGGTCATCAGCCATGACCAAAAGACATTAGTATTTCTTCTACCCATTGCCTTACTCTCATACTCTCCAATAGTATTTGAAGCTTCTCCCCCGAGCTCCCTATAGGCCAGTCATCATCGTTGTCGTGATAAAAAAAAGACACCACAGTTCTAGTGATGATTTACACCTTTTCTACACATTGTGCCCTTCACAGGGTGTGACGCCCAAATTAGGAGATCAAAGTCATTTCAAAGATTGTTAAAAGGTAGAGACATAGAGGTGCCGTGGCTGAAAAGTGAACTTAAAAGAGCCCTTATAAATCAGCACTATAGTTCCCCCCTAATGTGATTAGAAGACATTCCAGAGGCAGCAATAGGAGCAGCACCAGTCCCCCATCCCAACCTCCCCTTTGGCTCTTTAGTGTGCACTAGACCTGCTCTCTCTCTCTCTTTCTTTCTCTTTCTCTTTCTCTCTCTCTAACTCTCTCTCTCTCTCACCTTCTCTCTGAAATTATAATTCAGAGGTGCCTATTCAGTGTAACTGTGGTTCAATCTACTGGGCAGACCAGGGGAGAGGGGAAATCGCCCTGGCCTCCCTGGTTAATATTTTATAAAGGCTTAATTAAATACAGGCTTCTATCACCCTCGCGGGGTTTTTCATTAAGTATTTGTCGTAAAACCGTGGAATAATGCAAGCCTGTGCCTTGGTATTGCTTTCCTCATCCATTTCACCCTCTCTTTTTATCTATCTGTTTTTGCCTTTTCTCTCCATTCTGAATCATCCTGAAGACAAATACATGAACAGTCAGAGAAAATATACTGCCAGATACTTTGGTGGTATCAATATTTCAGTTATAATAAAAGTAGTTTCATTGGTCCACACTGTGAGAGTTATCCAATAAAAGTGTGCATACTCATGTGCCACTGGATATGTTTCCCTCAGACACTCTCTCTCTTACCCTCTCTCTGTATTTCCAAATTAGATTCTGCAGACAAGAATGTGTGTGAAATGTTGTCATCATGTGTTAATTCAATTGCAAAAAGGCTGGCACCATGCATGCTAGTTCCTACCTACTGTACATGGGCGCACTGAACCGCACACACTCCTACCTACTGTGCATGCTCACGCACACACACACACACACACACATAAATACATAGTGAGTTCATCATTCTGCTGGGGTGATGCAATTTCTCCCCCCTCAGGCTGGATATACCCATCTGTCTGTCAGTCTATCCTCACAGGAGTGATTCAAGTTGGCAGCTTCAAAAACACACTCACTACGCTTAGCTAAGTTGTTCTCCACAAACTAAAGGTCAGAGCCAGGCCTTTACTTGCTTAGCAAAAAAATAAGCAAGAGTACAAATCTGCCTTTGCCAAATCCATGTATTTGAAAAAATAAAAAAAGATGGAGAGAAAACAAACTCATAATTATGAATCATAGCTGCTTCATTGGTCAAAACTGTCATGCCTCTCTCTGTGCTCTTTGTGTTAAGACTATGCAGCTGTGCCATTCGATGAATATAGTGATATGATGAATAGTACACGGTTTCTTCTGTCTCAGAATAGGCTTTTCAGGGGTGACTACACATGTCAAGAATGTTCTGTACTCCTGAAGTAAAAGAAATGAGTCCGTGTTACCTCAATGGACAGATAATGATGCATTTTCCTATTATATTTGACTATTAGATGAACAAAAATGCCTATTATGATTCAAACCCAATTAACAAAACTTGTTAAAATATAGTTTTATTACAACACTGGAATGTGGGGAGGGAAGTGAGCTTGAGAGAGAGGGGGGCTGGGGTGTTATGCAAGGGTCGCAAGAGGCAGGCCAGACGCAAAAAGGATGCTGCAGTTGTAATTCATCGTTTGTATATATTCAACAGAAATAAAAAGGCTTTAATTTCATGATAAATCACAGGAAGTCCGCTCTCCTATTTACGCTAGCTTCAGAGCGGAGCATTCAGACCCATTCAAAACAATGAAGCGTAGCTCATTTGCAAGTCAGAATTGTAAAATATAGCTAGCAGCCGTGGATGAGGGCTTAAGTTTATGTAATTATGTAATGTAATTTAAGTTTATGTTCTACTTGTTCTTGTCCAACAGTTGTCATTTGTCAGTTGCCATTAAACACATTCAGAGAGGATTTGAATTGCTATTTTTATTTTCAATTCTTATCATTTTAGCACTGGAGAATGTCCCCTTGCACTGGCTAAAACCCCCCAAAAATTCCACCTCTTTTGGGCCTGACGAGGGGAGGTGTTTGAGCTTGGTGTAAAATGATTTTAGTGGCCAGATCAGTGGTTTTAAAGGGAAGCGTATTAACACTAAAGCTATATATGTGCAGAGTAGACCCACAAAAGCAACATACATTTTAAATCAATACTCCACACAAATATACATTCTGATGATCAAACACTCCTCCTGCAGGCTAAAATCAATCATAATAGGTTTGTTGATTCTTCATTGACAGAACAGCAGCTTTAGTCAGCTTGAATTCAGTTACTAAAAATAGTTTCTACTGTTGACCCATTTTTACAGCTGGAGAATCAAAAGGCAAAAGTACCCAACAGGTGACCTACAAAAAAAACACAGAATATCGTGGATTTCAGGTGTTGTATAATAAATAAATAACAATAATAATAATTTAATTTAATGTTTTAATCATCTGACCTCTGCACCACATCAATCATTTTTGGTTCTTTCCAAATCAGCGTAGTGTGCTGGCTCTGTTTTGGGCGCCACCGGTAATGTTGGGGGCGGGCCAGACCTACTTGCACCAACTTTCACGTTACCATTGAGTTACAGGTGTGACTTGTTGGAGCAACTTCCAGGACATGGTTGGAGGAGTCTCACAGGATACAACCAACTAATTAATGCTGCTGGTTGGTTTGCCTGCTCTGTGTGGTTATCAGATGCTGGACTAACATAATTTGTTGCTTAGAGAATTGGTGTTAATTTTGTCGCCCATTTTTCAATTTAGTCTTAGTCTTGTGTCAAAGTTCATTCTTAGTCTTAGTCACATTTAATCATTCACATATCATTGTTTGTTAGTCATGTTTTAGTCGACTAAAAGTCTCAACATTTTAGTCTAGTTTTAGTCAAACGAGAACTCAAATTATTTTAGTCAAACTATTTTAGTCTTTTTCTATTTATTTCAGAGATCATTTTTGTTTATTCATTCCAGTTGAAATTATGTTCCACAGCTAAAATATTAATTAAATGTCTGGAATAACAAACATCTTGAATGGTGCACTTGTTCTGATTTTTTATATTTATTAGAAACACCAACTAAATAAAATTAAGAAATCCTACTCTCAACAAACTCTCTCAAACATTGCTACCATCTCTCACTCCACCCGCAATGGGCAGTAGCGGGTGGTGTACACTCATGCGTAAAGGAAGCCATCGCCAGGTTTAGAATGACAACATGAATCCGACATTTTGCGCTGTTTCGACGGAGTTTCTGAATTCCCGACATTCCCTGAACACACCAGAATTACGTACTAGATATGGGCTGGCCATTTACCCGCAGGCCGCAGCCCTTAGTAGTTGCAGAAAAAAAATTAAGTTAGGTTGAAGTTACATTGGTTGTAAACAAACACGCCATGTTGGACCAGCGTTTTTTACTCTCAAGTACAACTTTTCATCACAAAACTTCAAAGGTAAGGCAGAATTTCTGTTTCTCGCTGTAAATAAGTGGTTGTTTACCTTAGTTTGTATTCTTTGGCTGCTGGTTCACTGAGTTTTTAGCGCAATAATAGTGGTACTGTTGAACTCGCCAGGGTCCTAGCTTTCACATGAAATTTTGTTTGTGTACCATGAAGTATCAGAGCGGTAGCAATGGAAATGTGGAGAGTGGGTTGACTTTCTGACGCTATTCGGATTTTGATATTTGTTTATTAATATGCTTGGTGTTTGAGTTGTGTTTGGTGTGTGTGTAAAAAATGACTTAAATGTGCTTGTAGCGGAGTTTCTCCTGTTCAATTTGATGTGCAGTATGACTGTATTGCTACATAATTAGGGCAGCGTTTTACGCCTTTTGCTGCAGAGTTTCAGGGTCCCCCACTTGGGAGACTTTTTGGTTTAACAGGTTAAATATGCCGAAATATCCTGCACATATTCCCATCTGTCAAAACAAGGCATTGTGATTTTTTTTATCCGAGTCTAAATATTGGAAATGGGACCAAACCTCCTGTCGCCTCTTCCTTCCTAGCATGATTGCAGCTCCCGCGTTGTCCGTGTTCCTGCATGCAGTTTTGTTTTGAAGCCACAGGGGGCGCAGCAAGAGGATAGCCTATGTAACCTTGCCTACAGTAGAAGAACTGCTGGCACAAACACATGACAGCTGGACAGGATGTTGCGTTTCTTCTTGTGTAGTAGACGAAAAAGAGGAGGGAGTTTTTGTTTATTTTTTATTTCTTGCAAAACATTTTTGTCTCGTTTTTATTTGTCAACAATAACGCACATTAACAAAGGTTTAGTCAGTGTTGTTTGAACATTGGTGCCGTCTGGTCTTAATCATGGGAAAAAGGGTTGTTGACGAACATATTTCGTCTTGTTTCGTCTGACGAAATTAACACTACTTAGAGTGTAGACACATTTGCAGTTTACTTGCTTACTACTGGATTAGACCACCAATTTAAATAATAAAAACACTATCTAGGGCTGGGCGATATTGACAAAATCAAATATCACGTTATTTTAGACCAAACACCTCAATATTGATATTACAACAATATTGTAGCGACGACTGTTGATGCTTTCACAAAATATTTACACTATGAAATCTTTGATAAATAATCATCAGTAATGTGGATATAATGAAAAAGTGGGTAAAAAGTAAATAACAGAACAGCTAGTACAGTCTGGTAAGCTCAGAAAATTACATATTTTACTGTAATGCAGCATTTAAAACCAGGAAAAGACAACTCTGATGACATATCGCGATATTACGATATCCAAAATCTAAGATGATATCTTGTCTCATATCACGATACAGATATCATTTCAATATATTGCCCAGCCCTAACACTATCCTATTTGAGGCTTCATCTTAGGGCTGCTAATGTTGTTTTCTTTACCAATTCATCTGCTGATTTTGATCAACTGATCAATCATTAACTCTAATTTGGAAGCAAATTTACTAATCCTACCATAGTAAAGTGACAAAAGCTCCATACTCCGACTCTGATTGGCTTGACCTGCCCATGACCTTTCTGACGTGGCCCTCACCTAAAGGATATGATGTTTTTGCCACTTTTGTAGATGAAGGAGATGTGAAGCCGGCTAGCAATCCAATCAGAGTGTCATACTAGCTGTAATTTAATGGATGCTGATGCTTATAAACATACAAACATATTTAGTCATGAATGAATGAATGAGTGCACAGCATGGCTAGAAGTGTGTGACACATTGCTGGATTAAAGTGGGGCTATATCAAACCAAGACACTGAAATTAGGTCTATTGCTCGCTGGTTTTAATTAGGTATGTTAATTGTGCAGATGATCTGCTCAATAGTATGTCGGTAAGTAGAGGTATTCAGTTAAATTGTATTTCCTCATTTACCTTTGCTTAAAATATATCTTAATTTCACATATGAACTGCAGTGAGTCCAGTGCATCTCAGGTGACACCTCTCGCATGCGAGCTGCTACCCCGCTGTTACGACCTGTCATAGCCCTCACGCCGTCTGTGCACACACCCACACACTTTTTCCAGTCCAGTCCGTTCTCTTGGATAAACACGTTCCTGGAATATGTGTTCTGCTGTAGTTCTGGTCTCAAGTGACTGACAGAACATAAAATCCTCCTGAGCTGCACCATCATATTCATATCTCACATAAATCAATAAATTGGCCAAATCTGCAACATCTGTAGTCTCATCAAGCTGTATGGCAAAATATTGACTGTTCTTAATGTGCTCTATCAGTGTGTTTTTAACATCGCCAGCCATGTCTTTCATCCTCCTTGACACAGTGTCATTTGAAAGTGGCACCAAGTGTAACTCTCTGGCAGCTTTCTCTCCACACATGATCCGTGTCATCTCTTTGGCTAAAGGTAAACACAACTGTTCCCCAATTGTGTGCGGCTTACTGGCTCTTACGATTCGGAGGCTGGCACGATATGAAGCTTCTTGTGCTTTGGCTATGGGTGTACCAAAGGACTCAATGGTGGACTTTGACTGTTTCAGTTCATCACATTTTCGTAAAAAAAAATTCCACTGGTTTGTCGTTAAGTGCCCTGTGTTTGGTTGTAAGATGGCGTTTGAGATGCAATGGTTTCATGCATTCATTGCTCAAAATGTCGCCACACACTGTGGCCTGGGCTCTTCCTCTCTCCCGCTCCAAATAAATACAAATTTTAGTTTTCGTCATATCTCCTCACTGGTTTGTGCCTTTAGTTTTTGCTAGCAGCTGCTCTGGGGGCTTCACTGGGGCCACCGCTGTTAGCACCTGCACCCTGCCCACACTTGTCCTCTTCAGTTCTTGCTCTCTCCTGGTCCACAGTTCCCTTCGCAGACTGAAGCCACGACAGTAGTTTAGTACTCTTCATTATTAAAAACCTCCACCTCTTGCCATCAATTCTTGCCTGCTACCGTGAATAACTGTTGATGTCAACGCATTTATATTTATTTCAGTGATTCTTTGGCGTACCACTAGAGGGAGCCCAACGTACCACTAGTGGTGCGCGTACCACACTTTGAGAATCACTGCTCTAAACATACTGTACATACAGCGTGTGAATACAGTATTAAGATAAAACCTCTAAAAAGTAAGTAACAGATCCTTTAAACATACTGCAATATTTTCAGATAGTTATTGTAGCCTGTATGTATTTGTCACTGTAGTATAGCAATTGTTATGTTTCAGTTTCTGGCTTTAAGTTAAACTTAAAGCAGTAGCAAGCAGTAGTTAGCAGTGCCTGAGGGTTTACAGTGGCAAGCTGTAGGGTGACTCACGGGAGAGTGAGGTTGTTGATGCCCTGTCAGGTTCACCTTTGGGTCATAACAAAGAGTCTAGCTGTCACTGTAGACTAACCTGCTGAAGGGGATGACATGTGACTCACAAGGAGTGATGGAAAGTTTCCTTCTTATTTGGTAGTCAGCTCTTTTGAGTTTGTACGTTAAAAGTGAGTTTAAAAGAAACAAGGGGGTGAATTTAAAGGTATAAACTAAGTAAATTGTTTAGGCTTAGTAATAACCTGTTTCACACGGAAGAAGAATAGAATAGAATAACGAGATATTAGTGGAGCAGTATTTTACATTTTCAGTGGAGATAGCAGAATGCGGACTACACTGAATCCTTGGTTTATTGAGGGTTTCAAAGAGGGAGCAAATTGGCTGTCTTATATTTAAGTCTGTGTAATCAGGAGAAGGCCTGCCACATTTCACTGCAGCTTGTCAAGCTCTCTGATCTTAACAGCTTCAAAGTGTTAACAAGGTGACTGTATCAGAGACGGCAGAGGTGAAGACAGCTACGGGGTAAGAGGGGTACAGACCACGGGAGACAGAGCCAGAGACAAGAGGGGAGAGTAAATTGTGGCAAAGCAAGCGAAAAGAAAATAAGAAGAAAGTCAGAGGGAGAAAAGAAATTAAAATGCGGGGGTTGATGGTGCTGAGATGGGACGAGGAGGGATTTGAGGCAGAAGATGGGTGCAGAAAAAACAAAATGGCCTTCTCTTCCTCCCTAAAGGGAATTGCACAGACTCTGTTTTGTTTCCATTTCCTTCGATCTTAAGCTGTTTTGTTCCTCTTTGATGACAGCCTTGTGATGTTGGACCTGGATTTGACTAATTATAGCTTGGATCATTACGATGATGAAGTACTTTAATAAGCACGGTGCATTTTTCTGCTGTCTGATTGACTGGCCAGACTCCTTTTTCATCTTATTCATAAACACACACAAATAGAATTAACATCATGTCGCAAATTGAAACATTCATTTACAACTTAGTGAGCTTTATATTATGTGTCCAACCCTATATATAACCTGATATACCCAAAATCAGAATCGTAGAATACGGTATGCATAAACCAAACTCATATTCATCATAAGGATGTATTTTGGTGGAAAAAAAAGAAAATGTTGAGGCCATCTGTTTCACTTAGCTTCAGACTGAAGGCTGGGAGTTTAAAAAAGGACCAAAAAAGCACCTTGGACATGCACTGTGTAAGCATTTTTTCAGTGTAGGAATGGAGACAGAATAAAGAAAAAAATGCCAGACATTCATAAAAAGTAGAGAGATAAAAAAACACAATAAAACTGTCCACAAACACTCAATCTATACCCTTTGTGTTGTAGAAATATGAAAGCATGTGCACATGTTTCATCCAACTCACACACATTCACACAATGGATTTATTTCTGTCAGCTTTTGTCAAAATAGAGGAGAAAGAAACATGACCGAGGGCGGAGAAGAAAAAAAAAAACAGTGTGTCATTTTTGCTTCCTTTACAACCTCACAACAGCCATTTAGGATTATCTGGGTTTAACAGCAACTCTGTCTCTTAAAAAAGTCCACTTCCTGTGTGTTTCTGATTCCCCTCCTTTCATTTCAACACATTTCTGAAAAACAGTTGGCAGGAAAAAATATGGTTGTCGGATCATTTAAGTCCACGAGGATTCATTATCTAAATGTACTGACCAAAGCTGCCAGTTTAATGTCATGTGAGTGACCATTTTATTGGTAAATCTGATTTCATTAGCAGAGTAGTGGCAGCCACAGTGTGAGACAGAGCAAGCTTGGCAAGTTTGCTGAGTTGGGCTGAAGTAATATGAAAAAAAAAAGAAGCTTGTTGCAATTATCCAGTACTGAAGCACACTGCTTGGCTTTAATCCTCTACTGCTCAAATTAAAGTGTTGATACCAAAAATCCAGCAGAGTCCATCTGTGTGTGAGTGTGTACGTGTGTGAGAGAGTTACACACAGACATAGTCACAGCCACATTCTCACACACACTGTTAATAGCGCTGATAGCACTGCCCAGTGCCCTAGACACATGAAGTGCAATAACTTTAGATAATTTTATTAATAAAATCATCTCTCTTCTGCCTCCTGCTGCATCACTCCCTCGAGCTCCCCTCAGCCCTTTTATATCAGTTCACTGCCTTCCCTGGTGCTCGGTCCTGTAATGAATCACAAGTCAATGTATGAAGCCTGTTCATTCCCAATCTGCCTTTCCATCCCTCTTTCTCTCTTCCTTCCTTCCCTTGTCCGTCTCTCATTCTCTCTTTGTCCATCTGTCCGTCTCTCAGCAGACAGACAGCACTGCCTGTTAGCCTTGTTGTTGTGTCTCCACAGCAGGAATGCAGCACAATCACAACGGCAGACGGATAATGGCCAAGGGATAATTAACACCCTGCTGCAGGGAACATCTTCATTCATTTGTAACAATAAAGAGATCAATATATGCAGATGCAATATTAGCTGGTCAATTGCCATGTCTAAATGATTAGAAACAAGGGGGATCCCATGATTGATGTGTGTGACTCATGGCTGAATCTCATGCTGTCTGCATTAATATTCCCTCTTTTCATGTCACGTCCCATGTAAGGCAATTGAATCGTACATGCTGTCCACTCTCATCAACTCACTGAAGTTCATTTGAGAAACAGCTGATGAATAGGATGTGAATGAGAAGAGGGGAGAAAGAAGGTGAAAATATTCCCAAATGTGCACATGGCACGGGGATGATAGCAAACAGATATGATTTGACATACACTCATTATCTTTTATTAGATTCAAAAAAATAACATTCAGTGATCACAATTTTTAGTGTCAAGACATTGCCCTCAACATGAAAGAAAAGGGCATTGCTCAGTCTGTCATCACTGAGTAATGCAGCTTTTCAACCAGATAGTTCAAGGAACTACAGAGCCACAGGAACTAAATGAGGAACTAGAAATCACTTTTGCATGTTCCTGTTCGTTTCCATTGCAGAACTGTAAACTAGGCTTGTCACTATAACTACTTTTGTTGTCTCAAAAATAATATTATATAATTGTCTATTGTTGTTAAATAATTGTCTCAGATAATTGTTGTTATTAACTCAGATAATAATTGTTAAATAATTGTCTGAGAAATAACTGCAATAAACAATATTATTGTCATTTGAAGATCATTTTATACCACTGATATAATGATAATATAATGGTGTAATAATGCAAAGGGGGTGGAGGGTGCATGGGGTTGTAGAGTAGGAGCTACACCTCTGTAAAAACACAGACTGCCTTTATGGACATACAGAGTTATTAACTTTAATTCTGCTTGTGGTGCCACTTACTTCTGCAGTCTCCACTCAGACATGCACAGTAAGGAGTGGTGGCAACTACTTGCTTAGCCAATGTGACATGAGTAGCCTCTTAGCCTCTTAGCTGCTATGTGTGGCACTAGTGACGTAAAAATAAAAGATCAAGATCATGTCCATGTGTCATACAATAAGTCAATATATTGTATGATAACTCAATAATAAAAATGATTGTGACAGGCCTACTGAACGACTGAACAACATT
This sequence comes from Scomber japonicus, assembly GCF_027409825.1. Classification (NCBI taxonomy): domain Eukaryota; kingdom Metazoa; phylum Chordata; class Actinopteri; order Scombriformes; family Scombridae; genus Scomber; species Scomber japonicus. Next base: position 25,660,097 of record NC_070580.1, on the reverse strand, counting down.
GACTCATCCCGTGTGTGTTGTTGCAAACTACTGTTACTGCAATGGAGGAATCCAAAGAGAACACACATAGGTATCAGCCTACAAAGTAGCAACAATATGCAAAGTGTTTTAGTAACAATTAGCAAATTATGTTTTGTTGACACTGTCTTATTGCTTAGTAACTGAACAAACTGTTCCTTGTTTAGTCCCCTTAGTTACAGTAAGACATCTGTTTTCCTAAAATGACACAATACAGTGATAAGCAGTAACATCATTTTGACTAATTTAGCAACAGTACTTAATTATAGAATTTTGGATCATAATGATAAGGAACTTTTTTTCAGAAATGATGGTTCATTTGGCAAATCAGCTGACTTTTGTGTCATTGTAATGATTAAAATGTATAGTAGCCTACCATAAAATGTCCTAATCTAGATATTGACTCTTTTGAGACTGTCTAGCAGAATACTGAGGTTCTTTTCAACCTGTAGTCAATACTTATGGTTCAACTTTTGAAGGAAATGCTCAATTAGCATTAAGAGATGGCTGGTGGGCTTTTGCAGTTTTCAGATTTTCTCAAACTCAAACAGAAACAGAGAGAAACACAATTCAAAATCACAGTGACTCTTAAGTTACACAGGAGATGCTCAAATACTGACAGCTAAATGTAGACATACTTTTAAACATGGCAGGTTCTGCTCAGTCTCATGCACAAGGTCAACTGTGTCATGCCATGCCTTGCCACAGCAAAACTATGCAACACTGTGTCAGTGAAAAAAATGACAGCATTGTGAAAGGGGAAGGAAAGAGAATAAAAACATTCAGACCTTTACATTTTTAATGGTTGATGTCTTTGCAGTGGCAAAGACTTTTACTTTTTACTGCTTGTTTATTGGTAGTACGTACAGAAACTTTCACAGTTCTTTGCAGAATTCCAGTGGGACTTGATATTGATCTCTTCTCAGTCTTAAACCCATAATGTTATGGTCTTGACCTCAAGAGCTCTGCTGTTTTAATGCAGGTGCATTACAGGCAAATACATGAAAGGAAGTTCAGTACAATTATGATTTAACAATAAACACCAGCCTCTACTGTGAGTGATGTTCTGAACAGTCATGCACAGGTACCTTCATCAAATCTTCCAATACTGCTCTGGACACTAGCAAAATAATAACACTTTTGTATTTTTCCTGGCACCAAACTGCTTGGTTAAGTCATGTCTATACAGTGCAAAGCATTAGGAGCTCAATCAAATAACAACAGTCAGTTTTCAATTGATAATCAAAATAATTGTATGTGTTATTTAAATTGAAATGATTATAGGGATCTGTATGCAGAGCTGTGAGTTTGTGCAGTCATATAAATAAACAGACTCTTGCTTTACAGTATATGCACTTCAGTAAGCCAACTTACATAAAATAGATTATTATGTAAATGTAGAGTATGTGCAGCAACAATGTTTGGTGTGTTGGCTCTGACCTTGATGCTCCACACAGGGAGACATAAACTCACTGTAACCTTTTCAGTCAATTTTGTAGATATAAATATATGCAATAGACAATAGGAATGGAAGCACATCTCATTGCCATACAAATTACTATAATTGCAGCCTTACTGCAGGGATTTTATTGTCTTCCTAAACAACTTGTGTGCGTCACTACAGTATAAAAAGCATGTTTATAAGAATGTATATCTTTCCTCCTTTTACTAAAATTACTGCCACTGAAGGCATATTTGTGTTGCTGTATCTCTTTATTCGAATGCTGCATATTTACATCATTGGACTCTGCTCCTCAAAGACAGTAACAGCTTTCTCTTGAGAGGAATTGATCGGGACTATAATTCCACTCATTAGAAAAATGTCTGCTGCGACATGGATGAGAAGAGCTGATGTGATTAGACATGACTCCAACTACTAATGCGTTCGTCCTGATGACAAAAGCAGAAATTTGGAAATTCATCATACAAAATGCCTTTATTTATTGTCTTGATTAAAGTCGCTGTTGCTGCTCTGCTAACGTGCTATGCTTTATGCGTAGACATGGGGAAAGTGTGCTGAGTCCAGGGCTGCCAACTTTTGATTTCAGCATGGTGTGACATTTGTTCCTGTGGAGGGGACACAACTTTTTGCTAATTTGTATTTATCGGTTAGCATTTTTGATATACACTTCCAACAACCCTACTTTAGTCTCTCAGGTTTATCCAAATTGAAGTCTATGCATGGCACTTGATTATGCCTTAAAATGGGGGAGGAAACTTGGAAAGATGCATAGTTGGTGGAGGGATCTGGGCATGCATTACTACACCACCTAACCTCTTGGATTAAGTCAAAACACAGCCATCTGCACTAGTCTAGATAAATTAAATTGTGGGTGCTATTAAAACCAAGAATGTATCAATAACAGTATATAACCGGGTGGATCAGGACAGGAAATTATTATCAGAACGATGATTACCTATCTAACCCTGCTTCACCTGAAAAACAGCTCTAGCTAACCTGGTGTGCTGAGATCAGAGTTGACACTGATTTGAGCCCGTTGTGGTGAAGCACGGTCTCTTATTTGACCTGAGATTTGAGAAATTAATTTGAGAGAGTTTAGAGTGTGTTGGCAAACCTGTAAAATGTATCATTATATTACTAAATTTCAGCAATGAGGTACTTAGATTAATGATTTTACATAGGCATACTAATCTGAAAACCCATTATTTGGAATTGCAAGTATGTTTCAAAGGGACAGAGATGCAAAGCGCCCCCGTAACCATAATAACTCACTATCCCTCCTTCCTATGTGCACACAGTGCGAGAGGAGAGGGAGGGACGCTGTGCCAGAAGAGCCACTGACTGAGATTACTCTGAGCAGTATGCATGGGAATAAATTACAATATAGTAATAGATGTGTGTATGTTTCTTGCTTTCCCCCATGCAGGGTGTTGCTATTGTGCTGTGCCTACTCTGTCCGTGCACTGTTAGTGTCCTCTTTTAAATTTGTTATTCATTGTGTGAGAAAATGGACATGCAGTGTGTGAGTCTCACGTTCAACGCGAGAGAGTTGGCAGGTAGCGAGTCTCTACTGCGTTTTCCTGTCATTTTTGGTTGCGCTAGCTTCTCTGTCCTCTCCTCTGCTATTTGTCAGTGTTTGTGTTTAGTTTGGTTTGTAATATTAAAATTTGGCAACATATTTTAAAGTTAGCTACTGGCTCACACTATCTCTTCCTCTCAACCAGCAGCAGAGGGAGGAGGAATGAGTAACTGCTGTTTGTTTTCTTCATTCTTCCTAACCTTCACTCAGTATTTTGATGTCAGGAGTATTATTCATTTAACTGACATTTTCCACATTTCCAGTAAGATATTATTGAATTTATAGTGACTTTGCTGATGGATACATTGTTGCTGCTGTAGGAACAATATTGTCATATTTAAAATCTGTTCTAATCCTATTTTGAATTCATTCTTTTTTCTTTTAAGAGAGAATTTACCAATTTACCAATGAGAGTACTGATAAAGAACCAGACTGATAATAGTAGGCCTGTGACTAAAATAAAGATACCCACCAAAACTTCTGTGGGCCTAGCTCTTGAACTGGGTTATTTTATTTGATGCCGTCTGCCAGACCACTGCAGTTCCAATTATTTAATCAACTGGATAGCACCATAAAACAAAAGCAATCATCATATCAGCAAAATAGCGCAGAGTAAGAAAAGCAGCCAGTGTTGTATTAAACACCTTAGCTATGAATAAATGTCCTTCTGATTTTTTTCAAATAGTCTCAGACTTTTTCATTTGTAGGCTGCTCTTGTTTTCCATTCAAACAATTAATAAGAGTACTTCTTGTTTGGCACAAGCACCAAATTAGTGCTTTCTTATTGGCTGCTGTTTGTGATCAATAACAAGACCTAATTAAAGTTTGAATTTCAAATTTCTAATCGCTGCATTTGTTTAACACTCATAAATATCATTTCTATTCACATGGCTGTTTTGCTCCCTCAGAAACTAATGATAATTATAGTTCAACTGTCCAGTTAAATCAATTCTGCTATGTGAAATCCAACTCCATGCTTTTTTAATGATATAGCACAGAATAATAATCAACATTAATAATTAGGGAACACAATTAGCTGACATTTTAATTGACGGGGCCTGGGGTAAACGACCTGGATAATGGATGGGAGGTCGCTGGCCCAAACAAGGTTAAGAAACAATGTATTACATCATAAAATTAAATGTCTTACCTTTCCGACGTATAGCGGCTCTGTGCCTGTGTACTCCTCCACCACAAAGAACTGGTTCCAAACCCATCCTCTCTTAACTCGTTCAAGCGATGAAGGTCCTTGGTCTTCTGTATTGGCTTCTGAGGTCAAACCACTAGTCCTTGAGGCTTCACACCAGCCAAAATGACAGCAGTTAAGAAGGCCCAGTGCTGCCAACAGTGTCCAAGCTCCTGATGTCCAAAATGGAGCCATTTTGATTTGTTTGTTTGTTTGTTTTGTTTTAAGTTAAGAAAAGAAAAAAAAGAAAAAAGAGAGGAACCCAACCTGGGTCTACATGTAATATAACAATTGCATGCAGACAGTAAGAGTCTTCAGGTTGTAGTTTTACACCAAATAAATCTCCACCAGTGTCTTTGTTTGAGAAGTTGAAAGTTAATCCATGGGATCTTGGATCAATCTAAAGTTATATGCTGAATAAAGGGTAGGTCATGAAGCATATCGGATTCCTACCACCTGCCGAGGATTTGTTTGTATTGTAACATGGTCAGTCATTATGATTCTATTACAGTATTTGCCCAACTTAATACAGTTTCTTTTTTTTCATAACATGATTCCTCATGCCGAAACAGACTTTGGAAAATGTCTTTTAAATGAAATTTTTGAAGGCAATAAAAACAAAAGGCTTTAATAGAATGACTCACTGCTCAGTGGGGTAACTAGAAGAACATGGAGATACAATGGCATGGAGAAGCATGCCTGTGAAAAGTGGCTGTTTCCCTCCATTCTTTACTTTGTGTTTTTTACTACTTGCAGTGCCTCCGATTTCACTTCCTGCCATGTCAATTGCAATCGTTGGATGGTCGGTGTGTTTTCTTCAATGGTTCAGACAGTTTAACACCAAACTGTCTAAAAGTGATTCTGTTCAACTTTTGTGCAAAGAAAACTCTTCTGTTGTCTGGTTTCTTGGAAAGTGATGGCAGATTTTGTCTCCGGAAGCAGAATCCTTCAACTGAGAAAAGGCCAACTGACCTTACTGTTGGTGATTTTGTTTGATCTTTGATGGCTTTTACCTCAAGAACAATCCATTGGCGTGTAAAGTTCACTCTTCAAAGGTCCCGTGGTATTTCCTTTGCCATCCTGACAACTCGGTCAGTGATTCTAAAGCAGGAAAAGGACAAACCTGTGAGACAAAAAAGGAAATTGCTGTTATCATTATTGTAATTCATGGTCAATCTAGATTTATTTTTTTATAACATTATTATTTAAAGGATAGCCAAGTGCCAAATTCAGAGTTTAGAATGAGTTGAATTTTTATGTTAGTGAACAGTGCATTCACTGTATGGCATGTCACTTGTATTATCTAAAACATGAACACTGATGACATTGATGATTTGAACACTGTATTTCACTGTACCCATAAACAGCAAATAATAAGAAGAAAGAAATCCTCTGACACCATCTTTCTGTTAAACTTGCATTTCTTTAACCTCTCTATGTTCTGAGCCACGTATGTGTTAGGATTATCCGGAGGAAACTGTTTCCACTAGTGATTCTTGTGTTCAGCAAGAATTCCAACAATGTGCTGTGAGCTGGAGAGTGATGACAGAACAGTGAAAGGAGGACAGGAAACCAGGTGTGTGGAAAATAGGAAAGAGAGAGAGAGAGACAGGGAGCGGGAGAGAGCAGGAGAGGGAGGTCATTGGTCATCACACACAAGACCCATAGCATATGTCTGCCTTTCGTCCGACTGATGGAGCGGCCCTAACCTCAGCCAGCTGATTAATTGCATGAGGGAGCACTAATTGGATAAAAGTATTAATCAATTAATTCTATCCAATGAGGCAACAACCCCCTAATACTTCAGACAAACAGTGGAGAGCACTAGGGGGAGCAGATACGGTCCTTGACTGTTGTGAAACATGCGCAGAGGTTAGACAGAAAGACAGAGCTGACAGAGTAGAGACATAAAGAGCAGGGAAGGGGGTAGATGAGAAAAGAACGACAGAAAAAAGGAAAGAACCGTAAAACGAAAGGCTAAAAGAGGAAATGAGAAAGACTGACATGTTGTGTGTGTGGCTGTGGATGTGATTAATGGTCTCTTTGAAACATTCAGAACAAAAGGCGGGTGCCAAAAAAAAAAAGAAACAATAACATTTAGTATGTCTCAGGCCTCACGACCCCAAGAGAGGAAGATTGCAACACCATTCGAAGAAAAGCTCCTCAGGCCAGTAGGTGGTTTAACCTATTGTATTTCTGCCGGCTGGGAGAGAACTTCTAATCTTGCTCTCCTCCTGCCTGTTAGCAGGCTTGGAGCTTCCGGAAATAATTCCTTCTCAGACTGTTGGTCAAAGCAATGTCCGTGGTATTGGAAACCGACTGCTCTGGGGGTGTCCAATCTCCAGAGCAAACAGTTCAAGATCTTAAACAGCTTAGGCCTCTTCGCTCACTTGGTACAGTTTGTATTTTTAATGGAGGGGCTACATGGGGATTTGCACCAATAATATGTTGAAGATCTTATTGCACAGCATATTTAGGCTATTGTGTGATGTCAGCATTGATGTGAGACTTCTAAGTTGAATAATAATCAATGTGAACAGTGCACAGTATATTTGACCTGAGGGAATAATTCAGAGATGCTCTATTGCACAGATTTAGGGCCTTGCAAAGGACAGATAAAAAACAAAACAAAAAAAAAAGCCTGGCTTTTAGACCATAATATATGGATCAAGCTTTGAAAGCCATGGATCATGCACTTCCCATAATACAATGGTAGTGTCCTTCCCTAACCTTTACACGCAAGTGAGTAAAACCTCACTCGCTGTGTCTGTCACTCAAGCTTTACAGATTTGAAGTGTACAAGCCCAAGCTGAGATACTCAGGTGGTGTCACTTGAGTAATCGCCTCAGACTTGATAAAGGTCTCTTCAGTGCCCCCGACACAATATTTACAGTGATTTCAAAGACTCTGCAGTAGTTCTCAAGACCATAATTTGACTTTCACATGTCAAATCAATTACATGCACAATTAACTTTATACATTGCATTTGTGGTTTGTTTGCACAATAAAGATTGGTTCTGCTCTGACCCATACCCTTTCCTTTAGTACCAGACATTACGACTCCACAGAGACAACTCAGCAGTCAGGGATCAATTTGTCTCCTCTTTTGTGCCCTCAAATGACTGATTGGAATGGCAGACCAACACCAGTCATGCACTGAGCATGCCACTACCTGCGTTCACTAACAGGAGGGGTGTGCTTTTTGGCAGTGATAGGCCTATTTTCCAGCATACTCCTCAGATTGAGCTTTTCTCTCACAGCACTGAGACAGAATGTGACCAGGCTCTTCTGACTAAGATCCACCACTTGCCCTGCAGAGGATGATAGCCAATCCATGCTGCCTGGCTGTGGAGATGAAACACTATTATCATCCTCTGCTGAGGCAGAGCTGTGTCCGTCTGCAGCCAGGCCACCCCCATTGTGATGTTAAAGAGTAAATTCCAATATCTTCCGTTCCACATTCATGTCAGACAACATTTTGGCTGGCTGTCTCCAAAAGTCACTAACTGTCATATCACTGCCTATGACCCACCTATTGCAGTGCATCCCACCAGAGAGGCAAAGAAACTTGGGGTTAGTTATCTGGTGAAAATCTGAACAATGTCTGGCTTCTCTGCCATCTGGTCAGGTACTGTGGATGTGCCTACACCAGTGTGTGTGTCTCTGTATGTGGTCTTTCTCAGCAAAAAAGTACCACCTGCTCTGCAGTGAAGTGGCAACTGATGGTAGCATTAGGACATTCCTACTTGCTCTTGGACTACAGTCTCTGCTCCGGGAGAGATGACATATTCTGGTTTATAGGGGACATATTATGCACATTTCCATGTTTCCATTCTAGTGCTCTCCTGGAAGATCTCTGCATGGTTTAAAGGTTTAAAAAAACACTCCTTATCTTATACTGGTCCTGCATTAACTGAGTTCAGCAGCTGCCTGAAAAAGGCCATTTAGCTCATGTCTCTTAAAGGTCCCACGTCCAAAGAGCTCACTCTATTCTGCTCTGCCAGGTTTGCAGCTCAGGTGTCTATATAAATAAATGGAAGTAATAGGATTTCACTTATTTTTCTCATTCTTTACTTGAAATTAAAACTTTTCAAATGCATGCGTACAAATTCAAGCCTGAATCTGGTCCGAAATATGCTAGTGGACAACAAGAACAACCTTAGCAACAAAGGCTATGGAAAGGACAGCAACATTTCAACATTGTTTAAACACAAGTTTTGGACCATTGATAATGTTTAACATAGAGAACCAACATTATAAAAGAGTGGAAATAACAGAAAATCACCAAAAAGCCTAATATGTCCTTTTTTAAGTAACACTTCATTGGCCACTCAAATAAAAACAGACCCTAGGTAGATTACCTAGTGTGTGAATGGTGTAGCACTGTGCTAATTCTACCATTTACCATGCAATCATCAAGCAGGATTAGTTGAAGGATTAGCCGTGACAAGTTTCTAGAGACGTAAAATTCTGCCTCATAGGGGAATAAACTATTGTGCAGTGTCTGGGCATCTAATAACCCTTCAAACTTGACTCCCTGGATCTTATTTCATTTTATCACTGTTACTTGTAGCAACACACCCACACCAATTTTTACACGGGACTCCTTAAAGCAAAGTGAACTAAAAAGTTGTTTATTAACATAATTTTTGCCTTAACCTAAACATACAGGAGACCTCATTCTTAATTCTAACTTCAAACTTGGATGAGTTTTTGTGATCATCGATAAACAAACATAACAATTTTTCTCCTTATGCTCTCATGGTTGCAACCGTGAGTTGACTTCCCTGCAGATTTTCAAATTTTTTTAATTTAACTGCTGATAAATTATCTTGACCATTATAATGTTATACTGGAAAACTTGTACAACTAAATATTGCTAAAAATAATAATAGCATTTAGTTGGACTAAATTATATCCAACAACAAAAATCTACTCAGATTGGGTACCTGTATTCTGAAGTCAATTAAGCATCTTGCATCAATTGATACGCAGCCCAAACAAGCTTACAAGGCACATCATCAATTTTCAATGTAATGTAAGTTTCATGTACATCGGTATGAGACTAAATATACAAATCATGGGAAAACATTTTACACTCTGTCAAACTTCTTACTTTTCATCAAACCACTATAATTCAGGATTTTTACTCTTCATTCTTAAAAAAGTATGTGTGAGTCATCATATAAAGTAGCTTGCAATGAAACTAAGGGCAATTTAATTTCAACATCTCTCAGGGTACAGACTAAATACACTCTACTCTCACACACACACTCCTATTACCAGATGTAGGTTGCCTCTTCTCAGGCAGACACAGTTAAGGGATCCACACCAAAGGGTCCTTAGCATGGAAAAGTTTGGGAGCTACTCATCAAACATACATTTCAGTACTGATGAGAATATTACGCATATGTTCATATATGGCATACATGCACAAATAATATCTCATTGATTGTATGTATTATTCAGTGTAGTTTGACGATTTCACACTCTGATGCTCGCACATGACTCTGGATAGAGAGACACATTGCATTGTTTTAATGCTGTTTTGTAAGGCAGTACAATTTTGCATCCATGTCCTATTCAGTACAGAATAGACAGCTCTGGCTGGTTGTAACATGAGTTAAATGCTTACATAGTATAATAAAAACATATATATATTTTTTTTTTCTTTTTCTTTTTCAATGTACACAATGTTCATAACATACATGTACTGAAAATTGTTTGAGTGAATTTCTTGTTGCACTTTGAATGACAGTCAATCAAAAGAAAAAAAAACAACCCTCATCTTATGTCCCTCGCTTGACTTGAATTGATCAAAATATATTTCAAGTTTCCAATTAGATATGTCTGAGCTGTGGAGTGATAACTTCAAAGAAATAAAAACATACAGTACTGTTTATTCCTCTCTGCCTCAAAGGCAAACAGCATTGGGAGGATAAAATTAATTCGTTTTTGCCTATCTACATTTTCCCTGTTCCCTTACAGTAGATGACTTAACAGTGCAGCAGGCAGCTTGAATATGTTTAATTAGTGAGCATTTGTATCAAGTATTTTCCCGCTGCACCATCGGCCCAGAAGTTGCCTTGCAAACTGAAACATTTGCTCAACACTGACTGCTTGGTATGTAAAAACAAAATTCTCACTCTTCCAGCAAATTTCCTTCGCCTTCCATTCTGTTTCCCTACTTGGGGAATTTCATTAAGTGTGTACACATTTACTCATAATTAAGCCTAAAAGTAGGGAACTCTAATGAGTTAGAGAGGGAGACTGAGACAGGAAAGATTTATGTTAAGTGCGCTCCGGTTTCAGTCAAAGTTGGCTATCAGTGCAGTGGAGTCAAGGCCCCCACTAGCTGAGGCAAATTAGTGGCATGTCAATTACCACCCTTTCTTCTATAGCAGTGGCCAGCAAAACTTGTTGTTGGGGATAAAAATATGGCTGACATATCTGTCTCTCTCTGTGCATCTCTCTCTTCCCTCTATCTCTTTCCACTCCCTCCTCTACTCATTCGGCACTCCAAAAGCTATTGGCAAGCACTGTGCAGCCATTCGTGACCTATTAAGAGTGCTGGATTGATTCTAGAGCATGGCTGCAGCCTCTCATCAGTGGGCATGCCCAAAGCAGGCCGTTTGACAGCTGGCAGTGGACAGACGACAGGCAGGCAAGACTGATCACTGCGAACTGATAGGCATGGGGCCAATGGCCAGCAGACAGCCCCCTCTGTCTCTTTGACACACATTCTCTCATATGCACACACATGTGCAAACATTCACAGGCATGCAGGCACATAATGTAACTGTGTGTGTATATTACAATCCATTTGAGCAGGCAATGTCCAAAGTATGGTGGCCATAGTGGCTCAAAACAATGACTATTTTCCATCCGTGGTTGAGTTTCCGTTTTGAAGCAAAGTAATAATAAGAATAATAATAAGAAGAAGAAGAAGACGAATAATACTGATGATGAGAATATAAATAATAATAATAATAATAATAATAAAAGTGCTAAAACTAAATTGATTAAACAAAGCATTATTTTAGAATAACAAGACAAATACAATGATTAAAATTGGTCATTATTACTATTATGATTCTATTGCATAGGATGTTCTGTTCATAATGTAGGTGATGTAATCATCAGTTATGTTTGGGTTTGAGTTTTTCTTGAAACTATAATGTATACACACTTTTCTTTATTAGTTAAGTTTTTCTCCCTTTTTTTGGTTTATGTGATTTTGTTTCACTGTTTGCCAATACGTCTTTGTAATATGTATTAAGATTTATGAGCATTGTGATAGCTTTTATTTTGTTGACTACTGGTTTCATTACAGCTAGTTGCTCAACACCGTGACAAAGTGTTTATTGTACGTAGAGGTTACAGGCTAATTGTTGACTATAGGTTAGGTAAGGTTAATGAGCTTTACAAATGAAGCACCGTATTGTTTATAGCAGATTGTTTACAGGGATCAGCAAAGCAAACAGGTGGAGGATTATGACATATCTATTAGCCAGTTTACAAACTATATCTGGAGTACATACTCTTCTCTCTGTGCCTTTTGCTCATCTTTGAAATAAGAATGCCTTTAAAGACTAATAATAATAAACTAATAGTAAGTTTAATATACCTTTTATAATATAGCCTTTTTTAATAATTATGTGGTTTTGCTTATATCATACTGTAAGTGAACAATGCTGTTTTATGTGGTGATGAATGAACAATTCTGTGCAGTATTTGAAACTCTCATCAGAGTGGGCAATTTGAAGGCAGTGGAGGAAAAGTGGAATATATACATAAAGTATAGATTAAAAAATACCTTTCTTTAATCAGGAAAAATGATCAATATTCAGGAAACCCAATATTTAAAGAAATATTGGAACATAATATATTTGCTTCTCTGCTCTGCCATTAGTAATATGGCATACTGGGCATTTTCCTAGTTGGCCAATACACCTTGGGGGCGAGTATAATTTTGACGTAGAATTTTATTACTTAAAAAAAAAGAAGAAGCCAGCTCATAAAGCAGGGCAGCGGCCCATTGGTTCATTTTCCTTTCTGTCCTCTCTGTTCTTTCTTGTCAGATGCCATTGTTCAGAGCCAAACGTGTGTGAATGAAGGAGGGTCTTTGTCACTAGTTAAGATGGATAAGCAATAAACGAAAAAAGGGGTTTGTGGAAAGTTGCAATGCAAAAAAAAAGAAGAATCTAGATGCAGATGCTGCAAAATATGCAATCACAGATATGTTTGCTTCAGGGGCTGCAGCAGTACAGCGACAGCAGTACCCACTATTATACAGCAACAGGTGAAAGGAGGAGAGGTAGCCATGGCCACTGTTAGGGAGAGGAGCAGGCATACAACATGGAAGCCAAGGAGCAGAGTGAAGCAGGGAGGCTGCTGGGAGGCAGTGTGTATACCATGCCATAATGACAATTATGAATGTCCATTACTTTAATTAATGACGATAATAAAATGCCATAATCATAACGGTATCATAAAGTGACACTGTTAGCTACTGGCGAGGCTCACTAGTCAGTCAATGCCATATGATGGATTACTATTATTACTATCTGTGGAGTAACAAAGGTCTACATGGAGTCTACTCCAGACCTTGATAATAATAAGGATCTTTATTACACACAGAAGTGGACCGTTTGAATGGTATTTATGAATATGACTTTATATAAATTCCTAAACACCATTCACACTTTCCACATTTGTGTTCTTGCCTTTGATATTAAGGACTCTTTAATATTCTTGGTTGCTAGTTTTATTCATTATTTTAAAAAGGGAAGGAAGAGTGACATACAAAATGTGTTGGCCTTTTTTTCACCTGTATGTTATCTATGCATCCAGCTCTTTTTTTTCTGGTCATCTTTGTAATTCTTGACAGCCTGTCTTTGTTCTCAGCCCTCAGATGGTCATACCATGTGCACATATTACAGGTTAAAACACTTTCAACAAGTATTATGTTAGTAGTCTCTAAAATGTTCTTGCTTATATTATATGAATCCAATTTCCTGATTAGACACAAGCACTGCTTTGCTTTTTTTGTTTTTTGTTTTGTTTTGTTTTAAGTATTCTGCGTTGGCTGTAAAATTTAATGTGCATTCAAAAAGGGTCCCTCAATATTTAAACTCCTCCGCTGCTCCAATAGACCGATCATTAATCAAAATGAATGAAAAATAATGACAGGCATTGTGATGACTCATAATAACCTGCTCCTTAGTCTTTCTTTTGTTTATTAAAAGGCCAGTGTGTGTCTTCACACCACTTAGTAAGCTCATCAGTATGGTGGACATATGTAGACTGATTAACTGTCCCCTGTCTGCATAAAACCAACTAACACTATGTCATCAGCATATTCATACAATGTATTTACTGTTTAAACAGCAGTGCATTGCAATAGTCGTCAATGTCAATATTTGGACATATGAAATCTGTATGAACTGAATGGTTAGTCTAAATCTAATAAGACGGAACAGCTGCATGCATTAATTGAGTAAACCAGTATGGTATTGTTTAAACTACACAGCTTTTGCAAAGATGTTATAGAATTCCAACAGTTCTGGATTTTAATATCCCACCCTATTACTCATTTCTCCCTTTTATGTGAAGTGAAGCCAGGTGTTTTAGGGGGCAATGCCTACTGTAGACTACTTTGCCCGTCCTTAGTCTGCTATGATGCAGGTGTTCTTAAATCAGTCAGTCAAGAGTAAGTGAGTACACTAGTCCACAACACTTACTGTCCTGTCTTTGTAGTGTTTTAGTTTAGTGTAGTACAATATGCATATTTAAGGAGACTGCAAGGATGGTGTACTGGTGGATTTAGTTTGACCGATTGTGTTCCAAAAAATGCCAGATATTTTTAAAATATTATTATTTATTTATTTATCTATTTATTTTTGTCGCAGCCCAGACCTGCATTAGCCCAGACTATCTTCTCAGGCCTCCCATCAAATGAGATTCTGTGTGGAGTGAAGCAGAGGGCACATGACTAAATTACTAACTGAAAAATACAAGGTTGCTTCTTTTTTCATAGAAGCACCTTTTTAACTTGGTTTGAAAATGATGAATCAATCTCTGCAATGTTTTGTACCAGTTGTCTGTGATTTCAGAGTGAACAGATCAAGCCGGCTCATTTTTAAAGTACTGACAATTACAGCAAACACACTCCCCAGCTGTGACAAAAGCCGGCAAAGCAGGTAGCTGACAACACCTCATCAAGATCCCATAATGTTCTGGCAAGACAGAGAGAGCCCTACCTGCCTCAAGAAATTCCCATATTTAGTGTTCCCTCTATGTTATTGTTTATAAGTAGATTTAAAGAAAAGCTTCAATCAGTGCATTACAGGGCATATATTTCAAAAGCAACAGGAGACCGGATTAAAATATCTCAACAGATACGTCATGGCATGCAATAAAAAGAGTGGCAGCTGGTGACTCAAAAAATGGACAGGAAAAAAACAACCCACAGCTTCATGTTATTTTACAATAGTTGGTTATCTTTTTATTGTCACGTTATGCTTTATTCATATGTTCAAATGCTGGGCCGTGCAGAGATCCTTTGAGGGCTCAAAATGAAAAAGGGGCACAGGAACAAGATTTTCTAAAACACCATACACCAACAAAATCTATAGCCAGGGATGTCAATGGTTAATCAGTTAACTGCTGATAATATTTATAACATGTAGGGATATAGGTTAATATGTATATGTGTGTTATATATGTGGTTGTAGCCAAGTGCTTCCTTTGTATTTTCTTACTGTAAAAACCACAAAGCTTGTAATCTGATTGAGGTACAGATCAGTGCTGAATACTAGAAAAACATTCATTAACATATCTAAAAGTGTAGGTTCACATCAAAGTATTAATGCATGTATCAAATGCATGATTTACACACTCTTCGTCTATATGCAAGACATCATACGACATACAACAAAATAGCCTACAAAGCTGACAGTGTTAACACTCCAGTTACTTTTAGTATGTAAAGTCTTAAATGTAGTTACTTTAAGATTATTACTCAATATACACCTCCGCTTAAAAATCTGACAAGAATGAAGTAAAGTAAGCAGCCAGACCTTCTGCACACTCATTACACATTCACAAATCAACAGGTGACTGAACAACCAGCCAATTAAAAACTGGATGAATACCAAATGAGTCACACTTTCCATCTGAGTCTGGACAGCTCACTGTAACTCTTCAACAGCTTCAGTGTCCAGATGAACTACCTGTGGCTGTTGGTAATCTTGTTTGTTTACAGAAGATTGTCATTGCTGGTTAAAGCTAACTCTCCCGATTGTTCCTTTTATATAGTGCTAAATTTGGACTCTGTTGAAAAGGCCTAAATATAATATTATCATGATTTGTAAAAGTAGTTTGCAATTTGCATTTTGTAATTTCTTTTCTAATATGCATCCGTGTGAAATATGAATCAATCTATCACTTTACCGCAATTCAGGGGTAGAGGACATCATCATTGGACCAATATGAGTGGTTAAGGGAGGATGTTTTCCATTCGAATGACATTTTACATGTTGGCCAATAATAGATCAGTATGAAAAAAAAGGAAAAAAAAAGATATGAGATCCCACCCTCTGGTCTACTTTCATTGCTTCATACACACGCTGCCCTTTCCCCTCTTGCCTGCTGCAGTTGTTGCTGTTTAACCATTTGATCAGAATTTCAGTAATTGATTTTATCCAAAGATAAGACAAAAAATATTTTATCAATGATACTGAGGTTTGGTAATGGCTTATTTCAAATGTATTTTCATCTGCCTCTTACCTCTCAAAAATAAAGGAGGACCAACCTCCTCTGTCTCTATGGACCAGTCTCTAGAGGAACATTTGTAGACAATTCTGGTCTCAAGAGGATGAATCCAACTGACTTTGCTGATTCTCTGACTTTTTCAGAGATGGAAAATGTTCACTTGTGCAGTGAAATAATATAAATATACTTGATGGGTTGACACAAACTTTGGTATAAGCATTCATGGTTCCCAGACTATGTATCTTAATGAGTCATGGTGGCCACATGACTTTAATCTGGCGCCACCAGCAGGTTTATATTTGATGGATTGCCATGACATTTGGTTCAGATATCCATGTCTTCATCATGATGAATAGTCATAACTTTGGTGAACCCCCCCGACCTTTCCATTCCATCACCAGGTCAAAATTTCATTTTGTTCAGCACTTTGAATTATGACCAAATACCTGCAAAATAAACATTGTGCTATCAGCCTTGGCTGTACCTTAACAAAGGAAATACAAGTTTGAGTAACACTACCTGCAACCCCCTCTCCACTATTTATTGTGTTACAGTCAGATTGTCTTTATTATGTATACTACAGTATTTAATACATTTGCTTTCCTTCACCACAACCCTTTAAATGGTTCTTTTAAATCATATTCTTAACGTTATTAATATATCATTCATTCATATTCTTCGGAAATGGAGAATTGTTCCCTCTAAACAAACAGTAGCAAATTATTAGCAAATACAGTGTATAATACATGATCAGGCTTTGCTAAAGATTCTCATCCTTCCATTTGTGCAGTCCTCATGTAAAAACATATGCAGTTACTCCCACAACTGGCAACACCAGCCTTGTGTGTCTGTTTAATAAATAAAATGTGTGTTTCGGTCCAAGTGCATCACATCGGCAACTGAAAAGCAGACACAAAAACCTTAAGAAATCTTTTTTTTAATAGACTCAAAACATTATTACTAAATGGCCATGTACCCTTAAAAGCAAGGAAAAGTCTTTAATCTAGTTTTCATACATTTGGCCCTGATCGGTCTCATTGACATAATAGAAAAGGGAATGCTACGACATTAATAGATAAAGTTTTTAAATCTTTTAAGGTCATTAAAACATGAGCTAGAAGAGAGTCACATGAATGAAAAATGGTGGTGAATGTGTCCAATTTATCCATTATATAATTCACTACATGGGAAATACAGCTGTAGTGTACTGGAGATAGTGTGGTAGAGTTTAGTGATGAGTTTCACTGGCAAGCCAACCCATCTGAACTTGTAACCCTAACAACAGTATTGAGTCTATACTCAGTTCTTCCCATCAGAAAAAGGTAGAGAACTGAGTTCTTACACGACAGTCACTAACAGCTCAGCTCAATCAGTCCAAGAGTGCAGTGCAGCTGTGAATTATAGCCTGTAGAACCAAATTTCAAACCATGAGATGTTTTGAGGTAGGGAAATATTAAACTCCCCACATGATTGAAATTGCACATTAGTAGAAAACGTCATGCTTTAATTCATAATTCATGTTTTCATAGATATTAGCGTGTGTTGGAACCCGTCAAAAATACAGTGTTTTCCTGCTGGGCTGAAACTTTTACCTTCCCGGGAGGCTGGTACCTTTCAAAGAACTTAACGCATGCAAAGACGCATATGCAAAAACACACATATTCGTGTTTGCACATTTTTAGAATAAATATATTCACTGAAAAATGTATGCAAACTTAAGCACAAACATTTGATTTTGATAATGCAAGCATGCACACCACACATTCAGACACATTCTCCCTACCTCACATTCAAACTTTAGTTCTTTCCCTCACTCTTCCCTTCTCATCTTCCTTCACTATCCTCTTCTGTATTCCCTGCACTTCTTTAACTCTCTCTGTCTTTGTCTCTCTCGGCCTCCATGTCTAACTCACTGTCAACAAGTTCTAAAACCTATTGCTTTTCAGCCCTGCACTTTCTCCTCTTTCTTTGTCACTTTGTTTTGTTGACTTTTCTTTTGGCTTCTACTCAGTCTTTTCCTGCATCAACCTGCCTTCACACCTTCTCTTTCATCCCTTATGCTGTCTGCCCATCCACACT
Organism: Scomber japonicus; assembly: GCF_027409825.1. Lineage (NCBI taxonomy): Eukaryota > Metazoa > Chordata > Actinopteri > Scombriformes > Scombridae > Scomber > Scomber japonicus. Next base: position 25,641,998 of record NC_070580.1, on the reverse strand, counting down.
ATCCCTCTCACTTATTTCTCCTTTGCACTCCTATGTCACTTTTATTTGTTCTTTTATTGCCTTTTTTTGCCTGTTGCCTGCTTAACAATCTCAGCATTGCTCCCTCTGCAGTTGAACTGTTTGTCCTTTTTTCCAGCTGTTTTTTCTCTCTCTCCTTTCAATCCTGTATATCTTTTCCAGTTCTGTATTACTTTAAAATCAAATTTTCTCGCTACATTATATGTTGCTAGCTTTTTCAAATTAATGATCACTGCATTTAAATGAAAAAAACATGCTCATTTGCACATATCTTCTTTTGTGTTTTCAGTTTCACTCTCACAGATATGTATAAGTGCACACATATATTTCTCACTGCACCCACAAACACACACCCAAACATACAGTGTGACTACCCAGTTGTGCCGGGTATCCTTAGGGAACATCGTTGCATCTCTCTCTAATAATAATGTCTCATTTCAGGGGCCACGGTGACCAAAAAATGGCACAAGTGATTACTATCTGAGGGAAGGAGTTTATATTCGGAAGTTAATAGCCTGAGGTTAAAACATGGCCACATCTAGTCCCCCCAGGCCCACTCGCTCGCCACAGTATATCTCTGCCTCAGATTGATGTGTGCACTGATTTTGCATTGACTCAAAACCGTCCCTGTGCACACAGCATGCACAGCTTAGCGCATACACGCACACACACACACACGCACACACACTATAGATAGCGAGACAGACCCGGCTCCATTTTCCATTGCCAGAATCTCCCCATCAGATGGATGAAAGCTGCCATCAAAGCTGGGCCCAGGAGGAGTTCAGACAGTCTGCTTATTCGAGTGAACCCGACACCAGAGTCCAATCCCCTCCGCCATGCTTATTAAATAGCCTATTTTGTCATTTCCAATCCCAATTTGTCACAGTCACTTGGCTCAGCGGCCCCGTGCCATGTCATAGAGGGGTGAAAAAAAAGGGGGAAAGAAAACCTAAAAAAACAGAACCACAGGCACAACAGAAAACATGTCTGTTTCTGTAAAGTGTTTATGTAGCAACAGTAAAGTTTTAATGGGGTGTTTACAGTTAGACTGACAAAAAAGAAAGAGAGAAAAAAAACCTTACAATTTGCTTTGGAGTACAGTAGGGTTGCCATGAAAACAAGTGTACTGGCTCATGGAAGTTGTGTAAATATTCAGAAATGGGCAGAAATGTTATGCCTGCTATTCAGGCAAACATGCAGTAATGAGAAAGATATCAGCATTCTGCACAGAATGCTACAATGCTAGATATAATGTTGTACACTGTACATGATGTTGGTAATGTTTGGTAACATGACATACATAATAATATTTTGTTACTAAGCACAGTCATACATAAAAACAAATCTAAAACATGGCGCGTAACATTGTTCAATGAACTACAGATGCAAATCATTTGCAGCTTCAAAGTACAATACAGGTCCAGTGCTACTATTGACTGAACATCAATTCCACCTGACCGCAACATAATCCCCCTATTCAAACCACCTTTGCACAAACATCTAACACATTACATCTATCTGAATGAATCAATCGCCCTGTAGAGTGAAACAGATCAAGACTCCTTTTCTGTTTCACTGCCAAATATCCAGCTCGTCCTCACAAGAAAAACAACACTATAGATTTAAAATGCAGGACAGCAAAAAGGACCTATAGTCACTACAGTCATTTATGTCATCAAACAGCAGTAGTGTGATCCACGGAAGTGACGCAGTTCAGATGACGTCATTATAAAGATGATGTGGACACATTTTTTTAAAAACTGGAACATTGAGGTGTTTACTGTTGCCATGACAACAACTATTTTGTATTTCCTTAAAGCGTAACTTTAAGGAAATATAAAACACATTTTAAGTGATCATTTTAACCCAAATCTTGATCTTTACCTCAACCTAACCAAGTGGTTTTGGTACCTACACCTAACCAGATCTTAAGCATAGCATTGTCACTCCACACAACGGTAAATTGTAGTAGCTTTGGAAAGCGAGAGTGTGTTACTACAGCCACTAGATGGCGTAAAAGTAACTTTAGGTTGTTTTTGGCGGCCTGAATGTTAAGCCTAAGCTGTTCTTTTATGAGGCTGTGTTATGTTTTTATCAGGATGTGTTGTCCCATACCCTAGCAGCATGCTAGTTGGACCTTGCTATTGTTTGGGTCTCTCTCTCCTGGACCGGACTCTATATTCTGAATCCAAAACCCTGTGTCGTATTGGCAAGTCAATGATATGCAGCCGAGCGTGACTGGGGAGAACAAAATCTGCATTGACACAGGGAACTGTCTAGAGAATGGGTGCTGCCTTGCATTAGGCTGCTGTGTTTGCTTATGGGTTATAATGAGAGGTGACATATTGTCAGTGCCTTGCTAAAGCTGGTCTCCTAATTACACTAATTGCTGCTTTTCCACCCCCGTCCTGCACTCCCTCCCTTTCTCTTCAACCCCCCCACCCCTCCACTTTCTCCCTTGTTCCCTCTCTCCCTTGCCAATACTGCTGTTACTCTTCAAAACTCAAAAGCCTCCACCCACATACCAAGATGAGCCTGCACCCACTCTCTTTTTTTGCTCGCTTTCTCCACACATCTATTAATTTTTCTTAAATTTCTTTTTCAAGAACTGCCACTGTTTCCAGTCAAATCTCTCTTTTCTCTGTCTGTCTGCCTCTCTCTTCCTGTCTGTCTTTCCCTATTCTCTCCCCATTGGACTAGTCTTTGTGCTCATACATGCCACAGTGTCCACTACTGCTGCACAGGCCTGGCCTGCCAGCTGCACAATTACTAAATCGCTCATCTCACGGGTGGCTGGCGCTGTGTATCCCCAGCTTTGGCCAGGAGAGAGAGAGAAAGAGAGAGGTAGCATATAAATGAAACAAACGAAAAGAAAAGGCCAGTGGGATCTGGAGGGGTAGACCTGACTAAAAAACACAGCCAAAAGCGTGCTCCTTTGTGATTCTCTGTGTGTGTTTCTGCTTACACTTATGTGCTTGTGTGCAAAGGAAATATTATGCATTCGGGTATGTGCGTTCTGTGAAAGACAGGTGATGGCCAAGGTAGTTGACAGCTGTCAGTACACATGGGGCCTGGGATGGTAGAAGAGCGCTGGTGTCTGTCAACACACTGATCTGACTCTGCCCTTAGCTTCAGGCCCACTTCACTTAAGACCCTCTTAGGACAACCTGAGACCACCAGTACCTTTCAGAGCAGCTTCCAGCCAATGCAAATGCAAAACTAGGTACGTTAGATGGAGTGCCAGGATGTCAACAAGTTTAGTATTTTGCAGAACAAATAAGTCAGGGTTCTCTGCTCTTTGATGGCAGGCTTGTTGCATCGTGGATCATGAGACCAGTCTGGAGCGGGGGGATTTGTATCATACATAGAGCATTTTAAAGCAATGTTGTTGTTGTACGCTATTGCAACAGCTTCTGGTTCACCTAACATAGAGTCCTCATAACATCTACTGTACCATGAGCTATCGTTTCTGGTGTATAAAGCACAGGAAAGACACCAGTAGACAATTTTTTACAAAGTTTGTTCCACTGTTTAAAAACATATGTTGGTAAAATATGTAGGAATGTAGTACCCATTTAGTCCACCATTCCAATCCACCATTTTTCCCAGTCATTTTTAATCCATTCCACTAGTAATGTCAGAATTCATCACATTTGTCACTGGCACTGGGTATTCTCACCTGCAGGTTTTGGTCAGTCTGTGTTTTTAAAGAGCCAAAAGGAAGAACTGGAGGGATAATATTATTGGTTTTATTCCAGCTATAAAATCTAACAGCTAAGTGAGGAAATTAATGTATAAACTTAGAAGCAGGGTTTTGGGAAAGCAAATAAGGACTTCACTAAATGACTGCAGTGTTCCTTTATAATCGTATAGGCCTGGCAGGCTGCCAGACAACGAGAACTCCTGTGAGGCCAAAAAAAATATTGTCTTTAATACCAAAAATAACGCCAACTATCCATTCACTGGGAAATCAATAGCATTTGGGAGCGTCTGTATAGCGCTGTTCCGAAACGTGAGTCAACCTTTGTGTCATTGCAAGGGAAACTCTTGGTAGTGTAGCTCCGTTTAAGGAATGGGCAGTGTGATATTTGTGTGTAACGAGTGAGAAAAAGGATGGTGAATGTGAGCGGAACAGTGGAAAAGGTTGGTAAGTTTTCAATCTAGGAGTAAATGTATAGTACAAGCTCCAGTGTGTCAAGACCAATAGATCTCTAGTGTTTCCCTACCTGCTGGAAAAGTGAAGGAGATTAGCTCCAAAGTTAGCGACAGTGGGTTAGCCTAACCTGATGATGCCATACAGATACATGGAGAACAGAGAAATGTGTGGCTGTTAATGAGACTGTTAATGTGTGATATAACCTCATCTTGCTGACCTGGCTGAAATTCACATATAACGGCACTCTAACCACACAGAACTGACCTCACCTGTATTTTTCACCATTCACAGATGAGATGATGACATGTTATACTTAGATGCATGAGCTTGAACCCTCTAGCCTATAAAAGGTTCAACTCAATACAAAGAATATACATAAAGACTGCATGAACTACAGGATTATATTTTATTTAATTAATGTAAAAGCAGACAAGCAATAAGCAGTGGAAAGCAAGTGAGTGAATGTAGATCAAAGGTTAAAATGAGAAAAGTGGAATAAATGCATATTAGCTATCTTAACTCAGTGACCAAATCTATTCAGGTGTATCTATTTAACCTCTCATATGCCAGTTAACATTTCAAAGCCAACTACAATTATACTGTAGATAGACCATAATAGTTCACTGGCAATGGATAACTAATTAAAACCAAATTAAATGAATAAAACATGTATCCCTTTAAGTCTTTACTTTCACTCTTACAAAAAGACTGCAGCCCTGAAAGAACACTAGTGACAATAAAAAAGGTTAGGTCATGTTGTATTATTGTTCATTTGACCATTTTTAGTTAATCTACTCTCACCATATTTGGCTTCTGAGCCGGATCAAGAAAATCAAAACACTTCATTGTGGTTTTCAGATCATATCTTGCTTTAAAACTTAAATGAATGCTTGCACTGTGTACTGAACGTGCAAGAGTGGTCGTATATCAATAAGAGCTACGGATATTTATTAAGCAGAGCTCTCATAACTTTTCTAAAAAAAAAAAAAAAAAAATAAGAAAATCACACCAGCCAAAACCTCAAAAGTAATAGCAAAGTATGCTGCTAATGTTTTGTTTTCATTAATGAAAAAAAAAAATCTAATTCTGGAGTAATCTCTTAATCCGTCTCATAATTTCTCTTTATCCCTCACCTTTTCCATCCTTCTGTGTGTATATGTGTGTATATGTGCGTGTGTGTGTGTGTGTGTGTGTATACTCTGTCTTACTTTGATCACACTTCAGCTGCTTTGTTCGTAATCATGTTACATACAATCTGTAATCCTTTCAAATATTCAGAGGAATAAACATTTCAAGAAGACTTCAGCGGCAGTAACATGTTTGTTTTACTTTCCTCTTTATCACAGTGTGAATCTAGAGGAGCAATATGTTGTGACAACAGCCCATCTCAAACCTCAAAGCACAGAGTAAATATGTACAAAGTAAAAACAAGCAAACACTGTACACAGATTCACCCCAACTGTGTACTGAGGCTTTCGCTGCCAGCAAAAGCAAAAAAATAATCATCTGTGCCAGAAATGAATGTGCACAGTCAGTCCAAAGAACCAATTAATGACCATAATTGATTGTGTATGGTACATATGTGTGAAAAGACAATCTCAGATTTAATTATGTCCCAGAAAGAGAAAAGAAACACATAACATTTGACCACTATTACCAACCCAATAATGTTTCTCTTCCATGCCTCCTTTTCTCTGCCCCCTTCTCCATCCCTCTCTAATATACCCCTACTTTTCTTCTGGGTGAAGTTCATTTTTCCTTCTGTAATCATTTCACTGGGTGACCATACATCCTGACTGTGAGGTGTGTGGTGCACTCACCCATACAATTCCCATTAGGCCAGATTGTGGTCAGAGAGGACCAAATGCAACTTTTTGTGTGTGCTTATGGTTGTGAAATTGTGTGTGAAGACCCCCCTCAAATGCCTCTATTTACCAAGACTGGACAATCATTAGAGTCCAAAATAGATAAAAAATAAATTAGAAAAAACAACATATCACCCATATGTTTATTTTGATTTTTAACTACTTAATTATTGTGTGATCATATAATTTAGATGCACTATAATTCAGTTATTATTGTAGATGTTGCTGGCTTCCTTTCCTCCTCACATACAGAAAGACACATTACCACACTCACAATCCACACAGTTCATGTGAGATGACATGTGTTTTTGTGTTTGGAGTGCACAATAGGAAATGACATGCCTGTTTTCACATTAAGAACACGCTGCAGAAAGGTCAAGCCTCCAAGCCCGGGGACACTTTGTATAACTACTGTAATTATTATGTAGCAACTCAAGAATTAAAGGGAACTTGATGTCAAATGTCAACAGCCCAGGACACCGGCTGTTTGAGTTCTTTGCAAATGTCATTGTTGAAGAAGTATCTGCGGAGTAAGTAATTAATTTGTCAATTGTCAGTATTGTCATTAAGTTGTAATGGGATTACTTTGCTTGGTACTCAGTTCATCACATTATTCATTCCTTTTATTCTGCTTTATGTTCCAAAAGCGTATCTGTAATTGTCACTCACATCACTCGAAGAATTAGTTTGAAAAATGTGCATTTCCTCCCTCACACAGACACACATCTCTACATTTACATTCTACAAAACTGATCTTTGCAGCACCTGTGTTTGTGTTTGTGTGTGTGTGTGTGTATATACAGCTTAGACAAGATAACTACTTAACACATATGGACACAGGTTTGACTTCAGTGTGTTGTAATTATTGTAAGATTTTATTTCTAATGCACACGTTTTTTTCATCAGGCCAGTAACTGTAATTTAATTAACAATTAAACAAATTCAATTGTGTTACTGGGGAAACAATAGACCATTATACATTATTAGTATTTACTCATCTGCAAGTTTGTGTTTAATATAGATTAAATAGACAGTTTTTCCAAGTATGTCATAAGACAATAGTCAGGTGTCCAATTGAACTTTAACTTTTTTTTTTTTTTTTTTTTTTTTAACTCTAATCATTCCTCATTTGCATAATGGCCATTAAGATATCATTTCATAATGCACTTGCAATGTAACTGATGGGGGACAAAATCTTCAGCCCTGCTAGTATGAGACTTGAGTCATCCAGATTAGTCAAATCAAGTCAATAACGCTCAAAGTTACTGTATTTTTTAGTGCCATTACTTTATTACAATCCGTCCACTGCAGCTGAACAGGAAAACACTGTCCATCAAAACACAAAGAGGGTATTTGGCACTAAAAAGACTATAAATGTGGAAGACATCCATTTCATTTGATTAACTCAGACTGAATGAATGATTACAGCAAGCAAGTTTTCAGCAAAAAAATGTTTCAATGTTAATACGGGCGCCTAACTATTGTTTTAAGACAGGCTATATACAATTGTAAACATATCCTATTAAAATCGTAAATCTTTAAGTATATGCAATAGTCTGAGAAAGTGGCCTAACCTCCCTCTGCCTTGTATTCACATTGGTTAATATTGAAAGTCTCCTGCAACTGCTCAGAATTAGCATTGTTACAACCATAAACTTTTATTTGAAAACACAGGAAATGGTGGATTTAAAATTTTGCGAAGGGCCATGAAAAAAAAGAAGACGATTAAGACAATTCTTCTTGGAGATAGAGCAATTATAGAGGATGCACCTGTAAGCTGTGTTGAGGTACTAGTGTTATACAGCGTTTATAGGGGATTTGAATGAAATTGGGTGCATCCTAAGGAGAGATGCAGTCTAAGCTGTTATGGAGGACTAGAAGCAATGACTATAGAGCACACACTGAATCAGCCAATGACAACTGATTTCACATAATAGCCACTTCACGGGACACACCTCCTCATCATCTCAGTGAGAGCCTTTTCCAAAATCAATAGTTGGCTGAAAATTCACTTCTTCATAGTTCCACACACATGAACACAAATGCCTCTCTCTTCCCTCCTCTCATGTCTCTGCAGTATACACACACGCACACACAAATACACACTCAAACATACACACCACTGCCAGAACCATTATCTGAAAAACACACCTTTAAAAATGTTCTGAATTTTATAACAGTTCTTTTGAAACCCTATAAATATTTTAAGTTGTTCCCCCCCAATTTCTAACAACCCTCTAAGGAAATGGTGAGATCCATGTAAAGACATAAGGACACAAACACTGAGACACACAGGGAGAGAAACTCACTAGTTATCCACCCTCATCGTAGATAAACAGGGCAAACATTCTTGGATAAATATACATAGATCACATCCTAAAACTGATCTCTGCTGGAGAGGGTCATTACAGCACCCATTTGTTTTCTGTAGCAAACCTCTTCTGGGTTAGGAGAACCAGAGTTGACAGTTTATGGGGCGAGAAGTCAAATAAAACAAATCGTTGCAGCTTCGGATACAAGCGAATTTACTCTCCATGCCCAGCAGCAAAACAAATGTGATGGCATGCAGAGGGTTTCCTTTCCTTTTTTTTTTTTCTTGTTTTTTGTTTTATAATTCACTTGTTCACACTGGAAATGACTCGGCTCTGCACATGGTCACTCATACAGTATGTGTATGCCACATGTAAGGCTGTACTGTAGTGAAGAGTAATATAGTGTAAGGGTTGTGCATGATTTAGAAATACAGCATGTGAACTGCTATCACAATGTGACCCTTAACCTGCAGGGATATCTGACATCACAGATTCAAGGAAAACAACCACAAAAAAAAAATCATCTAATTATGTTTTTCCTACTTGTCAGTTTCTTGCACGTTAATAAAGATGCAACTGTTCATTCTTGTCATTTGGAAGCCTTTGTTTTCAAAAGAGGATTAAAGAGCTCTTAATTTCACTGTTAACAAATCCAACAGCCATTCCTTTGATGTGCAGTTTGAGTATTTAAGTAGACATCATTATATATATATATTCTTTTAGATGAATGTGTACATAATCAACACATAAATAATAGTTAACAATAAATTAATAAACCCTCAAGTGTGATGTGTGACTGTTTAATTCTATAATATTTCAGTGGATCTTCTTTGACTCATCCTAGAACAGTTCTTTTGCCCTTATGTGCCCATCTATGAGGAAAGTAATTCTGCTGCCTGGGCGCATTTTCTCTGTCAGACACTGTACGCTGTATGATTGACAGGCTCATTACCCTATCCCCATTACGATATTGCCTAATCAATCTATTCATTGTATTCTCCTCGAGGCACAAAAGGCAATCTTTTGCATGAAAATGACCGGGCTAGTGCAGGAAGGATTCCAAGGAGAGAGAGGAGTGGATGAGTGTTAGGGTTCAATTTGCGGCTGAGCAAAGTAGTGGCGTTTACTGGCGAACTTGATCAATATTAATGTCAAGATGAGCTCAGTGTAACTTTCCTTCGCTGTCCAATCCAAACGGGCACTGCAATGCATGCCAAAGATCGCCTTGATAGTGATATTAAGAAATGGATGGCCTATCTGAAGAGACATTATATGCAAGTATACACCCCCCCCCTAAAAAAAGTCAGCCTTTAAGTACGACCAGTTAACTGTGCTGATATTGAACTACAGGATCAAAAAGGAGATGTTCACCAAGAAAATGACAGTCACCCACGTGTGCTGCAATGCCCTGCACTCCACTGTGAGGTAAATCATACCTTTGAAGTCAGCTTGCTCACTCCCCGCTGAGGTTGCCGCACGGCTATCAACACACAGTTGGGAGAGTGAGTTCCCAGCATTATGATCACTATCATTAGGACGGTATTGAAGTTATTATTACCATCATAAAAAGAATAATGTCCATCAGAAGTCAATCAGAATCCCGGCATGCAGCCAGAAGTGGACCGGCGGGAAGAGGGTGACTGTGTTAGTGAGGGGGGTTGGGGGGGGTCAAATTCAGATGGAGTTAGGTTGACTTCTTGGACTTCATCAGCAACATTTCAGTGGTGTGTATAACAGTATGCAAACGGAACATTACTCTATAGATTGCAGATACGGTGATTCTGTTTTTCTATTGTTGTAAAATAATCTAAGGGGAAATTGAAATGTTCACATATTGTTCTACAGCCTTCAGAAAAATACAAGAACGGAACTACCAACCATGTACAAGGGAGACATTAGTTGAAGTATATAGTACGTGTAGTCAAATGTGAAAGAACAAGCTGCAATAGAAATTGTAATAGGAACACAGATGGAGAATGGATGCATGGTGTGCAACTTTTAGATTGTCATTATTTATAAGAGGAGTATAGAAGAAGAAAACTGTTTAAATTACACAGTGTAGTTGTCTTACTTAATAATGGGCTTGCAAATAGAAAAAAAAACTACTGCAATTTACACACTAATACCCTGAAATGAGGGGAAGTGTTACTAAATTAAGACGTGAAAATATTTCTAACTGTAATGCAAAAACTAAAGGTCAAATATTACACTTGGCACTGAGTTAGTCATCCATTTAAACTCTCTTTAAAATGGAGCTTACACAACCAACCTATTCCCTTTGGGATATAATAATATGCATAGGATTTGACTTAACTGTTAATTGCTTTGATTATCCAACCACCGATGGTAGCTATTTTTTTATATATATACTGCCGTCCCTTTTAAATCCTTGAAAAACAGAAATATAACTCTATCAGAAAAACAATGTAATCACACAGCCAATAACCACTGTGATTCCTGTCATCTAGCAAATGATGACTTCATTTATGGATAACAACAAGCATAAGAGGCTATGGTCTAATCTGTGCTGTTCAGACATTAGTTAAGACTAGTAAAAAATGTAGTAGTCATAACGAAAGGGGTTTATGTGGTTGGAGTAATCATGTGAAATTACATACACTGTAATACTTAGTAAATGTTGAGGTGTTTGTTCTCTTTTTTGAAGGCTCTAGAGGATACATCTAAAAGCTTGTCAATGAAAACATAACTGAGATACAGAAGAGCATTTTGAATACAAATACAATTGTGTTTCCATTTTCAAGGACAAACTCTAATACTGCTAAATGCTTAGAAAGTAAATTACCATAACAATAATAATATACCTAGTTGTTTGCACGTCTATATAATATTTAATACTCCAAGGTACATCCTTTTCTTTCTGAGGAAGGTCAGGTAAGCTGAAAAAAAAACAATCTTTTCCTTTCTTACTAACTCTTTTAAACCTCTGGTTGACTTCTAATGAATGACTTCTGATAAGGAGGAAAAACACATAGGAACATATTTCCTGCAGTTCTAATGGACATAATCCTAGGTGACTCCTAATACTTTTTTGAACATTTACACTAAATTGAAGCTTATTTGATACAAGTTCTATATATGTTTGTGACTGTATGAATAAAATGAGTCTGGATCCACATATTATAGGCACCCAGCATTGTCAGGAAACAGTGTGAAAAATTGGTACCTGAGGCCTGGGTTGTAATAGTACATTTCTGAACACTTTTCAAGAATTCCAGCTGTGTTCTTGACAAGAGTGAAATTTCCTTTATGCTGCACCAGCAGTTGAGCACAACTCTTCATTCAGAACAACATAAACAGTAGCATATTACTGATCATCTGAGGTCAGCATTTCAGCCTTGTATGTGGACTTTAAAAGCATTTGTTGTAATAACTTTCAATTTAGTGCCCTTTTTCCGTATTTCTGGGTATTTATTGAGAAATCTGAATGGGTTGCGAGTGACCTTTAAGACATTGTGTAGGCTGGATGTTCACCATTTGTCTTCATAAAAAAAAAACAACTGCGCGACTGTCTAAGATGAACACATTCAACGGGAAATGGCCAACTCCATTAGCTTCCTTTTTCACCTGAGCTGACAAAAGCAATAAATAAATGCTTACTTGACTTCAGACTCAGAAGACTGGGAGCAATGAATGAGAAAGATAGTGTGAGATAGACAGAGATCTTAGGGCTGCAAAGACTGAAAAGCTAATGAGACTTGAATTAAGAAGAGTGTACTAGAAAAGTATAGCCTACGCCATACTCCCACGTCAAGGAGAGGACAATTATAGTGTGCATCCGTGTCAGCTTTCAAACTCCACTTCCTTTCATTTTTCTTAATTACTGGGCAAATATTCTCTCCCCTTCTGCTTCATTAGCTACTTTGTTGAGCGTTGAGTGATGTCAAAGAGATGATGGAGGGACAAGGCACTGAAGCGAGAGGGGGAAAATGATATTACCAAGAGCCCTTGTCTTTAGTCTGAGATTAGGTCCCTTAAGAAGGCCTTCTGAGTGCCGCCAGCCTCTATAACTCAACCAACAACTCTGACAACCAAATGACTATAGATTATGGTTTTGATTGGTGACCCACTCCTGTCTGGCTAAGTTAAAGGGATGCTCGGGCTTTATAAATTTTTAGTGGGTTATCTCTCCTCACCAGGCGCTTCTCTCATTGTGGGAAAAATGTCTTTATATTGGTACTTAGCCATTGTTTCGGATGAGGAATGTAAACAGCGCAAACAAAACATATAAGACAAATACAGAGACACCCCACACCAAACACACACACACACACACACACACACACACACACACACACACACACACACACGAAAAAGCATTGCCTTGTAAGTATTAACATTCAAATTGCCTATTGTATCCTATTAGAGAACAAAAGATATGGTCAGCAATCAACCAAACTTATATCAAATTCAAAATGCATCAGGAAGGAAAATAACTGTTTTAGTTAATCAGTGCTACTTGTCTAAAAATACTAAGCTTTATCTTTCCTCAAAACCCACAGGGAGTCTGACTATTTTCTCCAATTTAGAAAAATCTTGTTAAGTCGGCCGCCCCTGGAATCTGTTCACTTATGTCTGCCTCTCTTTCTCCCTCTCTTCCTCACTGTCTTTGAGATTTTCTTTGTCTGTCTCTTCTCTCTCTTTCTCCCCTCTGTCTCTTTCTCTCTTTCCAGTGCCTTCCCAAACGGTGCAGCAAAATTGTTATTCCCAAGTCATTATCTTATTTGTGCGTCTCCACTCAGCTGTAAATCCTCTAGGTATTCCTCTCTATTCTCTATTAACTCTACGGCAGTCAAGCTTCAGCTGCCAATCACAAAACACTGCTGAGGGAGAAAGGAGGAATAGAGACGAAGACAAGGAGAGAATTGGAGGGAGAGAGAGAGAGACAGAGACGGAGAAAGAGAGAGAGAAAGAGGGGACACAGGAATGTGGTCAAGAAGAGGAGAGGCACAGAGGATAAGTTATTGGAGTTACAAGACAAAAAAAAAGAGAAAAAAAAAATGACCAAGAAGGAAGGAGAACAAGAGCTACAGAGAAGAGAAAGAGTATTTTAGGGCTAATAGGGGCTGTAGGGCCAAGTGAGAGTCCAAATTAGGGGTCAGAGACACAAGTTTGCTGGCTGCTATGGAAACGACTGGAACGGGAGATAACTCTATTCCTTTGCGTTTTCCACATTTCTGTGGTAAAGATAAGACTCGGCGTGCTGCAAATGCAAAGAATATTACATACTAATTGGATCCTGGGTAAATACTGGCATTAGGGGGGCTCAGGAGACTAAAACATTAAGACTGTGTGGGGCTGGGTTTTATGCACCGGAGAGATGATAGGTGCTGCCTTATGGTTTTGGAAATCAACATTCAATTTCATTCACATGAGATAATGCTGATGTCTGCATGTGTGTGCGTGTGTGTGTGGAAGGGGGGGATACGATGAGAATTGCTTACAGCGTGAGTCTACACCACGTAATGAATCTCTGTTTAGGAAAACACTTAGTTCCATCACACACAAATACAAAAAAATAATATAATGAAGACAGCCGGAAATCTATTTTCAGAGCTAGCTATTAAAATGCTTTTTCAATTGTTAACCTGTTATGTTTCTGTCACATGTTGATAAGTACCATAATAGAGCATTGACCTGTGCAGTCTAAAATAATCCAGTACCAATGTTTTCATATTATATTAAAAGCTTTATTTATTTAGTTAGACACTGTAACATCTCAAATGCATCATACTGAACCAACACCTCGTCCATGTCATTTTGTAGCTATCTACTGTATTTAAGGGGACATATACTTTTTGTGGTTTTCTGTCATTTATATACTATTACAATGTCACATGTCGATGTTAAGCATGGTGAATGTTCCAAAACTTGAGCTGAACATAACCTGCATGTTTCATTTCAGCTCAGACATGTACAGATGCATTTGAGAAGTTTATATTATAAGTAAAGAACATAAAAAATAAATAAAATCCAACTACTACTGTTTCTGCTGAGGGGTGGGTGGTGTCCAGAAGCTAATCAATCAGAACAGAGTGGGCTCAATGGGACAGGGGCTTAAAAAGACAGTAGCCAAAACGGCCTGTTTTAAAAACTTGTTGCAGACAGAGACTGAAGCTTTTTTTTTTTTTTTTTTTTTTTTTTTTAAGCATGCAAAGATATTCCAGTAGCGCAATAAAATGAATTAATGATTTGTTTGTTAATGGCTATGGTAGGAATTATGTCTGTATTAAAATGATAGAAATACAATTATAGAGCCAAAATGAATGTAGCTTGGTGTACACACAGTAAGATATTTTAGTGTGTACCAGAGTTTTTCATTGATGACTTCGTGACAATAAAACAACAAATATAATCCAGAAACTCATTCAACTATGTCTACATTTGATGATGTTTGAAACTGGCGAGACAACATTTCTGCAGGCTCCTCAAAAGTGCTTCAGAAGCCAAACTCAGAGAATCTCTGCCCTCACTGCCAAAAGGATTACTAAATTTAGGCAACCGATTAGCACCGCAGAGAGCAGAGGATTTTGAGAACTAATGACCTACATAGAAACTGTATATATGGTCTTCTTTTGGAAAAGCATCACCTTTTCACAAATAATTAAATAAATATTTTTAAAAAGTACCCTGCATGATGCACATACCAATAAGAAGAGACACCCAGAGCTCACTCACGGTGGACTCATATATTCCAGAGTGTAATATACTGTAGCGGTTCTGAAATTCAAATCCAAGGTGATGTTTCTTTTTAAAAACAGAATGTGTGGCTCTGAAACCCAGCGTTGGTTTCCACTGCATTTCAATACAGCACAGAAAATAACATGCGCTCCAATATAAATGAATGGTTTGTGCAGCAAGACAACAAAAGGATCAACATTTTCTTACAGCGTGGTACACAGTGGACATGGGTAAACATCTCTGGATTTTATTCTTTGTTATGATCAACTACAATTGTTACTTCTCAGAATAAACTTTAGAATAACTACTGTATATCCCCCCCACAACCCCAACATCCTAAAAAAAAAAAAAAAAAAGGAATAGGGTAATGGTAGCAACAGCACGAGGAACGTCTTTAATCAAAGCATTAAGCAATTAGATAATAAAAGAAAGGTTTAGCTCATGACATATCTTAACATATACAGTTTTATTCTGTATAATATTTGTTTTTTGTATCATCTCCCATCAAACAGTTTAGCTAAATGTCTAATCCTCTGATTTATCATCTCCATTTTATAGATTTGGTTTTGTGTCCTTCCATTTGCTTAGTTGTAGTGCCGCTGGTTTCAGCCAGTTTTTTGTTATCTGCTTAAGTGCCACTGCTCTTAAATTCTAAAGAGATAAATATCAGTGTGTTGAGAGAGCGGCTGTGAGGTTCAACCAAGTAATAATTGCTTGGGCCCCAAAAGGAGTGTGCACTGAAATATGGTGTCCAATTTCTGCAAAACAGGACAGGAAAGAATATATGAGTGTAGTTGGTTTCTACCTCTACAAATCTTCTCCAACAGTGCAGTGTTACCTCATTAGAAGGCAGTGCTTTAATAACAGGTGTCTAAAAAATCCAAGAGTGCTCTTTCCAAATTAATGAACAGTTCTTTCCCATGTATTATTACTCACATATGTCCTACCATATTTCTGGTAAATGTTTTTCTTTCTTTTTTTTTTAAATATATATTTCTGACTAAATTTAGTTCCTTCTGCCAGCTGGTGATTACTTACATTTTCTAACTTCTGGATTCCTCATTCTTTACATTTTTTTTGTGTTAGTTGTTATTATACGAGCTTTTAAAGGGCCTTCCTTCACTGTATTTAGTACTATATCTTTTAGAACATAACTTTTTATTTATGAATGTCAAAGTTTGGTAGGTTATATAGTTTTGATAAACATCTCAAATGTATCAATTTCTTTATCTGTAACTATCTGATTATATCCAGTAAAGCATTTACCTGCCCAGTTTGTGTGTGTTGCTGTTCAAAGTTTAACTTGCCTGAACATTGCAATCTCTTTCATGAATATTATATATTATATATTCCTTCTGAATATCATTTGGTTTTTCATTTTTTGTATGTCCTTAATAGTCAGTGTAGCATATTTATACATTTCAAGTGTTTACCCATGTTTTAAATGTATATCTCTTTCCCCTTTGCTACTGAATAATGGATAACCAGATGGTCATTGGGTAAATGAAAGCAGCATAATACTAACTGACTCAATTTGGAAGAGCCAGTTCCCCATGTAGTTTGGTTGATTTCATCATCTTAAGTGCTGTACAAGGTTTTCTTTCTCCCCAAATGAACGTATTAAAAGTGTTAACACATAAGTACTTTTTTTTTTTGGTATATGAATTTGAAGTTTTCATATATCTTGGCAAAAAAGTTGTTTTATTGATCTCAATTCTCCCTGTTGTTGTGATCATTATCCATTTATTTTGGTCCCCTTTTAGTTTATATTTAAATTATATAGTTTTCAATATTGACAGCCATGGACATCGCACCTGTGGACAACAAGAAATACAGCTCCCATCCTGACATGTTTACATCCTAACAAGTCCTCTAAATTGAATAACTCATTTGTACCTACCCTCTAGAGTGACCCACTACCATGGCTTTTGATTTAAACATATTCAGCTCATATTCAGACATTGTGCTATATTGTTTTATTGCCCCCATAATTACCTCCAGCAATTGTGGCATGTTCATACTGTAGTTGATAAACAATTAAGTTCACATAATTACTTATTTGTGTTCTTCTTGTTCCATTATCAATCCTTGTATTTTAGAAGTGTGTCTCATTTTGTCTGAAGATGGTATCATGGCCAAAATGAAAATTTGCCTTCTTCCTCAAAAGAGATGGAAGAGATCTGAGATTGTATTTATTTGTATTCTTGACTTTGATATATTATGTATTAATATATCAAGATATTAATGATAATCTTAACCAATTTCTGAATGTATTAGAGGTAAACACATTTTCATCCTGAAGTCCAAATAGAAGATGTCTTTATTAACTTCACTTTGAAGTTAATTAGAATTATAATTTTGGTTGCACATTGTGTCATATATGTTGTTTTTTTTGGTCAAGAAAAACTATGTCCTCAGCAACAAATGATGTGACATATTTAGGTTCACCTGGTGCTGTTTGTTATACACTTACTGCTACAAGCCACATCATCTTTGCAGATGCACTGAGAAGTGTTGTGTATTAATCACTTTACAGCTTATATTAATGTTTCTACCTGAATTTCACTCTTATTCTTTCACATTTAATGTTTTTGTTGTGCTTTTTCTGCTTGTGTTTGATCTGATTAAGGATTAGATTAATGCATTGATAGTACCTTCATTAATTGCTGATAAGCTCAAAGAGAGAAGGCTATAGGGAGTCTCCAACATGTAAGTAAACTTGAAGGTGAAGATGTTGAGGCCAAACAGATGCAAACAACACTTAGAGATATAATGTTTTGATCTACAGCAGAACAATGTGATAGACAAGGAGAAAAAGAGCTGCCAGGGTAATCTTAAATGTGTGGTAGATGATGGTCAGAGGAAAACAGTGGCAGCCGCAGAGATCAGCACAAGGACAAGGCTGTAAGATATGTAAGGAACACCCTTGAGGAATATGAAAAAGCCTCCTGAGTGTGTGTGTGTGTGTGTGTGTTTATGAGAGAAGCAGCTGAGCAGAGTTGCTAATGTACTGCGCTTCCCTTATGCAGTGTACTGGAATGGCCCCTAACGAAGAGCAGCCGCAGGGTGCAGTGGATATAGTCCTGTCAAAGCAACAAAAGCAGACAGGCCAGGCCGTAGGACTGCATACTGCCTTCTGTGTTGTTTTTAGATTTCAGATTAATAGATTGAAAGTTGGATTATAGTATTTATTTATTTATTTTTGATTTAACTTCAGTCTATTAAATACAAGATGTGTTGTGTAAAAAGAGATGGAGTCTTCTTGGACAGTACACAACAGGATGCTTTCATTTCTGTAAAATGCTTTTTTTCCCCCACTCAGTAGATCACTGCCATTGTCCCAATCCAATCTGCACAAATCAGATTGTCATTGGTATCTACACTATTAAAAGGTTCAAACTGGGTGATGTGAGGAAAATAGAGAAGCAGAGGAGCCTCACAGGGATATCTGTATTTGTTTTCATATTGGCAATTATCTTTCAAGCAAACTAAAAAGTTATGTGGAATTACAACAGTCAAATATTTTATTTGACTCCTACTCTCTCCCATTTGATCTAATTGACACTGTTACTTAAAAAAAAGATCCATAAGTGCTTTGAACAAATGGTTGAAGGTGCCAATTACAGTAGGGTACATTTTCTTTGTGCCAAGAGAGAGGGTGAAACTTTCTCATCATCTAGACCTCCAATCACAGAAACCCCAAATCAGATACCTGGTGCAGTTATGGTTTTACAGTTGAAAAGCCACGTCACAAAAATTACAAAACATGGACCAGACGAGATTACCAAATTAAAAGACTGCAAACATTAGAATGTTTGTGTTGTGTTATTATAAATTATAAATTATAAATATATAGTAGACACACATGTACATTTCTACAATGCTTTGTTTGTTTGTGTTTGTTTGTTTCTATGCTTTGCTGATATCTACATATTATATAATTTGCTCCCATTGAATATGCCATTAAAACTATTGCTTTTTTCTGAAGATCAAGATTGAGCTGGGACAAAATTATCCATACGAGCCAATATAGGTTGTAAAAGCTGAGCCCCAATGTCAGCCCCTCACAAACCTATCTAATACATCTTTCTGTCTCCACAGAAAGTATTTCACTTGTGTTTTCCAGTCATCCATCTCAAGTACATCTGACTGAACGGTCCACTTCTATTTTAATCAATACAGTTCTGTACACAGGACATGTAACATGTAACTTTATACACATATAGGGACCCAAAGTGTATTTTCCTGCCTCAAGTCTATATTTCTCTGTTTTATGCACAGTGTGTTGAGCTCTGTTAAAACACAGATGAAACACTCAATACTGTACCTGAATGCATCCTGTGCACACACATAGATGTAGCACTGAAGCTGCTGCTGCTCTGCTAACATGCTGCTCATGCTACACCTCCTGTGTAGACATGGTGTTAGTGTGGCCCACATGGACATGTTGACTGGGATGTTTGTGTTCACTTTTAACCTTTTGAAAATATCACCAGGCACTGGATACACACAATGATGTAGGTATGTTGACTTTACACACTGGGGCCCAGTGCCCAGAGGACAAAAGAAGTGCCCTCTAAGGTGCCCCTACACTAGGGCTGGCCGACATTTAGAAACTCTAATCGACTTAATCTTGCTCATGTCAATTAATGGTGGTGTTCACTGTTGCCATGACATTAAAGGTTGCATATCTTTAAGGAATTTGAAAACTTGTCTCCATTGATCATTTTAACCCAAACCATGATCTTTTCATAGTTTTAATCAAATGGTTTTTGTGCCTAAACTAGACATTAACCACAGCGTCACACCTTAAAACATCATTATTTTCACTCCCTAAAGATACTCACGTGCGAAAATATCACAAAATATTGTGTGAGAGCAGCAGTGTAATATACAAAACAAAAGAAACTGTGAAAATATGTAATTGTTCATCAAGGGTGGAGATAATAGTTCATTAATTGTAATCGAGGTTAAAAGTTCAATTAATTTTGATTTTTGCCATAATCGCCCAGTCCTACCCCACAGTATGACAAAATGCCCTCAAAGGTGACAACACAGTATGAAATAGAGCCCTTTAAGGGGCCTCCACAATATAATAGACTGCCCTCTAAGAAGCCCCAACAGTATGATGAATTGTCCTCTAACAGGCCCCTACTGTATGATCCAACATGCTCTAAGGCCCCCTGCAGTATGAAAAAATACCCTTGAAGGTGACCACACAGTATGATAAAATGCCCTCTAAGGGGGCCCCACAGTATGATAAATTGCCCTCTTAGATACCCCCAGAGTATAATAAAGTGCCCTCTAAGGTGCCAGCATAAAGAAGAAAGTAAGTAAGAAAGTTCAATACTGACTGTCGGTATTGACTGTCTTAGTTATGGGTAAATATAAGTGACAATCTGGAATGAAGTGCCCTCATGGGTGCCCTTTCAGTGGAAGAAAATGTGTCGTGTGAAGAGCCCACAAAAACAAGTAAACATGTGCCCTTTAAATGAAAAGGATGCAATAAACTGTCCTATGAGTTGCTGTTGTATCGTGGTGAAGTTGAGGTTCTGTATGGGTGCCCTTCTAGTGAACAAAAGGAAAATGGGAGTGGCATGTGCAATTTAGGGTTCCCTTGAGTCTAACATACTGAAGTGCATTGGATACCCTTTCAAATGAAAAAAAGTGTACTGTATGGGACAAAAAAAGGTGAAATGCACTTCCAAATGGTAAATGGAATGTACTTATATAGTGCTTTTCTAGACCATAAAAGTTATGACCAGTGAAGAACATGTTATTTTTTGACCTAAAATATGCCCTTATGTTGGAGTAAACAGGCCATTATGGTAGACATGTATGTGTCTTTTAGGCTTGTCCAAAGCCCTATAATATGTTGAACAATAAGCTAGATGGGTAGTAGCTGGCAAGCAAGACACATAGTTGGCCATCACTATACTAAATATTTGGTACAAACTGGAAATGAGCTTGTGGGGTAGTAAAGTCATTAAAAGAATGATTAGGGCATTAGAGTATTCTTAATTCAAAATGTGTTTGCAATCTTTTAAATTGGATTAACTTGCACATGTAGTGAGATGGACTAGCTTGGGGTAAACTATGATTACAGAATGCCAAGAAGATATAGAAAATTCAAGACAATAGAAAGGGAACTGCAAAATGCAGCTAGGGGCAGCAAGGGAGGAGATGAGAGAGGTAAAGGTATGTTTGCCTTTGTCATTAACGATTAGATAGAATGCCCAGCAGAAGTTAAAACTGTGCCTGGGCATATTAAAAGTTTATTTAGCCTGTCATGAAATGTCATTACAAATGTGAGTCCAGTTGTAGTATTGTATGTGAGTGCCTTATCACCCCAAGTAATTGGCGAGGCATGAAAAATGACAGTGCTGCCCAGGCAGTCAAGGATGCTTGCCAATTATATGACATGGAGGAAGACAGTATTGTCACTGAACTTAAGGTGCTCCACCCTTCTTATGCCCTCCCTAACAGCAATGTCATAGCTATGCTCACGTGCCTTAAAGTAAATGACGTGGACACAGTCTTTCCAAAGCTGACAAAACTCTTCAAAATATGTTACATTGCCAGTGACAGCTGCACCAGTTGAGCAATCATTCGCCAAATTGAAGCTGTCATGACCCAGCTTAGTAACAGATGTGGAGAAGGAAGGCTCTCAGATTTTCTGCTGTTGTCCATTTATAGAGACATCCCAACTGACCATTACAAGGTCATTGACATTTCCTCATGACCAAAAGAATTCTTTCATGTCGCCAATCCTGCTTCTTGCCTCCCTGAGACTGCTCAAAACAGCTAATTCTCAGAATCTTAATAGTTCCATGTTGCCATGTTTACTGTAGATGTGTTTGAGAAATAAATATTTAAAGCATTAGCTGTATTTTATTACAGAGATATTTGAAAAATCAATGTTCAAAAAGTGTTTTTATTGCATACAGAGATGTTTTCCTTATATTCTCAATCACCCTATACAGTGTTCATCTGAATTGGGGATGTAGCCTTTTTACGCAACATGCACCATTGTTCTCTGATGATGGGGTGGGGGTGGGGGTGGGGGGGACTGAATGTACCAGGTGCCCTTTATATTTCTTCGCCCCTGGCCCTCAGCCTGAGTCCATCACTGGAGCTAGTACTTGGTGTTTGTTCTCCTCTTCTATCTCAGATTGGTAAACACAACTGGTGTCTGTGCTCTGCATAGGAATCAGCTGGGGCGCCTGCTCAGCCCTGTCTGCTTGGATTAATCCTTAACAGGTCAAGGTCAGACACATTACAACAATGCCAGCCCGGTAATAAGCATGTCTGAAGATTTTGCGAGCTCTAATTTAATTCCTTGAGCATTATGTGAAGCGATTGAGGGACAGAAAAAGAGAGAGAGAGGGGTGAGAGGAAAAGAAGGAGAGAGTGAGAGGCAAAGACAAGAGGTGAAAGAACTTAGTAGCTGAATTAATGGCAGGCTGCCGCAGGACCTCGTAGCTGCACTGCTAACAGTTTTCCTCTCTAACACCCTCTGCACATCTGAATGTGGCAATCAGCTTCATTGGAGAATTAACAAGAGCATTAGAGTGGAGGACACAAGCAATCAGTGTCATCTAAGTTTGTCGTGTCGCCTTGCCAAAATACAGCATTAAGGCTTGTCTGATCTTACTTCAGAGAAAACACATTTCACAGACAGCAAAGATACAAACGGGGAGCAAAGCTTCAGGAGAAAAATATGTTAAATAAAGCATGATGTTGATTTAATGCAGGGATAGAAGACCATGCATTTTCTGTTAGTCTTATGGGACCTGTGCTCTTCCTTGTTTCTTGTTGTTCTTGTGAATGGTAATGACCTTATACTGTATATCCTGCAAGGCCAAGGTTGTTAGCAGAGATCTTTACTGGAAATCGAAAATGTCCTGTCAGGTTTCAGGAGTTCATGTGAGGAAGGGTATAACTACAATGATCAGTGAGGGCAGATTGGCTTCGTAGATAATTTGGTCTTATATTGTTATTCAAAAGAGAAAGTGTCTATTTAAAGATGAAGCAACACATTTATGCTTTGCCCCACTTTCTATATTTTAACATTTAATTGGATTTTGATAATTCAACTGTCATGTCCATACTATTATTTCATATAAGGAGAAACTAGAAATACCACATTGCAGTTGTATGCCTCTTCCAACCAATCAAGTTGCAGTATACATCCATGTAATTCCAGACTGACATAATGTATTTAGTGAAGACATTGAAAGAATCAGGTTTTTCTAAAAGTCTATTTTTCTGCTATGTGTTAACATACTTGGCCAATAAAGCTGATTGTGATAGAACACAAAGTTGTAGCCATGACCGGTATGTTTCAAAGAAGCTACATATTCCAAAGGTTGAACGCTTCACACACATCTTCAACCCAGCAACAAAGAAAATCTATACAATCACCACAATTTTAGTGTGGGCACCCAAGGTCTCTCTCTCTTCTCTGCCTACCTGCTTTTGGTTGTTTGTTGCCCCTATTGATTTTCTTGTAGCCTGGTATAAATTTCATACCCGCTCAGTTTCCGGTTTCCGGCCTCACCTGACCTTTCCATTAGCTTTGAGGGAGGGGATCATAGGAGAATGTCTTTATTAAGAGAGGACAGTTGGGCTAATCTTGTAATCTTGTAGCTCTTGCTAATGTTGTAGATGACATGCATAAATAAACTTTTTGAATCAAAATCATCAAATACAAAACTGTTTTTTAAAATTATCATTATTATTATTGTTATTATTTTTAACAATGCAATGACCCATTCAGGTGGCCCATAGTTGATTGGCCCTTCTTGCATTTGCACGATTTCCAGATGTCCAATCCGTCACTGTCCTTAGGCCATAGCTGTTGTCCCCACTGAGGCATATACTGTAAAATACTTTCAGATTCTGAATGCTTTGCTCAAGAATTGAGACACACCTGCAGTCTTGAGAAAAATAAAATGATTGATTGGTTCCAAACACTGGAGACAGTACAGGCCTGAAGGCGTTCAGTCAAAATGTTAGTCGAGTGTGTGGGTTGACTTTCTGATCCAAGGCTGTGATTAACCAGCTACATTTCACCTCACATTGACCTCACAACTACAAGGGTCTTGCCCTACCTACTGACAGAGACACATGCTTAGTAAAGCATACCTACTGCCCCATGCTAACCAAGCTAGAAGCTAGTACTAGGGTCAGCTCCGCCCTCTCTTCCAAATATGGTCACTTCCGGCACTGAAAATCTAAGATCGTAAAGAACCAGTATAAGATAAATAAAGAGTTTTTGAACTGCAAACAATGCAAAGATATTCCACTAGAGCAATACAAATATAGACCTGGATATAGAAATGAAGCCTCACATTGTTGTTTTATTTTATTTAATATTATTTACCAATATTATTCCAAAATAATAAATAGCCTCAGTATAAGGCATAAAGGCAAAGTAGTGAGAAATGTGAATCTGAAGACACACACTAATATTGTCTTTTGACAGTGAGGGCAGTCTCAAATAACATGAAAAAGCCTCATACTGTACTGGTGTTTTCCACATACTGTTTTTTAGCGTGTGTTTTTCATTTATGTGGAATTGCAATTAATTGAAAAGAAAAAGATGAAAAACGAAGAAAGAAAAAAACACTACAAACAATCAATATATCCATACCAGTAATGATGTGTCTGACCACAGAATGTAGTGCTCCCGCAGGGGCCAGCCAACCATTTCATTTTAAGGCCACACATGCAACACAGTAGTAGACATTCATCATAGAGCAATGGGAGGTTATGGACCCTGGGAGAAAAGAGCATTGTAGATTACACACATGCACACACAAGCCCACTTGATACATGTTACACAAACAGATGCATGATAAACACACACACACACACACACACATATGCAGTGCACATTCCTTTTCATACTCTGCACATACACAGACACAAACGCAGCTGTGATGCCAATGTAACATAGGAGAAAAACAAATAGCCACAGCTGCTAGCCATATAATGACACCCTGTTGGGTTACTTTGACAGTAATAGCCCTCCAAGCAGCAGGGGGATATTATGGCATGTCACACAATACTATGAGCAGAAGAATTTCCTATAGCCAGACCCTGACGCTACAGTTAGGTGGACAAATGCATGACCTTTTGCATCATTAAAGACGTATAGCTCAATTTACGTCAATCAGCCAGTCAAGTTTATTGGTCACATGTCATCATATAAGGTACAATCACAGCGAAAGGTAATCCTGTCAGTTCCTTCAATTTGGGCATTATAAAGAGTTTAGCGGGGGTGGAGCACTGCCTATTTTATATTTAGCCAAACAAAACACTCTTTGCGAGGCCTTTCAGTCCTGTTTGGTGCTGTTCCCATACCAAACAATGATGTTCCCCATCAGGATGCTCTTGATGTTGAAGGAGCAGAAATTCCTCAGTATTTTAGAAGATATTCAGAATTTCCTCAAGCGACCAAGATGAAACAGTCTCTGCCTTGCCTTTCTTACCACTGAGTCAGTATGCATGGCCCAGGTCAGGACCTCAGTGATGTGGACACCAATGTACCTGAAGCTGTACATCCCTCTGTACTGACGACGTCTTGATAATAAAGGAGGTCTTGTTTCCTCTCAAAGTTCACTATCAGCTCCTTAGCCTTGATGATAATAATGAGTAGATTGCTGTCCTGACACCAGCAGGTTAGGTCCACTACTTCTTTCAGGTAGGACTATTCATGGTTATCTGTGATCAAATCAGAGGATACAGCAGTGCCTGTTTACACAACCGTGTCTGTGTGATCAGCCTTACTGAAAACTCCAGCAACAAGGAGTGCAGCATCACAATTACCGGCCTGTGAGCAGTTAAAGTCTTTGCAAAGATCTGACAGGGCAGCGCCTGCTCTGTAATGTAATTCCCTTGGTAGAAGTTGGTGTGGTCTGCATTTGATTGACAGTAACTCCCGATAGGTGAGGAGGAACGAATAGCATTTTAATCTTCTCACTGTCACACCAATCCTTATTTACCATCAACCACACCCTGCCTCCTTTTTTTTTCTCACCAGAGTCTTCTGTTCTGTCAGATCGATGTACAGAAAAAGAGTCATCTGATTGAATAGCACTGTCTGATATTCAAGGCTTTTGCCAAGTTTGAGTGAAGCAGAGTACATCACTGTTCCTTATATTACACTGAAAAGTGATGGGTGCACAGGGGTCGTCCAGTTTATTATCCAACACGTGTACATTGGATAGCAGGGTGTTTGGTAGAGATGATCCGTGTGGTCTGGATTATAGCTGCTGTTTAACCCTTCCACCTTTTTTCTCATGTTTCAGAGTCAGCAGGAGGAGAATTTACAAAGTTGTGAGTACACTATTTCCCAATACTGAACTAATATTGTAAAATTAAAGGTGAATTGGAGCAGCAAATAGATAGCTCTTCGACTTGAGTTATTTATGAAGCCTCCAATATACACTTAAAGTTTTGACATTCCTTTTGCTCTTTAAATTGTCCATGCCAAAAAATGATTTTAGCCAGAATGATAGAAATTACCTGTGCTTTTCATAACAGAGTGAGAGACAAATTGTCTGCCAGAGGCTCAGATAATGTGAAAGGCAGAGTCAAATTGTTATTTATAAAATTACTCTGAATTAGGGTTTTGTTGGAACAAACATATCTATGATGATGCCTGTATTATTTAGTTCTTGATAATTGGAGCTTGGATTTTGACGTGGGCAGTATTTGCATGGTGTTTTCAATACTTTTTTAAAAGGAAATGTGTGATTTCTGTAAAAAGCAAAGTTTACTTTTTATTTGTTTGACATGAAGCTTCTTTTTTCACATCTGTCGTGAATAACTAGGATGATTAAATAAAGGCCAGAACAAAGAGACTTAAAATGAAATTAAATAATGAATAATTTGATCCACCACTAAACTGTTCTTATATTATTCAGTATTCAGCAGGCAATTGCTAAGTCTGATATTTAGTATAACATTTTATAAACTTAGTGTTGACAAATTCAAGGCATAGCTCATAGCACAAAGGGTTTAAACAACTTACAACTACAAGATACCTTTCCCTTTTCTTCAGACAAGCAAAGCTATATTTTTAACTTCCAAAATGGATGTGTTTTTTTCCCCCATGCACAGAAACTGATCCCTTTACATAAATCCATTTTGTGAGCGCATTCAGCACTTACACCTTGTGAAAAGTGCCGGCAGCTTGAGTAATAGCTTGGCACATCTTTCTTATGACACAGAACAGGCGTTATAAAAGCTACTTGATAGGTATGGTAATTGCTGCCAGCCCAAAGACTTGAAGACGCCAGCCTTGATTCTTTAGGAGGTGTAGAGATAAATAAGCCTCTTTTAATGAGAATCTAAGTCACGCTGAGCTTATACACTCATGCTCAAGCAACACAACTCTTCCCCTGTAGGGATTATACTTTGTGTAGTTCTTCTGTTAAACACTGCCATTCATCTGCAGAAATGTCTATGAGTGATGAAGGTTATATTGTTGCTCACAGTGCACACTTCACTGGTATGGAGGTGTAGTGTGTACTGTGAGCAACAATATAACTTCTCTATAGCTTCATTGAATTGCCCTACATAGGTGACCGGAATGACCCCACATATAAATTATTCAGAAGTGTGTTTTTCCAAGTCTAATATTTGATTATAATGTATTTATGATTTCAGAATTTCACTGAAAAGCTTCTCGTGTTGTGTAGTGTCACAGGTCATGAATGAGTGTAATCAATATGTTGTTATTATTCTAGATTGTATTATAAAATCTTGTTAAAGTCGTATCTTCATTCCCTTTCTCTTCCCCTTCCCTCCTCCATATCTTCATGATATTTGGTCTTTAATTTATTCATGTGTTTCACAGTTCTTGGAAGAGATTATAACCATTCACATTTGATCTAACAGAGCAATTGACTAAAACTGCTCTTTAGAACCTATTACATGACCATCCGTTTCAGGACATTCATGGGCCCAATATGACACAGAGTCAGCAAAGATGGAGAAGAGTTGTACTTTCACATGATAAGACTCACTGAGCACAGCCATAAAAGTTGGCTGGCTGATGATGACTGGCTGCCACATTAAAATAGATACACTAGATTGCACAAACCACAGAAACGTGGGTGCTGCAATACACCCATACAACCACAACATGTTGACTCAATATATTCCTTCCCTAGATTCTATATTGCTGTAGACACTACCTCACTGCTGCCATTTATACAAGTCAGAAAATCAAAGGTGCACCAGGAGACTGGGCTGAACAGATGAAAAACAGTACACAGAGTAGAGGAAAATGAGGAGATGGAGGGCATTTCCTCCTAATTTGGAAACAAAAGGACAACAGAATAAGACAGTGAGTGGCACTAAAAGACAAAAAAAGGGAGAGGCAGAGAGAGACAGAAAAAAAGATGCATGTGTGAGAGAGAGAAAGGAAGATCCAGAGGCACTAGCTGAGTGATTGTTTGTGTCTCATCCTTTACCCCTGTGGCACAGGACTCAATCAAATTCTCCTCATTCTTGACCACGCATTAGACTAGCAAGCAGGGACCTTGTTTCACTCCCTCAATTAAATGCCCACCCGCACATAATTAACAACTGTTTTGTCCACAGATCAATAAAGGGCCTGTTCATTAAAAGTCCCTTTGCTTCCTCAAAGATCCCTTTGCTTAGTTCACTATTGCATCTGAGGAGGTGGCAGCGCCTGGCAGAATTTCCATTCCGGTTTCATGTCTGTGGGTTTTCTTTTTTCTTTTTTTCCCTCTTTTTTTCAGCTGGTGAAAGACAGAGAAGGGAGTCAAAGAAGGACTGAAAGCTCACAGACTGTGAGGAAAGCTTTTGAAACCGAGAGAAAAGACTTATGGGAACTTATTAGTTTGAATGTAAGAAATCACAGGAGCTGCCCTAGCGTGGCTGTTTATCTTATAGTTATTATAATGCAGCAATACAGAGGAAACAACATGTACTGTTAAAAAAAAGAGAACAATGGGTTCTTGATTTGTATCACGGTAGGCCTTGTTACGTCTATCCAACATTTACCCCCCAAAGATTTCTTATTCATTTATTTTTGGTTGAAGAAAAAAGTACAGCAGTAAAAGCGAATTTCAAGGACTTCTCACTGATTTCTACACATATATGCAGCAGCTATATCTATACACCATGCTCTAATGATTCCCAATAAATGTCTACATCAACTTCACAGCTTACAACCACCATCAGTGTTAGAGACGCAAAAATACCTGTCTGTTGCTTCTTGAAAGATAAAAGATCAATAAACGCAACAGGAGCTGGATTTAACATGGAGCACGCCTGACTGCCAGCCACCTGCCATAGCTAACACACCAAATGATTAGACCAGCGGTTGCTTCAATCTCGAGGATACACACACACACACACACACACACACACACACAAACATACACACAGTTTGCCCAATGTAATGAACAGAGTGCACTACGCTGTTGCGTCTTACCTCTCCCATCTGCCACGGAATCACAGCATCTCTGGAGATGGATAACAGGGTTTGAACACACAGTCAGTCTCATGCTGGGTTGTGTTTTTATTGTGTTTATAGGATTAGCCATCTGAAGCAGTGTTTTCAAATTACAGTTCAAAATCATTGAGTTTCTTTGCACCAATGTAGCTCAAAAAAGTCTGACCATTCATATCTTCAAGGGTATTACTTCTGCAGGTCTGCACCATGACTGGTTCTTTGTAACTTAGTTTTGTTTATTTTCTGTAGGTGACAGCCAAAGCTAAGGCAGTGTCATAGGTTTGTCACTGGGTATTAAAAGCAAATAGAATGACTGAGTAGCCTTTGTAAGGCAATATCTCACATATTTATGCAGTACATGCTTCTAAGCTGCTCAGGCCATACTGCTCTTTCTCTATGTGGCCTTTTTTAAAAAGCTTTTCCATCCAAGTATACTATGTTGATATTCTGGCCCATGCTCAGTTGAAAAAAAAAGTATCTCAAGAGACTTAAATAAATAACTAGCCTCTGTCATACTGAATGTGATAATGTAACTGTCAAACCCTTATCAAATATTATACAATGTTAACAGCTCACTGTGGTTCTTCAAGATTTTAGAGATTATTAGAAAACTTTTTTCATTAGATTTGTAACTGCTGGAGGCCAGCTTGTTGATATGTGTTACTTGTGTTTCATGAGTAAATATTGTGTGATTAAAAATACAATCTATATTGTATGTGGTTCTGTTACACTGCATAAGCCATGTTTCTGCTGATTTAACAGTGCTCTGCAAACATGTTGCAAAATTAAAAAGAGAACACATAGTTTACCTCTGCTCGATCAGCACACAAAAACAGAAATAGTTAAAAATGTCTAAGCTGCATCTGTATTTTAGCCTGTGATGGGAACAGGGGATTCAGGGATCAGATTATTTTTCATTCAAGCGGGTGCTGTAGCTGAAGGCAAAAGAAGAAAAACCTTCAAAAATGCTATATATTCCTTAAAAAAAAGGTTTGAGATCTACAGCAAATCCTAAGCATTGATTCCATCATGATTGGACTTCCCACCAAATGTGATTGAAATCTGTTGTCTAGATTTTGAGATATCTTACAAACACCAGGCTGACACACAGAGCCGATAACATAACCTCCTTGGCAGATGTAATGAAAAAGATGCTGAATTAGGCTGGCAACCGTTTCTCATAAAACTCTCTCTCTCTCTCTCTCTCTCTTCACTAAACATTTACTTCATCTGTTTTTATATGAGGACCCAATTTTTCAGAGCCAATTTAGGATCATTCCACCCTTGGTCAGCCTTGCTTCAGATGGATTCCCTTGTGTAACATCTGGCAGTCTCTAGGCAGCGTGCATCCTCTATTCACTCCCTTGCTCATAAACTGGTGTAAAATTGCCCCTTTGAATCTTCTCCACAGCGGATTCCTCATTCAGAGAGAGAGAGACCCGTTCCCTGCGCACAGTCAAAATCTTTCTTTATTTTGTGTAATATGCTAAACACAACCACATAAGTTCTCTCTGTCTGTTTCTTTAGACTGATGAATGTGGCAGAACGGTGCTGAATTCCCCAGCTCCCAACGCTATGATGTGTGCCAGTCTCCTGGATTATGAGACACATGGAGGCATGTGAGTACACCAGCATGAGCAAATGAACCCCGAAGCTCTAACACTTACACACACACTCACACGGCTACTAGTGTATGCACTTAAACACACCAACTGAGGAAACACACACACGGACATATATAGGCATATTGATAAAAAATACACTTTTTTTTTTTTTTTTTTTTAAAGCTTGCACATTACACATTTCATTAAATTGAGCTATGGGAATTTGAGATTTGGAAAAGCCTCTAAACTCCCCCCTAACTCAGACATGCAGACTTTACAGTCATATTTTCATTTAAAGTTAATCCAAATCTTTAGTTGTTAAACCCCTGGGGCTGAAGCACCATACTCAGAAGACTACTTCCCATCTCCCATCATCCCAGTGCCCTCACCCAAACAAAAACAACAATAACAACAACACAAAAACCTATTCCAAGGGCTACAATTTAACATGAACTTTTTCCAACAGTATCACTGGTTAAAATCAAAACATATATATTAAATCAATACTTTTTTTTTATGGTAGTCTGAGGGCTGTAGAAAACCCTGCAATACTACCATACTATCTGTAAGACCAAAGGAGCAAGAACAAAATAACAATGTTTTGGCCTTGTTTGTTGATACATTATTGATAATACTGCAGTTAAAAATGGATAAAAATAAATATAGAGTCAGAGACTGTGATAAAAGAGAGGGACTACAGTACAACAACATCACTGGCCACATGGTATGATGTACTGCTGACAGTCATCTGGCCAGCAAACGGTGCCACAAAGGTCAGAGTCATTGCTGTTATTGTTCAAGTTATTGTCATCAAAGCACAAGCTCCTGTGTGTGTGTGTGTGTGTGTTTGTGTGTATGCTGGACTGTGTGTGTCGATTAATGCACTCGTTTCTCTGCGTGTGCACTAAGTTTGGTTTTGATCAGTGCTGAAGGATTTAAAGCTAGTAATACTGTATCCTGGCTTGGTACCAGTGACATACTTTTGACTAGTATAGCTCTTTGAACTGCAGAACCTCTGTGGGGCGAGCGGGGGAAAAAAAACAAATCGCATGTAACATTCTCCTTTTGTATCTGGATACAGCTTTGAAGTCTACTGTAGGCTTTTTTTGTTTTGTTTTTGATGACAAATGCTGTTGCTGAGCCTTGTATAAACACAGAATGCATTTTCCTCCAGTTACATTTCACATTGCTGGTAGGTATTAATTTTGGGTTTATAGAAACTGGTTGGATATGCATGCAAAAACGCAGGGTAAAAGGTAGAAAGGTGAATTTAAGTTTACATTTAAGTTCCACGTTGTGTAAAGTATACTTATTTGATGTCTTAATTAAAAGATTGATATCTATCTTATATTTGTCTGTTAA
This sequence comes from Scomber japonicus, assembly GCF_027409825.1. Taxonomy (NCBI): domain Eukaryota; kingdom Metazoa; phylum Chordata; class Actinopteri; order Scombriformes; family Scombridae; genus Scomber; species Scomber japonicus. The sequence continues at coordinate 25,609,482 of NC_070580.1, read as the reverse complement.
ATACAGTGTTACAGCCAGCAGCTTCTTAGCTTAGCTTGGCATAAAGTTTGGAAACAGGGGCTTTGTCCAAAGGTAACTATTACCCCTTTTCCACCGAACTGGAGCTGGTGCTGGTTCAGAGCCAGAGCCTGACTAAGCACCGGTTCTTTGCTTTTCCACCACCAAAGCTCCAGCCCAACTCGACCACCAACTCTTTGCTGGTCTAAAGCAAGAACCGATTACGTCAGCAGGCTGGGGGCGGGGCTAACGTTTATTAACCGGCTAGCAGGGTTAATGTTTATTAGCAGACTAGCAGGGCTAACGTTTATTAGCCGGCTAGTGGGGCTAACGTTTATTAGCAGACTAGCGGGGTTAACGTTCATTAGCAGACTAGCGGGGTTAACGTTCATTAGCTGACTAGCGTGGCATTTACAGTACAGAGGGTTAAAGATTTGTTGATTAAAATTACTATTTTTATCATTTTTTTGCCAGAGCTATCGTCTTCTTCTTCTTCTTTGTTTCCGGCAGGCTAGATGACTTGCGACATGTTGCTGCCTCTCACTGGTGAATCATGGAAGTGCTTCAAAGGCGCGTGCTGGCTACGTTATACAGTGGCGTAATCGCGTGGCTCCTTGCCGGTGGAAAAGCAACAGGTTCGTAAGAGGTGCTTGGATTAGCACCAACTGAGCGCTGGCTCTAGCACTAGCTCGGTGGAAAAGGGGTATCTGAGCACCTCCAGAACTCATGTTAACATGTTAAATCTAGTTTGTATCATCCATACAAAAAGTAAAATTTAAACACAATAGGTTTTGCACTGGCTGCACTACTACTAAGGGAGGTTGCCAGTGAGTAACTATACCCACACAAGAAATAGTTAAGCACATATTTACATGTAAACCCACAACTTGTTGGTTTGATGTTTTGTTTTCCTTTTATCTACTGTATATAGTTCCCTCTGTAGAATCAATGCTAAGGTACATTTTGAGCTGTTCTGGAGGCACATTGTAACTCCTTAATAAGACAATTTATGTTGTTTTTTCACCCTTCATCTTTTGACTGATCCAGGCAGCTAGTTTCCACTTTATTTCAGTCTTTAATATTGCAAGCCATTTAGAGACACCTGATTGTAATAGGAACAATTTAATAATCTCAAGTGCTGATATGTTTTAGCAGCAGCCTTGTGCCCTGTCAAAGTGTCCTTGAGCTTGACACTGAACCCTTACTGTGCCTGCTCACTCATCACTCTACATGGCAGCATCAGACCAAATTGTTAATGTGCATGTCAGGTGTAAGTGTCAAATGCTTCTGGTGAGAGGGGAATGAGAACTGTGGTGGTCAATGTCCACAGCGAGAACCCACTACTGCATGACAAAAACACAAAGCCATAAAGAAATATAAGGCAAAGAAAAATAATCATCAGAAAGTAATAATCAGATAAAGGGCTCTGAAAATCAGGTCCCCTATCCAAAATAGAAAATAACAGTAGAGCAGCAGTATTAAGCTGTTGCTAGTAAAACAAATTTTGCTCATTTGTTTCTAATTTATTTTTTTTTAACATATACTGATATCAATACTGATATACAGCACTTAAATTGGGATGTGTAGCATCTCTCAATACCTTAATGAAATGCAGTGGATATCACCTTAATGAGTTAAGACTTTAGCTCATTTAGCATGATTCACCGACCAAGTCCTGCAGGACATCTACAGGCTATTTTGGATTCCTACTGGGCATCTATGGGCTCTATGAGGTACACACACACACATACAGTACACACATACACGCACGCACGCACACGCACGCACACACACACACACACACACGCACACACACACACACAACACGACAGCAGCAGCTAAACATCACCCCCGGATGTATCAGATTATACCATGCAGTACATTCAATTACATCTGATGGCAGATGGTGCAAACAAAATCAAACACACATAATCTCGATGATTGGATCCTTCAGTTAGATATTAACCCTGATATCCAAAGACCTGACACAGGACGAGACATATTAAGACAAGGAGCAGCCTGCAAGGGTTCTAAGCTGATGACTCAGCAGTTTTTGGATGTGGGGTAATCCAGAGCAAAGGGAATACACAATACAGTAGCAAAACCCAAAGGACAACAGAGTATTGAGTGCATCACACATTGACTGGAAACAGTGTCTCTCTCCTTTTCTCTCTCTGTATTAAAATCGACCTGGCTTTAAGAAAATGATTTATTTTTATTATGATAACATAAGTGGTGATTACCTCAAATGTAGCACAGCTGTTGTCTTGTGCATACAAATATGCTGTGAGTGTAATAGATTGATTAGTAATAATGGATCCCATTAATGTATTTATTCAGGAAGAGATTTTGTTTGATTATATGCTACTTAGACTTGCCTCAATGTTAATACTACCTCTTCTGTGCTTTAGAGAGGAACTAATTTCTTTATTAGGCCTAACTTTCTTAATCCAGACCTGTAATTTTATGGCCTGTCAACCAATTACTGTATGTTTTACTAGAATGAAGTCTTATGGCTGTTATCAACATTAATCAAACAGCTTGACAATAAAATTATAGAGCTTGTATTTTTCTCTTTGCACTCTCCAAAAGATGTGTAGGAATATCTTATCTAAGCCAATGCATGCGTAAAAGTAGATAATTGCTGGGCAAATTAAACAGTCTACTGGTCAGTTTACTTATGGTTGTCTTAATGCTTTTTAAAATGATTAAAATGGAGAAGCTAAGCATAACTTGTTACCTCATAGCCCAAAGCATATGCAAATAAGAGACTCACCATCCCTTTGCCAGATGACCTTGTTGCCACTCTGTGCAAATGATGGCTCTCAGGTCCTTCAGGTTGTCTTTACCGTGCCATCCAGCATCAGTCTCTCTCACGCTCTGTGGCTCCTCTCAGACTTCTGAAAGATAAAACAGACCCTGGGGTGAACTTTATTGTTTTTCCCAGTTTAAATGAATACATTCCCCAGTTAGAGTTCTAATGGAAGGGTTAGTGGGCAAGCGAGGAGGTGGAAACAAGGAGGAGAGAAAGAAGGGAGGCAATTTGCTAATGGAACATAGAGAAAAATGGTGTGGATGAAAGAAGAGGCGGAAAAAAAAAAAGATAACCTCGGTCTGTCTGGAGAGAGCTGGAGTGAGCTATAGGGCAGGAGCTAAAGTGGTTTTAAAAAACACCATCATTAACTGTCATCCTCATCTCAGGTGCAAGGCTAGAGAGCGAGGGATGGAAGAGGGAAGCCAGGAGGGGGGGAAGAAGAGGAGGTACTGTATTTGCCCACCAGATCATTCAATAGCCTACAATCTTCTTTTAATTGTCTGCTTTACATCGCCAAACCTCCTCCTCTCTCCTCTCCCACTGCCCCTCATCCTTTACCTTGACTATAAGATGCAGGGGTCCCTGGAGATTGTGGTGCAGCTATTTAACTCTGTTAATTACACTCTAACTTGAATCTAATCAACCAAACTTTGTCCTTACGATGGCATTACAAAAAGCTCCTGAAACACTGTGACTGCATATCCAGATTAAAAGCCACAGACTCTTGTCAGCAAGATGAAGCTCCAGGATTTAGGCCTCTTAATTCAGAGGAACATTATTTACGACCTTCCTCAACTGGGTAGAATGGAGGGCCTTTGAACTAGATGTTTGGTTGACTAAAATGCAAGTACAAACACGGTTCAAAGTGCTCTAAATGCACGAACATGTTTCCTTTGGTCTGAGCAGTTGATGTTGCAGCTGTAAGAACTTCAGGGAGATTTTACATAATGAGAAGAATTCAACAAATTATGCAGATAGATATTTTACAATCACACCTGGTGGTGGATTAATTCACAAATCAATTTCACAGTTTCTGTACCTAATCTCATACGTGATTGTGAGGTGTTTTGTTCAAACTATTTCATCACTTGCAGTTGCAGTGTTGTGTTTCAATGTTCTATCAGTAGTCTGCTGTGTTGTTTATTTAGACTATATGCTACTCTAAGAAGCACATAATATTATACATAAGCAAAGACATGGTGATACACAAGTTGCAGACGCTGAGTGCATTTACAACAGAGCAATGACCCAGTACCACTGCTGTTTACATCATCATTATAGACCTCTGTGGGCGATATCACACGCCTGGTTAACCATGTCTTTCTAATAGCCTGTCATGTTATCTGAGAATACAGGTGATTTTGATCAAGTGGATAAGTGGCTCTGGTCGATAAGAAACAACTAGCAGTCTATGGGCACCAACAGACCTTGTCTGACGTGATCAAGTGAGTGTGAGTGGAAACATTTATTAAAACACTACAAATGACAATCAGATTCATGGGCTATAAAACATTGTTTGCCCATTGAATACTGCAACACTTTAATTAAAATAAGGAGATAAAAAGGACGATAGAATAACAGATGTAAATGGAAAAAATAAAATATTGGCATTGTGGCACTTTTAACATGTGTATTAACATAAACACCAGTGAACAATCAATTGGATTTATCTCAGTTAATTGGATCTGCCAAGAAAATCGTTTTTCTTTGTTTTCTCTTGCCCTGCTGGGCTTGTGTGACATGAAATAATGTTTGATAGATTACATGTTTACACTTAAAAGCCAGGTTTGCTTAGGACATGGAGTTTTGACGTTTAAGCATGACAAAAAGTCAAACTGCTTTTTGTGAAAAACAAAAGGAAGCTTCAAGAGATTATTGAAAGGTATGTAGCACAGGACCTTGAGGAGGTGCTGAAGCTCTGAGCTTATCCTGATCAAACACCAGCATGCTGTGGATTCCTCACTGGGCCTTCACTGTTTTTTTGCTTCTCTCATTACTTGTGTGTTTTGCTGTGATGGTGAAGTGTCTTTTATCACTTCAGAGCATGTTCCAGGTATCAGTTTCCTGTCCACACAATAACAATTTGCCATATTTTTTTCACTGTAGCAGTGATTAAGTCAATGTGAAATATTTAATAGATTTATAATAATCATTTTATAATTTTCATTTCACCATTATATTATCCATAACCACTACATGCCAAACCTGAGTCATAACTCTAAATCTCAAGCTAAGCATTATTTTATAATTAACTGGAAAACAAGTGTCAACCACAGTATTTAATGGTTTGTTTTGTGGGGACCAGCTGTCCCCATCTGGAGACAAAAAGCAGGAATCTTTCAGCATAATCCGAGAGGAATTTATTATTTTAAATACACATGCGCACACTCACACACACACACACACACACACACACAGAGAGAGAGATAGAGAGAGAGAGAGAGAGAGAGATACAGTAAAAGCACCTTAGTGTGTCACTTCTGTGTGGAAACATCTTTTGCTGTCCAGTTATTATGACCCGCTGCTGACACTTTTAAGTCTAACCAAAGAGCATACTGTACAGTTGTCCAGCACATATTAGGACCAGTTAGATGACAGCACCTCTATGACACTCAAGTCAACTCATTATTGGCCATATCCAATGAATAATGGTTCACTCTGTTTAAAAATAAATTTGCAGGGTTAAGAGGGACAGTACTGGGGTTAATGTGCAAAGATATGAAGAAGAATGTCTGTGTCTATTCTGAAAAAGATGACTTTGTTTCAGGTTTTCCTCAAATAGATTTGGAAAACAAGAAAGCGCTGTATGTTCTGAAGGGATTGTATGTGGCAGCAAAGAAAAACATGCTGGCCGGCACAAATTTATTTTGCTGAGATGGTCTCCAGTAAAAACAAAAATGTTTTCTACAGTTTGCCAAACAGTACACTTGTTATTTAGTTTCTAAAGAATATTTTGAGATATTGGCTTTACAAGAACACATTTTTAAAAATTCATATATAGTAGACTAATTTCATGATCAGGAAAACCCTGATAAAAAGGAGGGCTAAACACATAGAAACTGAACTTTCACATCTTACATCTTTATCCCTCCCCTTAGGTATTTTTCTTTCGTTGAATTAATCATGTAGCCCCCCCTGAGAGCAGGGACATGGTCTTGTGTGAAGCAAATCCCATGCATCCTCTCCACCTCCCAGTGTGTATTTTTTGCTGCATACTGTGGCTCTGGGGGAATTTTACACCAATTCCCAGCAGGCATAAGTCTATTTATACAGGATCCTAAAACACAGTAGCTGTAACATCCCCCCCCCCCCCCCTGCCCTGCTTCCCCCTCACGGCAGCAGCTTTAGGTGACAATGCTGACACACAGCCAAATGATAGTCCAATCTAATCTTTTAATCGCTCCGGTAACTTCATGTCTGCGGGTGAGTTGGGGCAAAGTAACGGTGGGGATGGGATATCGTCTGGAGAGATATGATATGATCCTTGAACACATATCAAAAAGCACACACTAACTCACATGCAGACTTACACACATCGTGCTGCTCAACCCCACCCTCAGAGTACTATGGTGAAGCCTCATGTATCTGTGGGTATTAACAGATCAGCGAAGAGCAGCAGCCACCCTGCTTTAAAGTCTTTTCCTGAGGTAGTGCTTCAGAAGCCTGCTGCAGAGGAGGATAAACGCGCAGCAATCCCCCAGGCCCAGCGCCTCCTCAGCTCCACTCAGCTTGTCTCTTTGCTGCCCCCTCCTCCTCCTCCATTCCTTGCTTATCCCCACTTTCCTTCCACCCCTCATTATTTCCATCCCCCTTCTTTTCCTCAGCATCTCATGCTTTCTGTCCCAGTATCTGTCCCCTCTTCCCCTCTGGCCCTTCATATAATTCTCCTTTCCGTGCCTTCCTGCTCCCCTCCCAATTTGTGTCCATCCCCTTTCTCCTTCTCCTGCCCTCATCTTGCTGTCTTTCTTCAGACTTCAGTAATGAATGAGGCTTGCGGCCTATCTTCGCAAGCGCGAGAACAAAAAATTGATGGTTATGCATCGTAACCCTAGTTCTGTTAAAACAGACTGAGCAATGTAATGGGACTCGAAAGCCTCGGCCCGTCGTCTTTGTGCCTTCATGTCGGGCTCTGCTCCCCCAATCCCTCATCCACCAAGGCTTACAGTGAGTGACTAGTGGCTCATTAGGGAAAATGGTTCAAGGGCAATGAACATATGTGAACATACACAAAACCTAACAAACATGTCCTGATTACATCAGTGACACAGTAAGAAAAATGAAAGAATTAATAAAAAGCAAAGCATCTCCAGAGCTGTGGTCAAGACCAAATTAATAATAGTTCTTGAATGAGCACAACTATGACTTAATAATCTTTTGATGTCTGGCTTTGTTCATTCTGTGACTTTTGATTTTGCTCAAATGACTTTCTGATTAGACAGAAAAGCTGCTTTGAATGGAGCCATAACGACAAGTGTGGTTTTGCTTTTGACTAAACTCAGTTATTGGTGTGCAAAGATAATACACAAATAATAACATTAATTGTCAGAAAAGGATGTGACTTGAAAATTATTAAATTATTTGCTTTGTAGAAATGTTTTTGAGATAAGATATTTATACAGAAAATTGACAAACACACACAGTGAACAATGAATTAAAAATAAGTATAAGTATAAGTATAAAAACAATAAAGTACACGTAAAATGAAATAACACAATAAAACGCATTAATCATATATTAAAAGCAATTCTAAAGAGGTGGGTTTTGAGCAGTGAGTTGAATGTGGGCAGGTCGGTACAGTCATGGATGTGATTGGGGAGTCAGTTCCAGAGGGAGGAGGCAGCAATGGAGAAGGCTCTGTCACCCCAGGTCTGGTGCTTGGTATGGGGGGGTGGGGACAGGAGGTTGGCATCAGCAGAGTGGAGATTGCAGGAAGGTTTGTCGCGGTGGAGTAGGGCAGTAAGGTAGGAGGGGGCCTGGCTATGGAGAGTTTTGTGGGTCAGGAGAAGGACTTTGAAATGGATGCGTTGTGATACAGGGAGCCAGTGGAGATTACAAAGGACAGGGATGATGTGGTCACGGGAACGGGTGTGAGTGAGCAGGCGGGCAGCAGAGTTCTGTATGTACTGGAGTTTATTGATGATTTTGGATGGTGAGCCATAAAGAATGCTGTTGCAGTAGTTGAGTCTGGATGTGATGAAGGCATGGATGAGGGTTTCAGTGGCAGAGAAGGAGAGTGATGGACAGAGACGAGCGATGTTTTTGAGGTGGAAGAAAGCAGTCCTTGTGATATGGTTGACGTGGTCTTCAAAGGAGAGGTTACTGTCAAGAATAATTCCGAGGTTGCAGATGTGTGAGGAGGGGGAGAAAGTAGAGGTGTCAATGGTGAGGTGGAAGTTATGGGTGGTATTGGTTGGGACCGATGATAATGATGTCTGATTTGTCGCAGTTCAGTTTGAGGAAGTTGGCTTGCATCCATGATTTTATTTAAGTGAGGGAGTTGGTGAGAGTGGGTGGAGATGTAGAGCTGGACGTCATCAGCATAGCAGTGGAAATGGAGACCGTGATGATGGATGATATTGCCAAGGGGGAGCATATAGAGGATGAAGAGGAGAGGACCAAGCACCGAACCCTGGGGGACACCTTGGAGCATAGGAGTGGTGGAAGAGGTGGAGTTATTGATGTTGATGTACATTTATATATATGGTAAATGGACTGTACTTATATAGCGCCTAGTCTTTACATCCACCCAAAGTGTTTTACATTACAACTCATTCACCCATTCACACACATTCATACACTGATGGCAGGGGCTACCACGCAGGGTGCCAACCTGCACATCAGGGGGGAATTTAACCATTCATTCTGGTGCAGCAACGGGAACAATTTGGGGTTAAGTGTCTTGCCCAAGGACACATCGACATGTGGACTGGAGGAGCTGGGAATTGAACCGCCAATCTTCCAATTGGAGGACGACCGTTCTACTACTATACACTCCTTTTTGGGAAAAAGCTACAATATGTTTATCTGTTTATTGTAAGAATGAAGATTTCTATGTTATTCACAACTGAGGACTGAAATGAGCTTTGCGAGAGTGTTCAAGGGGGAGAAAGCTAAAAATGGGTGGAGGCACAACTTTTCCCCCGGTGGTAATACAGAGAGTGATGGCTAAATAGTGTCACATAGACATACAGGGAAACAGCTTGCCATTCAGGTAGACAGACTGACAGACAACCATGCAGACAGACTGATATGCAGCCCAGGGAGGGGTAAGTAGGCTGAATCCAAATTAAGCTGATCGGAGCTCACTGTGAGTTAATCTATTTATGTGGATAAAGGACTTCCCTGTGGCTAAAAACACATCAAGTTATGAGTCAGTCAATGTGTGTGTGTGTGCGTGTGTGTGTGCGTGCGTGTGTTTGTGTGTATGTATGTGTGTTTAAGCGTTGGAGAAAGAGAGCATGTGTGGCTGCTCTGTTTGTATCTGTTTATCCATATTTAAATATACCCGCAGACTCATAAGCCTAGAAAGCTTTCCTTTACAACTAACGGAGGAAATCTGTGTTTTGTACTCCACTCACTCACACTTTCAAACAGACTAGAGCACACTTCAACAAGTGACTCAAAAGGCAAGAGATTTATTGATTTGTAAGGTAAAACTATAGTAATTATAGACAAACTGTCAAATCTGATAAGACTGACATGCTCTTCACTCAAGTGTTTTTTGTTTTTTGTTAAAGTCAAACACATCCTCATAATCAAATGACCACATAAGTCGATTATACCTGCACTCAATAAAAAAACAGAAGCATAATTTGCTGCTTTTCAAAAGCGTTTTAAGTATTATGGTGTGACAGCGCTGTGGTTATGGTCTGGTTTGGGTTAAATGATCACTTTAAATGTTTTTTTGTTTGTTTTTTCTTCCTTGAAGTGAAAGTAAGTTCTGGGTTTCCTGGGTTACAGCTGCATAAATGTAAATTTAGGTCATTTTTGCCAGATGAATATGTTTTTCTTGTGATGACCTGCTGTTACATCTGCACATTGTGTGAATTGTGTGAGTATGTCCATTAGTGTTTCTGTGACTTTTTGCATGTTTATATGAGAAAATGTGAAAGTGACTGCCTGCTGCCAATATGTAGGAGTGTGTGGGAGGGGTGTAAGGGGAGTGCAAAAGTGAGATTTGTTGGGAATTTAATTTTCGAGAAGCGCAGTCTAAATGAATCTACAGTACACTGGAAGCTTCAGAGACTCACAAGAGTTTACGAGCACCCCCTCTCATGTGAATACCACTTCAAACAGCAATTAGAAAGCAAAATAAATATCCAAGTCAATCAGACACCTTTTCTTCATCTCTCTCATCCAGCAATCTCCGCCAAAAGACATCAAGGGTAAATGATTGCAGGGATGGTTATCAACCACCATAAATTCAGTAATACCAATGCATTTGATGAAATTAGGTCTCAAAGAAGAAAAAGACTGAGAAAAAAATGAATACAAATTCAATCAGCTCTGTGTACACTGCCTGCATATCAAAGAGAATGAGGAAAGCGGAGGGGCTGAAGTAGAAGGCCAGGAGATTTAAGTTTGAAATAAGCTTCAACTTCAAACAACTCCTGATTTTCATAAAATGCTTTCAACACACTGTTGAGTTTGAGCATGCATGCAATGAAAAAGCATTATTTACTACTGTGAAAAGGAATAGGAGAGCTCTACAGTGAGTCAAAAAAGACAGAGAGAGAAGGGGCAATTTCCCTTGCCTTTTTTGGTTGGCACAAGGCTCCCTTGTGCAGAGCAGAGAAATAAAACATGGGCTCAGCAACATGACAGTATACGATGGAAGTGAGAGAATATGCCTTTAAGATAACACGGCCAAGGAAAGGAAAAGGTTCTCCTAGCTGTTCTGGGTTATTCTTATCTGTTTATGGCGCCAGGCTGAGGTGAAGCCCTGTTAAATTGGTCTATCCAATACAGTGAAGCTGAAGACTGAAAATGTTACTGTTGATATTTAAGTCTCATAGAAGAGGCAAGTCTCAAAAAAGATAAATAAAAGAGATGCAGCCACAGCATTCAGTCAGACTAAGACTATAACTGACTGAAGAAAAATAATCTACCATCTAACCTCAAAAATAATCCTTGACTCTATTTCTGTGTTTTTGTTCAGGTATTGATTGAATGTCTTGTCATAAGTCGTAGCATGAATTCTTGCTGTTCGATTTCTGTTTTCTATGTTCCAGCTGAGGTTTCATGCCCCTTCATGACTGTCAAGGCAGAGTAGAGTCTCTGCTTTAACCTACAAAGTAAAGGAAGGAAACCCCAAAAGCAGTTTTAATACAAATTTAATGCACTATACATTTTCACACTAACAACCTGCTTTCTGTATGTCTGACACAGCTTTTTGCCTTTTTCAGCGCAGGAGCTTTAAACTTCACCTCCACAAGGCATCTACTCCCAAACACATTTGCAGTTCTTACTTTTCATACACCTCAAGTGTAAAAGTGTGTGTGCTTTACTCTGTTACTCCGAAAGAAAACCACATTAAGATGTTTCTGAAAATGGCAGCGAAGAGGAGCGAAACCATTTCTGAAACACAAGAATGATAGTCCTGTGTCTCCACCGGTAATAGCTTCTTTTTAACACATAGAAGGGAAAGGTTTTTGAGAATTGTGGAGTATTATTAAATCCCAGGGTATGGGCTATTTAGCCTCATGCAGCATGAGTAGCTCTGTGTGTCTAAACTGAGATTTGAAGTGTAGGACACTAGATTTGGGTGTTACTTTCTAAAAGTGTACATGCTTTGTAATTGAAAATACAAACATCATTTTTTATAGATTATTTTATCTTCTTCTGTCTGTCTCTGTCTTTGCCTCTCTGTCTTTTAAACACATTTTCTTGTCTTTCAAGCTCTCTTGCTAGACAGTTGTCAACAGGCATGGACATAAACAGTTTTACTGTGAAATGGGTTTACTTGTCATCTTGGGTTTTAGACTGAAATACTGTAGGTGTTAAAATAAGACTGTGCCTAATTAGAATTTAACGACTATGACGGGCTCATTACTTTTACACGTACCAAAGAAAATAATACATTTAGTGTAGAGGAATATATGTAGATGTCTCTGTACACTCCTGTTTGTCCCCTTTTATGCATTGATCCTTCATGCCTCTCTTTTCTGTTGTTCGGCCATCATAGGTGATGATGACACGTCCTTACAATGTTGGGTTTTGGTGAGTGTGCAGATTACTGAACAGACCAATCCTGGTCCTGAATTCTCTGTGGCACACTGGACAAGTCAGGGAGGAAGTAGATTTCTGAAGTTCAACCACAAGTCTGTGCTTGGCAGATTTGCACTGGTGCGTCTTCAACATAGCTTAGGAGCTTCTCCTACACAGGAGCTCCTGTACCTTCCTGGACTTTTCCTTTCCAGGCAGGTCAGTGCTGAGCAAGGGGTTCCCATCTTTTCAGGTCAAATCCAAAGCTCTTCATGGAGGCTTTCAGGATAGGCTTGCAGGGAGGTTTGCAGCCCCACTTTTCAACTCGCCAAAGAAAGTTTTGCAGTCTCGCGGGGGGTATTCATATCTCATGTACATTGAAGTAAAACTGTACTGAATTATCTGTACAACATCATTTTAGAACCAATATTGTAAAACTTTAATATCTCCTTTTTAAGAAAGTTAGGGCAAAATAACTTGTGATGTATTTTAGCGGCATAAAATCACTGCTTCTGTGAAGACAATGTGACTTGTGAATCACTGGGAAATGATAAGAGTATTAATGGATGTCTCACTCATCCTCTATTAATCCTTGCTTTTGTCTTTTACATTCTTGTATCACCACCGCTCCCTACAAACATCTGATGCTAAAAAGCACTTAAAACGTAATAAAATACTACATTCAATAAACAACACTGTGAAGACTTAAATGCTAAAACAAATTAATAGTAACAAAGAACCAAATTAACCATGCTTTCACCTGTAATTATAATCCACACATTTATGTTGGAAAATTGGGTTCTCTGAGTTTGTGTAAGTTAAACAACTGTTCAAAGCCACAATAAGCACACCAAGCACGTACAGAACAGGACTGTGGTGGAAATGACAATCAGACATTCAGATTAACCTCTCTGTCTGAGAAGGATTTTTTTTCACACAAACCAGGATGATTTATGTGATGCTTTTGGACAGATATGAGGCTAAGTGACGCCACAAAGTGATATTTTTATGAGAACACTAGCATTTAGGGTGAATGACCATCATTTTAATTGTGTAAATCTGACAGCACAAAGGCTTTGTGTCAAACACTCTGCTTGGCCTAGACTGTAATATAATTTATATTAAGCCTTAAAACAAATAAGAAAAGATTTGCTCATTCAATTTTATTTCAAAATGTGTTAGTTCTACAACTTTACAGTAACTTGATCTGTGTTACTAATCTTTTTTTATACTGTTACATAGTTAAGAGATAGTGGGATGTTACCTTCCAATCATTTATTGCAGATTTCATACATTGTATAGATTCAATTCAGATGGACCCCGGTGATTTTCTGGTCTGGGACTGATAGTAGTATTCTAGCACAAAACACACACATACAGTCAGTATTTGTTATAATTTGTTTAGATTATGCATTAGAATAAAGCACATTGTAGTTCTATTAAGGCCATAATGGTAGAAAGAATAAATTAACTGATTAAATATGAATTAGCCCAAATTTAAGGCTGCCTTAAATGGGGAGAAAACCTGGAAAAACGACTTAAAAGCAAATGTTTGCTGGTCATACATTAACAATGCAAAGTGGCGTGGTCTAGTTTGTTGACTCTTTATGTCTGATGAGATTTGAAACAACTTCTATCATTACAGAATTTGCATAAGGCTGTCTACAGTAAGCTGTGTTGTTTTTACTTTAAAGTAGCCTAAAAGTCATCCGATATTGTTTTCCGAGCCAAAAAGGACATAAAAGACAAACCATTTGATGAAAGGAAATTGGTTCACTTTTTGAAATTAATGTTAATGTTAGGAGACCTGCTCATAAAGGCCAGCCTCCTTGGTGAAGGGCAAGTTGTCCGGCATGTTCAGTGCTGATGGGAAAACAAAGACGGTTCAATTCAGGTGCTGATGGTCTGGAAAAAAATCACACCTTGAAAGCTTTTGTGAATGGCTGTCGAACAGAGAAAGTGTCAGAAATGTGCTTCCAGTTTGGTTGTCTGAGGGCTCTCTCTCTCTTTGCCTCTCTCCTTCTGTCTTTGTCTCTCTGTAGTTGTCTGTCTTCCCCCTGAAAATTGAAGACTGTAGAGGGAATTGCCCACAAACTGCTTTACAAAAATGGTGGAATGACAATGGGGCCGTTAAAACCACTTGGCCATCCTAATGCTCATCCTATCGACGTTATTGATTTCCCATTCTGCTAGCAAGCTTATAGCCTTCTGGATGGAAGACGAGCCGCCTCACCCCTCGGTGATGGTCAGCAAAGTCAGTTTCAATAGATACACGGACCAACATATCCCCTGACATAGACACTCACACACACACACACACACACACACACACACACACACCATCCAATGGCTCCATGTTCAAAATAGGGGTCAACACATTATTGACCTGGCTGATCACTGAAAACGATATTCAGCATTTTTAGGATTATCGGATTGTCTGTAAATGTGTGAATAATGTTTTTGTGTTTGCAGTGAATTAATGTTAGTTAAGATAATGTTGATTCCCTTAACATCAAAACTTAATAAGCTGTACTGTATATTACTATAATAAAATAATATATTACTATAATATTATATTATTATATTACTGTTACGACATATTATTTCCTGCATGTCACTTAGCAGGGTTGGTAATTTGTCTCAACCATGGAATGTATAAAGACAACTGAATACAGGGAAGGCACCGGTTTTTGAACCAAATCTGTCATATAGCGAACAAAACAATGACATCATGTAATGCACACTGGCCCAAAAATACTTTTTCTTATAGACTTAAATTGTGAAAGAGATCAGTGGATGCATTGTTTGAGTGTCACAGACCTTGCAAATTAGCTAGTTTCACTATAAGAATTTGACCCATTCGGACTGATCACATCGAGAAAGTCCAGCAGAGCCACAATAGTGAATTATTGTATCCCCCATTCTTTTCAGCTGGGGGCTAAACTAGAAGTTAGCCATCTTAGCTGGTATAAGTCCCTTGTGAGCATGTCCCATGGGCTCATGCAGCCCATAGAGCGTCCACACTATGTATTCATCCAGGCAATTTCTTTACAGCAGGAAGTGGCTTTTTTGTTTCATGTGCCACTGAGCAACTTTCATAGGAATGAACAGGGCCCCAACTTTGACACTGTATCTGGTTCTCTTTGTACATCCATGGTTTCAACCCATGACGACGAGTAATGTTACTGAAGTGTGCCCTGAAGCTGTCTCTGACTCTGACTGTTTCTTGTAACTGTTTCAAGTGGTGCAGGATTGTTGTGAGAGACTGGAACTGCATTGAAGGCTTGTGTCAATCCATACACGGACTGCTTCGATTGTGTACAGAGTTGAATAGTCACTGATATTGCTATTGTAAATTAATTTATAGCAATCATTAGTAATGAAGTAGCCTAGTTGTGAATTACAGGTTGCCTGCCATCACATCTTGGTAATATATAACATTAAGTAATTGAAATCAACCCAAGGCCTCCCAAAGTTGAAATGTTGCTGTAATATAGAAGCATAATTGTGGAATCTAAATTTTGACACCAAAATGTTCAGTTTTAGATCAAATGTATCAGTTCTGAATATCAGTTATCGATCTCATTGATTTCTAATAATTGGTATCAGTATCTGCCCTGAAATAACCATATTGGTCGAGCGCTAGTTGAAAAGCAGCAATGACCTATGTCCAAACTTCAGACTCCTCTCACATCAAGACCTGCCAGTCAGGGAGCAGAGCAGCTTTCAGAGAGAACAAAACGTATCTTGTTTTTAGGCTATTTGCTCTGCCTCTTTTCTACTTCACTTATTCTCCCATGGCAGCCAGAGGCTCTGACCTTGTGTAATGTCCTCCAACAAACTGGCCACTCAGAAAAATCTTCCCACTTAATGAGAGAGTGTCACCTGTTAGCTAGAACCATTAGCTCCAGCCTCTGTCTCCAAATCTACCTGAGAGAGCATGTACCCCCTAATGCATAGTGTTACACTGACAGCTAAGAGAAAACTCACAAAAAAGGCTCCATGAAAACATCTGCAAACATAATTAATATGTACTGTTTAGATTTTAAAGCACCCCAGTTAAAGATGCTCTGAGATACAAACAAAATTCAATATATAAATGTATATTTTTCAGTGTAAAAAAAAAACATTGGGAATGAGGGAAATGAAGGCTACATAGGAAAGATGAAGACTTACAGGAGAAGTGATTTGAAGGTAGAGTAAAAGGGAACAAACTAAACACAGCAGTGTAGATCAGATAAAGACCAGGCTTAAGACAGTTTCAGGGAAACAACAGAATACCAAAAACTAAATTATTGTAACTAAATAAGTAATGCGCTTGAGCATTGTTGCCATTATGAATTATCAGGTGCATTTTGAAACAGAAATTAAGAACAGTAGCTATTTATTATGAGATGCCACAGAGGTTTAATTCTGTAACTTTGTCCCCCCAGTCTGCTGTTATAAGGATTATTATTATTAGTAGTAGTAGTAGTAGACAGTAGTAGTAGTAGTAGTAGTAATAGTAGTAGTAGTATTTGAGGTGGAGCCAAATCTGAATATGCATATATTCACAGTGTTCACAAAGGGATTTATTCATTTAGAGCTTAGTTTATTGGTTTGAGTGTGGATTAAGAACTGAATGTTAGTTTTAATTATTTTCTTTTAAAAGATGTTTCAGGGGTATACAAGTTTATTGCTGGGTTTATGAAAACCACACAAAAATATTACATTTAAATGTTTTAATAAAAACAAAACCAGGATTGTTGCACCTATTTCCACTTTTGTTCAAATAAAATTATAGTTAATTTTGCTGCCTCAGTAAATAGAGATCTATACAGGCTCTATGCACATCCATCTACCAAAATGATAATAAATATTTCCTCTTTATGAAGATAGAAAATGTAATCCAGGCAGCATTATGTTTTACCTAAACATATTTGCAGTTGCGGTTACAGATAATATCTGAACAAGCTTTACAGGTAGTCTAATGACATTAATTGACTAATCAGGTCTGCAAAGAAAATGATGAATATAAGTGTTTAACTGTTAAAGAAAATATTTGTATTCAGCATGTTGGTGTTATTTCCATGTTATAATTAAAATATTTCTGCATTAGAAGAACAATGTTCCTTTTTAAAAGATGATAATTATTAATTCCAACTACAAGTGCCTCTGCTCACTGTTATCATTGTAATTCATTACCACATTACTTTTGTTAGAAGTGGAACATTGAAAAATTTATATGAGAATGAGCAGTCTGCTGAGTACAGGCCTGGCTAATCACAGCCTGCCAACATATGAAAGTTACCTCGTCTCTCCTCTCTAGAAAGCAAACACAGATGCTGCTTTGGTGTCAAAGTGTTGACTCTCTAGGAAAAGCTCCCTGGTAATGAAATGCATCTCACCTTATAGTCATGAAGCTTTTATCTTGGAAATATGGTTGGTTGTTTTTCTTTTTTTTTCCTGAACCTCATATTTCCGGCCTCTCAATAGAAAAAAGCAGTGCTCTAAAATGACCCTGCCTCAACTACCCTTGATCGACCCACCAAATGGGACTATTGTTCAGCAGGAAAACTCAAAAGAGTGGCTGCAGCTCCTGTGGCCAACAAAGTATGAAGAAAATGATAGCTGTATTGTAAGAGGTCTTTCAGACTTCACTGTCTCCTCGACCATGTTCAAAACCGGGTGGTACCCATTAGTGCACATTGTATCTACTGAAGAATCTATAGAACAGGGGAGTCAAACATGTTCAATAAGCAGGGCCTATTCAGTCTGTGCAAAAACAAAGCATTGTTAGCTACATGTCAAGAGTGCACTGGTGCACAGCAAACATACTGAAAGCAGTCTGACTCACAAAGTCTCTCATCTTGAGAGCCTCAGTAGTCAGAGGATAATAATCACCAAATCTGACATTTATAGCAAAAAAAAAAAAAAGAGAAAAATTATATATATACATATATGTAGAGGTCCGTGTAAATAACCACTGACATTCTGAGTGAAGTCAGTCCTTTAATCTAAGGCAATGTATTTGTAGAACATAAATGAATGATCCTACAACAAAGCCATGGAGGTTTTCCAACAATAACACTGGTTTACAATTTAAATCTGTGTAAGAAGCTGGTGTTTGATTCTCATTCACAGAACCATATTTACACAACAAAGCAAAATCTGCTCTTATCAAATCTTATCCAAATTGATATAATATACTTGTTTTGTGTATTTTTTGTCATAGTACCGCTATTGTACCCCAAAGTTAGACTACAGAGTTTGATTTTCAAAATATGTATTTTTTAGTCTTCTTAGGGATGTGATTCATCACTACAATCTCTTGCTGCTTCTTTAGAAATGGTTTGGTCTAATGAAGCCAAACATGCCCAAACTCTCTCTCTCTCTCTCTCTCTCTCTCTCTCTCTCTCTCTCTCTCTCTCTCTCTCTCTCTCTCTCTCTCTCTCTCTCTCTCTCTCTCTACCTCTCTCTCTACCTCTCTCTACCTCTCTCTCTCTCTCTCTCTCTACCTCTCTCTCTCTCTCCCTCTCTCTCCCTCTTTCCAACAAACAAACACATCAAATGAAAGGTCAAGGTCAAGATTTGCCTTACTCATACTTCACCAGGCTCTGAAAACTCTCAGAAATACTCAGAAGTAAAGTATTTGCATGGACCAAGTGAATAAAGGGAAAGGTCATACAACTTACTGCAGTTGAATAATACACTAAATTACTCACAGCTATTTTTGCTATTTTTCAAAAGACTTGTCAGACACTTTCTGAAATGGAGAATTGGATTTAACGAGGAAGGCACTTTCAAGAAAAAAAAAAGACAGAGGTGAGAGGGGTTCAAACTGTCAACTGAAAGATCACCAGGTTGTACCCATTCATTGCGTTGTATTGTTGTTTTTTTTTCTTCTTCTTTTTCCATCTCTAGTGCAACAAATTGCTGTGTCCCTGGAGAGGTGACCTGCTTATGTAGTGTGCTCCCCCTTTAACCTAGCTGTAAGCCATTCTCACCTGTCAGATCACTGCCTGGATGTACGCTTATGTGTGTGTGAGTGCGCAGTTTGTGAGTCAAGGTTTGTGTGTGCATGTGAGATTTTCTTCAATTTTAGTTAGTTTTTGGTTTTTTTTGCATACAAGAGGAAAAACATTTTTCTCAACCCTTGTCAACAGCCCAAAGCCATTCAAATGAAGCTTCACATTTTTATCTTCCTGTGCTTCATTGTCTCACACACACACACACACATACACACACACATACACACACACATACACACACACACACACACTACAGTATGTCCGCAGTAGAGAGGCTAGGGGCACAGTTATATCTATAGCTGCTGCATTAATGAATAAAGCAAGTGTTGTCAAACATGTTAGTCTCCACTATGTGGTGTACGTTGTATGCATGACACTGTGTGTCACATTTTGAGTGTGGGTTTGTGATTGTGCATGCGTGTTCATACACCTAGCCCAGTGTTGTTTACACAGTCTGGCTCTCAAGCATTTAATCAAGGGCAGAACATTGAATGTTTTTTATCTTCCACAGTCTAGCTGAGGTGCAGTTTATATCAGGAAACGTCACTAACCCGCCCCACACCCATTCCCTCTCTGTTCATCTACCACTACCCTTCTACTGGTTTAGCCCAGTGTAATTATTACTGTAATTACAATAGTGGGACTCATATATTTCATTTGAAGCTAGGACAGGACATTATTTATGAGAATGTTTAGTGTACAGGTACATAACACTGAAAAACTGGAGGTCAATATGTCACCATATATTAATAACATGTTTGTTTACTATAATCTATAAGAAAACATTGGGGAGTAGTTGCAGGTGAAGTGTCAGCTACACTCGTTTCCTAATATAAAGAATGAGCAGCTGGGACTTTATGTACCACATTTACTGTCCAACATGTCCACTGAATTTTGAGTCTCAGAAATTCCCACAATGGAATGAGAATAGTGATGTCCATGGCATGTGCACTACTTCCTGTTAATAATCCTACAGTGTAATTTATTACATTTAATAGATACAGAAATTATCAGTTGCTTGTCACAATCTCTTAATATTGATGACACAAAATATTTGAAATGTACTATTGAGTGTTTATTATATAAGAAATAGTGAATGAGTGAACCAGGGAGTGGTTTTGGACAGAGCCTCTGTGTTTTGGCTCTTCACAATGTTGTGTGTCTTATCTCTCTGTATTTCTGAGAACATTTTAAAATCACAACACTGTGGAGGTAAACAAGGTAGCTCCTGCTGTCAACACTGCATCTTCACTTTAATGCTGAGGAATAAAGCCAAGCTCACAAGCCAACCCTACGATAGCTGGTTAGTTAGGTAGCATGCACGCTATTGCTGAGCTAAATTAAAGTACTGTATGTGCACTGTGTTAATTTACAGAAGCAGCCTCCAGTCGGTTGACTCATTATGACCTTGCCATTGATGTCGCTCTAGCTAACAAGAGCTAGCTGACTAAATGTCGGATGTTGGTAACAGCTGATGACCCTGCTAAAAGGCAGAGGGTTCATATGAATCGCTAAAAAGTGATGAGGGTAAATATGACAGCAATGGAGTTGGCGGTGACATTGTCATGAAAAAAAAGACAAGATTTTGTAATAAAATTAAAATGAATAACATGTCATAAGAATTACTTTAGTTTTCATAATTGTGTCATTCAGAATGTCTAAATTTCTGCTTTGACATGCTTTAAACTGCCAGAAATGACATGAGTTGGGAATACTTGCTGTAAATACTGACAACATCACACCAACATTTCCCCTTTTGTTGACAATACGTTTATTGTTTTTGATGACTAATTAGAAGGAGCAAATAGTACTTCAGTTGGGATTGTGCCACTAAATCCTTTGGAAACAAACTGAGTAAACATTTGATAATTGCACCAGTGAGCAAACCTTTGTTGCCAAGATTTGCTCTACCTGCAATGTTCTCCAGATAGGCATACACGTTTTCAGTAAATCTGCAAACTTACATCAGTGTAAAGGTCACTGTTTATTTTTCATTAAGTGAAAATGCAGTAATCTTTTAAAATGTGAACCTTTTCAAAATTACAGTGGGTGGGAAGGGGGACATTTCCACCAAGAGTTTTGCTTTGCCTAGTTCTTCTTTTGAAAGCTAATTAGCTAAATGTATTCACACCATTCCCTTGAATGTGTCATGCATTTGGAAATATTTTTAATCATTATGTTGTTCAAAGGCTGGAACTAAATGTGTGTTCTTTTCACCTCGTGTCTTCAGTGTCTATGCCACTTGAAAACACAAGAGGACAACGTGCTGAAGGTCATACAGTTGTCAAAACCCACTATGCATTTAGTCACCAGTAAACACTGCAGTATTTCTATGGTCATTTGTCAAGAGCAGTTGTGGAGAGTAACATCAAACAGTGAAAAACCTCTCAAGTTTTTTGCAAATTAACCACATGAGAATTAAGCAAGTGATTATATTTTGATTCCAGTTAGATGCACAAAAAAATGAACACAAACACACCCATGCTTGTGTCTACATAGAGTACACTCACACTCACACTCACACTCACACACACACACACACACACACACACACACACACACACAAAAGAAAATAAAAAACAGTGTGTGACCGAATATTGCTTGACAGCCATGGTGTATTTGAAGGAATGGAATACTTTTTTAATTTTAAGCCCCCCACTGTTAGCAGATTGTGATTAGACCTTTGTGGACTAGCTGTTCAACCCAATATCATGCCAAAGTGTGCAATACACCCGCCGATCCATGAGATGATGTCAGCATCACGTTTTGCCTTGCCTAGGCATGAAAATGACATGTGTGTATGGCTTTCAGAGAGACTGTCAAGCTGAGTAGATAGATATATCCTAATTTGCAAAAAGTGGACTTAATGGAAACTGCTTTTCACTTCCTACTTCCAAACACGAGTTTCACATTTCCGACCACAAGATGGAATGTTTTTTTCTCTTTCTTTTTTTTAAAGTAACTACGATTGTTGTGGTGTTTACTGTAGCCATGCATGACAATGACGTCCAGACCTTAACCACAGCATTGTGACACTATAAACCATCATTATTTTTTAACAGTGACTTGTTATTGTTTGGCAATCGCAGAAAAATTATGTTGTTCTGCTTTCGTGACTATTTCACTAACTGCCACCGCCCCCTGCTGGTACTGCACTGTCATACACGCGCAACACTGACATGGTATTCTCTAGTGGATGGGTGAATGTATTACATGCATAGGCGTGATACTGGGTTGAGCTGTACGAGAAGCAGAGGGCTTTACCATGCATCCAGGGAACAACCCCCCCCCCCACCTCCCCCCTTCCCCACGTCTTGTCTCACCAGTTGAACCCCATGTCTCTCTTGCCTCTTTCTTTTCAGGGTTGGCCAAGTGAGTGTTTAGAAAACAGTGTGTAGAAGTGTTCTGTTATCCATACCGCCTTGCGGGTCTGAAGATGCGTAATTTTCTCACAACAAGGGATCCCATGATAGCTCTCTGTTTTGAGTAGCTATTAATGCCCTTCCTTGCTCAGTGGTTTGTCAAATGCATTAATCTGGGGCTTGGCAATGGATAAGAAAAAGGCAGAGAAGAGAAGCTGCAGAATACAAGGAGAGGGGAGAAAAGGAGATATTATGATGTTATGTTTTTATCACAGATAATCCTCAGTCAAAGCAGATATGTGAGCACCTGACCAATAACCCTCTAATCCTTTTGAACCTTCTCTCTGTCTAAACGCTGACCTCTCGTCAAAGAAGCAAACATTGCTTGAAATTGTCTGTCTATGCTTCTACGTAAGATGATTTCTCCCTCATTATGGCAATTTGTTGTTTGGAACTGCAAATCTACCAGATCAAACATGATCTGAATCTGCTTGAAAAAGAAACACACTTCTTTCAACTTTATACACTGATTGCTCTTTATTTTTGCTTTCCCTTTCTTTTCTTTTTATCTGCCTTTTGTTTTGCTGTTGTGGCTGCATATCTGCATAGAGTATGAGGGCTTTTCAACACTTTGAAGAAAGTTTAAGTTAACGGCAGTTCTCTTGGCTGTGCCTTGTTGAAACTCTGTAAACTGCTGCTTGTTCAATAAAGCATATTTATTAGAGGCAACATAGCTAATGCAGTGACAAGCTCAATGAAGTGACACTGCAGATCGGATGAAACACTTAGTGCCCCTGGCTGTCTTCCCAAAAAATGGCTCCAGGAAATGCAAGCTCAAAAAAACGTACACGTTTGGCAAGACAGAACAGACAAAAAGAACAAGGTCCCCTCACTCATCACCTTGTAAATATAAATAACATATAACATTGTAATTGTATAATTATTATAAATAAGTAATATATAGTGACTATGTGAATATGCTGCATCTACAGCACCCTTTCTTTTCTGCCACTATTTAAATCACGTGCTCTGACTGCAGTGTCAATTTATATGGCAATGATTATCTTATTAGAAAATTCAGGAAATTAGACTCTGATTAGCAATGTCACAAGATCAAAGCAAATAGTACACATTACTGAGGTTTGCAGTTTAAACAGGATGGGACTACCCATGGGATATGTTGAGGTGAAGGAGATAAACACACAAACCCAAGAACTCCACATCTCTGGGTAATTACAAGGGACTACAGGGGCTCTTTGTCTGTGGGAAATGAGTTGTGTGTCATGTTCCAACACACTAAAACAGTCTCAGGATTCATTAGATTCCATATATAAACAGAGAATAAATAAAATAACATGAATGTACAGTAGCTGTGCCATAGTTATATTTTCTACTGATTTTATAGAATTACACAAGAAAAGCCAGACATGCATAAACAAGGCGGTAATGACCTGTTACACTGGGCTAGCCGTCATCAAGAGAAAATGTATCTTTAAGGCATTTGCTGCTAGGTTTTTTTTCCAGCTCAGTAAAAACGAGAGCAGGGAATTAATTCAAAGATGCCTTTCTAATAATTTAATATTAAATTATTAATATTTAACATAATTCAAAGTTTGTTTATCTTTTTTTTCTTTCATGAAGGCATTGAACCCATTTACTGTACATGATGATGATGCTGATATCTTTGCTACAATGCAAAAGCTTAGATATTATAGCTTATTCGATATTGACTCAAAGACTATTTGTATAAGCATGACTTGCTTTGGTTTCATGATCATTTAGGTTATTTGTGATTTTAACTCAACCTAATGCTGGTGTATGCAAGCCAATCAATCCCTTGTTGGGTATTTAGCGCTTGGCTTCAATACAATGTCACCTTCTGGCTCAGGGGCTGAACGGAGCCTTACTACACACTGTCCTGCATAGCAATGACACAGAGAGGACACCAGTGAGGTCTCACTGATTTCCCTCACACAGTTTTACCATATACTCCAAAGGATTACTGATCCTAGAGTGTAGTAATTGCAAACCCTTCGCAAAACAAAATGTTTATACATGCACATGCATACCTAATTTCTACCATAAAATATTTTTATAGGCTGCAGTTCATTTGTGTTGGTTTGTTTTTGTTTATTTGCTTTGTCTGACTGATTGATGTCTTCTATTTAGCCAAGGAAGGAAGGGTGCACACTGGGTACATTTCAGCAAAGTACTCACCTAATATCAAAACATTCAGCTGATATGGGTTTCCCATCGCATTGCCTTACATTAATAAATTTAATTTCATGGTAAATGCAAAGTTTATCAGCACTAGACAGAAGTTGTTGTGCAAGATGACCCACTATGAATAGCTTAAATACGCCATTATCGAAAATGCAAGAAAAGAAAGAGAAAAAAAGAAAAAGAAACAGCATACTAAAACAAGGCAGAAGGATATAGCGCTACTGTGCTGACAGCTTTCAAGCAAGAGCCAGTGGAGTAAGAAGAGGGGCCATCATCCCTCCCTCCTCTCCTCTCCTTTCTGATCTGACCCCCACAGTCACTCCCTCTCCACCCCCCACCGCCCCCACCTTTACCTGAGCCTTGCATTTCCCAAGGGGCATTAAACTCACTGGCCCTGTTTGATTTAGGCAGGTCGGGTGTCAGTGTTCGCTACAAGCCCATGGTGAACCATGAATAATGGATCTGCCACGGGTCTGAATCCCCCCGGGACTTCCAGCTGCCCCCTTCCCTCACTCCTGCTGTGACTGGAATAGTCAATGTCCCATTAACAACCAATGATTCATAAAGGTTCTCACTGTCAGGACACAAGTAAGAGAATATATGAAGGATAGAGTGTTGATGGGAGACAGATAATGAAGCCGATATATGCATTGTACTTATGTGTTTGTATTCGTTAATGAAACCAGAGATATGCTACAAATATCAGTGTAAAGACCATTAGATATGTGGTTTTGTTGATGGGACAAACATCTGGGTGCCAGGCTTCAAAGAATAACCAGCAGAGCAACCAACAGTTGGTGTGCTAATTTACAAAGTACATTTTTTAAGCTTTTTGATGTAGACTTCTTATGATGCCCTAGAAGTACGGAAAAAGGCTGTTGCATGAAGGATTTGAACACTTCCAGCTTCACTGTTATCCAGGTCATAAAACTCAAAGTCCCGCCTTGAGCTTCAAAAGTCCCTGTAGCATGTTTACATAATCTTTTGTTGATCCCGTTCCTCAAAGTTATGCAGTTTCCTGAACAAATCTGTGGGTGCCCTGCATTTACGATGTATTGTTTTACAATTTATGTTGAAGGACAGTTTTATCTGCACAAATCTAGGTTCGATACCTCTGTTGGAGAGAAATCGTTCCAGCTGCTTCCTGTCTTTTTTTTTTTGTTTGTAATGTGCTTGTTTACTCTTCCCTGAGGTGCAATCTTGAAAAACTACAATAAGTCCTCTTTCACAAACATGCATGTGAGAAGCAAGTAAGAGCTTCCCAAATAGTGCTTTACTGAAATCTGTCTGAGTGCCCACTATTGCATTTTTATATCTAACAGTCTCTGTCATTTGCAGTACTAGGTATATTTTACACCTTACATCTCCTTTAATAATACAATCAAAACATGAAGCATATTTCTATGATACTGGTGTTACAGCCTTTCCAAACATCCATCTGGATTGAGTACTATATATCAACCAAGTACATAAACCCTGATGAGGGTAAAGGTGGGAGGAAAAATAGAATTTAGATGAAAGCAAAAGGTATATGTGTATGGCACTGGTTCATCAGATACACATAAGATCTAACATAGCTGTCTCATGTGTCAGTACTGTGACATTTCATTGAGAAAGATTGGGTATGTCAATGGGTTATCAACTAATTTATTTAATGTTTTTTATGTAGTTTTCTTGAGATAAATCTAAAGCAATACAAGACTTTGAATAGACAGTATACTACACCAACAGATAATCCTTAAAATCAACATGATCAATCTTATCATGGACAGGGATGTTTACTATTGTGTCTTCCACTAATCTCCTGCAGCTATACCAGCCTGCAGTGACATTTACTGTATACTGTTTGTCATTTCACCTTCAACTCGCTTATTCTCTTTTCCATCAGTCCTCCATTCCTCCCCCCCATCTGCCACCTACACCTCTTATATGAGGAAACATGACCCAAACGAACCAGGGGACAGTCTCTCCATCACATGGCTGATAACTTCATTTTCCCATAACTGCAAAACTGAAGGAATAGAAATCTATATTTCTAAGTCCCAGATAGGTGAGATGAATTTAACAATCTGTTGTGGTGAGCATTCAAAGGTTGTTTCAACATTTATGACATGTTTGCTTTCAGCACAATCACATAGTGCTGGGATAGAAGTTCACAGACATGCTAGAGCCTTGCAACATAATTTCATGGGGATGAAAGGAGCAGGATGCAGGCTCTACCTAAAGTGTCATCAGTGTATTATTACAACTATGTACAAACAAAGACAAATGAACCCGAGTTACTCAGATGGTTCTATCTTGCTCACAATGGTGATCATATTCAAAGAATTATGACAGGTGCATGCACAATTGTAATTCAGACTGACAGACCAGTCACTGTGTACACCAAAACCTTTCAGACATCAAAAAAAGACCCAGGTGCACACACATATGTACCAACACAGGAGGTTTCATTGTTTTTGCATGAGACATGCCTGCAAGGGCATCAACACACAAACAAAAACAAGTACACACAGAGTTGAGAATCCAATACTGATATGTTATATAAAGTCTGCAGTGCCACTTAATCCGTCATAAATATGCAGGTAGGAGGGTCTACCCCCTCATAAAGCTGGAACCTGTCTGTCAAGTCACATCTCCACTAGTTCTAGTCCAAGTGAAGAGTACAGAGGATAAGTAAGTCAGAGTAGGTGGTAAAAAAAATGTTGTTGTTTTGTTTTGTTTGTTTTTATTTGTTTTTCTGTTAGGCCAAATGCCTGGTTGATAAGACTTAATCAGACGGTATCTCACATTTCCACAATAACTATTTAAAGTTGGAACAGTGCACACAGTAGAAGAGGAGCATACCATACTGGATAACAAGTAAAACATGCTAACCTATCATAGAGGGAACTGGGACTGTGAGTCAAAACAATTCCCTTTATTAGAAATTAAAACCTATGCTGTCTGCTTTCATGTACTGTACTTACAGACAGACAACTCTGTCAAGGTAGGGTAAAGGTACATTGGTAGGTAAATGAAGGAAAATAAAAAATAATATGGAAAAACTGCAAGATGTATGGTTGGAAAAACTTGACATAAATAGATTGTGGCCAGTAAAAGACTGACAGGCTAGTTTCACTTTTCTTTTGCTGCCTCTTCATTATCTTAATTAACTGGATAAGCAAACTGATTGGGTGAGAAAGTGACTGACTTAGTGTAAAATTTGCTGCTGTAAAATTTTTGAGCATACTAAAAATATAACCACCACCTGCCATGAGGAATGAAGGCCAGACAGTTTGTATTTTAGTGCCAAATGTCCTTATCAATACAAGCTAAAGGAGCTCCAAGCATAATTGTCCTGTTTATCAGTTCTATTACAGGCTTTCTATAGGCATCAAGCTAGAGCAATAAATAAACACAGGTACTGTAGAGTTACAGGGTAATACCCCATCTCGTTTGATAGATCTCTAATAAACAGTGCATCCCTCACAAAAAAGAATTATGCTATTTCAATGCCTTCTAGAGTGCAACATCTTCCATACCAAAGCAATTACCAGGAGAGCCTCATACACACTACTGGCAAAATCATCATTTATAGGCTTTCCTCTAGTTTTATTGTTATCTATTATAGAAGTTATGAAAATGGAACAAATAATTTCAGTAAAAAATGGTTTTGACAGTCATAGAGCAATCTGAAATTAAAAGTTTGTTACAAAAATGACTGAAAATGGATGAAAAATGAGCCATGTAAATGTATAAAGGAACATATAACATTTGAGTTCATAATAATAATTACGCAGATAGTGGAAGTAAGGATCCATCTTTTGCATCAGTATGTCATTACATCAGGTTCATCACAGCGGCAAACTGAACATTATGAGTGAGAAATTGACATCCAGGGCTGCTACAGAAAAAAGGACAAGACAAACCTTTTCACGACAATTATCCCCCATTGATACAGTTTAAAGTAAAACTGTCTTTATGGAAATAAATATGTTTCCACCAATAAACTCCACATAGTTGTTGTTGCACCACAGGCCAGAAACGGGGATGAAAAAGACACAATTTCAAACTGCTGCTTTTAAAACCGCAGGCAAAATTATTTACCTAATTGTTTTTTCTTTCACCCTGCTGGTTAACAGTATAAAGAGTGCTGTTGAAGGGTGCTGTAGCATAACATAGGTCAACAACACTCTTTAAAAAATGTGCAAGCCTCCTCATCAGTTGTAAATGAAACAGACAATTAAAGGTCCACGTGGCCATTTTTCAAACAGAATAGTTTCATTATTATAAGAAAAGGACATAACATTTTCCACTGTATCTGTGTCACCAGAACTCGACAACACCACCACTTTCTGCCACATGGTATCTGCCTCCAGCTTTAATTGTGTACTTTTTTTAATTAAATCTCAACATCATTCAGACATCTTGTTAGTTCACTAGTTTTTTGTTTTTATGTAACTTATTTTAAAACATGTATTAAAGTTAATAAAAATTTAACAAGGCAGAAATGTTTTCTTCACAAACATCAAGACACCAAAAGACATACAAATAACCGCTTGGAAATAAATAAAATAATAAAAATAAAAATAAAAAGCGAATAGGAAAGAAAAACAGACTAACACAAAAACACCCACACAACGTCAAACAGACAGAGGGCAAATACAAAATATCGCATCAGGAGTCAACAAGTATAGTGACTAAATCATGACCAACTAAGAATGACTGTGCCCAGTTATTTTAGACCATGCCAAACCAGTCAAGCCCCTCCGAAGGGCATGGGCCCCATCTTTCCCAGTATAGTTCTAAAAAAGGGTTCCAGATACTGAAAAATTTGAATGGTTTGTTTTTCAGCCAAAAGCTTGTTGCTTCAAGAGGGATGAGTTCCAATATGCTCCTGAGCCAATGCGAGACAGTAGGCGCAGTGTCCGATATATCTCCTTGCACTAAATAACAACACCTGAAGCAACTTAAGTGAGAAGGGAGCAAGGTTCACTGCAGTGGATTGAACAGCCAGGATACAGAAAATGGGTTCCAAAAACAGCTTCCTCTGAAAAATAGCATCAATTTCATTACACACTTTATACTATAAATCAATAACAAAAGGGCAGTCAAAAATACAATGAAAATATGAACCTTCGTTGATTTTACACGTGTTACAATATTTTGAAAGCTCACTAGTTGTGGAAACTAACATAGCTTTAAACAACAGCTGAGAGTGACCTTACAAAGTTTTGTAATGTTACAGTATATTATGTGTGCACACTTAAAACAAACACATACAGTGTGCTAAAAACATTATGCTAAAACAACAACTAGACAATTGTTGTGCTAGGTAGCTCAGAGTGTGTGGCAGTAGCTAGCTAGCACAGGTTGAGAGCGTCAACTTGGAAAATGATATTTTGCTGTCAATTTTAGGATGCTTTCAATGCCACAAAAATCATGGTGAAATTTGACAAAACATGTTTGTTTTATTATTTTACAATACATTAATATTATTATTGGAGATTGGAGGCACCTGATTAGAGTTATTTTCAAATGATGGCGTAATTTGTCCTTCATTGAACTATGAGTAATATTTTGGATCACCCTTTTTTCCATTTTCACTACAGAAAATAAAGGGCTACAGTGCCAATCAATGGCTGCTCAACAATAACACACTGGCTACCAGTAAGAGCTGAATCCTACTATGTTTTTTTTTTCCTGCTGTGATAAGAATGAGGATGAACCTGTTTTGACATTGAGTGTTATTGTAGGAGTGAATTAGAAGGTACAGAGAAAACAGCTTAGAAACTGAGAGCAAAGTGATTAAAAAGAGAGGAAATGATAAAGTGAAGAGGACCACGGCAGCGATTAATATCATTTGCCGGTAAATCCAGGTTTGGTGGTTTTCCAATCATAGCTGAAGCTTGGAGCCAAAGCGGTGCTGCGAACTGGGATGGCTTCACAATCCCCTAGCTCAGAAGTATTGTTATGTCTCTTGGGTATTATCTTACAAAGCCCATTATTCTGCAGAAACAAAGAGGAGAGACAGGCCCAGAACTGTAGTAACTCTTGTGTGCACACAAACATACACACACAACACACACTAACACATGCACACATAGTAGTTTAATCTTTGGAAAGATATGTATTATCACTACAAATCCAAGCGTGTCCCCCGGATTACTGTGTGCATGCAGCTGTGCACCATTAAAAACAGATGTGACATCTTCATATCATAAATTCTCTGAGACAGATAATGTGAGTACAGCAAATTCAGCAATGTGTTAACAATACATAAAACACCACATAACCCACTGAAGCCTGTAATTTCTTGCGGGTGCTCAGTGAATTAAGCCTGCACAGTCCTATTCACTGGTGCTGTCAGAGGCATATGCACTTCCTCATTCATATGTGAGCCTGCTGCAAAATAAATACATGCACTGTGCACAAAATTGAAGATTGCACTGCTGTTCTGCAATTAAGATTTAACTGCTATGGTCGCAGTCACCAAAGTGGTAGGTTTGTGTCAGCCACTCAGCTCTCTCATTTTCTATCCAACTGCCATCCAGTTCAAGAGGCCATTAACGAGTACAAGTCATACCCTTAATATATGTATCGACTCATGATCTTAATGAATGAGTGATGTTTACCCATTGACTTATATAAATCAAGTTGAAGTATCTTGCACTGTGCAGTATATGGTGTACTAAAAGCTACTGAAGCTGTGTTGTTCCCAGTAAGAGTGTACACTTCTGCTCAGAATGACACAACCATGGCAACTGTTCAAAGATGTTTCAAATCAGACTGCCATGAATCTTCAACTAAAAGCTCAACTTATCTATGTTTTAGAGTCTAGTCAACACTTCTATGTGAAACGAGCCTCAGCTCACTGGAGAGGGAACTTTCCAAACCGTCTTGGCAGATATGCTTTGTAACCTTACTAACTCTGTTGGCAGAGCCTCTGAGAGATTTAAGGTTTTTGCAGGATTGCAAATCTGGGAAGGAACACATTCTTGAGGGTGTCATGCAGTACATGATCCAATCTGATGCTGATATTGTTGTCTGTCATTTTCTGCTCTCTGGTTTGTTTTATAGCTTTTAAGACCAGAAGTACCGATGCACAGTTAGGGTGACGTCGAGCATTACAATGACTTTTCCTCCATTTTTCGACAGTTTTTAGTTGCTCAGGAGCAGGCTTCAAAATGAAATAACCTCATTTGTTTATTATGATGACAAAATCACACAATATATTCTTTATGATGTTATTCATGGCTTGGAACATTATTTACATGTATTACCTTCTGTGCATTTGCTTTAGACAAGCCTTAATTACACAATGTATTTTTTTCTTTTTTTCTTCATCTGCAGGTTTAAAAAAAGAGACAATTTTAGACAAGGTAAGGTAAGCCAAAGTACAGGAAAGGGAAAAAAAGTAATTGCTTCTGTGTATGACTCCCCAGAGCTGCTAGTGTTGGTGTTTGAACCTCTCCAGTGTTATATCTACATTCAAATTTGAAAGGTTCTTTCAATTGAAAATTGGGTTCCTAGCATACTTTTTCTAATACTGCCGACAGTCCCAAAGCAAGCATTAATGGAGAGATTAGGAATATATTAAACAGTCAAACAAACCCACACAAATAACACACACTGTCTCCCTCAATTTGTCTCAAGTTACCCCCTTTCCTTCACTTACATTGCCTTTCCTTGTTGTTGTTTTTTTGTTGTTTTTTTTTTATTTTTTGCATTTTGAACAATCCAGTTAGTTTAATGAGTAAGTTAGCTTACTCATTGACTGGTATAAACAAGTAACCTGTATCTGGATACATTAATTAGATATTGGTATTCTCTTTTTCTCAATTGTGCCTTGTCTGCTTTGTGATCAGATGTCAATATCCAAATGAGCTAGATCTGGTTGGTGGACCACAAACATGACACATCCCAGGTTAAGGCAACTGCTGCTATGAAGAGATGTCATTCGTTTCTAAATCACTCTTCACCAGGGAAGATTAGCTACTGCTAATGTTTGTACTGTTTGTGGGGCTTCCTTTAGGTGGCAGGAAGAGGCGGAGCTATAGGTGACATTACAACTTACTGGGTTGATTTTTTTCTTATGAATGTGGCCACGTGGAACACACTGTATTTACATTTAGCTGCGATCTGATCAAAATGCGAGCTAGATCACCTCTAAATATGATCTGCCTGATCCAATCACAATGCTCTCTGAGTGCATTTACACTTTGCATTAACAAGCATTTTTCTTTATCCAGATAAAGATCACAGTAAATACTGTAGGGTGTTATTGTCAGCCCACTGCGTTTCTTCTTCTGCCTGCATTAAAGCACTAGCAATATGAACAAATTGTCTGTTTAAATGGACTGTGACAGGTATCTTATTGTGATTCAGATTCCAATAAACCTTATTGTGGAGATCTTACATAACTGTAAACTTAAACATCAAATATTGCCATAAGATAAATCCATGTCATTTTCATTTCCATGAAAGCCTCACTGCCTTTTTGTTAAGTGCTACAGTCATTTTCATTCTGCTCACATTTGGGCAGTTAACTGTAAGATGATGCTGTACGTGATAAAGAGAGCAGATGTACAATTCCCTTTAGTTCTACACTATATTAGATAATAAAGAATACAATGGGCAACTTGGTCATTATTGTAATTTTTCCCTTTCTACCACCTATCCTATATTAACTACTGATGGAATTGTATGCATTTGGCTGATATCAACCAAAAAAGTTGTTGGTGTGTGACACATCATAAAACGCATCATATCATCACAATTGCCTGTCAATTCATAAATTTGTAATTTACAATTTTAACAATTCATGACACATGTTCTAAAATTTGTATCTGTCTGGCATACTATATATTGATTTATTGTTTGGAAATTTTATAATACACTCAAAAATGAATGAATTAAATCTTATTGGATTTGGTTAACAAGAATATGGTCATAATATACCATATTTTTGCTACTAAGGCAAGAGATGTGTCAAAATGGCCAATAATAGTAACTTAAAAAAACATAAAAGAATATGACTCAGAATAGCAAGATGATGGAACTACAGTTTGAGGTTACTATGTGATTAACAAACTGTAAGTATGGTTATTGATTTACTGGAATATGTCAAAATTTGGCCAAGTTTCCAGATGTTTGACTTTGAGGCAGAGACATGGAACTACAGTTTCTGAGATTATCAATTATTTTGCTCATTTTTGGTCAACAACTATTGCACTTTTTAGTGAGTAATTGAGATCAATAAAATAAAAGTTAATCCATGATTGCAATGCTCCGACAGCACTGATGATCTTCAAAATGTTAATGGTGCTGTTGGAATTTCTTAATTATGGTTTGCTATGATTATTTGCTCTTTTGATAAAACATGGTTGCAGATACAAAGACAGTGCTAAAACCTTTATATTTTTAGCTGCGAAAGAGGATGAAAATATGCAGTGGCTAAATGGAGGAAAAAATTATTGGCCGCGCTCTTTCACCAGGGCTTAAATTAGACAGTGGAATAAACCTTAATATGTCATCACTATGACTCAACATGGCACCTCAGTGGTCATTAAGCAGACAAATGATGGTCTGGACTCAGCAGAGCTAAGACTGTCGGAAATGTTGCAGTTTGTTGCAAGAGACACACACACAAAAAAAAGAAAGAGACAGAAACATCCTTTATCCATCTGGTCTCTAAAAAGGTTACACAGGTCAGGGTCTGTGGTGCTGGAGTCCATCCCAGCATGCATTGGGTTACAACTGTAGACAGAAAAACACATGCATACTGCAGGGATCTTAACAGTTTCCCTCACCTAACCTGCATGTTGTTCTGTGGACTGTGAGGAAAAAGAGGAGTACTAGTACGAAACTCAACCACACACACATTCAGATAACAAACTCAACACAAAAAGAGTGAGGATGAGTGGCATAATCAAACTCATCTTGATCTAAGTCCATTCTAACCACCTGTGAACTACAGATACAGACCAAGAGAAAAGAGGGAGAGTCAGAAAATAATTATGAATCAAGTCATAGAGACAGAGAGAGTGTACAAGAAAAGGACAGAGGGTGAGTCAAAGAATACAGACGGGGGAAAAAAACGCAAGAGAAAAGGCCATTTTATAATCTTGTATTAACAGGCAACTGTGGACATAATTTCAAAATGTAGGAGCTGAGCATTTTATCTCAAGCCCTTGACTGAGAAAATGGCAAAATGGGTGTACACAACACAAAATTACAGTGACCTGAATGCAAAAATGGTGAAAATGATCCACATTACACATCAGTTTCCATTGATTTAATTTAATTTTGGTGACATTTCAGCTAGCTCATCTAGCATTGATTTTTATGTAGTCATTTGAGACACCAAGCGTTCACAGCACAATTAAAGCACTGTGATACCCATGAATAAGTGATACTTGGGTGTCATGCAAGTTTCTCATTGTCTACTTCCAAGGGAGCCATGAGGATTATGTCAAAGTTTCATGACTTCTTAACAATACCGCTTTTTTTCAAACCCTCTCGGGTACATGTCTGGGGTTTATTATTGAATTATGTTCTATTATGAGTTATTGTAGAGATTATGCTTTTCCTATTGAAAGGACAAAAATGAACTACAACTACATTATCAGCTATTTGTCCAGGATGTTGAGCTGAAGGCTTTGTTGTCCAGCACAGACAGCTCAATTGATGGATCCCTGGCCATAATCTGTGATGCAGGGTGATTACTCAAGCAGACTGACCTCAGTGCATGTCCCATCACACAAAGAAGCCTGTTGCAGAGTGAAGGGGTCAATAATTTTGATTATAAGTAATTTTAAAATGCAGGAATCATGTTGATGGCCATGGAAATTTCATCACAAATGTATGACAGGATTTTTGGGGCCAATCACCGATCACCGATTAGTGAGTTTAAATAAACCGATCACCGATCCGATCACGTCTTCTTTGTCCACACTCTGTTTCTTAAACTCGACATGCTCTTCCTTATGTTCCTTATCCAGGTGCCTGATTAAATTTGTGGTGTTGAAACATTTTGCAGATGCTCCCCCACGAGGTACTTTAGTCTTGCACATATTAGCTTGTGTTTTATCTGTCTCATTTACTCCGAAGAAGTCCCACACGACCAACATGTTTGTTTGAATCCGACAGCTAATCATTCAAGATTCAAAAAACTTTATTGTCCTTCACATCGTGACAAGGCCCAGAACTAGCTGTCGGATTCAAACAAACATGTCAGTGTGGAACTTCTTCGGAGCAAATAAAACAGATAAAACACAAGTCACCTGCAATCTATGCAACGGGAGCATCTGCAAAAAGTTTCAACACAACAATGACGACATTGATCGGATCATCGAATTAAAACATTACAGTCGATCTCACAAATTGCATAAAATGCTAAATATCGGCCGATCCGATATAGCCGATCAGATCGGCGTAAATCCTACTTGTAAATGCAGTAAATATTATTTGTTTGTAGCAACCTTAGTTTAGAGTTAAAATTGGTTGGCTACTGCATGCAAAAGTTCACAACTTTTACCCAAGAAGGAAATGTTTTCAAAAGGGGAGAACTTTTTGAACCTTTAAGGAGGGAGACTCGCTATATTACTCTAAATGTGTGTGATGTCTCTCTCTCTTTCTCTCTCTCTCTGAGTGTGTGTGTGTGTGTGTGTGTGTGCATGCTCATGCACTCTATTTGCGTGTCTCCGTGTGGGCCTGTTTTTTTCCCTCACAAGTCTGTGTAAACATGCTTCACCCAGCAAAAGCTAATACCATCAGTAAGAATGTACAGCTATCCCCAAGAGAGTGTTCCCAATGCATAATTCAGCAAACACATAAAAACTTAAAAATTTGGATGCTTTTTGGTGTTTGTGTATGTGTGCTAGTGGGTGGCAGGGAAAGGACAGAGCATGAAAGAATACTTGATGAAACCATATCATGCATCCATACCTAAACTATTCAATCATTCACCCCATTCAGACAGAGTCAAATTTCACAACACAATCAAACGTGTAATATTTGCATCAGAGCACACTTTATGAGGGATTTTCACATGCCTGACAGAGATTTCGTTCAGTGGCACAGTATCACTTTAACCACAATTATTTAAGGATGTCTTTTCCATTTTGCCTCTGCAAGGTGCCAACAGCATCACATTGGAAAACAACTTAGTTCCACTCCCAAGGAGTCCCTAAAAGGGCTGTAATAAGAGTTATTACTTTGCCCGGAGGAAGTGATATCCATGCAGACTGCAGACACATTTCTTAAAGCTGCCACTTACCCCACACCTGCTGTTATTTCCTGTCAGTCCAGATACAATGTAACTGTTTTTTGTGTTTGTTTGTTTGCGGCGAATTAAGCAATGACATAATTTTTGTACTCTCTACATTTGCATATATACATACTCCTACACATACAAATATATACTTACATACACAACATAGACATACATACACAAATGTGCACTTCCCCTCTTACATATTGTGAAAGTATGGATGTTTTTTAATTCATGAAATACTATGTAACTGTTAGAGAGAACAGTGCACACATTAGTCTGAGTCACTGTATGAGTTCTACATTATGCAAATACTGACTATAACCTAACTAATGCTACACATTACCTTCCATGCTGAATGCTGCAAAGCAGAAATGGAAAAAAACTTGTATTATAGACTGTAAGGCAATTGACTCATTTGCCTTATTATGGCATATATCACTGTTTTTGCAATCAGTCAGTCAGTCCCACATTGCATAACAATTGTCACTATATCACAACTATTTTTCAGCCACAATATTAAAATCATACCTGAAAGAAATGGAAATGAGAAAGAAGCAAGAGAGAGAGAAAAAAGAAAGACAAAGATGGGTAGCCAAAGCCTGTATTTACCACTCACATGAGCCAACTGTCTGTTGCTAGGCTGCATTACCACACACTCAGTGAAAAGCTTTGGAGGGTAATTCTAACAAATATACAAATTCTGTATTGATGTTTGCTCTTTCATCCATTGTCTTATTGTCTTATTCCTACTCAGGGTTACAAGGTGCTGGAGCCTGTCCCAGCATAGATTCTACAGAAGGCAGGAAAATACCCCTGACAAGTTGCCAGTTCACAGATGGACTAACGTAGATACACATTCACTTGCACCCACATTCACATCAATAGACAATCTGTAGTCTCCAATCAGCCTCAGGCTTTGTTCAGACTGCAGGCAAATCAGATCATTGTTTCTCAAATAAGATCTTTAAGACGGACTGTCCACACTCTTATTTGCAAGTGATCAGATCTTTGTGTCCAGACATCACCAACCTATCTGCATGGGTTGCTGTGGTAACAATGTAGGCGTCAGCAACAACAAACGCTGGTGATGTGGCTTTCAAGCGCGGAAGCTCCATCATATCACCCTTCAAACAATCGTGCTGTCAAGTTACAGTGCAGAACTCTGTTGACTTTTGCTCTCTGTGTTGTCCTCCATACCACTTTGCTAGTAGCAGCATGGGTTCTGCTCAGCCGCTTCGATGCACTTCCGTCACTCTAGATTTGACGTCATCGTTGTGTATCTCGTTGCAAGAGACGCTAAAGATAATTTGGAATCTGATTTGAGAGAGGCCAGAGCGGCTGCACTGAGCAACATCTGTATAAATCCAATAGGAATTTCAAAACACCTTCAAATGTGCTTTGGATCCTATTTGCAAACATCTCTTTTCATGTTTTTTTAATTTTTTCTTGGTTTTTATTTGGTGCCCAGCCAGACTTTCTAAAATCAATATGGATAAAATCTTACCAAAAAACACATCTAGGCTGGCAGTCTGAACAAGGCCTTCGGTGCATGAATGTGAACATTGCTGCATGTTTGCCTCCGTGGAATTACTGCTGTGAAAACAATGATAGCATTAAAGTGTCATCCACACCTTTCTGACATTATTTATCTGGACCTATTTGTGGCAAAAATACATGGTGTTAAAAGTGAGATCTGTCTAGACTGTTAATTTTACTGAAAGTTGAGGAATAATTGAAGTGCTTGACTGAGCTTGGGTGGTCTGCTGTAGAGTAATTATTATTTTTGTTTCCCTTTTGCTATAAATCTAATTAAAATTGTAAATTGATCACAAAAAAGGTAATTCTCAGTTATTGTTCCTAAATCCCTCATTTAGTTACTAAACTACAAAATATGACATTCAAGGCTGCCACTTTATCATCTGAAAATAATTCAGCTTTTAACTTACTGAAGTTAACTCATTAAATACATTTCTTTTAATAACGGAGTGTTTCATGTTCTAGTTTGCAGACCATCTAGAGAGAGAGTTTTTTTTTCTATTATGGCTGCACCTGAGTCACTCTGTAAGTCTTTGAAACTGACAGCCCATCATAAATCTCATTTCAGGGACACTCATTGTCAATGACCATCTTCGGTCTGCAAAAATGTCACCTTATACTGCCAGTAGATAAATGGAGATGAGACAAGAGCTGAAAAAACATGAGCTTTCCCTGTCAAACAGAATGAAACTCATATTTACAGGCATTACAGACACTTGCTGAGTAAAATTAACTACTATTGAGTGTAGACTGTTTACTTATTAAAATGACCCCAAAGCCTCCTCTCACACTGAGTTGCATGCATAAATCTGAGAAGAGCAAACAAAACAATGTGGTAATAACATATTCTTCTTCAGTTCACCTTTAATCCTTTGTTCATTTTAATCTCTGGCATACAAAAAAATCCCCTTATATCAGTGCATGTCTGTGTGTGTGTATGTGTGTGTGTATGTGTGTGCATGAGCATATGCGTGTTCTGCCTCACTTTGCTTGTGTGTCTCAAAAATGTGGATGACTTTCCCTACCTTGGCAGCCTTCATCCCTCCAAAGCCGACACTGATGCAGAAATACACCACCGCATAAGCTCTGCCACTGGTGTTATGCCAGACTCTGAGGAAGAGTCTTTGTGAACCGTGACATCCAGGTGAAGAACTGCCTGTTTACAAAGCAGTTGTTCTTCCCACTCCAGTGCAAGAGGCGCAAACTTAGACCAGCAGACCAGCTATAGAAGGCAGATTGAATACCTGTATCCCATCACCAGAGATAGAGTCCTGCCTCCAGGAAATCATGCACATTAGCTAGAGAAGCTGAGGAACAAACACTAGGCACACTAGGAGCACTGAACATCAAATGTATTTCTTCAAACATAAACTATGTAGTGTACATCAAATACAATATGTTCATCACTCTAATTAGGATGGCTCATCGTTCTGGCCCAAGAAAAGTCTTGTAATTATCAGCTATATTCAAGGCTGATTGTTTCTTAAGGTTATAAAAAAATTGAAAGAATGACCATATTGTGATTTTGTTGAAGTAACTCACGATTAATCGCACATTTTTTATTTGTTCTAGTTGTACTTTAAAGGGATATTTTTCAAACTTTAAATACTCTTATCAGCATGGGAGAGGACACATATGCTTGTATGTTTATTATTACTGGAACAATACAGAACAATGAAATACTGCATGCTCAAAAGATATGCTGAAACCATACCATGACAAACCACCTGCTGGCCAAGCATACAGCTGATGCAGAGAGCCCTTCCCTTGTTCGCCAAAGGCAGACCACACTAGTTAATTTGCAATGGAGATGCATGAACAGCTCTACAAGCAACAAACTTTCACCAGCTATAGCTAAACTGGTGACTACAGCATGCAGGCCGGTTAACATTGTGGAGGACAAAGATCTGCCTTTGGCGAGTGGGAGGAGGGCTCACTGTATGAACTGTATACTTGACCAGCAGGTGGTAACTGAGACTCAACATACTCCAGTGGTGCCTGAATTTACATTGACAATTAATGCAAATAAATTTGGTCTTGACTATAGAACCATCTGGCAGGGCTTAGAAGTTGCCATTCATAAGACCCTTTTCTTTATCCATTTCTGCTTGTTATCCAAAACGTTACTGTTGCATCGTTTCCTTGCCAGCCCAAGAGTCAAAAAGAACGTGCATGTGTTAATCACTTGTCAAAAAAATGAGTGCCATTAAAATTAATGTGTTAACGTGTTATTAACATGTTATTAACTATGACTGCCATAACAAATATCATATAAATTCAAGTAATGTAGGTTTTTCCTCTTATCTATGTTGAAGCAATGTTACAAGCACATGCAACAATCATGCTTAGAATGAAGGCAACTAAAACCACAATGCTTGCAAGAGGCTGAATGTCAAGACTTACAACAAAAGTGCAGTGCTTATGTGATACAAAAAAATAATCATTTCTCAGCGGTTGCAATAGTCTACCTAAAAGTCCCTTCTTGAAATCACTGGCCAAAGGTCATTTGATGATTTCAACACGTCCTCATAATTAAATAATCAAATAGGTCAATTGCACCA
Source organism: Scomber japonicus (assembly GCF_027409825.1). Classification (NCBI taxonomy): domain Eukaryota; kingdom Metazoa; phylum Chordata; class Actinopteri; order Scombriformes; family Scombridae; genus Scomber; species Scomber japonicus. Next base: position 25,568,515 of record NC_070580.1, on the reverse strand, counting down.
TGCACTCCAGAACCAACCATGGGAGTGTTTTCTAATTTGCCGCCTCTGTTGGCAGCTTTCCAAACCATTACAAATCACTATAATAAAAATGAATTATGTTTAAAGATGAACAAGGCTGTGGTCAAGATCTGGTTAGGTTTAACACTTGGTTAGGGTTAGGGAAAGATCATGGTTTTGGGTTAAAATGATCACTTGAAACATATAGTGTGGGTTAAAGTTACTTCTTTGTCCTCATGGCAAAAGTAAATACCCAAATATTCGTAGTTTGAAAGAACTTTTCCAACTCACTCTGACCAACATTCACGGTTTGAAATGGGACATAAACAGCAGTCTCCTGCAGCAATGTCCACTTTTTTCCATCTATCTATCAAGGCTAATATAAACTTCATCTGAACTTAGTCACTTCTTCGGGTCATAATTACTACAGCCACTAGATGGCATCTGTCACTCAAACTATTTCTATTTGTATAATTTTTTGGCAACTGAAGAAATGTGTGTCATATCAACAGATCATGAAGATAAATTAACTCAGTAGTTGTCTGAATCCTGTTAGTGTCCGTCTTTCTCCTCTTGTTGCTTCGCTCTTTGTTGTTTTGGTTGGGCTGGGAGTTACAGTAGCCTACTATTTAACTTGTAACCTTTAATAATGTGAATCTAACCAGTGCAATTTCATCCTAGTTTTTTGGTACCAAAAATGATTATTATTATTAAAAGAAACATTTGAGTTGCCTTCAAATTTAAGTATAAAATCCTCAAAGCACTCATCTGATCCAGCATATGAGTATTAAAAATACAGAGGGTGTTTAATAGTGTCAACATTTTGTATTAACTGTCTAAATGGACTGAAAAATAACAGAATTTGTAAATAAATTAGGGACTTAGCTGATTTTGGACAATATATATTATTATTATTATTATTATTATTATTTTTATTGTTATTATTTTTTTTTGTATTTATTTATTTTTTATTTTTTAATGAATGTTGAAATGCATTTAAAATATCAAACGGCATTGTACAGAAGCAAGAACTCAAACTTCAAGGACGTTCGACAGTTTGGGAAACCCTGGAGCTACACAAGATGATTGTTACCACTCTTGTGTCTGAATGCTCTAAGTACAAAGCTACAGGCATTTAGCTTTGGACACACTGCCTGCTTGACGCAATGTGTGTGTATCGCAGAAACTCTTGCTTTTCATTTCAGAGCCAATGTTAACATGTAGAGCACCCACTCAACCTGCGTAAGCCGCACGTCATCCAGACATTCAGTGTCTTGCCTGGTTTTTTTCACGTGACGTATGTGGCTTTCTGCAAAAATAAAATCAAAATTATCTGTTGAAAGTCATATTGACATTATACCAGCAACATTACACCTTTCACTATAGTTGGAATGTTTATATCTGTAGAATATGTTGCACATGGAAAAAATATAAATTGTATGCCGGGGCAAGGAGCCTCTCTGGCAGGGAACTCCAGTGTTGAGTCAGTGACACACAGAGCATCTTGAATCCTTGCTTTCAGTGTTCAAACCAGGGCTCATGCCTGTTGTTTTAACTCCTTCCAGACAGAAAATAAAAAATCACGCTATCTCTGCTGCATGGAAGGTTCAGCTCCGCCCCCTAAGACAGAGGACAGGAGCAGCTATCTCTGCTGCTGTTTGCTGTCACTTCTCGTCGAGTTGCAGGAATACTACTACTTTATTCCTCCTCACTGTTCCGTATTAAAGTCCAGACACTGAATAGGCGGACAGAGTTGCTCCATCAGTAAGCGGCTACAGGACTCTGTTATTAGCAGCTGTGGTCGAGCGAGGTAGAGAGTGAATGAAGAGAGAGGGCTGACAGTAAGAAAGCCGGTGAATCAGATCAATAAAATGTTATTTTCTGATTGTTTCACAGTGGTTACCTTCAACAGCACAAATAAACTTCACCACACACCTCCACTCAACCCTGCAGCTCCACCTTAAACCTCTGAATCTGGAACACCTGCCTGCTGTTTAAAACACAGCACCAGCTTTATGCTGCTTTAGTTGGTTCAGTTTAAAACATCTTAATGAGAGATGTTCTTTATTTCCATCTTTACAATAAATCAACTCTGATCCTGATCCACTTCTAAGACATCTGGAAGTATTTTATTGATAAGCAAAGACAGTTAGTTTAGTTATTTAAAGAAATACAATGTAGAAAAAGATATACTGAAAAATGTCAAAATCTAATCTGTTTCATATGTTCCTAAATAATAAACAGTTAAACTTAGTTATCACTTCTGCGTTCTTTGTTCCAAATATGGACATTAGTTTTTTAATGGTTTGTTTGGAACATTTATTAACTGGTAAAATGTATTTCCTGTGCTCTGTAGGTGTGTCATCATCATTCATACCTATACAACCAGCAGTTAAATGACTAAAACTCAAAAAAATATTCTAGATATAACCTCTCAATGTTGCTCTCAGAGTGCACCAGAATGATGCATTTGACTTAAAAATGTACAAAATTTGGACCTCTGGATTTGTAATATCAAATTAGAAGTGTGTTGTTCTATTTGTGTGATATAGGATTCTTGCAATTTACTTTTATTTTATTGGCAATATGTTATAAATCATAATAATTAAAATAATTGTATCATAATACATATGATATCTGCATGAAAAGAGTGGCCTGGAATGGAGTCAAATTCCCAGGCCTGAATTATTGTCCCAGTCCGCCCCTGCTAGTCAGTGTGTTTTTGAAGTTTAAGCAGAACCATGCTAGCTGTTTCTCCCTGCTTCTGGTCTTTATGCTCAATTTTCTTAACAAGAAAGTGAATATAAGCTTATTTCCAAAAATGTTGAACTATCCTTTTATGACTTGTGACAAAACATGATAGTGCTGATGTAAACAGCACGATAGACCGCATGACAGGCGCTAGCTAGGATACACAACCTCACAGCGACTTAACTACTCACACTGCTGCAACAATGACAAAGAATCCTGTATCAGTAGCTATTTCATCACGAGTAGGAGCATAAAAAAAGCTGGTTGAGTTTTCTCAGCAGAGGCACAGTGCTCTAAAATTGTTGGATCAAAGTGTTGCCTGTAACTTTCTCCTTGAAATCAGGTGCAAACAGGGCTGGTAAATCAACTATGGAACCTGTCCACAGCCGCCAGCTCTCTATCTCCTCCCTCCTGGTGATTTCATCACAGAGCTCAAGAGTTAATATGGTTGATGCAGTCCCTGCCCAGAGGGGGTAATGAAGTGACTAAGGGCTGACCGTCCCTGACCAGCGACAAGACAGCAGGTGTGAGCAGTGAGGAGTGTGTCTGTGAAGATGTGTCTGTGTGTGTGTGTGTGTGTGTGTGTGTGTGTAGAGATGTGTGTGTGTCTGAGAGACAGAGAGAGACAGAGAGAGAGAGAAAGAAAGAGAGAGAGAGAGAGCCTATACTAAGCTCCCCGAGATGAACCAGGCACCTAACCACAGGTCTAGATCAATTAGTTGGCCTAATCAGTCCCCTCTCTGTTAGCCATAAAGATCCCCTGGTTTACCCTTGAATCTATCATCTTTACTGCCACACCACTTCCATCTATCAGCCTCTCTCTCCTTTTATTTTTATTTTTGCCATTCTCTCTCTCATTTTTTCTCTCCCTCTCCTTACATCTATCCAAGCCATCTCTCCTTTAACACTACATTTATGCTCCAGCTTGGTAAACGGTAATCAATGGCTCACAACAGTGGACTTCTTCATCTAAACGATTTTTCAGGAAAAGCTGTGTGTGCATGTGTGCGCGTGTATTTGCGTGTGTATGTGCGTGTGTGTACAGTACATGTATGTGTGTGTGTGCGTGTGCAGTTTAGTAAGTAGTGATTGTGGTTTAGGTTAGGATAAGTTTCCAGGAAATGAATGCAAGTCATGGTAAAGTCCTCCTAAGTGAAGGAAACACAACTGTGTGTGTGCATGTGTGCATGTGTGTGTGTATGTGTGTGTGTGGGTGTATGTGCCGCAGAGAGAGGGAGAGAGAGAAGTGACCAAGTGAGAGACAGAATCTTAACTGTTTGCACACATTACACATAGATATTAGTATTAAGAAAGTTTTGTGTGCAAGTAAGCATCTATTTTTGTGTATCTATGATATGTGCGTGTGTGTCTCTCTCTCTCTGTGTTTGTGTGTGTGCGCATGTGTTGGAAATGTGTGAAATGCCTGCCTCGAATTGGCACTGACTCCAGAAGCTCACAGTAATGCATTCACTTTTAGTACATAAATCACAATCAGCCCATTCTGCCATCTGGGTTACTGCTACATGGCCCTTGTAATGTACACGCTGGTTAGACCACCGGCTGAATAAATGAGGACTCCAGGATACAAAGCAGATACGTGTCTGTAATGGACAGTAAGGTGGCAAATATATTGCTTTCCCCTTTTGTCTAGTAGAGAAAATGTTTTATATTCCATATCACCAATCAGCTCAGCGAGATGGAGTGTATGATAGAGTGTGTTTAGTATGTGCAAAGATATGTGTGTCTCTGTATATCTGTCAATCTAACAGGGCTGCAACTAACAATTATTTTTAGTGTCAATTAATCTGTTTGTAATTTTCTTGATTAAAATATATGTCTGTTAATGCTGATGACATTTTTCTAAAACTCAAGGTGAAGCAACAGTCATAATGCCATAATGTAAGGCCAATTCTATGTCCATTTTTTTCATTTTCACTTGCAAAATAACAGTTATCAAAATATTAGCTAATATATTTTCTGTCATTTAACTAATTGTTGCAGCTCTATAATCACTCAATGTTCACAGAGCTTTGTCACAAAACAGAATGACCACTGTAGGTTTAGGTAAGATAGATTGAGTGAATAAATAGGAAATTTGACAGAATTATAAAACAGTGGGACATTATTTCATCATGACAGAATCTGCAGAGCACTTTGATTTTAATATGTCAAATTGTTTTAATATTGCTTTGTACACCCACATCTTCAGATACTTCTACTCCACAAAAACAATATATACTACTGTAATACACACTGTATAAAACAAGTTACATTGATTACATTATTAATAAGAATAACTATAAGAAATTCTTACAATTAATGATGGCGAGAACCTTAAATCATTCTGCCTCTAATCTTACGCCAACCAATTCTCATCCTATACCGTAGCCTGCAAAATCAGTTTTCCAAATGAATCAGTTTTCCAAACACAGGGTCAATAAAGGTCATGGTCTTAACCAAAGGTCCTGCCTCTTTGACGGATTCCTGTACAGATCAGCATCTAATTGGAAAATTAAAGTTATTGATTGCCTATTGGGACAAGAGGCATTTCTCTCACTTTCACAAACACCAATTAGCTCAGGATAAATGGTCAACTGAGACTCGCCGGCAGTCTCACAAACACATACTGAGCACATGTAGATGCATGCACGCAAACACATACTGTACACACACACACAAAGACACATACGTGTGCTTGTACACGCCAATCCGCATAGCCAAGAGCACAGACACCCCAGAGGAGTAAACTTGAGCATTTCTAACCCCTAACCAAGGTCACTCAGTAATATCCAAGCTTAAAGTGTATTGTAACCCCACGGTCACAAATCATATTCTGCAATATGAAGAAAACATACACACAAGTCCACCTGTTGGGAATAGGTTATTTTTCATCCAGATACCACAGAGATGAACAGTTTGTCTGCCTACAAAACACATAATAATATGGGGATGCCATTTAAAAAAAAATATTCTTGTAGTTATGATATGTATGGCAGCAGTGTCTTTGAGACTGCAGCGTTTGTATGACGCTTTTTCTGTGATGACAGCATGAGTTACCATTCATTTGTCTCATCACAGAAAATGCTGTATGCCAGACTGTTTTATGAGCTGAACAAATGTCAAATGATATTTAAGTAAATCTACTACAAATAATTTGGGTTGTTGATTTAATCAGCTTGAAAGTAAACACAGGTAACAAATCACAATGAAAGGTTGTGAAATGAGAAGCAGAATTTAAACAGACAGTAGGCCTAAACAGCTGGGAAAAAGGCATGTTGCACAAAATTTGTATTTTTTCCAGCAAAATTAAACAACAGAAATTGCTATTGATGCAAATTTGATCTGTGACTATCCATTACAGTAGATCCACCTGAAGATTAGATGATTATGATCTTAAATATGAATGAGTACACATGAAGTCATTGATCGTAATCTCGATATGTGGAGATCAGTGATCACTGTAGTAACAAAAAGAGAAAGGATAGTCCGTTATTTGCCTAATTTTCTGCAACGACACTTTTTAATCATCTGCATCTGTGAGGGATTATCACAAAGCCGGATATACGCGAATCCTATTGTTTCCTCGTGAAACTGTTTTGATGGTAGTATGCTTGTAATTCTGCCTTTAGTCATTCAACAGCGTGGCTTTAGTGCTCTGTGGCACACATCCAACTTCCCCAAATGCATCCTGTTGGCGCATCAAGTGGCTGCAGTCCTCGGAAACGCATCCCACTGTGCAGGAGGTGCGTGCAGTCATTTTACACCCCTGTAATTTCATTTACCAAAGTCGGCAGTGCTGTTGCCACTGTGGGCTGGCTTCACATTTACACCATAGTTACACACATATTTACATTCTTGATTAGAGGTAGCTAAAAAAAAATGTAATCACCCGAGAATTAAAATTGTTTAGCCATGCCACATGGAATGCATGCGCACAAAACAGGACAACCGCTGTCCAGTCTCACTGTGGGCATTTCACTGAAATTGTGCTACAATACATTATTACGTCGAAATCACTAATATGCAGTCATTCCACAGCGAGCCGTTTTTTTTACTTCACTGTAACCTAAAAATCGTTGCAATTAGCCTGTTTTACTATCTTTATCATGTTGCATGATAAGAATCACGGCTGGACTCCTGCGCAGCGCTCATTACAGACTGCACTTACACGCTGTTAATTGTGTTACAAGTGGCAACAAGTTAGACGGCGATGTTCAGCTTTGAAGTAGAGATGATTACGGCTCAGTAAAATGCAAAAAGCTCACCCTTTTACATCATACACATACACGCACGCACACAACAAGCAGACAAAAATCACTGATGTATGTGCATTTATGCCATTTCCCTCTATTACAGTACACACAAAACTCCCACTGTGCAGTATCGAAAGGCATCATGTCAAGTCAAGTGGAGTTGTATATCACACGAGCGAGCCGCCGCACAGTGAACTTTCCCATTAAATAAGAACACCCCCAAAGTCCTACCTGTGTATCTGGGTGGCGGAAACAAATGCCTTTGCCTTGATAAGTTGCAGAGGGATGTGGTGGCGGCTTCTCAACTTGCCGCTTCTTCCGAAATGAAAGGTATACGATCCCCTGTGAGATGAAAAATCAGAAGGACAGACGCTCTGTGCTCCCTGTCTGCATCCGCGTTGTGCGTCTGGAGTCTCCGTTCCGAGTAGCGCAGGGAAAGGGACGGCTGAGCCGCTCTCGGCACGGCGCGGTATGGAAAGCCCCTGGTGGTGATGGAGGGAATCAACAAAAGAAGAGGTAGAGAGAGAGAGAGAACGAGAGAGAGAGGGAGAGGGAGAAGGAGGGAGGGAGGGAGTGAGAGAGAGTAGTCGGAGTCACCAATAGAAAGGAAAGGTAATTATAGAGGCATTTTTGTTTTGATCCAGCAGCCCTTTTGACAGAGCGTAATCTCTTCTGCACACACTGTAAACATACTGTATGTCATAAAGATGTATGCATGTAAACTCTAAAAGCTAAATTCACTATAAGTTTTGTGTGTTTGAACAGTTTCAATCTTCCCATTGTTTGTACCCTGTGCATTATTACAACCATGACAATTACAGTCATCAGAGAGAAAAAAGCAATGTATGTATTGCTTTGTGCTGATAGAGAACAAACACAGAAATCAGAAACTTAAATCCATAACTTTCAAAGCTAAAGGCATTTACAGCTTGGGCAAAACAGTGGTTGTTGCAATCTGCTGTGAGCCTTGTTTTCAAATTCCACTTTGTTATTCACTTCAATTCCTCAACCTCATATGCAACTTTGCTCCTCAGTGGGAAGTCCATACAAAAGTGAAGATTTTGATTTTTTTGTACAGCCTTGTATGTAAATTATTGAATTATTGATTCTCATCAGTGCAAACAGAGAGAGAAGCTACAGTGAGTTTCAGCTGCATGCAGTAGGCTACCATTTTTTCTTTAAAAAAAGAAAGAAATCTGAATGAGTGTTAGAAAACAACAATAAGGGGAAATGAATAAACACTTGAGCACATTGGACTGTGATGAAGTCCTGGAGGTGGTTTTCAGATTAATTTTCTTTGGGTATTTGGGAAGGTGAAAATGTCAAGTATGCCTTCTTCCTTGAAGTGGTTCACCTGTTAATCAGAGCATGTGGGTGCATGCGTGCGTGTGTGCCTGAGAAATATGAGACAAGTGACAAGAATGTGACAAAAAGATAGAATAAGACAAAGAGGGAGAGAGAGAGAGAGAGAGAGAGAGGTTTCTGCTGCAGATTACCCACCATCGCAACCAGCTGAGAGGCTCAGTCAGCAGGGTTAGGAGGGTTAGGAAGCTGATGTACCAACAAGGATTTTAAAAGCCAGTGTGTAGAGGCTGTTCACAGAGAGGTGCTGAATAGAGGAAGATACTTAGAAAGAGAGAAAGAGGAGGCGGGTGAGGGGAGTCAGAGAGGGAGAGAGAGAAAGTGAAAATGAAATGGGTTATATTTGTTCTATGTAGCCATCAGGTAAGACTAGCAGGTTAGCAGTAACACTGGCAGGGTACTAATCATTTGTTGTCTCGCAGACAGAAAATTACATGGAAGCAGAAGCATTTGATAACCCCCCAATATAATACCTATCTTTTGACAATTGGAGTGGATGTATATGATTGGCATTGTTGCTGTGATTTTAAATATTCCCTTGACAGACTGTTGAATAATGCTCCTGCAATTTAGGCATAGGTCCCTTTAGGGTCTCTAAAAGTTCCTTCTCGATGCTTTGAAGACAAACATGTCTAAGTACTGATTTTCACATCTCTTATCTAATAGCTGAAATACTAGATTTGAAAATATGTTATTCCTTGAAAGAGAAAAAAAATAATTAATTTGATGAACATGTTTACACAAAGGTGTCATATTCTAATCTTTTTTTTCCCCCTTGTAGCTCAACCATTACACTAGGTTCAGTATAGTAGATGCCCCTGGTCCTTTTACATAGCGAGCTCTTGGGGTGGAAGTGCTGACTAAGGACATGTCTCTTGAATATTACATTTTTCCTCAGCAGCGAGGTGTTGAAACACTGCCCATGCCTATCGCTCAACCCCATAATGGGAACCGGAGACCAGCAGCTACAAACATAAATATCTGTGGATATACTACTGTAAGACACAACCAGCAGCAGATCAATAAAGGGCACTGAGAGAGAGAGGAGAGGAGAGAGAGTGAGAGAGAGAGGATCATGGGTAAAGGTCCATAGATTGTAAGAGTGGTGCTACCGGGACACTCTACTGTACCTACCGAAACTACAGTCTATCTCTTGTGTGGAAATGACTATAAAGTAAGGGACTAGTCAAAGGTTACTGAAGCAATCTATTTTCTCCCAATAAAGAGATGTTCCCCTGCCACAGCCGCAATTGTGAATTACAGCCATCTCTTCACATACTTCTATCTATTCTCACACTTTCAGCATTGCTTTGGCCCTGTTCTAAAACCAATAGCCTACAATGTTGGAACCACTTGAAAGAGACACAGTTGCCTCCTTCTTTCTGCATTTGAAGGCAACCAGCTGGTTTAACATGCCTCTTGCTTGTAGCTCTCCAATATACTGTAAATCAACTTGGCATGATTACATGTACAGCACAGAGCAGCTAGGCGCAACACTGTAACTGTCAAAATGTGTTGTAATAAGAGGCTCAGTAGGTTAAAAATGTTTTGAGGCTGCTGTTTATGGCTTTCTGCCCAAATCACTATGTACAACTCGTCATTTCCAAACAGTGGACTGAGGGAGAAAGCTGCTTCAAAGCTGAGCCCAAATCAGTACCACAGACAGCACCTCATTTTCAAAAAGAAGCTTGTGGTTCAAAGCTGTGCCGAAATCAGCACCATGGACAACTCCTCATCTCCAAATAGAGGATCTTGGTTTAAAGTGGATACAATATCAACTCCATGGACAACTCTTTATTTCCAAATATGAGATTGTAGTTCAAAGCTGGGCCCAAATCAGAACCATGGACAACTCCCTATTCCCAAATAGGAGCCTGTAGGAGAGAGCTGCCTCAAAGCTAATCCAGTATCAGCCCCATGGCCAACTCCTCATTTCCAAACGCAAGACTGTCGTTCATATCTGATTCCAAATCATATCCATGGACATCTAAATATTTCCAGCTAGCAGACTGTGAAGCTGAGCCCAAATCAGCACCATAGACAACTCATAACCAAACAGCAGACTGTGAGAGAGAGCTGCTTCAAAGCTGATCCCATATCAGAACCATGGACAGCATACGTTATTCATTTGGCCTTACAAACAGAATTTCTTCTCTTAGAATGGCATGGGAAGCCACTCATAGAGTTGTAATAGACAATAGTGGCTTCTTTATCCTCCCAAGTGCGCTCCCTATGGGCAGCTACAATGCTACAGTAGATGAAGACGTCTCGAAGCAATGCTCAAAATTTAACAGGTTATTTCTTAACTTTTTTCATTTTAAAATGACACAAGGCCATCAAATAATTGATAGTACAGTATATATCTGGAAACCAAATGCTGGTTAAAAGTGCCTACCTATCCTATAATCCAAAAAAAGAGAAAGTTTTGGCTCACTCTATGACAAGAGTGTTCCTGACTGAATGTACAATTTCTCAACAATAATATGGAGACATGAATATTATCATGAAATTATGATAGTGTCATTCATTTTATGTTCATAACCTCCTCTTGTGTGGAGGAGTAACAGTTGTTGACAAGTACCTTATATGTTTATGAATACTAGATAGGGAGACTTAAAGTAAAGTGCTCCCACCTTATTTTTAATATAACATTCATACAAGTAATGTACAATATAGGTGTGAAAAATATGCACTCACAAGATAACTCAAGTTTTTTTTAAAAAAGGAAAGATATAAGCATAAGGTTGAGAATATGATACAGACACTTGTGGGGGCTGGATTTTTCCAAGAGACACATAAAATGGAAAAATACAACAACATATATAAGATACAATAAAAGCACAAGTATAGAAAAAGGGCCAATGAGTATTCCGTCGCTTACTCACTTGCACACACTTTTAGAGCTTGCCAAGATGCAGAAATGAGCACTACTGTTTCCTAAAACACAGCACACCAACTCCATCACTTTTTTAAATTTAATAAGTTTTTGTCTGTGCTGTGTGTCAAATTAGGGTAGGAGACTTTGACTCATTCAAGGTTCGCTCCAGCCATTGCAGGGCCATTTCAATTCAATTTAATACAATCCAATAAACTTTATTTATCCCTGCAGGCAAGTTTTCATGGTGTATAAAAATACATTAAAACAACACACACGCTATGAATTTAAAGAGTCACCGATTCACAAAACACTCACTTCAAATAGAAACCAAGGTTTGCCTACTTATACACATGCCTCTATAAAAAGTACATCTAAATATTATCAATTAAGTCATAAATGTATACCAGCACAATTAGCAGTAAACTCTACTGTTATTCAGTCCATGTTCAAAGGCTGTTATCATCAAGTATTGGTGAATATCACACATAGATTAAAACAAGACATTAAGGCTCATACAAAGTAGAGCAAAAGTAACCTGGAGCTTCAATGCAGTTCTTCTGTCAGCAATACTCTTTATCAGATTCTATCAGATCTATCTATAGTTGTACTGGAGTATTTTCGTAGCTGTGTCAAAGTGAGCTTCAGGCCCCAGGTTAAAATCAACACACCTGCCAGACATACCCTTTTCAGTTTTCAGAGATCAGAGAAGAGCAACCGGAGGCCCAAATCAATAGTGCATCATCCCCATTTTTACTATGTGGATTTCAAGCCACTACCTTCTACTTGCATTCACAGTCTCCAGTGCTTTTAAACATGGTGATTCAGTATAAAGCAGTTATGGGTTAAGATTTGTTGTCAATTTTTTTTTTACTATTTTTAGTTCAGACAACTCTTTTCAATTTCATGCTTTTGCCTTACATTGGTTCAATGAATTTGATTTCTAAATGCTTCACCGGGAAGGCTAATTTATTCTTCATTTACCTGTTTTTGTTGTAGTTTCCGGCAATCTATTGAGCATTTTTGCAATTTCCAAACATCTCAATCTCACTTGCTCTGTTACTACTATTATGTAAATAAATAAGAGAAGTTTATCATTTTGTATCACTGTCTCATTCATGGTCTGGACTTCCAAATATACACTTACACTCACAAGATGAAAGGGACTCATGATAGCATGAACACTTTTATTTAGTGCTCACGGCATAATTCACAATCATTAAAGTAGTTTTACACATCACAAATTCAACATAGTCTCTGTATTTTTAAAGCCTACAAAGCTGAAATGTACATCAGAGAGAAGTATTTGATGTTAAATAGTCCAGCCATCCTTTTTTTTTTTTTACTGCTCATCTAAAGGGGCTTTTGGGAACTGCCGCCAATCTCAGCTGATATTGGGTAAGAGGTGTGGTCCATCCAGGACAGGTTGCCATTCAGTCACAGGGTTAATATATAGTATAGAGAAAGACAATCATTCATACTCACATTCACACTTACAATTAATTTACAGTAACCCATTAACCTGACCTGCATGTTTTTGATCTGTGGGAAGGATCCTAGAGAGTACCTGGAGAGAACCCACGCAAAATAAAATAATTATATTCATAATAGATGTGATGAGATCTGGTAAAAAAAATTTCACACAAAACGCCATTGCCCATATATCAATAAAACATTGTCCACAAATCAATAGAACAATTCATATCAAGCAACACTGTCCCAGTCGTTTTTGCTCAGGCTAGAGGAAAGCCCAGTTATCTCATCCATTTGACAGACATCTGAAGTATATCAGCTCCTATCTCTCTGTTCATCTTCTGCAGCATGTGGGTAGAAAAGACTTTCAGATATCACTGAGACTCCTGTAGCCCACAGCTAGATCACATTCCCCCAGCAGGGGCTGTAAAGTACCATGACTTGATAATCTGTGCAGATTTGATCCTATCTTATTGCAGGCATTGGGATCTCCTTCAAAGAAAACCTGCCAGTTGCAACTATCTGCAGATTCTATGTCACTGCTGCGCTTTCGCATCCATTCATTCACCTAAACAATGCTGAAACTCAACATCACAAGTTGAAATGACACAAGAGGAAATTTGAGAATCTGGCAATCAATCAACAAATCACATAGTCAAGGGGAATATGAGGAGTGAAGTACTATTCTCCTTATCAGATTTAATGTTAGTTACATTGTGGAGCAGCAAGCAGACTGACTCAATGCTAAGCAGTCCAGGAGACCTAAAAATAGTGTTTCATATTTACCACATTAATCTTTCTCTACACTCCTCTGAGACATTATATTGAGGGTAAAATCCAGTTATTTTCCCAAAGAGAGTTTCTTTAGTCACATAATATTACCAAGGCATTGCATTACATTGTGTGTGAATGTGTGTGTGTGTGATGGCGAGGGCTTGTTCGTAACACAGAGGCAATTTATTGCATACCAGTCTATTTTACTGAGATGTTCCGAATATGTGAAGAGGAAATAACAGCATTTCTTGTTCATAACGCAATTCTGGAGGCACAGCTCAAAAATGGAGAAAGTGCAATATTTCACCAAACTATTATATTGAGCTTGTGCATAAAGATAGATAGGAACACAGTAAGTATACTGTACATGTAGACTGATGCTGAATTTCCAGTGCTACTGGTTCTTAAATGTCCAAATACTTTGTGTGAATATACTGCTATTTCAAAATAAGTTGAAAGGTTCTTTGTACATTTCTGAACACTCCATTCAATGGCAAGAAGTCAAGGCTGTGAAACTGATTTTAAAAGATGTCCATATATTTATTGTAGAATGAGTACACTGTATATGTTGAAATTAAGACCTGAAGAGTTCGGTTTAGAACCTGCTCTATGTGTAAAGTGCCTTGAGATAACTTTGTTGTGATTGATTGATTGAGGAGCACAAGTCAAGGTACATCAAGTACATCAACTTAATCTAAGTGTGAGATGAAGTTTTATTTTCATTTAAGAAAGTTCTATCAGAAAATATAATAGTAGCAGCCAATCAAGGCCTCGCCAATCACAGTAGTGGAGTATTTACCACTATGGACCTATCATTAAAATTGGCTCCCTTTTTGGATGTATGGGACTTACAAGAGGCGACCTTAACTTTGTGTATCCATTTAGTTTTTTAATATTGTTCTTTTTTCCCACAAAAATGATCAACGTAAGAAGACATGAAATGTTATTTAGTTATATTATATATGTCCAAATGCAGGAATGTAATCTTTCACATCTTATTGGAGTCCATTACCTTGCTCATGTAATACCTAATCAATATATCTTAAGAACAGCTGATCACCCCACACTTAAAGGAACGACATCCTTTAAGGCTCTACACTTGTTCCACTATGTATTCTCCTGCTTGGCAACTCAAAGCTTTAAAATTAATTTTTCACTCGTATGCAGATGATACTCAGCTTAATGGTGCTATCAAACCAATTGACTACTCAGTGAGTCCTGTCTTTAAACTGTTAAAAGGTTGAGGACAGACATTAATTCTGCTAACAATTGTTCCTCTTACTTCCAAAATTAATTGGACCTTTCTTCCTCTGTGTGTCTTGTGCACTTGACCTGCTAACCCCTTCCTCTTAGAGGGGGTATTGGGTCATTTCTGTTCCCTGGAATCTGTGCTGTTCCTCTCCCTGGAGACTGTTTGGAAAGTTTGGTTCCCCTCCATCTTTCCATCCAACAAGCTGCCCTGTCACCAAATCCCTATGCCAGCATTCATGGCACATTGTTTGTATTTGTACAAACTGGTTGGACTTTCTTTGCGTTTCGGATCAATGGACAATGGATCACATGACTACCTGTATGTGAAAGTGATAAACCTAAAGAGAGTTATCACCACACTGCAGTTCCCCTCAGCTCTATAGAACATTTTAGTGTCCTTGAGCTCTTTTTTTTGGTTTTATGGTCCACAATTTTTATTGTTTTAGTTCAGTCTACTCAAATGTGCTATTTTTGTCTGTGGCAGGCAGCTGTTTTTAGTCAAAAGTAATGATAAACTCACTGTACACTTCCTGCCAAGCACAAAATGGCAGAAAGACAAAACACAAACTAGCTGGTGAACATATTGGAGCATTTAGCAGCCCATTTATTTCCCTCAAGAGTTAGTGAAAAGTAAAAACAGAACTAAAAGGAGAGTGAATATTGTACTTCCTCAGATAGCATGACTCCAAATGAATATTAATGTTATTTAATTTCTGCTTGATGTGTAAATAGGCAAATGTTTACCAACATCTTGTCCTGACCAACTTTAAAGGGTGCAACTACATCAGTTTTATGAAAAATAAAAAATGTATAAGATAGAATCACACATTATTTAGCATTCTGATATCATTTGGTAACTGCTATTTTGTGTGTGTGTGTGTGTGTGTGTGTGTGTGTGTGTGTGTGTGTGCATGTGTGCATGAGTGTACACAAATCTGAGTGTGGTGGTGAGAAAATGAGTCTGTCATATTGTCTCGTATGGCTTGTGTCTGATGATGCGAGAATGTGAGAGGAAGGGAAGGAAGCTGCTGACCTTAAACCTTCACCATGTTGGTTTCTTAAATCTAATCCCAAACAAAGTGCTTTAGTCTGGATACTGCTGTGTGCGGTGCCTCAGCGGTGGGAGAGTGGGAGGGAGATGTCAACACTCTGGGTCTTTAGAAAAGGCCACTAAAGTAAACTTTTTATTGTTGTGCTCAAGGGTGTATTTTCTAAGCATTGTATTTAAGCAGCAACATATGCAAATGAGTGACCTACAGTAGTATAGCATTACTCTTTAGGAATTTTACCCTATTATGCAACTTTTGATGTAGCACATTGTATTGATCTTGACAATGAAACCTTTGGGTTGTGGAAAAATTTATTTTTGTCCTCCGCCAAGAAAAAAGTTGTTCCTTGTTGCTAAGCAACATTGTTTTGCGTCTTTCCACAGCAGCCGGTGTTATGTCTGACAGTTAATTCTTACTTACTGTCAGAATCCATCTGAACCTGTTTAAGATCTTCCAGTTCCAGTGACTGACTGATTATACAGTTACACTAGTGTGAGAGGTACGTATAAAAGGGTCATGCTTTTCTTTGGCATTTGACTCATCCTCTTTTTTTTAGATGTACTCATTCTTTAAATGTCTCATGACTACACTAAAAACAATATATGCAAAACATGTTCTCTGCAAGTAATACGTATGAGTAGTAATACTAGAAATGATTAATGAGCTCAATGGCTAATAATTATGTCACATGCATGAAAACAAAGCAAAGTGATGATGCTCAAGCAGTCAATATGTGTCCATGCTTTACTGTGATGAGCATGGCTGACTCTAATGTCTCTCATGCAATCAAAATACACAGGTGTAACACAATATTGAAGTATGTAGAGTGTATACAATTTGTCTAGGTAGTTCTTGTGCAATAAATAAAATAACTTTTTTTAAATGTAGATTAAAGAATAAGCTTACCAAGATTGCCCTAAGAGCCAGAAGAATAGTTGGAAAACCTCAAAAGTCCTTGATTCAGCTTTTTATAGAGAGGACAAGGTAGAAAGTGAGGAGTATCCTAGCAGATAGTTCCCATTTTCTATTCAGCCAGTTTGAGCCTTTGAGCTTTGGGAGGTACTATATAGTTCCTCTGGTAATTGAAAATGTATTTAAGATGGTCTTCATCCTAAGTGCCATTAATATTCTTAACTCTGCAATGACTGATTCAAGCCACAAACATGACATGAACTGTTTATTGTGTAATGTGACCACTAAATGTGTTGCTATCTCTTGTAACAAACATGTGTAGTATGTATTTATGTTTGGATGAGCAGAAAACTATTTTCCACCCTGGTGGACAATGAAGATCTATTCTAGAAACAGCTGAATGTGTGGCTATCTATGGTTAATTACTGCTATCAGGATATTACTGAAAGTCATAATTTCATCCACTCCTTAAATGGACATAGGTGTGCCAGATTTGCAGATAAATAGCTTCAGATTTTTCTAATATGTTAAAGACTGTGTAAAGTGAATTCAAACATGTTCTTCTAAACACATTAAATAGGTAATAAATGTATTTCTAAAAAAGGTGTAAAAAGCATTTCAACCATTTAGATTTGAATTGTGGAGCTAGGCTTCACAAACTGTGTTTCAACATTTCTGTGTTCAGGATTTAGTGGTCGAGTCTGAAAATCATCCGCCCCTGCTGCTCAAGCTGTATAAATACATTCAGCGCACCCTACTACTACTTCTACTACAGTCTATTGTAAGCCAGTTAGCTGGGTTAGCCGCCGAGCTAGCCGCCGAGTTAGCCACCAAGCTAGCCGCTGAGCCAGAGCCATAGTAGCCATCTCTCTATGGCGCTGTGCTGAGCTAGCAGCTGAGCTAGCCGCAGAAAGCTCTCAGACGTAGCGTCCATGTTTCGGGTAAAGGTGGTGACTTTGATTGACAGGTGACACTTGGTAGGGGGCGGGGTTTCAGCGAACTCGGCGGGCACACCCACAGCGTTTGAGAGCAGAGAAATAGACTGAGTTTTGCACAACTTTGAAGCCGAATTTTTTAATCATTCATTAACAACACACTTTTCTGTGGTATGTCAAACTCAGAAAACATATTTATTCTTACTTTACAGGGACTTTAAATAATGGTGTGTGGATTAAAAAACATTTGACACCATACCTCTGGCATTAGTCCATTGTAGGAAAAAATGACTTCTTCTTGACAACCGTAGCGTCCTCTGTGTTACAGCACTGGAGCTGTCTGATCTGACACAAGGTCACGCAGAGCTCTGATTGACGTGCATGACTACTGCTTTTGCCATGGAGAGGTGTGTCTTGGCAGCACCCTCCACTACACACCTCAGACGGCGATCAGTCATTCACAAGTTCACTGCTACCCGACAGCCTGACATGAGCGAGCAAACTGATAGATTGACCGAATGAGAGATGGAGAGATTTTTAAAAATGTACAATACTGACTAAACAGCCACATTGCACAAAGACCTTCCCAAGAGAGCTGGACATGACACAAACAAATGTAAAAAGAGAGAGAAATTAGAGCAAAGTGACTTGTTTTTGCACATGTTGGTGTTCTTTGAGATTAAATTTTTGCTATGCAGCTTTAATTGATTGCTTTGGTTTTTATAGCTCGCTTGTGTACTCAGCATGAGCATCGTTAAAGGGTCACTTAATTCACAAAATAAAATAATGTTTTTCCATTTACCCTGTTGGAATCGAGCAAAGTGTCACAATCCCACCCCATGAGCCTCTGTGTGAGTGTATGTCCTATTTATTTTTAAGTTTCCTTTTAGAATGAATGCTGTGTGCCTAGTGTGTTTTGGTGTTTGGTTTCTCTCTCTCTCTCTCTCTCTCTCTCTCTCTCTCTCTCTTTCTCTCTTTCTCTTTCTCTTTCTCTTTCTCTCTCTCTCTCTCTCTCTCTCTCTCTCTCTCTCTCTCTCTCTCTCTCTCTCTCTCTCTCTCTCTCTCTCTCTCTCTCTCTCTCTCTCTCTCTCTCTCTCTCTCTCTCTCTCTCTCTCTCTCTCTCTCTCTTGACTTCTTTCTATTGGAAGAGTAGCACACCTGCATGCAATGTCGTCATTGGACTCAGGCTGAGTGCACACCTGTGGAGGATCGTCATGAGTAGTTTATATAAGTCGAGGGCTGCCAGAACATTGTAGCTCATAGTTTTATATATACAGTAGTCATGTGAGTATTTTCAGTATTTTCAGCTTCTCAGTTGTTTTAGTTATCTGCAACTTCTGTATACTGAGAGTGATCAGTTTCTTTTGTGCTCATGTTGTAATTTCTTCAGTGAAGAATTTCCACTTATCTCTGAGCCTGCATCTCAGTCCTTCAACCTACCTTGTGTCACATAGTCATTTTATCTGGCAAGACTTTAAACTTTCCATCACTAACACAACTACCCCACCACCTCAATACAGTGCAGCAACATGAAATTATGTTTTTAACACTCAAAGGCACAGAGAAGTGACTTTGTTTATTTTTTTCAGAGACAAACCTCAAGGTTATCAACAGACCTCATTGTGAACAGTTTTTATTGATAACTTTTCTGTGTTGAAGTATGCCCATTAATAGTTGTCTATTGACTGTGAGGTCTGTGAATTATATTATCATGAATAAATCCAACATTGATCTGCTGCAAGAGTTTTTTAAAATGTAATGGTTTACATTAAATGCTTTGAGTAGCACAAAACAAATACATTTTACTCGAACCTTTGTGTTGGAAGGTTCATTGAGGGTTAATGTCAAAATCTGGCCAAAAAACTTAAACTATCTCGCTATATGAGTGCTTTTAGTAATGTGCTCTTTACATTTACAGGCTTTAAGAAAACAGCAATTCTTAATTTACCTACACAGCCAAGAGCAAAGACATTTCTTTTAACTATTTTTTCTCAACATAATGTACATTAGCATCAAATGTTTTATTAAGATTCCCTACCTTTCAGTTTTCATGTGGTGTTAAGGCACTGGCCACCTTGTATCTTTAATAGTAAAATGTGGCATAAAAAGTCATTATACAAACTGAGCCATTACTTCTTTTTCCAGGGGTTTAGAACATTTGCATGAAATCACATATATGAGGGAGAAAATGATGGCAAGGCAGTTTTCACATTTCACTTCCAACGAGTCATGCTTCAGTATTATATGGCAATTACAGACGTGGTTCACCTCTATTGGCTTAGCCATGAACTCTAATTCTCACATAGTAGTGATTAATTTGATTTTCTGTAGCTTTAAGGGGAGCTTGGCTCCATAACATATTTAAATTTTTATGGGGTAAGAAAGTAAACCAACTTCAAAAGCCGCAAAAATGGTGGACATTTGCTAAAGCGTGCCATTAAATTGTGTTCCCCACAATAAACAAATATGAACTTGACAAATAAAAATTCTAATACCACTAAATAAAGATTCAAATAAATCCCCATGTGGGCTGATAATAAGACTGCAGGTTGTTTGGTATGCACAATAGCTTAAAGCTAAGTGTGCTATTAAAGTTGTTTGTGGTGCCATTACACGCCTGTCTCTAAAACTGGCATGTTATGACATTAATGTTGATGGTGGTGATTCAGAATCTGCTGACGGGGAAAGATCTGAGGTGGATCAATACAGACTGCATGTATGTAAATGCAGTCATTAAATCTCTCTCCAGTTAGGTGTCTGAGTTCAGGAAATATGCAATACCTATAGGGGAAGACACAAGAGGCAAATAATTCCAATGAGTGGGGAAGGCAGAAAGTGTCCCCTTTGGTTTCAGGGGACAGTAGGTGCCATTATATGATCTACATAACGGCTATTTTTGCATGACCCTGCAGAAGTGATTAAGTGAAGTTAAGCATATGACAACATCTGCTGTTGTTGAATGCAAATTTGCTGTTGTCCCACTCAAACCATCCACAGTATCAGCAGAAGCATGGTGTTGAATTCTTATTAACTAAGTCCTCATCTGTATGATGGAAATAAGGACAGCACGCATGAGCACATTTAATCAGAAAGCCCTGTAGTATCCCCGAAGCCTAAACATTAGTTACCTATGCAGCTTGCATAGTAATATTCCCATTCTTTTAATGTGTTTGACCTCAGGTACAGTACTTTCTACTCTGTGTTTCATATTCTGAGAGTCAGTGTTTGAAGTACGAAAAAGCAAGGACACTTGCAGAAGTGGAAATGTTGACTGCACAACACTATTTGACCTCAATTACTTTCCCTATAGATAAGATTAGACCCATTAGATAGCTTTTTTTACAGTGTTGGGAAATTAAGAGTCAAGCATGTTGGTCTCAGTAATTCTATTGAAATGTTTCTACATTTTTGATCATTTATACTGTATGTACATAAAACAAGTAGTTTGTGTATGTTTAAATACACAGATAAAAAGATAGCATAGTCACAGAGTTCCTGTAGTGTTTTTGAATAACAACGTATGGTGGTAATATTTTAATAATGAGATAATTATTGGAGTACTTGGTAACAAATTTTAATTGGGTAACAAATGGGCCAAAATTATTTCTAACCTGTTTAATAATTGAATAATTGCTACCCTCATTTTTTATGTGCGAATCAATCAAATTTAGATTTAATTAAAGAAGTTCATTATTTAAAATCTGCTTTATCTTGAGTGATAGTTTCACTGAAACAATGAGTTTCAGGTGATTTTTACAGTACTTTGAAACAAGAGCTGATATAGAAGTGCTTTGAGTGGTCAAAAGTCTAGAAAAGCGCTATATAAATACAGTCCATTTGCCATTTCATTTGCAGTCCATATACTCAGTATGGAAGTTACTGTTTATCTTGATAGGAAATAGGAAATTGAGGGAACAGAGACAACTGTTCTAGTGAGACTGGCTTGCATGACTCTGCTGAATTTGTTTGAACAGATGAAGATCAGAACCTCAGCAAACTGTACGCAGCTTTTCCACTTTTTTGAGGTGTAGAAATATATTGAGGTGTAATATATTTGTTGTCACTGGACTGAATTCTCCCAATAAAGTGTTTCCAACGCCCACTTTAAATTTCAGTTCAGCTTGTCAACTGAATATATAAAGATTCAGAATTAAACCCCAGAACATGGTGCCACTGTGCAATTTTGAAAATAGAGGGGGATGGCTTCTGGGAATGGTTAAAATGTTTTTGTGCTTTGTCTGTGCCATTCCAGTCACTTTAAACCTGCAGCTCTCCAGTTGCTCTCAGCACCACTGCGCTCTGAAGAGCATACAAGCTTTTTCATCTCTCTACACATCACAACTCCACGCTTGATCACCACTTGTCTTTGTAGATAGAGGGGAGATAAAGACATTCATCTTGATCAAGCACATAAATGGTTTACAGTACACATGTACGCTCAATAGGAAATACAGCTAAAACTCATAGCAGCGAAGGAGATTCATGTTCAAGTTCAAGTTATTTTAAATGATCGACTAATGAGCTGCATAATGAAATAGTCTTTTTGTGACCTGTGAATGTGCAATATATATCTTATAGTTTAACTCTGCACTCAAATATTTAGATTTTTCCTGCAATATAAAAACAGGCTTTTACGACTTCCAAGAGATTTTATGTTAGCAAAATTCTCCTTGTTTTAATGCCCACTGAACAGAAGAATCCTCATGATAAACAACAGCCAGCCGTCATCAAAGCAGACACATGCATGCATGTAGAAATGGCTAGGGAAAAGTGATGAAAATTCAGCAGCTACATGCTCTGAAATGGTTATTAATTCCCTTTACCCAGACTCATATTTTTGAAGAAAATTAATTCTGCTGACTGATTTGCTTTTGTAATAACCTAATAGTATGCCACTACCATGCTCACTCGCCTGGAACTGATAGAGAGAAGAAAATATCGATTGAGAGGTTTTCACCGCTTGGCTACAGATTTAATGGAGAGATTTAAATGTATTCTTTTTTTTTTTATTCATACAAATTTCTCTACAATTAGAAATATAATAACATAATTATTTCATGTTTAAAAATATACAAAATCAGGTGAACATTTTAAAACCAGATCCAGACAGAGAAAGGAACAAAGTCTCATATGAAGTCAAATAATACACCAGTGAGTGCAAAGAGAAACATAGCATTACATTATCAAAAGGGTTTTTTGTTGAAATTTATGGTGCTCTCACGAAGGTCTGATTTGAAGAAAAACACAATGAAACAGCTTTGGCCTTTTCAGGTGAGCTATGTGCATGACATTTCTGTCATACGCTCTTCGTAGCCAGAACTGGCATCACACTATATTTTACTCAGTTTGCAAGATGGAGAAGGCATTTTAAAAACAAGCACTTTCTCGTTTGTCATTCACACACGCCCACACACTCTGTTTGCTCCGGTCTCAACTTTGTCTCACAATGTTACATCTATTGTCCATCCACTGAATAAAATAAAGCCCCATGCATTAAAGAATGTCTTGAGGCAGTTTATTTATTTAATTACAAGCATTTGTTTGTTTTTTCAATGGTGTATAATGATGTCCCTGTCAGAATTTGTTTTGTTTTTAGTCTTTTTGTTTCTATGCCAAAAGAAGAATGGAAGGAGGATGGGTGTGGAGAAGGGAGTGCTACAGAGATGGGGGAGAAAAAGATGCATCAGCCTAGAATAAGCCAAGATATTTTCCTCATGCAGTTTTGTGTACTATTGTTTGTACTGTATGTGAGGCTTGATCTTGGTGGATGTCATATTCAATACACATACAGTAGACACTCTGAGCCAGTATCACTTTGTAAGCAGATTGCAGCTTGACAACAAGAGATGTAACCATTATAGGCTGTCATGTCACCCCGTATGATTGTGAAGGGGTGTTTTGAAGCATATATTTAGGTTGGGTGGTTTCACGGTGGAAGTCACTTGTGCCAAGATTTCCAAATTTAGGTAAAAATAGTGCACGATGAACTAATAAAGATAGATAGATAGATAGATAGATGTTGATGAGGACCTAACCATTGCAACTCATTGCACTTAGATTTACATTAATATACAACCAGAACTACAAGACTGTAGCCACTTATTCAAGTCTGACTATGAACTCAGCATAGTCATTGGTTTCTGCATAGGTGATTTTGGTGACCAATGATTTTCTGTGTCTGTGAAACACTGGCTTCCATGCAGGAGCACCAGAGACAAAGCTTTTTTTGTGAAAAAATCTCAGCTCAGAAGACCTTGTGTCTCCATCAGACTGTCAACAGGGCATGTGCATACCTTCAATTGTCTTTATTACACTCCAGCTGCCTAACATGGTTTACCCTTCACGGATTTCAGACTCTTAGAAGAAGAGCCTTTTAAGAGCTTACCCTTCAAGCCTAATGCCCATGTTGTGTTTATACCTAAAGCACTCCTCTTCACCCCACAATCAGAGATGGTTTCTCAGTGCACATCACCAAAAAGCTTCCACATAATGCTACATCAGAAGGTTTTATGTTGAAGGTAACTTAAGGCAAGTTTTGCAGATTTGTGTAATAAAACGCAAATCAATTGTTCAAACTGAAACAACAGAGAGAGTGTGGAACTAGATTTGTAGAAAACATCCGGCATTGCAGATTCATGCCCTTAAACACGATCAACAAAAATAGCTTTGGTACTACTAGCTTCAGGAGCTGTGTAGTTGAGCCCATGTTTTTAAGAGTTCAGCAGTTAGTGAGTATCTAGAGGGTAGATTTACAACTCTTTCCTTTGATTTAATGTATGAGGTATTTCTAAGTCCTCAACCCTGTGTATGCACGACACACTCTCACAAACACATACTCCTGACATCATCAGGCCTATACACAGAGAATGTGTTTACTCCCAAAACTCAGCTCAGCTCCCTCAGCTCAAATATTTAGACTGAGAGTCTCAAACTCTTTCCTTTGAATTGAAGTAATTGGTTGGCATTTGAATACAAATTTCAGAAGCAGTAGATTGCTACACAGTGTATTGGAGCCCAGAGCAGGATTGTATGGGCTTACAAACGTGTAGTGTGTGTGCGTGTACATGTGTCCAGCTTTATTAATATTCTGTCAGTAGAACCATATGAAAGTGTCGTCTCCCTCTTTTCAAGTCACCCCACCCTCTCTTCACTGCTGCTCACTTGTTCTCTCCTCTTTTCTATGCAAAAGGTCCTGAGTGTGCCCTGTGGGCAGCTATTAATGAGGAACTATGTGGCGAGTCTTATTAAACCTTAATGACAGGCAGGCACCTGCCTGGATGTCAATAGGAGTTGGGTTCAGCCAATCATCAACACAGAGAATCTTTAATCCACGCCATGTGGAAAAAAGGTCCTCCCCTAGGATGGATCCCTCTGTGATCTTCCATGTGAGGTTTGAAGTGAAATGGGGCATTTTCAAGTCATATAAACTGTTCGCATTAGATGAGATGCTGTTGTTTACTTTCCTTACCATTTTGTAATTGCATTGTGCAGACATTGTGTGGCTGATGCATAGAAGGAGAGCAGAAGCTATATTGTGTACGTCACACTGATAACAGAGAGTATTACATTATAAAGCCCTTTGGATAAATCCACACTAGGGTTCACTTCAGGAAGTGCTTCACCATGTGTCAGTTATGTTTAAGCTTCTCCTGAAGCAAACCCTGCTGTGATTGGTGCATGCAAATATTTCTCACGTGCATGTAGCCTGTGGCCTGGCAAACCATTTTCCTCGAAAGAATAGCTGGCGTATAGACATTTGGCTGCCAAAGACTTCATCCACATCTATTCAGTTTGTTTTTGGTAGGGCAGCTGTTCTTATTCACTTTGCCAGTGAATGTGGACAACATCACATAATCTAATCTCACCAGACTCCTACTGTACCATCATACCTCTTCTTCCATTTTCCCCTGGTGTCTGTGTCTGACCGATGATGTATATCCAATGTCAGACTGTAAACTATGACCTAATAGTGGTGATGAATGGTCACAAGGCACTCTGTGTCCCCATGCTTGCTGCATCTGCAATGTAAGAAACTTATTGTAAATTTTACAGTACCTAACTGGTAGCAATTAACAAGTAATTTACGGTAATTTATTACAATAATATATATGTATATATATATATATATATATATATATATATATATATATATATATATATATATAGATATATTTTATTATTACAATAACTAACTGGCAACAGTTGACAAGTAACTTAATGTAAAAATAAGTTTAATGTGTTTATATTTACAATATTGTAACTGTAATTAAAACGACAATGTTCTTTAAAATCAAAGGAAGAAATCATGACCGTAAAATGAAACGCAGTAATAATGATATTGTATCTACAGTTACAGTTGCAGTATGTAACTGTAAAATAAAACACAATAATTATATATTACTGTGTGTTGGATTACAGCAACAGATATTTTGCAGTAAATTAGATTACGGTTATTCATGTAATGCCTCAACCTTTCAAATCACACTTTTAGATTTCAGTAAATTAGTACAGAACCAACTCTTTAAGTATGTTTTAAGAAGTCTAATGGCCCTCTTCCATTAGGCAGAAATACCCACGCTAACAAGTGAACTGCTGCGATTACATCTGTGATACACAGTGCAAATGGTTTTCCCTCAGACAAGACAAAGAACAACACAACAGTATAAGTAGTTTACACTTAATGACATATTAGATATGCACTGGTTGGCACAAACTGTAGTAAAAGAGCCTGTTGCCTGCTACTCTTTGTTTACCAGCTCATTGTGCCCAAAGCAAGCCAAATGAGGATTGTTACCAGTCCTGCTTTACAATATTTACTGACCACTAATACCAGTGCAGTCAAAAAGAATAATTAAAAAACAGCAATACAAAAAAAAGAATCATGCTATAAAAAATAAAATTGACTTACACCAAGATATAAACTGTCAGAAGTGAAATAAAACACAGCAAAATATCAAACACTCATAATTCATTTGAACATTTATCATCTTTTTGATGAAAGAATATTTCAAGAAATTATTTAAAAGGCACTAAAGATGTTGCTTATCTGACCTCAATAGGCAAACTGTTCCATAAGGGCTGGTCACCCTTGGTCACTAACTGAGACCTAAGAATAACAAGCAGAGTCCCATCCACCGATCTAAGTGAATACCCAGGCACATAGGGGGTTAATACATTTTTGATATTATGTGAATCAAGGCCATTTAATGCTTTGAAAGTGATAGATAGATAGAATGTAACAGACAGCCAGTGTAAGTTGGCGAGAACAATAGTGATATGTTTGTATCTTTTAGAGCCAGTAAAAATCAGGGCAGCAGCATTCTGGACCAGTTGGTGTCAGTAAAGGCAATGTCAGCATAAAGTGCATTGTTGTATGATCTTAGGTCACAATCATGATCAGTAGGACACAATAATTTTTCACTTGAGCATCTATTCTAAAGAGAGATCTGCATCAAAAATAACAATAAACTATTTCAATAGGGCAGCCATCATTTAATATCACTGAGGTAGGCAAACAGATGATAAAGGCTGCTGAGGTTGTTGGTTTGAAGAAGGACATACAACTGCATGTCATCTGTGTAACAGTGATGGGAGATACTATGGTTCTGTATGATTTGGCAGAGGTGACACATGTTTATTGAAAACAGCAGTAGGCCAAGGATAGAGCCTTGAGGAACACCACTACTGAATGGGTAACAGAGGAACAGACTTTTGCTATGAAACAGAAGGTTCTATTACAAGGGTATGAACATGGTAGATATATAGCATTTCCCTTGAAACCAAACCTAAGACCAACCCAGGTTTCTAGATGGTGCAGGAGAATGGAGTGATCAATTGTGTTGAAGGCAGTACTCAAATCTAGAAGCACCAGAAATGTGCAGTCATCTCTATCAGCTGTTAAAACAGACATTTTCATGGGCTGTCTCTGTGCTATGGCAAGCTCTAAACCCTGACTGAAAACTATTAAAAGTATTAGTATTACTTATAAAAGATTTGAATTGAGCTGATTTTTTTTTTCTCTAGCACCTTAGAAAAAGAAGATCATTTAAAATGGGGCTGTGTTGAATATATTGAGTGACAGAGCATCCAAATTAGGCTTTTTCAGTAATGGTTGAATGACTTCATGTTTTTTTTGAAATAGAAGGGAAAATTACCAGAAGTCAGAGAACTGTTAATAATTAAAAGAATAAAACTACCAACAGAGGGGGAATATTTCTTTTAAAAACTTAGTTGGGAATATTTACACCACAGATAGAGGACTGTATTTGAGAAACTTTCTTATCTAGTGTTGAGATGAAAAGGTGAAGCAAGGTTATTGTTGGAAGTGGGTAGATTTCATGGATCAAGTGATATTTGAGAGAAAATGGTCTCTTCCCAATAATATGAGCAATGAATTTCTCTGGCCACTCATTTTCAGGAGCAAGATCTGTACTGGACGGACCATTAAAAAACACAATTGATTACATTGAATAAGTCTTTGGGTTTGTAATTAATTTTGGATACTATGCCAGAGAATGATGATCTTGCATCTTTTACTGCTTTCTGGTAGTTTTTCTGGTACAGTTTACATTCCTTAAGAGTATTGTGGGTAACTGCAAACTCAGGTAGCTTCCATTTTTGTTAAAACAGTAGATAAGAGTCTATTATTTGAGAGTTAAGTACTTTAAGCGTGTCTAAATTAAAGTATGCCATAAGGGAACAGGACCTGAAATAAGGAAACCTTCAGATTATGTAAAATTGCCAAATGAAATAAGAGGGAATTTAAAACACTTAAAAAATATATATAGCTAAACCTCTACCTATCCCAACAGGTCGAAGAAGATGGAAATGTTTCAAATTAGGGGGTAGCCTCTACTAAGGAAGCCAAGTCTGTTGGGGCTAACCATGTGTCAGTTGCCATAAGAAAACTGAAAGTATTTGAGACAATCAGATTATATGAATGATTTACTTCAAAGTAACCTTGCATTCAGAAGGCCAATTCTTTTGGGTCTGTTACTCAGATCTGCTGCAGCTGGACTTAGTAGTATTAATACTGCCAGAGGAGAGGAGAAAACAGTTTATTGATTTATTACAAAAAATAAATTATCAAATAGAATTGGCAAATGTATAGGTTTGCTGGGGGGTCCTAGCTCAACATGATGGCCACTTTAAATTTGTACCCACAGTTATACAAATCCTCATGAAAAATATTGACAACATTTCTTAAGCCCAATTTTGAAAAAAAATCCAATTACTGAACTTGATAATATACTAGACTCAGTAATTTCCTTGAAACGAAACACTTGGGTAGTCTAAACTCAGCTGTGGGATATGTCAAGTAACCAGGTGGACAGGCGTTCTTAGAATTTTTAAAATTGTGTTTGTGCATGCATACTTGTCTGTAAAGAGTCTAAAAACCCACCACAGTCCACTTTACAACACAAGACCAGATGGCTAAAAGGTGTTGGATTCTTGCAGGTCAGGAGCCTTGTGATTTTACTTTGATTGTCCAGGGTTCTTCAGCACACTGAATGACCGCTACTTTAGATGAATTACATTCAGTTTAACAGCCAAGCCATGATCAAAACGTGTTTTTAAGATAGCAAACATAGAAGTACGCTTTTGTACAATATGATTTGAATTACATATTTTAACAAAACATCCTAATAGCAATCTTAGCAATCATAGGGAAATGCAAGTAAAGATAATGTAAAGCAGGTATGATGTGATGTAAAAATATTGATGAGCAATTACTTTTGAACAATGATGCAGTTGTTTCCTCCTGATGTTCAATGGTGAACATATCATAAAATGTGATGAGGACAGCCAAGGTGATGGTTCTCCTTGATGAGTAGTGATCAAACACTGAATTGAAAGCAATTCTATTTGTTTTCTCTGTCAAAACTAAGAAACTTACTCAAAAGAGAAGGCATTGTTTGTGTGAGTTAGTGCATCAGAACAGATCTAAGCAGATGACTGCTGGGGTGCCTGTGGTTAAGCTAAAATAAATATAAAATAGTAAATATGTCTAAAAGAAAAAAGGTAATGTATAACAAACACAACCTCCACAAGAGCTGACTAAATTGGGTTTGTCTGTGGATTTTCAGAGATCTCTTCTTCTTGTTTTTAGCAAAAAAGTAAACATCCAGAGATCCTTTGTATTGACCTCCCTCCTCCATACTAAATGTGAACAGTACTTGCTAGCAGTGAATTTTGGAAGATCATGTCTCAGCTTGTGAGAGAAATATCTGGCTTCCAAAACCAAAACAGCATGTCACCCAACTAGTGAAAGAAGCTACTTTTGCTCTCCTAACATATCTTCACAACATATTCTATGAGTTTACATTTTGCTCCACTTTTAGCCGACATTTAATCAATGCAAGCAAAGCTTTAGCAAGCTCTTTATACTATAAATCAGTTGTCCCTGCTCCTGCCTAGTGCCTGGCCAAACAGATGCAGCCTCAGGCTCACCCTACTCCCAGCTGAAGGAGGAGGTGAGCAGCATTGTGTTGAATGATATGTAAGTCTGCATAATGGCGGGGGATCCATGGGAATTTCTTTTAATATTAAAGTTATATTTATTTTATGATATTCATTACTGTTAAAATACTTTTCCATTCAAGAATGTTCCTATTAAAATTACATTTGACTGTAAAAGATGTCCTTTAGCATGAATCTTATCGAGGATATAAGCCTTTGATCAAGTAGTGAATTTCACTATATGCAGAATGGTGCATGCATGTCTGCACAGTATTATATTTTCACAATTTACTGTCAGTAAATATCATCTGGTAAGTATTGGCCTGCAGAGAGTTGGAAGCCTGCAAAGGTAATTTAAAGCTTTGAATGGTTTAATTGGTTTCTGGAGGTGTGGTTACAGGATTTGCGCAGGGTTGATGTGGCCTGTGGTGGTAGGATGGTGGGGCCCAATGTGATATCTTTTCATTGAGCCAAACTCCCCAGTGGAGCCCCTTTTTGGAGCACAGTAATTTCACACATGCCCTGTTAGTCAAGACAGAGTATTTTAATGTTGAATACTCCTGCTGATTGTTAGTGACTCCTGCTTTTCCACATCGTTATTAACGTTATTCCTCACCACACTGCAAAATACAGTATCATATAGATTTCAGTTCATTGCAGCCTTATTTCTGAGTAGTATGCAGTCAAATGTTAGCTGGTGACGTTAGCAAGCTATAGGATGTCAACAAAGTCCACATTATTCATCTCTGGTAGCATCTGCCAACTGTATATTGAGCATAAGCAGACATTATTGCCACCAACTGTTGTTACATTCTTCTTATATCCTTGTTATCAGTCCTGCGTCTTGTAGATACAGTAGTTGCAGATATGCTTTAAAATCTAATTTCTAGAGCTATTTGCAAAGATTGTTTTAAGGTCCATGTGTTTAATCCCTTATGTTCCAGTTCGTTCCTTAATAACTATCTTTCATTTGCATATTTAAGACAGAAAAATGACATGATCCTCAGTCTCCATTTGATTGCAGACATCACATGTTCTGCTTGGATGCTTCCCATTGAGGTGTAGAGATGAATTTAATTTAGTGTGTCCCAGTCTAATCCTACTAATCAGGCACTCTTTTTTTCTTACTTTTCCCCAATGACCTTCCCTTTCCAACTTCTTGCTGGATTTGATACAAATGCCTTATTTTAGTATCTTTATCCCATATCATCTGACTTTGCATCTCAATTTTGTTCCAAATGAAAAACTGTGGTTTCTGCCTTACTTATTGGTATTGCCAACTCTACTTGATTTGCTTATAATCCATTTTTGGCCAGAAGGGCTACTGTTGCGTTCCTTTGAACGCCTACATGAGCTGATACCCATAAAAACTGTACATCAGTTCCTATCCTAATAATTTATAAAGACTGAAAAAATGTTGTACAGAATATCTTGGCCGCATCTTGAAGAGGTATTTTTGAGACTTGCCAGGGCTGCACTTAAGTCTGAACATTGTACTATTCGCAGAGGTTTAAGTAGCCACTGTAGAATGAATATAATTGCCATAATTTCAACTGTATATGGTCAACTGTTCTCTTTGACACATTAACTTTCAACCCTGGGAGAAAAAAAATTAATGCACTACTTGCTTTTCCATTCTCTGTAGTTTTAGACCCATCAGTCAATATGTGTGCGTAATGCCCATACCTGTCTTGTAGCGTAATGTTCACCTTCAGTGCATTTCTGCTTGAATGTACTTGAATGTATGGAGGAATCTATTATTGGTTGAGGAAGTAACAATGGTGGAACAGCTGACAGTAAAATGGCTTGACTGATGACCCAGTCATTGTCTTCTAATTCCTTAGTTATATCTAAAATTACAGTGCACAGACTCTCCTTTTTGATTTTGTGGATTTGCCAACATATGTGTACCCCTTTTGTAGGGAATAAATCCTTATGGGCAAAACCAGCAAAAATTAAAACATAAAATAACATAATCCAAAAAGCTGTCCCAAACCAGATGCAGTGATATACTTTGGCACCTAGACTGACTCAATGACGCATTCAAATTTGAGATCACCAATCTCACAACTTCACAGACACTCTGCCATGACCTGATAAACACTGAGACAAATTTCAATACTGTAAAAAGTGTAAAGAAACAAAGCTATCTTGAAGTATTGAATTTTTGTGAAAAAATAAATTATTTCAAACTAAGGTTTAATTTGCACCATGAATTTGAGGGTTTTATTTGAAAGTATTACAAAAAAAAATCTTCAAATTAGTGAGTTTCTTCACAAACAGGAAAACGCAGTATGTAGAATTTAGTGGTCTTACCTGAATGGACTTGGCAGAAATGGAATATAATATGAATAAGTTTGTTTTAATTGGTATATTGTATATTTACCTGAAAATAAGAATAGTTGTGTTTTCATTACCTTAATGAGCCTTTGATGGAGCCTGCCATGTTGTACTGCCATGTCATAGTAACCCAGAACAGACAAACCAAACAGTGGCTGTAGAGGAGCC
Source organism: Scomber japonicus (assembly GCF_027409825.1). Lineage (NCBI taxonomy): Eukaryota > Metazoa > Chordata > Actinopteri > Scombriformes > Scombridae > Scomber > Scomber japonicus. The sequence goes on along the minus strand of NC_070580.1, from coordinate 25,535,916 downwards.
TTTCTGTGTGTGTGTTTTTTCTAAGGTAGTATCATGTTATCATGTTATCATGCTGTGATCATTACTGTGTGTTTAGGCCTAATACATAGAACTGCACTGAAAAACAAGTCACAATAATTAACTGTGCAGAAACACTAAATTACTGTGGATTTCAAAGATATGTTTTATAGTGTGGGGTGTACTGTTAAGTTATTTAAGACCGTGTGTGTTGCTCTGAAAGTGTGTGTGTTGAGAGAGGAACAGAGACAGGAGTTATACTTTACCATAAATATGCAGCTCATGAGTTTCTTTAGCATAACCAGAATGCACAGCTCAAAGGATACTAATTTCAGAGAGTCAGAAGATTGAAAACACTTTGGTCCAGTTGTGTGTCAGTTGTAATGAGCTTGTAGGCCCTCAGTTTTCTCAAGAACCCAATTTGAATTACTAATATGGTAAAAAACCAAAATGACTCCCAAACATGTTCTCATTTTACAGATATCAGCATGCTGTGTTTTAACATTCCACTGTAGTGGCTTGTCCTTTCACCACTGCATAGCCGGAGGACATTTCAGGAAAGTGAGCGCTAATAAGTGTTTACCTCATTTGATTTATTAAATTTGACAATCAAGGCAAGGAAAGTGAATTTGTTTAGTGGCACCATTCAGACAAATGGCCATTTAAAATGCTTTACATAAGGCATGCAAATGGATAAAAATAACACTCAAGTGTGAAATAAACAGGTCCAAGTTTGATAAAAAAGCAGTGGCATACAGAAAAGCTACGCTAAGACGTTTCTTCTGGCACCTGACACTGTTCTCTGAAACATAGAATATGTTTTAATAATATCATACTACAGGATGGGTTTTCTAAGTGTCTAAATGGCCTGTATATTAGAGATGTTAGTATCACTTTTGAGTTGAATCAGCAAATGTTAGTATCAGATGTGCTGTATAATAACAGCATTGTATAGAACCATGAGTAATTAATGGAATTATTCTAGATGCAGCATTCAACGTCATTCAGATATGTTCAGTTTCAGTCAAATGGACACAGATATTCAAACTGTTTCTGGTCTTTCTACACAAAGAGACTCTTTTTCATACTCATCAAAAAAGTACATTCTGCCTAAAATGCCAGATGGTTAAGGGGATTGTCCTTGTAGGGTCCCAGCATTTGGGAGATTCATGCCAGGTCTCCACATCCCAGCTGGAGTGAAGAAACCTGGCATGACTCTGTGCATGCTTAGAGTTAGATGAACCATAATAAAAGCTGTCATGTTGGGATATTTCCTCCAGAGGTTGTTTTTCATATTTCCAAGAGCCTCGGGATATTTAGGCTTACCCTGACCAATCCAGGGTATAACTCTCAGATTAACACTCAGAGAGGAGCAGAGCAGAGATGAGTGGACCTAAGGACTGGATTGCGAAGGCACAGGGGTGTCTCTCAAAGGATCAGCAGAGGCTTTGGAAAATTTCTGCAGAGTATCCCTTCCTACCTAAGATTTTTATTTTTATGTGTATGTACATGTATGTATACTTGTATTAGTCATGTTGTGAGAACATAAATCAGTTCAGACTGTCACATTGTTGGGATTTGCCTCTCTCTTTAAGACAAAAAGCAAGTCCCCATAAACCTATAAACTATTAAATTTATAGATCATTAAATTTAGAGGCTGGAAGGTCACTGGTCTGGTAGGATCGATGTGGGTGATGAAAGTGTATGAGTGGTGTCCCTCATCAATGCCACTGAGGTACCATTGAGAAAGGCCTTTAACCCTAAATGCTCCAGTTGAGCTGCAAAGTGGCCAGTCTGCCACCATCATTTGTGGTTGTAATCAGTATCAAATTATGAGTCAAATATGTGTCTTTTCCAAGAAACTGTATTATATCTACTCAGAGATTCTGGGCCTCATTCACTAATATGTGCACAGAAATGTTCTTAATCTCTGCACAAAATAAGTGCTTGCGCAAAATCATCGCCGGGTTCATGATCAGAATCAGAGTCATTCTAAATTGACAGGAGCGTGTACACACTGTATATAATGATTTCCAACACATTAATAGTTTTGCACTTGAATGTAAAATAACCTTTAGGCTAGGTTGTTACTTTATTTTGCACTTTTTAAACATTGTAGCCCTTAAATTTAAAGCAAGTTCTTATAGAATTAATCACTAAGATAATAGGGATTACAGATTTGTATTACACACATGTATTCATACAGATTACATTTTATCTGCAATAAATATAAAATTAACAGCTCATCATTTAAATGAAATGACCACATAAGGCGATTGTCCATGCACTTTAGAACAACCCATAGGAACATTGGGTGTTATGCCTCCATGCACCCCCAAGTGACCAACTTGAACATTTTCTAATATGCCACCTCTATCGGCACTAATCAGTAAAATTGTTAAAAATCTAAATAAAATGAAATAAAAAAATAATTATGTTTTGTGATGTGACAATGCTGTGATTAAGGTCTGGTTAGGTTTGGGCAAAAAAATCCCTTGGCTAGGGTTAGTTAAATGTTAGCTTTGGCTTAAAATGATCACTTAAAACATATTGTGGGTTGTAGTTGCTACTTCAGTTAGGTAACCGTCATCATCATGGCAACAGTAAACACTATGACAATTGTAGCTATGTTTTCTCGAAAACTGTCCCACTCAATGTGACACTGGAAACATGAAGCAAACACCAATCTACTTCATCTAAGTCCACTTTTTGCCATCTATCTTTCTAGCCATCCACCCAATCTCCCACCTCCTAACAAAGACATGTTTCACCTTATACTGACATCATCTGATCTGAAGCACTTCTCCTGGTCATAATTACTGTGACTGCTGAATAACATCCACCACTCAAACATAACAACAGGTTGTTATTGACAATTACATTTTTGACCTATTCTGTTGTTTTTCTTGTGAAGACAGGCTGAAAATTAACCACTCCCCCTGCACTATGTGTGTGGGTTCTTTTATCTGTCCATAAAGACACAGAAACCACAGTGCTCCGACCCTACTGATTGTGACATGTCAATCACTGTAAATCCACTGCTGAAGTAGTTATTAATCCTTTTGACCTTAAAGACTGTGGTGGAAATGTATGAGATGAACTAAGGTCATCTTAATGGGATTTAGCCTAACATTTAACCGCAGACCCAGTTGACCCTTTACTACCAAGTCAGGGACCTGCCAAGGAGCTAACTTAACCTCTGCCCATGTGAGAGCAAGCATGATCGATATGTGTGCAGAAAGTGATAGACTGATGGAAATGTTCATGTGTGTGGGCTGCAACTCTGTGCAGCAGCAGCATCCTATTTTCAAGTGGAATAAATGTTTTGTACGTCTGGTATCATGACAGCCTCAGAGGGCCTCAGGGGACATTTTGACAGGGGCATAGACAATGATACATCTGTGACCTTTCTGTTCCTCAGATAAAAATGAGTGAATGCTGAGACTTACACACACACACGATAAAAAGAAATAGCACAAGACAAAACATTAGTCTCATTTATAGAACTTTATTAGGTTATGTAGGTTTCCTAAACTATCATGAATCAATTTCATTAAATTAAATTTAGAGCTCAATACAAAAGCATTTTTAGTGTACCATTAATTTATTCTGAAATCACCATTGCAGAAATAATCTAATTAATTCCCACACTGCAATAATTCCAGCACAGATATTTGAAAGGATACGGAATAAATACCATATACACTGAACACAAATATAAATGCAGTACTAATACACTTTTGGTTTTGCTCCCATTTTTCATGAGTTCTTACAACATCTGTGGCATTGTGTTGTGTTATAAAACAGCACATTTTAGAGTGGTCTATTATTGTGACCAGCCCAAGACACACCTGTGCAATAATCATGCTGTGTAATCAGCATCTTGATATTCCACACCTGTCAGGTGGATGCATTACCTTGGCAAGGAGAAGTGCTGACAAACACAGATTTAAACACATTTGTGTACCATATTTGAGAGGAATAAGCTTTTTTGTGTGCATAGAAAAAGTCTTAGATTTTTTTCTTTAAACTCCTGAAAAATGAGACCAAAAATAAAAATGTTGTGTTTATATTTGTGTTCAAAGTGAGAGAGAGAAAGAGAGTATGTTTAAACATAAGTGGAAAGGTAATCTAGTGTAACAGTCAGCTAGTTTGTCTTCTGCCTTTATGGTCATACGGTAACAGTGATCTTTGGAGACACAGATTGGCATGCATCAGGTCAGAAATATATAGTGGTTGCACGAGGAAGTAAATAAATAATGGCCCTTATCAATATCTCTGATATTCTTTAAAGCTCTTGCTTTTTTGTTCTTTTTGTTGTTTGTTTATTTGGGGGGTTTTGCAATTGGTAGGAATTCTATTTCAGTGAGACTCCATACAGTACCTCTGTACCACACCTTATCTCTCCCCTTGCCTATTCACAGACAAAATGCACACAATAAACCACCCCTCCAGTCTACATGACTTATATTATATTATGTTATACTCTATATGGCTCATACACCAATGAATTCTATAACTCAATGTGTCAGATTGCTACAATAGCTTCTGGCTGGATTCCATTCCCTCACCAACATTCACAGAAGAGCAGGTAGCCAAGGTGTATTGTGTGTTAATGTTTCCTCCTCTATTCTGTGTATGAATCAGTCAGCGCCAGTAAGCTACTGCCAGTAGATGAAGGAAACATGATTCTCTGGGCATGTGAAAATATGGAGTGGTGGAAATGTAGCATGTAAACTCAAGAGATGTTTTGGTTTTGCTGCATTGTTGAATGGAGCACGGGAGAAGAATGAGGATAGATAAATAGATGGACAGATAGATAGAGACTTATGTGAGACTTAAGCCTGGTAAACAGTACTGTGACATACCTTAAGAGGTACCCTCCTCCTCATCTATAATGGAGACTATTAAACTTGGACCTCTTCTAAATTATTCATAGACCCTGTGAGAAGCCATAGGCTACTTCATCAGTCAACCCTCCCATACTGCATTAGTCTGTTGAATTTAAATACATCAGGCTATGTGGTGTGGCCTTTCATTAATCCAACATCTAAAATGGGCTATTTTTGATTACTGAAGTGGCAAGTTATTGTGTGCCATTGGCTGGTTAACTGTCGACCAGAAATCAGTTTCCATGTGCAACACACTGATACTATTTCAGGGTTACATTCTAAATGGTAAAAATCACATTTGTGTATGAATGTACGAGAAACTCAAATTTCCTACATACATCTGAGTGTCAGTTTTCTTAGCCATTGGGAGCAGCAGGAGCAAGCTATGAACACAACCTTTGCATATCATCACCTTTTCAATTGATATAGCAAACCACTACTCATCAAGTAGACAGGTAGACACCTGGCAAATCTGAGTCCAGTAGCTATTGTCTCTCTTTTAACTCTGTTTTTGGTCTCTACTAACTCCCGAAGGTGGTTTATTCAGCTAACTGTCTTTTGGCTGGTGTGACAGTGGGCTTTTAGAGCTCTTTTTGCCAAATATGGCAACTGCATACGAAAATAGCACTATAGCAGTGAGAGTGAACTATAACACTAATGTCGTGTGATTGACAGCTACACAATGAGCTGAAACTTGCGTCAGCTTCATGAAGCTGAGGGGAGCAGCAGAGTCGGGTGACAACTATATAAACATATTGATTATAACCAGTGTTAGTATTTCCATATAGTATATTTTGAGTGTGATTGAGCATACAGCAAAAATGCAATGCATTCACATACAGTATATTGATGGATATTTCTGTTAAAAATAATAATTTTAAGGATAAAAAAAAGTAATAACCAATATCTATAGGCAGTAAGTGTTTCTGTCTGTTATTGTCATATTTCTTGGAAGAGAATCAATTTTCTCTACTGTCCTCTCAATGAAAAAAAAACAACAACTGGAAAAAATCTGACAGTTACTTAGCAAACTCACTGTACCCAATCATAATTGTTGGCAATTATTTTAATGTTCTAATAGTGGAGAGAGAGGGGGGCAGGCCCTGAAGCCTTTTGACGAGTTCTCTTTGAAAAGCCAGCGTAGGTGGTTTGCATTGTTCAATGCTTGCTTTTCCTGGTGCTTTGATTAACTACAGTATAACTGCAGCATGTAAGTCTTTGTACAAAGACATTCCCTTGAAATGACAAGTTGTCATTGTGAACACCAGCTATGTTCAGTGCCCCCTTGAAATATTCTAGCATACGTAACAAAAATTACATACAACCTAATACTAGAAAATATGATATGATGCTCCCATGTTGTGTAACCTGATGTACTGTATTAAATAAAACATTTAACTTTGGATATTCTGAAAGCCCAAGAAGAGCTGGCTGTTAATACTTTTTTTTTGCCACCGCAGCTTTCCATAAATGTCATACTATATGTGCTGTTGGCAGTGAGATGGTGCATTGTAATATTCAAGTGCATATTGTTTTTGTGTATCTATTCTCAGAAAGCAACACATAGAGCCTTGCAATGCAAACAGAGATGCAATTAAGTTCATATGTTTTCATCAGGGTGGTGACCAACAGAATGACAGCATATAACAATGAATTTTATTTAATAACATTAATTGTATTTAATTTAGTATAATTAAATAAAATATATATTTTAAAACCACATAAAGAAATAGAACCTTGCTATGTATCTGCATGTGCAAAATGAAATAAGCACGCCTGTAAGTGTGTCCATATAGATCAACTATAAATGCATCTGATACCCAATGTGGTCAAACTACAGGTCTAAGAACCATTCTGATGACCATAAAACAAGCTGTGGCTAAGCAGCCGTGCTCACAGACTGGGAAATGATGCCACAACAAGAGTAGAGCAAAATAATGAGCAGCACATTTGACACCTCATATGGATCAGTTCATTGTAAAGGACATAGTTGATGTGTTGCAATGAGCAGAGTATGTCACGTGACAATATTAATAATTAGAGAGGCATAACTGTTTGGCTCTGACTAATTTAAGTAGTTATAGTTAAACTAGGTAATAGGTTTATAGAGTGGTCTATGTGGGAGAAATTGACTTTAGCATTAGAAACTGTTCACCTAATGAAAACTTTTACATGAACACTGAATATACAGAAAAGAGCCAAAGGTGAGCACATCTATCATACGCACAGAAGAATTGTCTGATGATACTGTAAAAGCCAGTTAGAATAAATTAAAATATCCAGTGTGTCAGTAGCTCTTTAAAAATACAGGAGAGACACATACATAAACATGACTCAAAACAGTTTTCACTGCCTGATCACCAACATCAGTAAGCTTTCAAATTATGTTTGAACAGTATCAGAACTTCTTATGTCTGCATAAACTAGACAGACTTAGCAACTCCGGGGGCATCTCATCCAATTTTGAGACGAGAAAAACAATAACTTGTAGTGAAACAGATGCGGGGCTGTGCTTCAGTCATAAGGACAGGTGGATTAGCAAAAACACAATATTGACTACAGGTTGCTAGTTTTACCAGGTGTCTCAGAAAGATGTGGAAATGGCAGTTTGTAATATTGTCTTTCCATTTGTAATTCAGAGAGGCATCAAGAGGGGGTAAAGGGTGTTTTGGAATATAACAAGACATAATGAATCACTGCTCCCAGTGAAGTAGCCTATTACTTTTGAAGTGTGTGGTACCATAGAGGAGAAGTATAAGGTTAATATTTTTGAGCAAGTACAGTTTCAACAATAACATACATGAGGCAAAACTATTGACCTTTACTGGGTCTCTGATGGAAAAAATTTGGGGGCTGTAGGGATGGCAATGTCAGTCATTTCAGCACTTTGGCCGAGAATAACATATTTCAACAACTATTTAATGGATTGCCATTAAATTTTGTACAGACTTTCATGGACCACAAAGAAGGAATACTATTGACACTGGAAATACCCTGAATTTGTCTCTAGTAACACCATGAGATTGATATTTATGATCCAAAGTGACATGTCTTGACAACTGCTTGTTGGATTGCGATGAAATTCCAAAAGGGTCAAAAAGAGTTCAGAGAGAATAAATGTTCCTATTCCCTTACTGCAATCAGCAGGTCAAAGGTTTCACTTATTGAATGAAATATCTCAAAATCTACTTGATGAATTGGCACAAAATTTGACAGAGACATTCATGGTTCCCCGATGATGCTTCCTAATGACTTTGTTGATCTCTTGAGTCCTCTAACACTACCAACAGGTTAACAGATTGTGAAATATCTGGACAGCTGTGGGATGGATTGCCATGAAATATCGTGCAGAAATTCTTAAACCCTAGAAGATGACATTTTATCTACCTGAACCCAAAAATGTTGTCCAATAGCTTTGTTTCGGACAAGATACAAAAAGGCTGATGGCATTCCCTTCAGCCTTTGCGTTTAACTCTAATTAGCAAATGTTAGCATGCTAATAGAGCAAATTAAGATGAACATCGTAAATATAAAACTTGCTTATTAACAGGCTAGCATTATTGTTTTGAGCATCTTACCATGCTGTTGTGAACATTTAGCTCAGTGCAGTCTCACAGAGCCGTTATGTCTCAATATTGTAATAAGTACAAACATGAGTCAGTTGCTTGTTCGGTGTTGGATCAGCAAATTGTTTGGACACTGGAGTCAGTTGTGTCAGGCCTAATGAGAGTATCCCTAATACTTTATATAATGCTATATGCTCACATATTCTGAAACATATTAGCTGTACAAGTAAATGCTATCATGATTGGTACAACAGTACAGTACAAGTCTGAAGACACTCCAGGGTAGTTCATGCAGACAGTATTGGCAGGCACCCTGGCAGCTGGGTACATCTGGGCATAAATCATTGCACAATCTGAATATGTGAGGCTGAATGTGCTTCGCTGACTGCATCACAGCACCGGGTGGGATGTGTTATCTCAAATGGAGTTCAGTTTCATCCTCATGCTCTTACCCAGTGCTGTGTTGAAGCTCAGCCCCAAAGCAGAGCCAGCCTATTTTAAAAAAATATTTTCTTTTCATCCCACCTGCCTGCAGTACTTTAGTCCAATCTCCCTCGTACACCACTCCAAAACTACTGCGCTGACCACTGCTTATTCATAGAACATGGAGTTTGTTGCATTCACTGAAAATCTGTCCCTCTTCAAGAAAAATAACCTATTTTGAAATCCGTATACCCTGCCTGACTCTTCTTCAAGTATCTGTGTTTTTAGACCAGTCTGGTTCAGTGCCTTTATTCCTGCATTCTTCTATCTGACAACGG